>NC_054825.1:40679984-41314734 GCF_018345385.1 Vulpes lagopus | reverse complement strand
ACATTTAAGGCAGCAAATAACCCCCCCGCCACCCTTTGTTGTAAGAAGACCAAGTCTAATCCCCTTCTGTTTTAGAGGACAACCTCGGACTAGGGAGTCTTGGAGGTGGGAAATAAGTGAGATCCGTGCAGTCTTAGCTTTAGGGGATTGTCCTTGTCCAGTTGGCTTTTCAATTCTGGAACAAAGTCCTTGAGAATGGTGTGTGGGTCAGCTGGCCGGACGTTGGTGTAGTGGACCCAGGGAGTAATCCCATCAACCTTGAGAGCAGTGGGAGTGGTCAGGATCACGATGTAGGGTCCCTTCCAGCGAGGTTGAAGTGTCTGGTGTTGGTATCTCCACACGTATACCCAGTCACCTGGCCGATATCGATTGGGGTCCGGGGGTAGCCCAGTCTCATAGAGGGCCCTCAGCTTAGGCCACACCTGCTCATGGGTTATGGAGAGTCTGTTCTTAAACCTTAGGGTTTCTTCAATGTTGGTAACTAAAAATCCCCTGGTCCAAATTTACCATGTCTCTGAAGGCCTTAACTGAAGAAATGAAATGCACACTCGAGGAAAAAATTGGGCCTTTGTTGTGACTAAATAGTTTCAGCTCAACAATATCAATGGAGTTAGTTTTTCAAACAGAAGAAAACAAAGGACTCTGGAGCACCAAAGCCAAGGAGACCATGCGAGCTTTCCCAATACCTTGGTTTTATCGGCCTCAGCGAACCTGGGGACACTTGTCTTCTCACATTATCCCTGGTGGGATGGCTGGTCAGCAGGACCCAGGGGAATCCGCAGGGGCACTAGAATGGATCACAGATCAGCCTGGGGCCAGGAAAAAGCCTGAGTACAAGGAGGGCAGAGAGCAGGCTCATGAGAGAGATTTCAACAATATCAATGGAATTAGGATTCCACACACAGGAAAGCCAAAGGGTCTGAAGTGCCAAATCTAAGAACAGCATGCAAGCTTTCCTAGAAGTCTGTTTTCATCTGCCAAAGTGAACTCGGGGATGGGGCAAATTGCCCTGACTGTACCAAAAAGTTTATTTTCACATCAACCTTGGGAGAACAAGTGACTCCATGGGACTCCCCTGGAAGCACAGCCATGTCCACAGGTCCGGTCAGGAGCAAGGAATCACCCTCGGGATGCTGTGACCAAAGAAGAACACCCTCTTTGGCCACACAAACGCGCGAGCCTTTGGAGTGGCCAAGAATGTGCAGGAAGGACAAAGCCCCACAGCTCTGAGTTCCCACAGCTTTCTCCGGAAGGGGGACAGGGTGCTGGTGGTGGTAGTGGTGAGTGCCTCATCATCATCAGAGAAGGCGTCGATAACAGATCCTCTCTGCAGTGCCTGCCTGGCAGCAGGCGTCCGAACACAACCATCTTGGGACACCAGGCTGGCCTTCCCAGAGAGCCTCTCCTCTTGCAGAGGTTTGAAGACCACTCACGCACTGTGTCTGCAATGAGTTTACTGCTGGGCTGGCCCTGAGGGCCGGCAGAGGCCCTGAAGCTCCTGGCAAGCGGCCCAAGGCAAAGGGAAATGTTGTCTCGTCCCCTTGCCTCCTGAGCTTGGCGAAACCCCTGGGAGGCCGGCAATGGCTGGCACAGGCTCTCTGCCCCATCTTGCTGAGCCTCAGCCCGTTGACATCGCCTTGTTGAGTGAAGGGCCAATGGCTGCAGCACCACTTGTGGCCAGATCCTCTGGCAAGAAGTGAAGACACTCCACTTCACAGGAGGGGAGCGTGCAAGTCCCCAACTTCTGCTTTTGGCCATGGCAATCTCAGGCCAGATGCCAACGTGGAGGAGCTGCCACTTTCAACATCCACTCATATGCAGGCTTCCGGGCATACGACTGACCCATGAGACCTTCACTCATGAGGCCTCTACCTGCACGCAACCCCCAAGGCCATCACATCCTTTCTGAGAGGGGACCACAAAGCAGTGCACTGTTGTGGCCTCAGGGTGACCTCAGACAAGACGCCGCCCCACCTGGGAGGACATGGACCAGGCAGCATCTCTGCGTGCCGGGAAACCTCCACTCTATCCCACCCAGGAGCATGGGTTCCGGGTCCCGGCTCTCCAGGTCCCACTCAGACGTCTGACACTTCTTTGTCCTGTGGCCTACACAAAGTCCTTTCAGACCCTCAGTTGCCAGCACTGCGGCATGGGGACTAGTTGTATACCTGGCCCCTGAAGAGAAACATGCCATGGGCAATCCACAGGGCCTTCGGCCATCCTGTAGTTGGAGGCACCACAGTAGGCGACGTGAGTCTTTCCATCATTCTAGGAGACCTCGGGGAGCGTGGCGTACCTCTGCCGAGCCCTGCCCAGCCCTGCCACCAACTGGCGGTGTGGCCTGAAGAAAATCAGGTGTTTGCGATCCTCGGTTCCCTTCTTGCAAGATGGTCACATGCTCATACCTTGCCCAGGCTCTGAAGCTAATCAGAAGCATGGAGGGATGGCTGGAGGCAACGTGGTTCTGCAAGAAGCCCTCCCAGGAGGCCTTGAGAGCCAAAGTTGGAGAAAACTACTCTCTGCATTGCTTCCTTTTGGGAATCTCAACATTCAAACCGCATGAGATTCGGCTTTCCACTTTTTGAAGAAGGGCATCAGAAATGCCTTGATCAGGCCAGCACAAAGGGAGCAGGCTGCTAAAGAGGCCAGGACGCCAAATCCAGAAGAGGCATGTCATGTACATGAACGGAATGGGGATACCAGATACACGAAAGAAGGGTCGTTTCCATCAGCAAAGCCAGCAAGTACAACTGCTCTTCCTGAAGCCTGTGGGTTCTGCTGCCACAGGGAACATGGGGACGGGGCAAAGGGACTGCCAAGTGTGCACGTGCTCACATATGCCAGGTGGACACACCACATGAGGCAGGACCCACGGGACTGCCCCAAGAGCCCTGCACTCTACAGATCAGTCTGCCGGGGGCAATCGGCCTGCAGAAAGGGGGCTAGGCCATAGCTCTCATAGCTTCACGTCAGATAGTTCAACAATATGGATGGAAATAGGATTCCAAGTATGGAAAACAAGGGATTATGGCATAGCAAAGCCAAGGAGAAAGGCATGGTTTCCAAACAATTTGCTTTCATCGGACACTGTTGCCTCTCAGACATTTGTATGGAATAGCAAAACAGATAAACTCCTAACCAGACAAAATACACTTACATGTGTTTATGTTCACTTGCTTAGAGCTGTACCATTGGTAAGCATCACCCCACAAAATGAAAATGTTTGAAATCCAACTGTTCAAACATTTCTATAGTGTTTGCTGGACAATGGTCTGGAATTTGATAAAAGCAGCTGACAACAAAGAAGCATTTTGGCCATCTTAGTAAAATAATCATAGTTCTTAACTCTTCTGGGTCACAGCCCCCTTTGAAAACTTGCTGGCGATGGATCTTCATTCCCCAAAAATGCACACTCTCACTATTTCTGCATACAATTTCAAGGAGTTTAGGGGGATCTCCAACTTCAATCCAAGGTTCCCAGGTTCAAAATCCAAGAACTGGGCAATTGCTAATTTTTCTTACAACAACAACAACAACAAAAAAACCCCGTTTACAAACAATAATCATTCCTTATGTACATACCGACGCTTTATACTTCACAAAGTGCTTTCAACCCCACAAACATTGATAGGCAGAGGAGGAAACTGAGGCGCTGACAAATTACAGAGTGATTTGCCTAAGGTCACTCGGCCAGCTGGTGGCTAGGCCCCGAAGCAGACCCAGCTCTTCCTACTCCGGGGCTTGTCTCCTCACCGCGGAGCTGCCGCCAGAGCTCCCGCCCCTCCCTAAGGGGGCATAAAGAGAAAAAGGCAAAGTAGAAAGCCTACCACCAACCATCCCCCAGCCCTCTTGCCACCCCCAAATGGGTCTGGGCTCGAGTGGCCAGGAGTGCATTGAGGTACTGCAGCCACGTGACCTTGATGAGCTGCAGGTTGGAGAGGGCCCTCACGGTGTAGTCAGGACAGTATGCAGACAAGCGAGCGCCATCGGCTGGCTCTGGCTGCGGGTCGTGGTGGACGGACTGGAGCGAGGACACTGGGGACTGGTGAACCGAGGACGGCGCTGTCAGGGCAGACACTCCGTAGTAGAAAGGCTCCATTCTCGAACTTAGGCCCTCTTTCCCGATCTCCACCTCAACCCTGCCCTGCAGGATGAGAATGAAATAATCCACTGGCTGGCTGCGCTGGTACAGGTAATGGTGTGCAGCCACACGTTGCTCTCGTCAAACCTCACTTCCTGGTTGACGCTGGGATGCTTCAGCAGGTGCAGCAGGACCTTCTCGGAGATTCGCAGGGGGCTGAATACATCCACCTCTCCAGACAGGAAGCGCTGGGTGGCCAAGAGCAGCTGAGGCGAGATTTTCACTTTATATTCATCTTGAACAAGAATTCCTCTTTTCGCCAGAGAGGGGCACTCAGAGGAGCAGGCTTCTTCCTGCCGGTGGCATGTAGGTAGTCCTCAGACTCATCCAGGATCTCAGACTTGATGTTCTCCTCAATGACGTCCTCCAGGGTGACGACGCCCAGCACCTCGTAAAAGGGGTCACCTTCACCCTCCTTGTTCACCTTTTGCACGATGGCCAGGTGAGACTTCCCTCATTTGAACTCCTCCAGGACGGCGTCCAGCTTGGTGTCGTTGAAGACAAAGTGGAGCGGATGGTTGTAAAAGCGGGTGATGGTGCTGAGCAGCGTGCAGTCTTCGGGATCCACGAAGGCCAAGTCCTTGAGGTACAGCATGTCCACAATGTTGGAGAGCTCCTCCTCGTACAGCAGAATGCGCGTGTGGCCGCTCTGCATGATGCTGGCCAGGGCGCCCAAGTCCAGCATGAAGCAGTCCTCCAGCGGCGTGAGCACATCCTCCAGGGTCCGACAGCGCAGCACGCCCTGCTGAGGTCGCTGTAGGGTCGCCGCCGCCACGGGCCAGCCCCAGTATGCGCTCGCGCAGCCGCCCAGGCCGCGCCGCCAGCTCCAGCAGCTGGCCCACGGGCAGCGCCACCGGCAGGGTCAGCAGCACCGCCAGGCGGCTGAGCAGCAGCGCTCCAGGCGGCCGGCACCACCTCGCCCACGAGGAACACGAGCCCGCGCGGCCCAGCAGCAACAGAGCGCCCAGGGCCCGCGCGGGCTCCAGGCGCTGCGCCCCGCACCCTCGGCGTCCGTGCCGCTCTGGCGCAGCGCCTGCACCTCGGGGGGCCGGCGCCAGTGTGCTCAGCTGCAGGCCCCTCGCCGGCGCTGCCAGCGCCAGCAGCCCCGCCGCCCCCAGGCCCAGCGCCCAGGGCGAGGCGCCTCCTCCGGGGCCGCGCCGCCCGGCTCCACGCGCCCGGCCGGCAGCGCCGAATGCGGGCGCACGGCCTCGGCGGGCAGGCGCAGCATCGCGCGCCACTTGCCCGCGGGGGCCGCCGCCGCCTCCGCCGCCGCCAGCCGCCCGCCGCCCTCCCGGGCGTCGCGGCCGGCCCGCCCCCTCGGGGGCCGCCCAGGACCAGGAGCTGTTGGCCAAGCCCAAGCCGAAGAGGCGCAGGTGGAAGGCGGCCTCGGGGCGGCCCGCGCCTCTCCTCCGCACGGCCACCCCGCGTCCGCGTCTCCGTCTTCCTCCAGACAGACGCCCAGCACTCGCGGGCCCGACGCGGCTTCCCCGGCGGCGATGCCCAGGCACAGCGCGGCGAGCAACCAGCCTAGACGAGCCGTCGCCATCGCCTGCTGCCCCCTCTCCTTAGGCAGACAGTTATGACAGTTAAAGACACAGTAATACAGACAAGCGCACAAAACAGGTAACAAGAACACAATAACACAGGCAAACGTTCCAGGGCGGCTGCGGAGACTAAACAGAAGGTAACCCGAAGAGCTGGCAGCCGGCCCTCCTGACACAGGACCTCCGTCCTCCTTACAGATGAGGACCCTGCCCTCTAGGCAGGGGCAAGGGACGTCTCCTCAAGACCCCCAGTCGACAGCCCGCCAGCGCCCCCTTAAGCCAATGCCGACCCAATACAGATTGGAATTCCTACAGGTAAAGTACAGTTTAGAGCTCTCAGAATATGCACGCAAAAGGTGGAAAAGTTGAGAGCATTCACCACGCATGAAACCCTCCGGATGGGGTCCTGGAGGTCTCTCGGATCCCGGACGAACCCCCAAATGTTGTGCCCAAGATTGCGAATCCGAGAAACCACCGAGGAACCGACACCGATGCAAACACACCAGGGTTTATTTACAAGCTCGAGCCTGGGTCCAAGTCCCTGCTCCGCTGTGTCGGATATACTTGGACCCAGGCTCGAGCTTGTTAATAAACCCTCGTGTGTTTGCATCGGTGTCGGTTCCTCGGTGGTTTCTCGGATTCACAATCCTGGGCACAAAATAATAGTGCTTCTGAATTGGCTTTCTGACACTGAATTGTAATCCAAATTTTGTAACTCTGTGGGAGAGCGGGCTGTTTCTATTCTTTCTTTTGAGGTGAGGTTTTCCTTCTAGTAATTTTGCTCAGTGCAGAGTGGCCAAAAACAAGTTGTATTGGGAAAAGGAGAAAAAGAGAGAAGAAAAAGAAGGAAAGAAAAAGAAAAACAGAAAAAAGAAAAAAGAGAAGAAAAGAAAAAAAGAAAAAAAAAAGGGAGGGAAGCAAACAGAAATCAAAAACTGAAAAAACAAGGGGGAGTATCCTCTGATTCTGTATACTGTAAGACCCTTGACTTCCCCTGGAACTTTCCAGTGCTGCATGGTCAATAATTTGTTTTTCCCCTGTCCGTCTAGCTGGTCCTCTGGGAGAGGGCCTACTGGGCAGATTTTCAGGTGTTAGCACTTGGGGGAGCTGCTCAGCGCCCTGCCTGGTGCAGGGCTCAGTAAAAGATGTTTAAGCTGTTTATCCTGTGAGGCCACTGTGAGGCTCAGTAGGGGTTGTTTATCCTGTGACGCCCCAGGAGGAACAACCACAGTGGCGGAGGCCAGCTCTGGAGCCTTGGATTCAGCTCCCGCAGTAACTACGGAGCTCTCAGTCTCCAGGGGCCTGGAGGCTCCGGGGCGGGGCTGCTGATCTGCTCAGCTTGGGGCAGGAGCGTCCTTGCTATCCTGTGCCCTCTTGGCTGCTGCCTGTCCCAGGGGGAGCACTGGATCTTGGGCTGTGTCCCAGGCGTTCTGTGGTCCTGGGCCTGTGCTGTTGGATTCGCGCTCTGGCCTGCGCAGGCCCTCTCCGAGCTGA
Source organism: Vulpes lagopus (assembly GCF_018345385.1). NCBI lineage: Eukaryota > Metazoa > Chordata > Mammalia > Carnivora > Canidae > Vulpes > Vulpes lagopus. Next base: position 41,307,555 of record NC_054825.1, on the reverse strand, counting down.
TCCTCTGGCTGAGCCCCTCTGAGCTGCTCCTGGGTCCATCTGGCACGCGCTGCAGCCCTTTAGGAGCTCGGTGCACTCTTCCCGGGGGCAGGTGTCTGTTAGTGTCCCTGGGAGCCTGAGGGCATCCCCGTCCTCCTGGGATCCTGCCCGAGCTCCCTGCGAGGCCTTTCTGTCTGGGAAGATTGGTGCAGCTCCTGCTTCTCCAGACCTGGGCCTTACTGTCCTGGGGACACTCGCCCCGGCCTTAGCCCAGCTCCTCGCAGGGTCCCTCCCCCTTGGATGCCTTTTGTTTCCTTATTTCTTTTTCCCCATCTTCCTACCTTGAAAGAAGCGTGAACTCTTCTCACAGTAGCATTCCAGCTATTTTCTCTTTAAATCTCAGGCTGAATTCGTAGATTTTCAGCATGATTTGAAGGTTGTCTAGGTAATTTGGTGGGGACAGGGGACTTGGGGACCCTACTCTTCCGCCATCTTGCCCTGCCCCCCAAGTTTTCCATTTTGATTGTGTTAATTTTAGTACTATTCCAGGAATATGTCCATTTCAAATTTATTGGCATAGACTTATAGTATTCTTTCATTTTGTCTTTTTAGTATTTTACTCTGGAAAACTGTGTGGAGGTTCCTCAGAGTTAAAAATAGATCTGCCCTACAACACAGCAATTGCAGTGTTGGGGATTTACCCCAAAGATGCAGATGCAATGAAACGCCGGGACACCTGCACCCCGATGTTTCTAGCAGCAATGTCCACAATAGCCAAACTGTGGAAGGAGCCTCGGTTTCCATCGAAAGATGAATGAATAAAGAAGATGTGGAGGGAGGGGCAAGATGGCGAAGAGTAGGGTCCCCAAGTCACCTGTCCCCACCAAATTAACTATATAACCTTCAAATCATCCTGAAAATCTACGAATTCGGCCTGAGATTTAAAGAGAGAACAGCTGGAATGCTACAGTGAGAAGAGTTCGCGCTTCTATCAAGGTAGGAAGACGGGGAAAAAGAAATAAAGAAACAAAAGGCCACCAAGGGGGAGGGGCCACGCGAGGAGCCAGCCAGAGGCCAGGGCAAGTGTCCCCAGGACAGGAAAGCCCCGCCTGGAGAAGCAGAAGCTGCACCAACCTTCCCGGACAGAAAGGTGCTTGCAGGGAGTTGGAGCGGGACCCCAGGAGGGGCGGGGATGCCCTCAGGCTCCCTGGGACACTAACAGACACCTGCACCGGGGATCCCTGGGTGGCGCAGCAGTTTGGCGCCTGCCTTTGGCCCAGGGCGGGATCCTGGAGACCCAGGATCGAGTCCCACGTCGGGCTCCCGGTGCATGGAGCCTCCTTCTCTCTCTGCCTGTGTCTCTGCCTCTCTCTCTCTCTCTCTCTCTGTGTGTGTGTGTGTGACTATCATAAATAAATAAATAATTAAAAAATAATAATAAAAAATAAACAGACACCTGTGCCCCCGGGGGAGAGTGCGCTGACCTCCCTAAAGAGCTGCAGCGGGCACACGGCTGGACCCGGGAAGCAGTTCAGCTTGACCCAGGAGCAGCTCGGAGGGGCTCAGGCGGCGGCTCCGCGGAGGCGGCTGCACGGCCGGGAGCACGAATCCAGCAGCGCAGGCCCCAGAGCACAGGGCACCGGGATACAGCCCAGGATCCGCCTCCCCCCAGGACAGGCAGAGGCCGGGAGGGCCCAGGACAGCAAGGACGCTCGTGCCCCGAGCTGAGCAGATCAGCGGTCCCGCCCCGGAGCCTCCAGGCCCTGCAGACGGGAGAGCCCCGGAGTTACTGCAGGGGCTGACTCCAGGGCTGCAGAGCTGGCCCCGCCACTGGGGTTGTTCCTCCTGGGGCCTCACGGGGTAAACACCCCCCCCCCCACTGAGCCCTGCACCAGGCACGGGGCAGAGCAGCTTCCCTAATTGCTAATACCTGAAATTCAGCACAACAAGCCCCTCCCCCAGAAGACCAGCTAGATGGACAAGTTCCAGGGGAAGTCAAGGGACTTAAAGTATACAGAATCAGAAGATACTCCCCCGTGTTTTTTTTTTTTTTTGCTTTTTCATTTCTGTTTGCTTCCCCCACCCTTTTCTTTTTGCTTTCTTTCTTTTTCTTCTCTCTTTTTCTTGTTCCTTTTTTCTTTTTCTCTTTTCTTACCTTCTTTCTCTCCTCTCTTTTTCTCCTTTTCCAAATACAACTTGTTTTTGGCCAATCTGCACTGAGCAAAATGACTAGAAGGAAAACCTCACCTCATAAAAAAAGAATCAGATATAGTCATCTCTCCCAAAGAGTTACAAAATTTGGCTTACAATTCAATGTCAGAAAGCCAATTCAGAAGCACTATTATAAAGCTACTGGTGGCTCTAGAAAAAGGGATAAAGGACTCAAGAGAATACATGACTGTACAATTTAGATCTAATCAGGCAGAAATTAAAAATCAGTTGAATGAGATGCAATCCAAACTAGAAGTCCTAATGACGAGGGTTAACGAGGTGGAAGAACGAGTGAGTGACATAGAAGACAAGTTGATGGCAAAGTTGGCAAGTTGATGGCAAGTTTTTTGTTTTTTGTTTTTTTTTTACTGTTTCAATACTTTATTAACAACTGGAAACAAACCCAATAAACTGGAGGTGATGACATCCCAGAAGCCCAAGAGGCAAGGGAAATAGTTTTGCATTTTGTTTTTTTTTGTGTATTTTTTCATTAAATGCGTTTTAGCAAAAGTAGATTAAAAAAGAAAGGGTCAAAGCCCCAGATGTCAGCAGGGAGGAGGAGCAGACTCAGAGAGGCAGCCACCCCCTCACCCCCACTTTCTAGGGAAGAGCTCAAAGGAGCTGCTGTTGCACCTTCACACCCAGGCCTGAAGGCTTAGCCAGCACCCAGGTTCCTGGCCTGAAAGCCTCCCTGCAGGCATGCTTTGGTCGCCTAAGTACCCCCTTTGCTGCACAACTTGAATTCTGGGTCAAGCCATAATAGTACCATTACCTTGTTTTTTGTGTATTTTTTATTAAATGCATATTAGCAAAAGTAGACCAGAAGATTTCCCAGAAGGGAAACTGAGGAAAAAAGACACAAACAATTAAAAGGCCATGAGGATATATTAAGGGAAATAGATGACAGCCTGAGGAAGAAAAACCTACGTTTAATTGGGGTTCCCGAGGGTGCCGAAAAGGACAGAGGTTCAGAATATGTATTTGAACAAATCATAACTGGAAACTTTCCTAATCTGGGAAGCAGAACAGGCATTTGTATCCAGGAAATAGAGAGATCCCCCTCTAAAATCAATAAAAACCGTTCAACACTTTGACATTTAATAGTGAAGCTTGCAAATCCCAAAGATAAAGAGAAGACCTGTAAAGCAGCAAGAGACAAAAAAATTCCTGACTTTTATGGTGAGGAGTATTAGGGTAAGACCTCTCCACAGAGACCTGGCAGGCCAGAAAGGGCTGGCAGGATATATTCAGGGTCCTAAATGAGAAGAACATGCAACCAAGAATACTTTATCCAGCAAGGCTCTCATTCAAAATGGAAGGAGAGATAAAGAGCATCCAAGACAGGCAGGAACTGAAAGAATATGTGACCCCCAAACCAGCTCTGCAAGAAATTTTAAGGGGTACTCTTAAAATTCTCCTTTAAGAAGAAGTCAGTGGAAGAATCCACAAAAACAAGGACTGAATAGATATCATGATGACACTAAACTCATATCTGTCAATAGTAACTCTGAACGTGAATGGGCTTAATGACCCCATCAAAAGGCACAGGGTTTCAGACTGGATAAAAAAGGCAGGACCCAAATATTTGCTGTCTACAAGAGACTCATTTTAGACATAAGGACACCAACAGCCTGAAAATAAAAGGTTGGAGAACCATTTACCATTCAAATGGTCCTCAAAAGAAAGCAGGGATAGCCATCCTTATATCAGATAAACTAAATTTATCCTGAAGACTGTAGTATGAGATGAAGAGGGACACTATATCATACTTAAAGGATGTATCCAACAAGAGGACTTAACAATCCTCAATATACATGCCCCGAATGTGGGAGCTGCCAAATATATCAATTAATAACCAAAGTTAAGATATACTTAGATGATAATACACTTATACTTGGTGACTTCAATCTAGCGCTTTCTACACTCGATAGGTATTCTAAACACAACATCTCCGAAGAAACAAGAGCTTTAAATGATACACTGGACCAGATGCATTTCACAGCTATCTACAGAACTTTACATCCAAACTCAACTGAATACACATTCTTTTCAAATGCACATGGAACTTTCTCCAGAATAGACCACATACTGGGTCAGAAATCAGGTCTGAACCAATATCAAAAGATTGGGATCGTCCCCTGCATATTCTCAGACCATAATGCCTTGGAATTAGAACTAAATCACCACAAGAAGATTGGAAGGACTTCAAACACGTGGAGGTTAAGGACCATCCTGCTAAAAGATGAAAAGGTCAACCAGGAAATTAAGGAAGAATTGAAAAGATAATGGAAACTAATGAGAATAAGATAAAACCATTCAAAATCTAAGGGATGCAGCAAAAGCAGTCCTGAGGGGGAAATACATCGCAATACAAGCATCCATTCAAAAACTGGAAAGAAATCAAACACAAAAGCTCACCTTACACATAAAGAAGCTAGAGAAAAAACAGCAAATAGATCCTACACCCAGCAGAAGAAGAGAGTTAATAAAGATTTGAGCAGAACTCAATGAAATCGAGACCAGAAGAACTGTGGAACAGATCAACAAAACCAGGAGTTGGTTCTTTGAAAGAATTAATAAGATAGATAAACCATTAGCCAGCCTTATTAAAAAGAAGAGAGAGAAGACTCAGATTAATAGAATCATGAATGAGAAAGGAGAGATCACTACCAACACCAAGGAAATACAAAAAAATTTAAAAACATATTATGAACAGCTATACGCCAATAAATTAGGCAATCTAGAAGATATGGACGCTTTTCTGGAAAGCCACAAACTACCAACTGGAACACAAAGAATAGAAAACCTGAACAGGCCAATAACCAGCGAGGAAATTGAAGCAGTCATCAAAAACCTCCCAAGACACAAAAGTCCAGGGCCAGATGGCTTCCCAGGGGAATTCTATCAAACGTTTAAAGAAGAAACCATACCTATTCTACTAAAGCTGTTTGGAAAGATAGAAAGAGATGGAGTACTTCTAAATTCGTTCTGTGAGGCCAGCATCACCTTTATTCCAAAACCAGACAAAGACCCCACCAAAAAGGAGAATTACAGACCAATATCCCTGATGAACATGGATGCAAAAATTCTCAATAAGACACTAGGCAATAGGATCCAACAGTACATTAAGAAAATTATTCACCGTGACCAAGTAGGATTTATCCCCATGATGCAAGGCTGGTTCAACACTTGTAAAACAATCAATATGATTCATCATATCAGCAAGAGAAAAACCAAGAACCATATGATCCTCTCAATAGATGCAGAGAAAGCATTTGACAAAATACAGCATCCATTCCTGATCAAAAGTCTTCAGAGTAGGGATAAAGGGAACATTCCTCAACATCTTAAAAGCCATCTACAAAAAGCCCACAGCAAATATCATTCTCAATGGGGAAGCACTTGAAGCTTTTCCCCTAAGATCAGGAGCAAGACAGGGATGTCCACTCTCACCACTGCTATTCAACATAGTACTGGAAATCCAAGGCTCAGCAATCAGACAACAAAAAGAAATAAAAGGCATTCAAATTGGCAAAGAAGAAGTCAAACTCTCCCTCTTCGCCGATGACATGATACTCTACATAGAAAACCCAAAAGCCTCCACCTCAAGATTGCTAGAACTCATACAGCAGTTTGGCAGTGTGGCAGGATACAAAATCAATGCCCAGAAGTCAGTGGCATTTTATACACTAACAATGAGACTGAAGAAAGAGAAATTAAGGAGTCAATCCCATTTACAATTGCACCCAAAAGCATAAGATACCTAGGAATAAACCTAACCAAAGAGGTGAAGGATCTATACCCTAAAAACTACAGACCACTTCTGAAATAAATTGAGGAAGACACAAAGAGATGGAAAAATATTCCATGCTCATGGATTGGCAGAATTAATATTGTGAAATGTCAATGTTACCCAGGGCAATTTATACGTTTAATGCAATCCCTATCAAAATACCATGGACTTTCTTCAGAGAGTTAGAACAAATATTTTAAGATTTGTGTGGAATCAGAAAAGACCCGAATAGTCAGGTGAATTTTAAAAAAGAAAACCATGGCTGGGGGCATCACAATGCCAGATTTCAGGTTGTACTACAAAGCTGTGGTCATCAAGACAGTGTGGTACTGGCACAAAAACAGACACATAGATCAATGGAACAGAATAGAGAATCCAGACGTGGACCCTCAACTTTATGGTCAACTAATATTTGACAAAGGAAGAAACACTATCCACTGGAAGAAAGACAGTCTCTTCAATAAATGGTGCTGGGAAAATTGGACATCCACATGCAGAAGAATGAAACTAGACCACTCTCTTTCACCATACACAAAGATAAACTCAAAATGGATGAAAGATCTAAATGTGAGACAAGATTCTATCAATATCCTAGAGGAGAACACAGGCAATACCCTTTTTGAACTCGGCCACAGTAACTTCTTGCAAGATACATCCATGAAGGCAAAAGAAACAAAAGCAAAAATGAACTATTGGGACCTCATCAAGATAAGAAGCTTTTGCACAGCAAAGGATACAGTCAACAAAACTAAAAGACAACCTACAGAATGGGAGAAGATATTTGCAAATGACATATCAGATAAAGGGCTAGTTTCCAAGATATATAAAGAACTTATGAAACTCAACACCAAAGAAACAAACAATCCAATCATGAAATGGGCAAAAGACATGAAGAGAAATCTCACAGAGGAAGACTTGGACATGGCCAACACGCACATGAGAAAATGCTCCGCATCACTGGCCATCAGGGAAATACAAATCAAAACCACAATGAGATACCACCTCACACCAGTGAGAATGGGGAAAATTAACAAGGCAGGAAACCACAAATGTTGGAGAGGATGTGGAGAAAGGGGAACCCTCTTGCACTGTTGGTGGGAATGTGAACTGGTGCAGCCACTCTGGAAACTGTGTGGAGGTTCCTCAAATAGTTAAAAATAGACCTGCCATACAACCCAGCAATTGCACTGCTGGGGCTTTACCCCAAAGATTCAGATGCAATGAAACGCTGGGACACCTGCACCCCGATGTTTCTAGCAGCAATGTCCACAATAGCCAAACTGTGGAAGGAGCCTCGATGTCCATTGAAAGATGAATGGAAAAAGAATTGTGGTTTATGTATACAATGGAATATTACTCAGCCATTAGAAATGACAAATACCCACCATTTGCTTCGACATGGATGGAACTGGAGGGTATTATGCTGAGTGAAATGAGTCATTTGGAGATGGACCAACATATCTCTCGTTCATTTGGGGAATTATTTAATATTAAAAGGGAATAGAAGGGAAGGGAGAAGAAATGGGTAGGAAATATCAGAAAGGGAGACAGAACATGAAGACTCCTAACTCTGGGAAATGAACTAGGGGTGGTGGAAGGGAAGGAGTGTGGGGGGTGGGAGTGAATGGGTGACGGGCACTGAGGGGGGCACTTGACGGGATGAGCACTCGGTGCTATTTTGTATGTTGGCAAATTGAACACCAATAAAAAATTTATTTTAAAAAAAAGATGTGGTTTATGTATACAATGGAATATTACTCAGCCATTAGAAACTACAAATACCCACTATTTGCTTTGACGTGGATGGAACTGGAGGGTATTATGCTGAGTGAAGTAAATTAGTTGGAGAAAGACAAACATTATATGGTCTCATTCTTTTGGGAAATATAAAAAATAGTGAAAGGGAATAAAGGGAAATGGAGAAAAATGAGTGGGAAATATCAGAAAGGGAGACAGAACATGAAGACTCCTAACTCTGGGAAATGAACTAGGGGTGGTCGAAGGTGAGGTGGGGGGGTGGGGGTGACTGGGTGTCAGGCTGAGGGGGGCACTTCATGGGATGAGCACTGGGTGTTACTCTTTACGTTGGCAAATTGAACACCAATAAAAAAAATAAATTTATAAAAATTTGAGATATATGTGACAAAACAGCATAATAGTTTCAGATATACATAATGATTCAGTATTTGTATATCCTGCAGAACAATCATCACAGTAAGTTCCGTTAACGTCCATCCCCAAACATAGTTAAATATTTTTTCTTGGATTAGGACTTTTAAGATCTACTCTTTTAATGATTTTCAAATGTGTAACACAGTATTATTAACTCCAGTCACTCTGCTGTACATTAAATCGCCTAGACTTCTTTTATAATGGAAAGTTTGTACCTCATTTGATCCCCTTTACCTATTTCGCCTACCTCTAACCCTCCCTATAACAGCCACCAATCTGTTTTCTATGAGTTTGGTTTTAGATGAGTCCATATCGTATTAATAGATGTATAGATGAGTATATATACTCATATATATATATATATATATGTATATATATAGATGTATATAGATGAGTCCATATCGTATTAATCTTTCTGACTTATTCCACTTAGCATAATGCCCTGAAGGTCCATCCATGTTGTCACAAATAGGAAAATTTCATTTTATGTGTCTGTATTGTATTCGTGTGTGTGTGTGTGTGTGTGTGTGTGTGTGTTTGTGTGTGTATCACATCTTTATTCATTCATCCATTGATAATCACTTGGGTTGTTTTCATACCTTGGCTATTACAAATAATGGTGTCTTTTCTATATATGTATTTAAGATTCTAAATTCTCTTCTAAATACTGCTTTAGCGGTCTCATAAGTTTCTCAATGTAATATTTTCATTACCAGTTTAAGAGTGATTTGATTATGATTATTCTTTTGTTCTATTATTTGAAAATACATTTCTTAAGTTTCAATTATATGGAGCCTTCCCAGTTATCAGTACTAATGTCTAGCATAATTGCATTTCATTTAGAAAATGCCTATGATTTCAATATGAGTTTTGGAATAAATTGGAACTTACATTATGTTCCAAGGTATGGTCATTTTGGTGGGAGCATACTATATGAGTCACAAGGGTTTGAAAACATTTACATTCTGCAGTAGTTGTGTGCAGCTACTCTATATGTTCTTTGGTTGGCTAAAGGTCCAAGAACAACGTGCCGGTAGGATTGATTTCTTTGAGGTTTTCTCTTTGGTGTGTAGAGGTCTATCTTCTCTCTGTAGTTTCAATATATTTTTTAAAGATTTTATTTATTTATTCATGAGAGACATAGAGACGCATAGGTAGAGGGAAAATCAGGCTCCCAATAAGGAGCAGGATATTGAACTAGATCTCTGGACCCCAGGATCACACCCTGAGCCAAAGGCAGATGCTCAACCAGTGGGCCACCCCAGGCATCCCTGTAGTTTCAATAATTTTTGTTCACTTGTTCTATTACCTACTAAGAGAGACTGGTGAAAATCTCCAACCATTATTTGTACTTGTCTATCTCTTTAGAATTTTCTAGTTTTAGAGAGAGGAGTTAAGATGGGACACACACACACACACACATGCACACACACATGCACACACACAGACCCTATGCTTGTCTCATACCTCCAACACAGCTAGATAGTTATCAAATAATTCTGAAGCCCCCAAGAAATCAGAGATATGAAAGAACAAAAACTGTAAGTCTACATGTAGAATTTTCTTTTTTAAAATTTTATTTATGAGAGAGAGAGAGAGAGAGAGAGAGAGAGAGAGAGATAGGCAGGGAGAGAAGCAGGCTCTATGTAGGAGCCCGAGGTGAGACTTGATCCCGGACCCTGGGATCACACCCTGAGTCAAAAGCAGACGTTCAAAAAAAAAAACAAAAAAAAAAAAAAAGAAAAAACAAAAAAAAAAAAAAACAAAAAAACAAAAGCAGACGTTCAACCACTGAGCCACCCCGGCATCCTTACCTGTAGAATTTTGTATATATGCTTTATGTATTTTAAGGTCCTGTTATTAGGCATATGCAAATTTAGAATGGTCATATACTTCCAGTGAACCTCTCTAATAATGCCTTTTGCCTGAATTCCATGCTGTCTAAAAGTAGCATACTACACCAACTTTCTTTTGGCTGGTGTTTGCATCATTTTTTTTTTTACTTTTATTTTCAGTCTTTTCATGTCTTTGTGTTTTAGATTTGTCTCTTGATGTTTTTCATAATTTACCTTAAGCACTTGACCCACATATCACTTATTGTAATAACTGATGTCTTTGGGCTTCAAGCTATTCTCTTACATGCTTTTTATTTGCACCACCCTCTATCTTTCTTTTCTTTTTTTTCTGTCCTGCCCATTGTTATTCTTCTTAGTAGATTACATGCTCTTTTTCTATTCTTTTAGCAGCTATAATAGATATCATAAAAAGCTTTTTAAAGTTATCAAAATGTAACACTAACTGGTAAATTTACCCTTCTCTTGAAGAATGCAAGGACCTTAGAATGTTTTATTTTTATTTATTTTTCTTTTTTAAATTTATTTTTAATAATAAATTTATTTTTTATTGGTGTTCAATTTGCCAACATATAGAATAACATCCAGTGCTCGTCCTGTCAAGTGCCCCCCTCAGTGCCCGTCACCCAGTCACCTCCACCCCCCGCCCACCTCCCCTTCCACCACCCCTAGCTCGTTTCGCAGAGTTAGGAGTCTTTCATGTTCTGTCTCCCTTCCTGATATCTCCCACTCATTTTTTCTCCTTTCCCCTTTATTCCCTTTCAATATTTTATATATTCCCCAAGTGAATGAGACCATATAATGTTTGTCCTTCTCTGATTGACTTATTTCACTCAGCATAATACCCTCCAGTTCCATCCACGTCAAAGCAAATGGTGGGTATTTGTCATTTCTAATGGCTGAGTAATATTCCATTGTATACATAAACCACATCTTCTTTATTCATTCATCTTTCGATGGACACCGAGGCTCCTTCCACAGTTTGGCTATTGTGGACATTGCTGCTAGAAACATCGGGGTGCAGGTATCCTGGCATTACATTGCATCTGTATCTTTGGGGTAAATCCCCAGCAGTGCAATTGCTGGGTTGTAAGGCAGATCTTTTTTTTTAACTCTGAGGAATCTCCACACAGTTTTCCAGAGTGGCTGCACCATTTCACATTCCCACCAACAGCGCAAGAGGGTTCCCCTTTCTCCACATCCTCTCCAACATTTGTGGTTTCCTGCTTTGTTAATTTTCCCCATTCTCACTGGTGTGAGGTGGTATCTCATTGTGGTTTTGATTTGTATTTCCCTGATGGCAAGTGATGCGGAGCATTTTCTCATGTGCTTGTTGGCCATGTCTATGTCTTCCTCTGTGAGATTTCTGTTCATGTCTTTTGCCCATTTCATGATTGGATTGTTTGTTTCATTGCCATTGAGTTTAATAAGTTCTTTTTTTTAATAAAATAACTTTTTATTGGTGTTCAATTTACCAACATACAGAATAACACCCAGTGCTCATCCCGTCAAGTGTCCCCTTCAGTCCCCGTCACCCACTCACCGCCACCCCCGCCCTCCTCCCCTTCCACCACCCCTAGTTCGTTTCCCAGTTAGGAGTCTTTTTTTTTTTAATTTTTATTTATTTATGATAGTCACACACAGAGAGAGAGAGAGGCAGAGACGCAGGCAGAGGGAGAAGCAGGCTCAATGCACCGGGAGCCCGACGTGGGACTCGATCCCGGGTCTCCAGGATCGCTCCCTGGGCCAAAGGCAGGCGCTAAACCGCTGCGCCACCCAGGGATCCCCAGTTAGGAGTCTTTATGTTCTTTCTCCCTTTCTGATATTTCCCACACATTTCTTCTCCCTTCCCTTATATTCCCTTTCACTATTATTTATATTCCCCAAATGAATGAGAACATACACTGTCCTTCTCCGATTGACTTACTTCACTCAGCATAATACGCTCCAGTTCCAACCATGTTGAAGCAAATTTGTCGTTTCTAATGGCTGAGCAATATTCCATTGTATATATAGACCACATCTTCTTTATCCATTCATCTTTCAATGGACATCGAGGCTCCTTCCACAGTTTGGCTATTGTGGACATTGCTGCTAGAAACATCGGGGTGCAGGTGTCCCGGGGTTTCATTGCATCTGAATCTTTGGGGTAAAGCCCCAACAGTGCAATTGCTGGGTCGTAGGGCAGGTCTATTTTTAACTCTTTGAGGAACCTCCACACAGTTTTCCAGAGTGGCTGCACCAGTTCACATTCCCACCAACGGTGTAAGAGGGTTCCCCTTTCTCCACATCCTCTCCAACATTTGTAGTTTCCTGCCTTGTTAATTTTCCCCATTCTCACTGGTGTGAGGCGGTATCTCATTGTGCTTTTGATTTGTATTTCCCTGATGGCAAGTGATGCGGAGCATTTTCTCATATGCATGTTGGCCATGTCTATGTCTTCCTCTGTGAGATTTCTCTTCATGTCTTTTGCCCATTTCATGATTGGATTGTTTGTTTCTTTGGTGTTGAGTTTAAGAAGTTCTTTATAGATCTTGGAAACTAGTCCTTCATCTGATACATCATTTGCAAATATCTTCTCCCATTCTGTAGGCTGTCTTTTAGTTTTGTTGACTGTATCCTTTGCTGTGCAAAAGCTTTTTATCTTGATGAAGTCCCAATAGTTCATTTTTGCTTTTGTTTCTTTTGCCTTCATGGATGTATCTTGCAAGAAGTTACTGTGGCCAAGTTCAAAAAGGGTGTTGTCTGTTTTCTTCATTTCTTTTGCGGTGCAAGAGCTTCTTATCTTGATGAAGTCCCAATTGTTCATTTTTGCTTTTGTTTCTCTTGCTTTCATGGATGAATCTTGCAAGAAGTTACTGTGGCCAAGTTCAAAAAGGATGTTGCTTGTGTTCTCCTCTAGGATTTTTCAAATCTTGTCTCACATTAAGATCTTTCATCCATTTTGAGTTTATCTTTGTGTATGGTGAAAGAGAGTGGTCTAGTTTCATTCTTTTGCATGTGGATGTCCAATTTTCCCAGCACCATTTATTCAAGAGACTGTCTTTTTTCCAGTGGATAGTCTTTCCTCCTTTGTCGAATATTAGTTGACCATAAAGTTGAGGGTCCACTTCTGGATTGTTTCTTTAAAGATTTTATTTATTCATTCATGAGAGACACAGAGAGAGAGGAGACACAGACAGAGGGAGAAGCTCCCCTGAGGGGAGCCTGATGCAGGACTGGATCCCAGGACCGGGGATCTCCACCTGAGCCAAAGGCAGATGCTAAACCAGTGAGCCAGGCAGAAGCCCCTATGTTATAGTTTTAATCTGCTTTTTGGTCATGTCTTTCTGCTGTACCTTCGTTACCTAGAGGGATGCTATTTTAGTAATTTGTATGGAATTTAATCATGATACTTTTCTAGTGCTATTTTTATGTGAATTTAATTCTCCTGAAATTTTAGGTGGTTTGTCTGTATAGCTCTGGTAACTTCATTGAGCTTACCTTCTGAGGTTTTCTGCCTCTGTTCCCCTGTTCACTTTTTTTTTTTTTCCCCTGTTCACTTTTATATGGGCCTTCTCTTCATTTCACCAATATTACCCCTGTTTTGCTCAATCTTGATTCCACAGTTTCTCCTCAGTGTGGGACTTGGTTATGGAAGGGAGTTTAGCTGATGAGCTTTTAGAATAGATAAAAGTTAGATTATCTCAATCCCTGTAGTCTTTACCAAGTGCTCCTGACACTTACTCACTTTTGAAGTAGACAATCATCTAGCTTCAGCTTCTATCCTCAAATTAGCCCACCACATTTCCAGTAAATATCTGATGGGTATTTTGGCTGTTGGGGGTCCATCTGTTTGTAAATAAAGTGAGTTCTTTATGACAGAGTTTGAGAAACACTGATGAAGGAATCAGAGGAAGGAGAGATGAGTATTAGGAGGCTTCATGGAAGAGGTGGCTTTTAGGCTGGGCCATGAAGGGCAGTCAAGGAATGAATGTTGACATGCTCCAGGACTCTGCCCTTGGTCTCCATCTCACTTTCTTTGGGGAGCTCATCTATTCCCATACTTTCAAGTATTGCTTTCAAGGCAAACATTGTTCAGGATCTAGGTCTTCAGGCCAGACTTATAGAGCCATTTGGAGGTCCCTCCATAAGCATAACAAATTCAGCATGGCCTAAGTTAAGCAAATGACTCTCTCCAAAATAAATGAAAATATGTCACTGCACTCCACATGTTCTGTTTTTATTTTCATTTATTTCAAAATATTTTCTAACTTCTCTTGTGATTTTTTTCTTTGACTCATAAGTTATTTAGCAGTATACTGTCTAACTTCCAAATATTTTGGAATTTTTGAAATATCTTTATGTTATTGATTTCTAGTTAAGTCCATAAGCATACTTCTATAGTTCCTTTCCTGTGAATTATATTGAGGTTTATTTTATGACCCAAATATATAATCACTCTTGGTGAATGTCCCACATGCGCTTGAAAAAATGTATATTCTGCTGTACTTTGGTGCAGTGCTCTAGAAATGTCAATTAGTTCAAACTGGTTTAGAGTGTTATTCAAATCTTTTATATCTTTACTGAGGTTTTTTTTTTTACTTAGTCTATCAATTACTAAGAAAGGAATGGTGAAATCTCCAAATACAATTGTGGCCTTGTCTATCTTTCTAGTTTTATCAGTTCTATCAGTTTTTGCTTCATAAATTTTGAAGCTCTGGATTTGAAATGCTACCTTTAGCATACAATAGATTCACAAATATATATGAGTCTGTTGAGTCTCCTTCTTGACTATTTCATTCCATTGATCCATTTGTATATCCTTGAGCCAGAATCACATGGTTTGAATTAACTGTGCCTTTAGATAATACTTTGATTATTGCTCTCTCCCGCAATTACCTTCGCTTTTTCTTTTCTTAAAAAAATTTAAAATTTAAATTCAATCTACTTAACCTCTTCTTTTTCAAAAATATCTTATATCTTTTCATGTATTTCCTGTTCATTTAGAATGCGAGCACCAAGGGGTCAAGGTCTTGGAAAGTTAAGTCTTAAATCTTAAGTATTTTATATATTTTACATCTTCCTGTTGCTCAGAGGCATTTTTCCTATTGAAGATATAGAACAGAGGGTGGCTGACTTTTCCTTTAAAGGGCCAGATGGTAAAGAGTTTTGGGCTTTATGGGCCATATGATCTCTGCCACTGTTAACTGGCCATTGCCACTATAGCACAAAAGCAGCCATAGACAACATATAAACAAATGGGCATAAAACTTTATTTACAAAACAGGCAAAAAGTCATTGTCAGATTTGACATGTAAGCCATAATCTGATGACCCTGATATAGAAAAAGATTAATTTTTACAGTCATCTTGTCTCCAGATATCAGAATGATATTTCCAATAACACATTTTAGTTGAGTCTATTATTTCTATGTGCGCAAATATACAAACAAAAGATCATTCTGTTCTAACTTTCCAATATTTATACCAGTTATTACTTTTTGTAGTTCTTCTGCAGTGGCTATCCAACTCTAGAGCAATCCTATAGTGCTAACAGGAGTTACTGTTTTGCTAATGAGAAGGCTCTATTTTTTTCACCTCCCAATATGATGTTGCTATTAGTCTATTTTAAAAAATGTTCTTTATCACGTTCAAGTTTCAGATACAGTAGTTACATTAGGTATGTTTTAAGATCCCTTGTAATTCAAATTGTTTCATGATGAGGTTACTCACTGCTTTTTGATTATTATAGTTGTAGACAAAGGGGGTACTCCACTGAGTGCCACTGACCTGTTTCTACTTAATGAATACTTTCCAAATTTTCTGGTTCCATTCCTTAATCCTCAAGACAACATATAAGAAAAGTAATTCTTCCCAGGGATTATGAAAAAATAAGTCAGAAATGAAACCGTTATGTTTTAGAGTTACTTAAGGGATTTTCATTTAAGATTTTTCAGTAAGAATAAATCACTAAAATGACCTTTGAGTAGTAAATGTAAAGTTAATTGAAAATTCAATAATGTTCTAGATAGATTAGGGGTGAAAATCCCAGGTAAAAATAAATTACCAAGACTTATATGAGAATAAAACCTACAATGTTTATTTCTGAAAAGCTTTGGCCCAACATGTAAGTCCATCAAGCATATGCAACTTTAAAGATATATATTTAAAGTTGAAAGTTAATAAATGCATATATGCTTTTATTTAAATAGTTTAAAAGTTCATCTAAATAAGCTTTCATATACTCACAAAGGTGTCAGTGGGAGTTTCATATTCATATCCTAGGCTAACATTGATTTATTATTGGTAGGAAACTTAGTATTTCAATTAGTCAAAAGTTTTCAATTTGGAGTTCACTTTCCAAAAATTAAATAAAACAAGTGCAATCAGTATTTCCACATTATCTTATTTAATTTACCTGAAAAGCTAAAAATTATCCCAGCTATAAAAATATGAGGCACACATTAAAGAAGAAACATGTTTACCATCAAAATTGTGGCATTTTTCTTTACAAGAACATTTCAAGACCTAGATAATAAAAATACTTCAGGCAATACATAGTAAGTCTCTTCATTTAAATAACAGCATAGAACCTTCTCAGGAATACATTATATCTATTATTTTACAGTAACAGAGAGAAAATAAAATTTGGTATACAAATATTAAGGGCCAATCATCAAAATGAAATTAATGTTTAGCATAGACTATTATTTAAATGAACAACATAAATAGGTAGAATTATCAATTTGATTTAATATAAAATACATTTCTGGATTTCTAAAATGAAAATTATCAAGTTTAATTCAACAAATTCAAATATTCATTCAGCCAAGGGAATAAAATAAGCCTCTTAAAAATTCAAGATTTACATTAATATTAGAAATTTTCTCAATATAATACAGAATATTCTGATCTCCACTGAATTACATTGTACAAAGACATGTAGCAAATGCTTTATAGCTTATAATCAGGTATAACTGATCACTAAAATTCCTTGACCAAAATATCACTGTAATTATATGAGGCAAAGTTCTATAATAATATGGATGTAATAACAGCCACATATTTTCAATAAGAGAATATGGAAGTTTTCATTTTCACAACTATGACTTTGGTTTTCCAAAACCTGCCTCCCAAAGCCAACTTCTAAATGTTACAGCAGAGGTGGGGCAGTAATGGAAAGGAATGACTTCATGGAACTCTGAAAAAAAAAACTATTATAGATCTTAGTTTGAGAAATATATCTGGTGTAAGAGATACACAGAATTATGTAATAATGCTTATATCAAAGTTTATTGGTTAGATAAAGGGCAAAGAGTAAGAAGCAAGTAAAATGTAATATGTGTTTTTAACAAAGCAGACTGAGTAATATGTCAGGTGTTAGGGTGGGATAGGAAAGAGCTCAAGCTGAGCAAAAATCTCCTCTTGGACTTTTCTATATAAACATCTATTTTAGTTTTGGACTGTTCATCAGTGAGCTCATGTGATGGAGCAGAGGAACTCTGCCCACCCATGAAATACTTCCCAGACCAACAGGTCCTTGTGCAGCTGCTCTAACAAGGCAGCTTGTCCTCTGAGGTCCCTGGAACCCCCGCTCCCCCCCCCCCGCCCCACCCTAAGAGCATGAAACTATAGGAAAATGGAATTCAATGTGTGTAGAAAGTCAATCCATCCTAATTAGGGAACTGAGTTATTCAAATACCGGCTAAAAGTAGAGACTCTAGCTAAAAAACATGGAGAAGTATCCATCTTGAAAAGGCCTGTAAGACCTTGTGATGTGATCCTGCATTTATTGGCCCTGTATTTCCCCCAGATTACGGGCTTTATAAGGTCCTGGAAACTCTCAGTTCCCTTTAGCTGCCTGTCCAAATAACATATTAATGAATATAGTTTAAGTCCTTTATTGGGTTCCATAATCCCTGCAGCCAAATAGGCTGCAGTTGTTTTATGTAACTTTTGTTTCACTGGAAAATGTGGGAGGGTATTTTGATATTATCTAAGTAAGATTAATGGATAAACACTGTTCACCCCAAACCAAATGATGCTGCCCTCAGGAAGTTGTCAAAAAGAAAGTCAAATGATACACCAAAAAAGCACATTGTGTGCATCAGCAAAGCCCTTCAGCACAGCTAGAACATGTCCTTTATGAGGCAGCTCCAAGTCACTGGGTAATTTCAAGAGTGAGGCAACAAAAGTCTTTCTTAATCGAAAGTCAGAAGCTTCTGAAGAACTTCAAGCACAACTTTATAACAAAAGAAATACTGCTCCTAAATACATATATATGAAAAATAACAGAATGTTAAGTAGTTGAATACTAATATCCATTTTCAGAAGACATAGCTGTAATTTTCAACCATAAAGGAAAGCTCCTAAAAAGAGCAAATGTTTAACGAAGAACTTATTCATGAAAAAATATATTTTACATGTGTTTATTTAAATTCAATTTGCCAACATATAGTATAACATCCAGTGCTTATCCCATTAAGTGCCATCTTCAGTGCCCATCACCCAGTTACCCCATTCCCCCCACCCACCTACCCTTCCACAACCCCTTGTTGTTTGTTTCCTCGAGTTAGGAGTCTCTCATGGTTTGTCTCCTTCTCTAATTTTTCCCACTCAGTTCCCCTCCTTTTCATTATAATCCCTTTCACTATTTCATATACTCCCCGTATGAGTGAAACCATGTGATTGTCCTTCTCCAATTGACTTATTTCACTCAGCATAATACCCTCCAGTTCCATTATGAAAAAAAATTTTTTTCTAAATATCAGGAAGAAACTGATTATGATATAGTGCTTGGTCTAGAATGAGTTAACTCAAGGTTTAACTTAAGAGAGGGGAAACACCCTCAATCTCAACCTCCTTATATTTCCCTGGATAAGTTACATTAAAACCTTTTTTTTCTAGGTGTAGCCTCAGGTCTCTCAGGTGACCCAAGTTCAAATAAAATGCTTATCATTTAACATTGGCCTAAAAAGAGGTCAACCTAAAGATTTAGGAGTTCTTGTTTGTTTTCATTATCCATACTCTCTTGATTCCCCCTCCCAATGATTAATTAATAACTAATCTGTAACATAAATGCTATCTTTTTTATGACAAGCCTATGACTTCTATAATTTAGAGGCTATCAGAAACCTATGAATAACTTTAGATATATTACTTAAATAACATGGCATCATGGACAAAGCATTTGGGCATCAGGAAACCTGTTTCCCTCCTGACTCCTCTACATGCTATATGAATAATCCCTCAGAACAGGCTTAATTATTCTGAACATGAAGGTAATATTAGAAAAAAATTAATGTCTACCCTAAACAGTGAGAATTCAATGACATCCTGCAGGTAAAAGAGATTTACAAATTGTAACATGCTATACATGTTAATCTTTATATTCATTATTCTTTTTATTAGAATTTATGTAGCAAGGGGATCCCTGGGTGGCGCAGCAGTTTAGCGCCTGCCTTTGGCCCAGGGCGCAATCCTGGAGACCCGGGATCGAATCCCACGTCGGGCTCCCGGTGCATGGAGCCTGCTTCTCCCTCTGCCTGTGTCTCTGCCTCTCTCTCTCTCTCTCTCTCTCTCACTGTGTGCCTATCATAAATAAATAAAATTTTTTAAAAAAGAATTTATGTAGTGAGAGCTTACCTTTGTTTGAATCATGCCATAACGCTGTTCTCTCATTTGGGCCACTATATTCCTGATGTTGAACTGCAACAGGATGACAGTGATTTTGTATTATTCACATAGGTGGAAAACACAAACCCACAGACTGCCAAATGAGTACTCCATAATTCTTTCCAGTAAAAGAGATGTCAAGATTTAACCAGAAAGCTGTCATTTTCAGCTATAAGAAAATGTACTATTTTTAACCTCATCTAATGGATAAGGAAGACTTTAGTTTAAAATGGTTTCCAGGAAAAAGCAGGAAGCAATAATTTATGATGAGAAATGCTCTCCAAAGAAATAACAACAAATTTGCCCCTGTGTCTACTTTTCTGTTCTCCAAAGGGAAAACCTAAAGCAGCACTATAATTCTGGAAAAGGGGAAGCCTGGGTGGCTCAGCGATTTAGCACTGCCTTTGGTCCAGGGCATGATCCTGGAGACCCAGGATCGAGTCCCAAGTCAGGCTCCCTGCATGGAGTCTGCTTCTTCCTCTGCCTGTGTCTCTGCCTCTCTCTGCCTCTCTCTCTCTCTCTCTCTCTCTCTCTCTCTCTCTCTCTCTCCCCCCCTCTTTCTCTGTGTGTGTCTCTTATGAATAAATAGATTTTTAAAAATCTTTTTAAAAAATCTTGAAAAGTCTGAAGCATAGAATACTTTTTTTCTGGCCACAATAGTAATACAGCTATTTCTCATTTGAAGAGCCCTCTCAACTCAAGAGAGACTCCGAGCACTGTTAGCCTAATACCAGACTCTGCAGCTGTGCATGGAGACCAGCTTACCCAGTGAGGTTGCTAAACTGGTGCAGGTGTGCACCAGTTACTATTCCACAGTAATATGAGTCCAGAAACTGGTAGTAAGTGTTTAGAAACTCTATGGTAATCTGACAGTGGCGCAGCATCAAGGAGCATCACCAGTGGAACAGGATAATAGACCAGCTCAGGTGTTGCTGAACTTGCCTGGAGAGTCACAAGTGGTGCAAGCTGAGGACCAGTCATGTTCAGCAAGATCACATCTCTCTTTCCCTGTGCCCCTACCCCTACCTTGCACTTGTGCACTCTTTCTCTCTAAAAAAAGAAAAGAAATTGTAAAAATATTTTCTAGAATGGGTACATACTATTTTATATTCCCATAAGCAACAAATGATTAATTCAGTTTCTTCATCTCTTACCCAGTGTTTGGTGGTATCATTATTAGTCTTTCTGACAGATGTCTAGTGATATTTCATCATAGTATTAAATAGTTTTAATTTCATTTTCCCAAAAGCTAATGAAGCTGAACATCTTTTCATATGGCAATTTGTCATCTTTTAATCCTCTTTGATGAAATGTCTGTTCGTATCTTTTACCCATTTTCTTCTTTTTTTTTAAGGTGATAGCTGGTCTGGAGTAGAGAGAAGCAAAGGCCTTTAACAAAACTTTTTGGGTACCACTTTAGGCAGAATTTTCCTGGGCTGCCTTGGGTCACTCTACATGTGGCAAATGAGGAAAATGCATCCTTGCTAATACTCATTTATGGCATGTATGTTCCCACCCGTCCCTCTGGTGACTACAGATGAGGGGAAATAGGATGTTGCAGCTTCCATATAAGGCATTTGGGAGGAAAGTACTGCAGGTGATTTTTTTTCTTTTACCCATTTTCTAACTGGGCTGCCTTTTTGTTTTTTGTTCTTTACTACAGAGTTTTGAGGATGCTTTTTATTTCTAAATGTAAGACCTTTGTTGGATATGTGATTTTGCAGTTTCTCCAAATCTGCAGTTTGTCTTTTCATTCTCTTCAAAGGTCTTTCACAAAATGAATTATTTTAATTTGCTTTCCCCCTAATATTAGTGATGGCAAGAATTTTTGCTTTCAGCACCTGTATTTAAACTAATACTTAAAGTTCTAGGTAGCTTAATAAGGCCAGAAAAATAAATAAGAGGCATACATGTTGGAAAGGAAGAGATAAATCTGTCCCTATTTGTAACTAGATTATCTACATAGAAAATAGCAAGGAATCTAGAAACAGAAAAAAATAGAAACACCCTCCCCCCAAAAAACCCCTCTTAGAACTAGTGAGTTCAATAAAATCACAGCATACAAGATTAACACAAAACATCATATTTCTATATACTAACAAAGAATATGTGGAAGCTGATAGTAAAAACACAATACCATTTACAATTGCTCCAAGAAAATGAAATATGATAAATATAACAAAACACATATAGAATCTATATGCTAAAAATGACAAAATGCTGATGAAAGAAATCAACGAAGATGTAAATAAATTGAGAGACATACCATGTCCATGGATTGGAAGATTCAACATAGCAAAATGTCAATTCTCCCCAAAATGATCTAAAGATTTGAAGCAATTCCTATCAAAATCCCTGTAAGTTTTTTTGTAGCTGTAGACAAGCTAATTCTAAAATTTATATGGGAAAACACAGAAACTATGAGTTAAAACAATTTTGAAAAACAAGAATAAAGGAATTACTCTACCTGATGTTAAGACTGTATACAGGAATCTATGGAGTGGTATTGGCAGGATACCAAGATCAATGGAACAAAATACAGAACCAGAAAATGGCCCATACAAACATACCCAGTGATTTTTGACAAAGTGCAAAAGCAATTTGGTGGAGGAAGAACAGCTTTTTCAACAAATGGTGCTAGAAAATTAGACATCTGTAGGCAAAAAATAAAGTAAACCTTGACTTAAACTTCACATCTTATACAAAAATTAACTCAAAATGGATTATGGACTTGAATGTAAAACATAAAACACAGAAAAAATACAGTTAAAACACCATTTTTTCTTCCACACTGTGCTCACAGCCCACTGGTGGAGAGGCTGGGCAATGGTTCAGGGCTGCATGCTCCACTGGCCTGGATAAACTGGGAGAGGCCACAGAAAGTATCATTTCCTAATGATATGGCAGCTTGACAAATTCAGGGACTGGGTAATGATACTAGCTTATGAAGCAAATAAAAGTATCGAAGTATTTACCACTGCAACTTAGTGAATACAGAGATATTGCCAACATTGATTCTTTCTGTATATGTGTTATTTGAACATGATTACTGACTAACTAGCTCCTAACTGTGTAGAAATGCAAAGTATTACATTATTAATAAATGTGATTTGGAGCTTGTGTTTTGTGTAGGGATTATGTTCTGGTAGCAGAGCTGCAGTGACAAGAAAGCAGTCTGAGGTATTACACAGATCAAGGAATTTTTGCCAGAAGATAAATCATATGGCTTCATCAAGAGAATCTTGCTACAAAAAAAACAAAAACTAACAAAACACAAAACCTGCCAGGTAAATTTGGTAGTGTGCATAGTGGCTTAGTAAGATTTTTTCATTATATAAAGGCTAATGTGCTAAATTTTGGAATATTCACTTCATTATATGGTAATATGGTAACTGATAATGAACAATTCTTCATGCATGCTAGACTATTAGAGGGGAAAGGTTGATTGAGAATGTTTCAAATACAGAGCAATCTCAGTGTTTCTGCAAGATAATAGCCAGTTTGTTTCTAATATTTTAAGAATTTTTAAGTGGACATGATTAAAAATGAAAATGGCAGATGTGGTTTATGTATACAATGGGATATTCCTCAGCCACTAGAAATGACAAATACCCACCATTTGCTTCAACGTGGATGGAACTGGAGGGTATTATGCTGAGTGAAGTAAGTCAATTGGAGAAGGACAAACATTATATGGTCTTATTCATTTGGGGGAATATAAATAATAGTGAAAGGGAATAGAAGGGAAGGGAGAAGAAATGGGTAGGAAATACGAGAAAGGGAGACAGAACATGAAGACTCCTAACTCTGGGAAACGAACTAGGGGTGGTGGAAGGGGAGGAGAATGGGGGGTGGGGGTGAATGGGTGACGGACACTGAGGGGGGCACTTGACGGAATGAGCACTGGGTGTTACTCTGTATGTTGGCAAATTGAACACCAATAAAAAATAAATTTATTATTTAAAAAATAAAAATAAAATAACATGTAGAAAAAGAAAAAATGAAAATGGCTATAAAAATGACAATTAGACAAGAAATAAATGGTTACATATTTTTAGCTTTTCATATCCTTTAGAGTTGTAATCTTGCAATGCTGCAGGTCACAGCTGTCTGCCTAACATAGCTGGTATGCAGCTTGCTGCAATATACACCTCCTTATGTGAGTTCCACAACACACAAACTGGTCTACACCCTATTTGCTAAGACCAATCCACTGGTCATGCTCTTGGATATCATAGCAATACAGCAAGCTGCTTTGGAAGTTTCTAAATGCTTACTCTCAAATTCTAGGAACTTATCTTACTGTAGAAAACAAACATCCACAGATTGGTGCTGGTCCAAGACTACACTCTTGAGTAGCTATGGTGGACAAAATTTCTGAAATGAATAGAAAGGGGCATCAGTAAGGACATTTAACAGTTCAAATGTCTATGGAAAGCCAGTTAGGAAAAAAATGGATATATATTCTATTTTTTAATTACTCTGTCAAATCTAAGCATCCTTAATTACCACATGCATCATTATTTTCTGTACTACTAAGAAAAGCATTGTCAATTAAGCTGACAGATGACTTATTATAAAACACATTATAAAACAACAAGGCAATGTTTCTGGCAGCAATGTCCACAATAGCCAAACTGTGGAAGGAGCCTTGGTGTCCATCGAAAGATGAATGGATAAAGAAGATGTGGTCTATATATGCAATGGAATATTACTCAGCCATTAGAAACGACGAATACCCACCATTTGCTTTGACGTGGATGGAACTGGAGGGTATTATGCTGAGTGAAATAAGTCAGTCAGACAAGGACAAACATTATATGGTCTCATTCATTTGGGGAATATGAAAAATAGTGAAAGGGAATAAAGGGGAAAGGAGAGAAAATGAGTGGGAAATATCAGTGAGGGTGACAGAACATGAGAGACTCCAAACTCTGGGAAATGAACAGGGGTGGTGGAAGGGGAGGCGGGTGGGAGTTTGGGTTGACAGGCACTGAGGGGGGCACTTGGCGAGATAAGCACTGGGTGTTATGCTATATGTTGGCAAATTGAACTCCAATAAAAAATATATACAAAAAACAATTAAAAAAATAAAACAACAAGGTATAATGAAAAAGAAAACAGTGTTCCTTAGGATCATGAAGTATAATATTTAGAGTTTTTACAAGAAAATAAGGACAAACATAAACCAATTATTTAAGAAATTATGTTGGGGAATATATAAAAGAAAATTATACTAACACATTTTCTGCTAAAATGATCAAACAACGTTACATATGGGAATGGATAGTATCAGACTTATACTACTTAAATTTTCAGCACACTGGTCTTTTTGTGTGGGTAGCGGGGGCTCTCTAGTTTACATTCATTCTCTGAGTTTGCTTTGGAAAACCATTCCTCTCTCACTCTCAGCCTTGTGCCTGGAGTAGTCCTGACTGGCTTAAATAGACCAGCGTCTCCCACAGTGATTAGTTCAGGGGAAGGGGCTGCAACTCAGAAGCAGTGAAATGCTGGGAGGTATTGAATGCTCAAACTTCTGACAAAAAGAAATTCCCTCTGTCCTCCAAGGAGTTACTGGGAGAGGCCCTCTTCCCACCTGCCCACATAATATGGCCTGAGGATGGTAAGTTCTAGAACCATTCTGCTGCCATAGGAGAGCCCCTGCCACTGTTAGGGTTTAATTATGGAAGACCCAAGAGAGCAGACATTTAACTGCTGTGATAATAAAGTAACTACGCATTTTGCCTGGCAGGGCAAATGCCTGGTAGCCCATTTTCTCAGGCACCTGCTAATAAGCAGATGTCTTCCCCTTTGCACTTCCGCAGCACAGGAAAAACAGTTCAGTGAGTCAGCTGTTCTGGCCACAAATCTCAGCTTACATCCCCTAAGCAGTTTAATCAACAGTAAAGGTAATAGTATAATCAATATCTGTCTAATGCTTGGGTCTATCTCTCCAAAATTGGTTCCAAATTTAGGAGGAAAGCAAAGAATTGTTAATGATGGATGCAAACCATCATAACAATGTTATTATACTTATTTTACAAATGTGAAAATTGAGTTTCAAAGATGGTGAGCAGTGTGCACAAAGTCACCAAAATTATGAGGCAAAACTGGCAGGCAAAGCTAGGGACCTCTCATTAAAACTCTAAGGCCTACATTTTTTTTTTGACAAGCTCATGTGCATGCATTTGTATTCATTAAAAACAGGCACACTTCATCAACATTCTTTAACAAGACTTAAAAATCTGTCTCTGTGGGTAGAAGGAAGGAAAGGGAAATGAACTCGCATTCACTGTGCCTCTACAGTGTTCCCAAAACTGTTCCATGCCATTCATTCGCATTCTGTAATCATCACAGCCACCTCCAGGAACCTGCAGCACTGAATTTAGAAACAGGTCCCCAAAGTTCACAGGCTTTCTCTTTACTGAGTTCTCCTGAAGGTCAAGTCATGGTCTCCAGGTATTAGAAGGCTGTTACAAGTAGAGTGTTTACTAACAGCATCGGTTATCTGTTTAATTCACACACTTACGGGAAAGTTCTTTTCAATGGCACAGAACACAACATCCACACATAGGAACACTCCCGTCCGGCCCACGCCAGCACTGCAGTGAACAAGGATGGGTCCTGTAAGGTGGCTCTTCCGCACGAAACGCACGTACTTTATGAAGCCATCTACTGAGGCAGGAGTGCCATGGTCTGGCCAGTTGGTGAACTGCACATGTTTTACAAAGTGACTAGTTCCTGTCTGTTGAGAGAGAAGGGGAGGGAGAGAAGGGGAGAGAGAAAGAGGGAGAGGGAGGGAGGAGGAGGGAGGGGGAAGAGATTTATCAATTTCTTATATTAAAGATCTCAATTCAATTTCTAATATACTACTTATATACTACTACTACTACTACTAATAATAATAATAATGGTTCTATGGTCATACAACAATGAAAATTACAATAGTACCAGGTAGCATGAATTAAGTGCTCACGGCATGCCAGTTACCATGTAGAGACATTACATGCATTCTTTCATTTAATCCTCACATCAACTCTGGGAAGTAGGTATTGTTTTATTCCCATCTTTTTTTTTTAATTTTTTTTTTTATTATTTATTTATGATAGTCATACAGAGAGAGAGAGAGAGGCAGAGACATAGGCAGAGGGAGAAGCAGGCTCCATGCACCGGGAGCCCGACGTGGGATTCGATCCCGGGTCTCCAGGATTGCGCCCTGGACCAAAGGCAGGCGCCAAACCGCTGCACCACCCAGGGATCCCTGTTTTATTCCCATCTTACAGATGATTAAGGATTACACGATGAGTAAGGATTAGGGTGATTGGGAGATGTATGCCAGGTCAGAAGGCTCACATGTTTAGAGCTGGGACCATAATGTGGGCCTCCTAAAGGCAAATCTACCTTTTTTTTTTTTTTTGGGGACCATGGTACTGCAGAAAAACCAAGAGCCCAAAAACTCAGAGTGAAAGATGGTGTAACATGTCAAGAAAAACATTCTCCTAGCTTAAATATTATTATATAAAATTTCATTAGAATAAGTCAGTACTGCCAGGTTGCTTGACCAGCGGGACCGCAACCTCTTCTGGTGATGAGGACAGGGTAGGTAGGTGATGACCAAGTGAGTGAACTGTGACCCTACTCTTGTGCTAAGCCCCCTGAGAGTACAGTCATGAGACTCTCCTCAGTGTTGACAGATAAAGCACTTTGAGTTTACCCATCATACCTTCCAAAGGGACCATGCTTTCCCAATGTGGAGTGCTCATTTTACTTCACTGGGGACCCTTGTTGGAAAACTCAGGTTGGGTTTCTGACTCCTACCCTGCTTCTCCCTAATGCACCCCTTTTTCCTGAGTTCCAAACAGAAATGAAGTTATCCTAAGTCCCAAATAGAAAACTCAAGTTTGAATCATTGGTACATGAAATTGAGTAATACAAACAATCCTTGCAAATCTTGTGAAGGCCCCAGGTTGAGGGCAGCTCTAACCCTACCACATATTTCAGGGGTTAAATCTCTCCTGCCACTGGTAACCACTAATAATCTGCACAAATGTGGACCTCACCACGTTTCTGACCTAATACCATTTGGACAGAAACGCTGATGCAGATTCTTCAAACATGAAGCTTGTGGGCCTCAGCCCAAAGGCCACCAACCCCTTGACAAGGCTCCACAGCAAACAGATCATTTGAGTCCTTGCAAACAGATCATTCCTCTGTGCCTCACACTTGCCTATTCTCTCCAAGCAGGCTGTCTTTCTTCTGCCATAACATGTGCCTCATGTGTCAGCTGGAACTTCCTTTCCCACTAGACCCTAAGTACTCTAAGACTTGAGACTGTGTCTGTGTTTTGTCTCCAGCACCCTGCACAATACCTGGCTAATATAGGAGGGAATCAACAAGTGTTAGGGGAGTGAGGGCTGAGGCGAGTCTCCAGATGCACGACCAAGTGCAATGCCTAGCACACAGCCAGCAAGCCATCAGTGTCAGCCATCATTCTTGGCCTCCCTGGTCACCATCTATGTGCCAATCCTCATCCTTTTCAATTCCATCTTTCCCTCCCACCCTATTCCTTTATCTCAACAACTTCTCCCTTTGCACTCAGGTGCCACATCCCCCAGTGAACTCTTCGAAACTCTCATTATTTCCCTAAAGGCTTCTTCCACTTCCTTCCTTGCCTCCCAATAGCACCTCACTCTTTACAGCCTCCTTACGGAGGCCATCTATTCTCCCATTCCCCAGGTCTCATGGAGCAGAGAGATTAGGTTGCACACTCCTTGCTGCCCACTCCTTTTTCCAATCCATCATTTCTTCTGTGTAAAAACCCCCTCTTCCTACAGTTCCATATCTTTTAGCTTCAACTTTTCATTGCTATCACCCAGTGGCTTTAGCTTCCTGTGCATCTGCCACATTCACTGAAGGGCCTGACATTCTCTCTCCCACAGACGCTGACATCATCCAGGGCAAATCTGGGGTCTCAATAACCCAATGGATGCTCTAACCTCATAGCATTTGTATTTCTCTCTTGCAGGGGATACTAGTCCTCACAGTGATGGTCATTCCTTGAACTTACCACTACCTATAATGTCTAGTATCAAAAATCTTTTAGTTCTTAAATTCCAACATCACTTTCTGACCAGAAGCTCATGTTCTACCACGCCATCTGTGCTTCACTTCCACTCTAGCAACAATGTGACCAAATGGAGCTCCTCTGTCCTTTATGCTGTCCACTTATTCCTACTTGACTGGCTCCTGGTTCCATCTGTCCTCCTAAAGTTAGACTTCATGGCTGATTATGGGAATAATTCTCCTACCAAATTGTTAACTCTTTACATCCTTTGAATTTTAGCACACGTAGTGGACAACATCCCACCCTGGGTCAGTCCATGAGCCTGTGCTCAGGAGCCCCATACTTAGGCTGCTGGGAAGAAAATCATCATGTAGGTACATATTTATTTTATTGCTATAGAAAATTTATGGGTTCCAACTTCAGCATTTCCAGCAATTCTTTTCCCAGTTACTGTTTGGACTCCAATCAACTTCTTTGGTGATGACTCATCAGTCAGGCTTCCTGTTTAACTCCCATTCCTTTTATTCCTGTTGAACACATGTATCACCTGCCTACTAATAAAATCCACTTAGAGTAATGTCACTCATCACCTTCTCCTGTAAGCCATTTCTTTTCTATTTTTGAATCTATTAAAGTTATGAGGGCAGCCCGGGCTGCCCGTGGCGCAGCGGTTTAGTGCCGCCTGCAGCCCGGGGTGTGATCCTGGGGACCCGGGATCGGGTCCGTGCATGGGACCTGCTTCTCCCTCTGCCTGCTTCTCCCTCTGCCTGTGTCTCTGCCTCTCTCTCACTCTCTGTGTCTATCATGAATAAATGAAATAAAATCTTAAAAAAAAAAGCTATGAGTTATTCTAGATCAACACTTCCCAACAGAACTTTTTACAATGATGCAAACGTTCTACATCGGTGCTGCCCAATGTGATAGCCACTAGTGACATGTAACTAAACACTAGAAATGTGGCTACTGCAAGTAAGACACTGAATTTGTTGTTTCATTTAAGTTTAAATAATTTAAATTTAAGCTTAAATAGCCACATGTGGCTGTTGTATTGGATAGCTTAATTTTGACCACTCCTTCTGGTCACTTATAAGTCACAAGTCATAAAAAAAGTCACAAGTCACACAAATGTCTGCCAACTTTATATAAAAAGATACTAAAGTCTCTGCTTTCCATCTCAATGTCAACTGCCCTGGTTGATCATGGCACCTGCTTATGGAAATTCTTCAATGTCTCCCAATTATCTTCATGATAAAGTTTGTACTCCTTAACCAAAATCCAAGATATTTTACATTTTGATTGGTCTCTGCTTACTTTCTATAGCCTCGTATCCCCTCTCATTATTCCCTGACATTAAACTTTTACATTCCTGAAACACTTAACTGCCTATAATTTTCTATCCATATCCCATGATATTTTGAATTTTATTACTTGCTTTTTCTTTCCATCTTTCTCATTTGGGTAGTTCTCCACCAAGATGTTCCGTCCTCCAACAAACCTTCCCCCAAACCCTAAGTGAAGCTACGTACTTATATTCCAGGCCCTAAAAGTATCCCACATTACCATGGAGCACAGTAACTGGATGTATCAGTAAGCATACCCAAATCTCCACTAGTTGGTAAGGTAGTGAGTGCCTGGCACAGTGGTTAGAAGTATACCTTAAAGACTCAATACATATCTCTCACACTCAGCAGAAGCAGCCAAAGGACATCCCAGGATTAGGAAACTTCTAGTACTGATGCTTCCCACCCCAACTCTTCTATTTAGGTTTTTCATTTCTCCAGTCAGAGTTTGGTAAAGCAGAAACAGACACAGTGGTGTCTTAGCTTCTGGTACCAGGGAGAAATAAAAGCAAGTTACTCAAAAAGTACCCCCAGTCTATAACACATCCTAATCCTAACTTCTCATCCTGACGTGTGGCTTATCTAATGAAATATATATCTCATACTGATTTTTTAAAAACTTACAGACTTCCTCACAACTTGAAGTATTCGGATGATGAAATATTGAAGTATCTGGTAGTTCTCCAGGAAGACACGATAGTTTTTCAATTCCAAAGGCTTCTTCATAGAAATGGGCCAGTAATGGTGGCATTTGATAACTCCACCTTCTATCTCTCTGGTTATCATGACAATAACATTAGAGTTATTCTCTAAAACCATTTGCCAAAAGTCATCTGTAGTACTTGGCAGTGGTCCTTGAGAAGCAATATAAAAATATTCTTCTCCAGAATTGACTATTCTAATATAGCTAGCATTGATGTAGTCCTTGTTTTCTCCAAGAGGAACGCGTGTTGAATCATCTATCATAAAAACAGAAATATCTGGTTGATAAAGGAAAAGTAGGAGATACAATACACCCTGGATTCATGAACATATTCCACACTGGTAAATCCATTTCTCTCTTTGACCAGTTGAGAAGATGGCATAGGAGGAGTTATATGAGTCCATGAATTTAAATTCTTCCCTCTTCCAAACCTATTGGCATGACCTACAAAATATACAATGAGGAGTATTATTTGTTTCCATCTTTTTCTACTGATCAGAGAAGGATGCCATCAGTGTCCAGACACTTTGGGAGATTTCTGTTAGGTATGGCACAGATAGGATTAGGCCAAGGGAGTTACCTACTAGTCTGCAACTGAACACAGCAAAGGAGGAGTCATCTGAGGGAGCAAGTGAATGCTATTCTCCTACAATTGCAGAGAACCTGCAAGCCCAGAGCAGTAGAGCCCAGAATAAGAAAAAATCAACCATGATAGTTGATCAGACACAAACTCTAGGATTAATGGAATTCTACCAATGCCCAAAATATATGGCAGCCAACTTTTATGTCCATCCTCAGCATTCACTGGGTGAAGCAGCATGCTAATCAAAGCAAAGTTGGCAAAATGTTGCTATGGAGGGGATATGCTCCAAGTAACATGGAAATTACCTAACATGGACTCCTGCAACAAATATGAAAAAGGATGCCTGCTACTTGGCCTACTTATAAAGTTCACTGGCCCTGGAGCTCTTTCTTCATTTTACATAGACAGCTGGACCTGTGGCTCAAACACTGCTCCCACAGAGATAATAAATGCCTTCAGCAAAGGATAGAGCTTTCCTGCCATGCAGCAGTCTCACTAATAGCCCCTCCCTACTACTCAAGAGGACCACTTATCTGGCCAATAGGGTATAACAAAGATAACTGAACAGGACCTTATACAATTTCTGACGAACCCTTCTCAGATCCCAACATAGTAAACATAAACTTCCCCTTGTAAATATGAATAAATTGGAAAAACAATCACTAAATATATAAAGATAGCCAGTAGTTCATAAAAACAGAGACAATTTTTAAAAATCATAGCAAATATTCTCCTTTCTATGAGGGAAGAATATTTTTTAAAAACTTCTATTTTTATTTAAAATGAAATATGGGGAGTGCCTGGGTGGCTCACTCAGTTAAGCATCTGCCTTTGGCTTAAGTATGATCCCAGGGTCCTGGGACTGAGCCCTGTGTCAGGTTCCCTGCTCAGTGGGGAGCCTACTTCTCCCTCTTCCTCTCCCTCTACTTGTGCTCTCTTGCTGGCTTGCTCTCTCTCTCTCTCTCTCTCTCTCTCTGTCAAATAAATAAATAAAATATTTTAAAAATGAAATATGAGAACATTATTTTATTATAAAAGAATAACATATCTACAGTTATTGATACATTATATTTTTAAATTATACAGGAGATAACAAAAATATTATAGTGCAATCTTCCATCATATATACAAATCATACATATATGTCATATATAAACATATAATAATAGTAATAATAATAATAATAATAATAATAATAAACCTGGCAAGTATTCACCAAAATGTTAATAGTGACTATTTTATTATCTAAATTTTTGTAGTGAATATATACTACTTTATAGCAGAACAGCATTTTTATATGTAAACAGAGACAAAATGTGTGAAAATTAAACAATATAGAATAATAAAAGCTTGCTTTCAATTTTATAATTGAGAAATAATTTCATTGTTCAGTTGCATTCCACTTATTAGTGACTTTCCCAAATCTATTTATTGATTTTTGGATCTATTGTGTGCCATACAAAGCACCACAAATTAGGTGGCTTAAAACTTTAGAAATGAATTTCTCCTGTTCATATACAGTTCAAAAGTTTGTAGGGCCTTCCATACGACGTTCTGTCTGGAACCTGCAGAGAAATCCTTGCTTCTCCGTGGCTGTGAGAAATTTGAGGACAAAATTTGGGGTTCCCATTTGGTGGTTTATAGAGGCAGGCCATCATCGTGGGAGGTGGGTGCCTCCACCCTCCCACGAAGCCCTCCATGTCTCCATCTGACTATCTTATTACAAGCACACCAGTCAGTTGAATTAGGAGCTACCCACCCCATCATCATCTCATCTTTACTAATTACAACTGTAGTGCCCCATTCCTAAATAAGGTCACTTTCTTAAGTCCTAAGGTCTACAACTTCAAGGTATGTTCTTTTGGAGGATACAATTTAATCTAGGATATAGAAGAAGAAGAATCCTTTCTGAGTTGCTTATAATTGTTAACATTTTTAAATATGCAACATAGTTGCTTTGCACTGAAATGAATCCTAATAAAGTAAACATTAAGGCAATAAAAAAAGCTTGCTTTCAAATAAAATCCACAATGACTCAATTAAAACGTCTAAAATGAGAAGTGTATGGAAAAAAATCAGTGATTTAGAAAAATGGCTTAGGAATTTTCCCAGAACTCAGAAAAAAAAAAAAAAGATGAAAAACATGATGATAATGATTAGAATGTTAAAGGGTACAGAACATGTAAAGAAAATACAAAAAAAAATAATTTCAGAAGCAAGCTATGGAATACACAGCAGAAAAGAAATAACTCAAGTGATCATAGGAGAAAGGTTCCCCAAGAGAAGACACAACTGTAGAATTCAGTGCAAATATGCACGCCAGGTCCAAGCAGTATTTATGCACTCTGTATATATATATCACCTCATCTGAACTTAAAAACAATCCTTTGAATGAATTACATTATTCTTTCTTTTCAGATGTGAAATCTTTATTCAAAATGGCTAAGTAGTATGCTCCATATTATACAGCAATTCTTCTAGACTCCACAGTCTACAACTAAGTCCATCAACTGATGCCCCTCAAGGAAGACTCAAGTTTGAAGATGGAAAGACCACATCAAATACCAGACAACATTATTGAAGACAGCCACTAAGACCTCAAGACTAGCAAAGCATAAGGTCATAGACACAGGAAGCAAAAGTTTGCTACTATATCACTAGCTTAATGAGTTGCACCACTCCCATTTCCAGTCCTCGATTCCTGAATCCTGGCTATGGCAGAAATAGCAACATATACTGGATGCTAATTTGGAGCATATACAACCTCCGAGAGAACACTGCCCCAGCCCTTTGAGATACCGCCACCTAGCTGGCACTGTAACTGAGTCTTTGAAGAAGAAGCCATTTCATGGCCAGCTGCTTCAGGAGGATGAGGAATGTGTTAAGACCAGTGAATTCCATGAGCATGAGCCCACTGTCACAAATCATTTGCCTCAAGGTGAGCTCCTTGGACACAAGCAATGCTGTGTGGACTAATGATGTTACATAAAGCATTCTGTGGGTCCATGGATGGTAGATTTGGTAGAAGTACTGCATGCAAGGGATGCAAATCCACATTGTGTCCATTCTGAAAAAAAAAAGTACTGAAAAAAGCACTGTTCCTTCTATTATAGCAGTAGTTCAATATAATCAATCTGCTGTCAGGTATTGGTTGAACCCCCAGGGAAGTAGTGCCATGCTGGGGCCTCAGCATTGAGGTCTGCAGCTGGCAAACTGGGCCCCCAGCAGTGACCATAGCAAAGTCAATCTGGGGGACTAGAAGTTCATGTTGCTGAGCCTATTTATTCATAACTTCTATTCCCACTAGCACATCCACTTTGGTCATTAATCCATTGGGTAATGACAGGATTGGCTGGGAAAGAGACTGACTGGTATGTACAGAATGGATCATTCTATCCACCTGATTATTAAAATCCTCTCCTTGAGTCACCTTTCAGTGAGCATGGCCATATGGCACAAATATGTTCATGTTTTTTGCTCATTCAGAGAGGTCTATCAACACACCTCTTCTTCAAACCTCCTTGTAACCAACTTTTCAATCATGTTCCTTCCAAGTCCCTGACCACCCAGCTAAGCCATTGGCCACAGTCCCTGAATTAGCACAGATTTGCACCTCTGGCAAATCTGCTCCTTCTAAGCAATTTTCTCCTTCTAAGTAAAATGGACAATCAAGTATACTGCTCAAAGTTCTACCAACTAGGAAGATTTCCCTTCATCACTGTCTTTTGGGGATGTCCCCTCCAAAAGGCTGCAGTGTTCCTGCTGTCTGTTTCTGAGTGGTGCCTGCATACGGTGCAAAACCATCTGTAAAACACATCATAGTTTTCTCTTTCTTGGTCAACTAATAATAGGGAACTCCTCTTGAGGCCACAGATTCAGGCTGGAAGAGAGAAGGTAATGCAGCAGGAAAGGGGACCATGCACATTTTGGCTCCTTCATCTAACTTACTTGTGCTCTCAAATTCTCTTCAAACCCAACATTGTATATACCACTTGCATTTTATGACAGAATGCTGCTGTCCACAGTTTACTTTCTTGTTTGATGGCCTATGGTTAAATGTCCAGTCTCTAATACTACCTCATAGAAGGGCAAAAACTGTTCCTTAAAATTAGAGTAGTAATACAGAGATTGGCAGGGGTTTGTTCTAAAAGCCCATGGCATGAGCTATGATTCATTCACTTGTAGGGGCCTGCCACAGGTTCCAAACGGTATCCCTAGATACCACTGACATTGTATCTACTGGATCATATGGTCCAAGTGGCAGAGCAACTTGCACAGCACCATGGACTTGCTGTAAAGCTTTTTTTTGTTCTGGGCCTCACTCAAACTAGCCTTAGTAAAATGAGCCAGGGTAACACACTGAAATGAGGAATATGTTGTCTCCAAAGTCCAAAGAGGTCATTAGGCATTGTACGTCTTTGGGCTATAGGAGGAGTCAGATGCAACATCTTATCCTTCTCCTTAGAAGGGATTATTTTGGCATTCCCCACACCATTGAACCTCTAGAAATTTCAATGAGGTAGAATTTTTGTTGGGCTAATTTTCCCCTGTGACTCACAAATGTCTTATTGGTAAGTATGGATAAGTTAATTGCTACTTCTTATTCCCTAGATTCAATCAGCATAATGCCATCAATAAAGTGGACCAGTGTGATGTCTTAAGTAAGGGAAAGGTAATCAAGATCCCTGGGAAATATATGATATATAGGTCTAGAGAATGGATCTATTCCTGAGATAGGGCAGTGGAGGTATACCACTGGCCTGGCCTGCTGAAAACAAGCTGCTTCTGGTGGTCTTTACATGGAGAAAAAGCACTTGCCAGATAATATACACTAGGTACAAGGGGATGTACTGATTTTCTAAAGCAATGAAATCACATCTGGAACAGGTTATAGTCACCACCTGCTTAAGTTTATAATAATCTACTGTCATCCTCCAAGATCCATTTGTTTTCTCCACAGGTGAAATAACTGAGATGAATGGGAATGTGGTGGTACTCACCACACTTGCACTTTTCCAATTCTTGATGGGGACACTAATCTCTGCATTCTCTCAGGAATCCAGTATTGTGTCTGCTTTACTATT
Source organism: Vulpes lagopus (assembly GCF_018345385.1). NCBI lineage: Eukaryota > Metazoa > Chordata > Mammalia > Carnivora > Canidae > Vulpes > Vulpes lagopus. The sequence continues at coordinate 41,271,117 of NC_054825.1, read as the reverse complement.
ATCCCAGATAGGAGCATATCTACAGGCTTCTACTTTGACCTCACCACCATAACTGGCCATCCTCCACAGGTCAGACACCTGTGTGGGGATTCTGCCAGTTGCTGAATATGTCTATTCCAGAACTGTAGAAATAACCACAGTGGGTCAAAATCCACTGGACCTGTGAAATGGACCCAAGCTAAAACTCCATTGCTTATCTGACTTCTATAATCATTACCCTTACTGGTGGATCAGAGTGACACTTTTGGTCTCCTGGAACTACTGTCAGATTAGTGTCAGTGTCAGTAAGAAATGGCAAAGAAGAGCTTCAGTGTTCAGGGGTTTGATGTGCCCATCTTCATCAGGATCTTCCCATATGTTTCCATTCTAATTTTCAGAAACCCAGTCCTTCTCAATCAATGCCCTCCCTTTAACAGCAAACACCTTGCAAAGTGGGGAATTTGACTTACATAGTAAGGCAGGCATTTACAGGATGAGACTGTGGGTTTGATTTTGAACAGTCTCAGCTCCATGGCTATAGGAGATAAAGGTTTCTTTCAAGGAAAACATGAAAACTTTTAGGTCATTTATGTGGTGCTTGGGCTGGAAATTCAAATCCCTGAGATCATTCTTTACTTTCCTACTTTGACTAGCACAATTAGAATTAACCAGCCAATCTCATTATACTTGTTAGTTTGACAAAAATGTTCTAAGGTATGGAATATAGAGTCATCCAAACCTTGCTTCTTATAAGTATTTGAGAAGGAATACCCGGTGGTGAGATTCTGTGTATTTGTATTGCCATTATCACACCATGGATTACCATTGCTCTACTATTGGAAATAGAGTCATTAATGCCCTTAAGTTTTATCAGAGTAGGAAACCAATTCATAAAACTCATCCTTAAGATTCTGTTCCTGTAGAATCACTCTTGGTACCAAAATTTGTATTGGTCAGTGTTCTCAGAGAAGCAGAATCAATAGGCTACACACACACACACACACACACACACACACACATATATATATATATATATATATATATATATATATATACAGTGAGAGATTTATTTTAAGGAGTTGGTTCCCATGACTGTGGGGACTAGCCAGTCTGAAATTTGCAGGGTAGGCTGTTAGGCTGGAGAATCCAGCCAAGAATTGATGTTACAGTCCTGAGTCCAAAGACAATCTGGCGACAAAATGGCTTCTTTCTTGGAAGACCTTAATCTTTTTCTCTTAAGGCCTTCAATTGATTGGATGAAGTTCATCCATATTATAGAGAGTAACCTGAACTACTCAAAGTCCATGGATTTTAATGTTAAATATATCTACAAATACCTTTACAGCAACATCTAGACCAGTGTTTGACCAAATATCTGGGTAGTGTAGCCTAGCCAAGTTGACATGTAAGAGTAAGCATCACACAAGCTATAAATTTTAGTAGATGATTTGAAGGAGGAAGATCTTTCTTGAAACTTAATTTAGTTCCCTAGAAGACCAAGTGAAAAAAAAAAAACAATAAAAAACTAGACGGGGGGGGGGGGGGAAGTATGTGCAAAACTACAAAGAGGCAAAAGTAAAGAAATAATTAGAGAAAAGATGAAAGCCTTAGAAGACAGATCCAAGAGGCTAGCCCTATAAATCATAGGAGCTCCAGAAGAAGAAAAATGGAGCAGGGAAAGGAAGAACAATTACTAAATAACTGAACAAGCTTTCCTATAGCTAATGGAAGACTGAGTCTTCAGATTAAAAGGCTCTATGGATTCTAGGTAAGACCAATGAAATGAAATATACATAGTAAGGTTCCTAAGCTTCAGGAAAAAATTAAAATGTTATCAGGTTTCAGAATGAAAGAATATGTTTCTTATAGAATAAGATGACATTATCATTATATTTCTCACCTAAAACACTAGAAGCTGGAGGACAATGAATTAACACTCAGAAAAACTTAGAGAAAAGGACTGGAATCCCACAATTATAAAATAAACAAAGATATTCACTTGTCAGGGAAAAAAGGGAGAGAATGCATGCACATGTGAGAGAGAGGGTGAGAGAGAGAGAGATGCAGATTGAATTTGAGGCAACTATATCAACTATATAGCCTATCTTTAACCAAACAACTAATGAATCAGAACAGAGACCTCAAATTAAGGGAAAAGGGAAAGAAAGAAAAAGTGTACAGAGTAACAAGCTTTGCAAAACATAGTTTTATATCTATATAAAGAATGACTGAGAATCTATCATTTAAGTGCTAAAAATGGTTCTTGAAATAGAAAATAACATACAGCACAATAAAATCTTTTTGTAATCTAGAAAAATATAGAGAAGCACTATTTCATAGTGGTTAAACCTAAGTTTGAATGCCAGACCTCTCTTATTTGCAGTGTGACTATGGGGAAGGTAATTTATGTTAGACTTTTTGTAAAACAAAGATACTGTTAGTATGGATATCATAGCATTGTGGTGAGAATTAAATGAGTTACTGTGAAGGACTTAGATAAGCCCTGAGAACATACAAACATATTACTACTACTACTACTGGTGGTAGTGATGTTGGTAGTAATAGTAACAAACATAGAGGGGTGCCTGGTGGCTCACTCGGTTGGGTGTCTGACTTAATTTTGGCTCAGGTCATGATCTCAGGATCATGAGACTGAGTCCCACTTTGGGCTCCATGCTCACTGGAGAGTCTTCTGGAGGTTCCCTCTCTCCTTCTGCCTCTGTCCCTCCCCTCCCCCACTCTCTCTCAAATAAATGTTAAAAAAAAAAAACATGCAGTGAGCTCACTAATGTATGGCACATGGATACTTGTTAAATCTCTCCCTTAGATAGCCGGTATTTTTCCAGCTATGTATATAATGGTAAACTGTACAAAATATTAAAAGTGTAATACATCTTTTGCACTCACTATCTTTTTAAAGTGTATTGAGGTATAATTGTCATACATGCACACCCATGAAACCAATACTATCAGAGAGATAACCAAATACCTCCATCACTGCTACAATGTTCTCATGCCCTTTAGTAATCTATCCTACTTGCTCTACTCCTGCCCTCAAAGCAACAAATGATGAACTATGAATTACTATGAATTTTCTAGAATTTTATGTAAATGGTGTGATACAGTATATCAGTCTGATCGATACCACAGGCTGGGTAGCTTAAATAACAGACATTTATTTTCACAGTTCTGGAGGCTAGATGTCCAAGATCCAGGCGTCAGCAGAATTGGTTTCTTATATGGCCTCCCCTTGGCTTAACCAGGCCTGCCTTTTGTAGTGTCCTCATGTGGGCTCACATTGTTCTGTCCTCATACATTCCTGGTGTCTTTGGAGTGTCCTAACTCCTCTTCAGTCAAGATTGCATTAGGGAACACCCAAAGAGCCTCATTTTGTTTTAATTACCTCTTTAAAGGCCCTATCTCAATCTGACTCCTGGGAGCAGGGCAAGACGGCAGATGAGTAGGGTCCTCAACTCATCCAGCCTCACCAACTAACTTTCAAAACATCCTGAACACCTAGGAATTCAACCAGAGACTTATAGAAAGAACAGCTGGAACACTACAGAGAGAAGGATTTCTACTGCCAACAAGGTAGGAGGCAGAAAAAAATAAAAAAGAATCAAGTGGAGCCCTGCAAGGAGCCAGGCTAAGGCCGGTTGTTGAGACCCTCTGGGACAGAAACGCCTGGCCCCAGAGAAGGGGGAACTTTAAAAATCTGCACCAGATTCTTCCCAGACGGAAAAGTGCTCAGTAGGAAAACTGGGCAGAACCGCAGGAGGGGCAGGGAAGCCTCCAGATACCCAGGGTCACTAATAGAGGAAGTGCGCCCCAGGGTAAAGTGCACCTCACACCACGGACCCATCTTGGTAAAGGGCTAAAGCGTGCAGCCAGTGGGGCCTCAGGGAGAAGCCAGTAGGTCAGACGGGGGCTCCGGGTGGAGGGGTCTGTGCCCTGCTGCCTTCGGGAGTCATGGACCCGGGAGCAGATTCCAGCAGTAGAGGCCCGGGATCCCAGGATTCCAGGAAGACACAGCCCAGGATCCTGTGCTCCCCGCAGGATAGGTGGAGGCAGTGAGGGCACAGGACAGCAAGGACTCTCTTGCCACCAGGTTCCCCCAGCTGTGCAGGTCAGTACATCTGCCCCAGGAGCATCTAGGCCAGACTGTGGTTGTTACTGCAGGGAGCTGACTCCAGGGCTGGAGAGCTGGCTGCCACCAGTGTTGTTCCTCCTTGTGTCACCTTGTGCCTAGCCGTTGGGCGGGCAGGGGGAGGGGGGCAGTGCCATGGAACAGAGGCCTCATGGGGATAAATAGCTCCCACTGAGCCTGGCACCTGGTGGGGGGCGGGGTATATCCCCAGGTACACACCTGAGAATCAGCACAGCTGGCCCCTCCCCCAGAAGACCAGCTGGAAGGACAGGGGAAGAGCAAGTTCTTGACCAAGCAGCGCTGGAAAGCTCCAGGTCTGTGGGAAAATAGTATACAGACTAAAGGGTCCCTTTTTTTCTTTCTTTTTCCATTACAACTCGTTTTTATATCAGACTAAAAATATCCAATATTTTTTCTTTTTCCCACCTTAACAACAATATTTTACCACCTCTTCATTTTTAAATCTTTTCCTTTCTGACTTTCATATTTCTACAATTACATGTCTTAGATATATTTTCCACTTCTGGATTCCCTTCAATGTATTCAATTTAATTTTTATAGATATACAAGATATGGGCTTTTTTTTTTCTGCCTCATTTTGTTTTACAATAATGGAAGTTAGTACTTTCTAATGCACAACCAACATACAACCAGAACCAAGTGGAACACCTTGTTGGTTCATTCTGTGAGATTATATTCTCTCTTCCTTCTCATTCTGCCCCCCTCTCTTATCTTCTTTATGTTTTGGTGGTCAGTGTTGGGGCTTTATCTAAGTTGCTGGTTTATATAAATTTGGGACTGAACATCTTCTAACATAGAGAACAAAATACACTCAGAACCAAGAGGATCACTCTCTAGGCCCCTCAGGTAGACTACATTCTCCCTCCACTACAACTTCGTCACCACCACCATCCGCCCCCCCCCTTTCTATTTTTCCTCTTTTCTTTACATTTTTTTCTTTTCCTTTTTTCTTCTTTGTTTTTGGTTTTTGGGGTTTTATTTTTACTACTTTGTTTTAAAGTTTTTTTTTTTTCACTTTAAGTGGTCCTTTTGTTTTATTTTGTTCTGTTCTTTTTCTTTTATTTTCTGGCCTCTGACCTCTTCAGAATCATCTGGGGTGTATTTTACTTAGGTCATGGTTGATATTTTTGACTCAGCCCACTCATACAGCCACACTGCACTGCACAAAATGACTAGAAGTAAGAACTCACAACAAAAGAAAGAACCAGAAACAATACTCTCTGCCACAGAGTTACAGAATATGGATTTTAATATTATATCAGAAATTCAATTAGAAGTAGAATTATAAAGCTACTGTTGGCTCTGGGAAAAATCGTAAAGGAGTCTAGAGACTGTTACTGCAGAATTGAAATCTAATCAGGCTGAAATTAAAGGCCCTATCTCCAAGAACAGTCACATTCAGAGGTACTATGGGTTAAGATTTTAATACATGAATTTTGAGGGAAAACAATTCAGTATACAATGTACAGTATACACCCTTTTGATTGGCTTTTTTTACTCCACATAATTATTTTGAGATTCATCTATGTTGCTACATATATCATTAGTTTACTGTTTTTTAGAGCTGAGTAGTACCTGCTGAATGGACATACCAGATTTGTTTATTCACTCTCCTGTTGATGGATACTAGGTTGTTTTCAGGTTTTTCCTTTTGCAAATAAAACTGATATGAGTATTATTCCTATGGATGTCTATATGTAGATACATGCTTCAATTTCTCTCAGGTAAATACAGAGGAGTAGAAATGTTGAATCATATGCTTAACACTATAAGTTAAACCCTTCTGTAACTGGTGTGAAATGTATCTTATTAAAGTTTTAATGTGTGCTTTCCTAATGATTAAGAATATTGAGCATCTTTTCACATATTTGTCACCCATATATCTTCTTTGAAGTAGCCACTCAAATCTGTTCACTTATTGTTGGGTTTTTTTGTCCTCTTATTGAGGTATAGAAATTCTTTAGATATACTAAATACAAATCCTTTGTCAGATAAATGTTTTGAATGTGTTTTTCTCCCAGTCTGTTGCTTGCCTTTTCATTTTCCTAAGAGTATACTTTGAAGAGCAGTTTTTTATTTAAATCAAAGTGTAATGTGTTTTTTTCTTTTACAGTTTAGGGTTTTTGTGTCCTATTCAGAAAAATTATGCCAAATTCAAGGATTTTTCTCAAGTATTTCTCAATACTTTCTTCAAGTATTCTTCAGAAGTTTTATGGTTTTAACTAAAATTGGGCCTATGATCTATTTTGAGTTAATTTTTATATAAGGTATGAGATAAGAGTACAGTTCATTTTTAACATATGAATAAGCAATTGCCCAGAACCATTTGTTAAAATTATCCTTTCCTCATCACTTGCATCCTTAAATTCAGATATTATCATCTGCACTGCCTTCCTTGCATGACTCTAGACAGCACTCAATATGTTTAAACATGCTCTGTAAAGTGGAGAACTAGTAGAAATTTAAGTTACTATCATTATTAGTTAGTTCTGAGTAGATCCTGACCCAGAGACAAGTAACAGAAAAAGTATTAGGCCACAAATCAGAGAATATGACTTGTGGTATGGCCCCACTCATTCATTCACCTTCAAAACACCTTTTAACTCAGGGCTTATTCACTCTTCTGTGAAGTAGGAATTATGGAATCCAATAGTCTACTTCAGAGATATTTTAGGAAGAATATATATGATTATGCATTTTAAAATGCTTTGCAAATTGTAAAGCACTATAGAAATGCAAGATGTTGTCTTTATATCTAAAAATCTCCAGACTACATAATGAGATACATTCTTGCCTTGCATAGTAGCATAGGGCCATAAATATGACCATGCAAGCTGAAGCCATACAAAAGATTTTAATAATCAATTAGACAAACTATGATTGTTCAGCAACCTTTTCCAGGGCAAGCTATTTTTTTCTATAACACTATTCACATTCAATTAGGATTTCACTCCCAGTATTACTACTTTTATTTTCTTTTTTAAATAATAAATTTATTTTTTATTGGTGTTCAATTTGCCAACATACAGAATAACACCCAGTGCTCATCCCATCAAGTGCCCCCCTCAGTGCCCATCACCCAGTCACCCCCCACCCCCCGCCCTCCTCCCCTTCCACCACCCCTAGTTCGTTCCCAGAGTTAGGAGTCTTCCATGTTCTGTCTCCCTTTCTGATATTTCCTACCCATTTCTTCTCCCTTCCCTTCTATTCCCTTTCACTATTATTTATATTCCCCAAATGAATGAGACCATATAATGTTTGTCCTTCTCCAACTGACTTATTTCACTTTTACTTTCTTTGCTTCAATTTTATCTCTGTTGACAAATCAACTTTTGATAATCCATTTTTGTAAAATGTGATATAGACTTATCACTGAAAAATAAGGAGGTGACACAACTACATGCTTTGGTATCTGCATGAGCTGAATAACAGGTGCATAGTACCAACTGCAGACATATTTTAAAAGAAGTAAAAAAAGAAAAAAGAAAAAAAGTGACATGATTAGTCAGTGATCGTGATGAGCATCTGTTATTAACATAGTAATTTGCAGACCAAGAATTAGATGTGAAGTTTGTACTTTATGCAATTACTCACAGTTAATATATTGTGATTACTGAAATCTGAATCATGTTAATACCTCCAGAACCCTCCCCATCTCTCAGTTCCCACTGCTGCTAACTTAGATCAAGCCTGTTTCATCTCTCAGCTGGTCTGTCTGTGTCACTGCCTCCATGCCCATCTACTCACAGCAGCAACTGAAATGATTTTCCTAACGTACAAATCCCTTCAAAGCTTTTATTTGGCTCTCTGCTATTACCATGGTAAAGCACGACTTTATAATTATAAAAGTAATGAGTATCTTCCCAGATAACTAAAATAATTTATTCTGCTATCTTCTGTGGGAACAAGAACCTTGATGAATATTTCTGAAATCACAGTAATGAACCACTATTATAGACATTTTAAGAGATAATGCCAACAATTTGGTGCTACTCTGAGAGATCAAAGGTCCCAATTATATAATTCCTGTCCCTACCTGTGCAATTGGAGGTATTAAGGAAGTAGACTCAAAAGGACTTTATGACCACTTTTAAATATTGCAGGTGACTCAAAGTTTTTTGGCTTGGACAATGGGGTGGCTATATTAAATAAGTGAGAGAATAAAGGAGGAAGGTCAAGATGGAGGAGGAAGAAGGGTAAAGTACTTAGAAAATTTTTTATTTTGAAAGGAATGTGAGGCATAGAATGCGATTTCCTAAGATTGAAAATGTGCTGTATTTTGTTTCTGCTCTTTGGATGGCCTGAGATAGAGAAATCATGTGAGTAGGGAGGTGAGGGACACTAGCTTCACCAAACACAGGGCCCTTAGAGACAAACAAAGAGCAGCCTTCTGTTGGAGGGCAGACTGGCAGCTTTATTGCCCAGGACAAAGGATATAAATAGTTCCATTGTATTTGAGTGTCTAGACAAAACAAATCAAGGCTTGGATTACCAATAGTGACAGATGTCTCAGACTATTAGGCTTAATATTTTAGATGGTTCCTGGCCTGAGATGTAGAAGGTGAATAAGGATGAGTCTGAAGGACTTCTATAAATAAACCTATGATAGTTGCTGGAAGAAGTACCTGAAATGGAATACTTGAAATTCATCATGTATTCTAGGATGTTCAAGAATATGCCTAGGCTACCCATTACTAGCTACCAGAGCTCTTCATCATGGTCACAAGTCACAAGGCTGGTACTGAAAGCCATACAATCCACTTTTTATCTTTTCCAAACATAAACAGGAAAATAATCATTTTTTAGCTTACATGGAAGAATATCCCGATATCTGTTTTTATCTCTGTTGCGTAGTTCATTTCCAGAGTTGAACGCACCAGGTAGGCTCTTAAAATCTAAAGTCTTTAAAAGGTAAGAAATATAAGTCATGTATTTACTATAACAAGAAAAAGAAAAAAATCTGCCCTGTTTAGTGTTCATGATTCTTAAACCTCTATATGGCATGACCCGATGTTAAATGTATTGTATGATAAGTGAAGTCAGAATCCCATTAAAAAGTACTATATAAAATATATCATAGTTGAGATGTCATTCAACAAGCTGCTTGATAAGAAAATGTTAATCTCTCTGGAGGTACTTTTTCCCTTGAACTTCAGTGTTTTTCCTTTTCATAAAAAAAAAAAAACCAATATAGTACATTCACTTCTTAGGACCTATTCATTAATCTACCATTTTGTAAACAAAAAAAATAACATCCAGAAAAATATATAAACATATAAACAAACAAATAAACAAAAACCAGTCTCACAATTTATTCCCTGCCCCATGAAAGAATTACAGCTAGGATACCAATTAAAGAATTCTTCCTTTCAAAAAAATTTCATTACCAAATGTGAATTCAGTAAACATTTACTGAACATTTAGTACATACTAAGCATTTTTCTAGATTGGAATAAAAAGATGAATCTGAAAATGGCCCCATCCTTAAGGAGTTATCAAAGCAGTCAGAGGTGTGATCAATGTACAGAGATGTGAGTATAATGGTAGTGCTGATGACCACTAGTCATCATATGAAGTTAGTCATATGAAAGTGTATGTGTGTGGAAGAAAAGGAGAGCAGAGGTGAGCAGGTATCACTCCAGGGGGAAAGGACAGGAATAAAGGGATGGGGGCATACATCTCCCCTTGCGGAAACAGTGAATATGGTAACAACAGCACAGAGAACATGACCTAGCCCAGAGCGAAACTAAAACTACCTAGGAAGGCCTTGTTTCATATATAAAAGAAGTGGAGACGTATCCAGTTCTACACTATTAGGATATTTGTGGATAAAGCCTGAGAGTCTGTACTTTTCAAAAGTTTTTCAGTAACTCTTGGGTAGCCAACTTGGCACCACCAGTCTTTAACTAAGTGTTGGCAACTATTGGTATGGCGAATGAGAAGCCAGTGAAATTTTTAAGCCATAGCATAATATGATAAGATTTTTACCTTTGTTACTCAAGCCAATTATAAAATTAACTTGGAAAAATATCTATTGGAAAAACTAGAACGATTCTGTAAAAGAAGACTAATGAGAGAAGACTAGTCTTCACAATCAGAAAAGAGAACATAAAGTTATACTAATTTAAAAAGTTTGGTACCAGTATATGAATTTAAAAAATCAATGGAAGAAGTTCAAGAATAAGTTAAAATTTATCTAAAACTTCAGTATATAATAAAAATGGCCTTTTACATCACTGAAGAGCATTTCAAGAGGATCTTGAGACAACAGGATAGCTATATAATGCCAGGTCCCTACCAGATACCTTTTAACAAATTAAATTCTAGCTGGATCAAAGATTTGCACATTTTTTTTAAAAAAATCACAAAATATTAGAAAAAGACATGAAGTAATTATTATGATCCTAGAGTAAAAAGGGCATGTAGTGGATATGGAAAATCCTGGAGTCCCAAAAGACTGTCATATCTGACCATGAAAAATTAGCTATTTCTTCCTACTAAATGTGTATGTGTGCGCCTGCACATGTGTGTGTGGCACAAACAAGGGGGGAAATTTCCATATACAGCACATACAAAAAAGACAATTTCTTCACTATATAAAATTATTAATTGACAAGAAAAAGAATAAATGGAAAATTTGGCAAAGAATCAGAACTAACAGTTCACCAAAAATAAATATAAAAAAGGCTTTAAAACATATATTCCTTTGTTTTCAAATCAATGTCAGTATACAACAAAAAGGAATCATCTGTCATATAAGAGATAAGCAAAGATCCAGACAGGATGAAATGCTAGTTGTCTTTCTAGTAACTTGTTCTAAAGAATACTCCTACATATGCATAGGCATATGAAGAGGGGTAACTGCTGTTCATAAATAACAAAGACTAGAACAATCAATACAGGGAACCACTTAAAGAAAAGAAGGTCTTCATCTATATAATTAATTATACTATGTAACACTTAAAAATAATGAGATAAAAAATGAAATAGAGCTATATGTACTGATAATAATTTGGAAAATTATTTCCTATGTGAAATATTTTTCTCTAAAAAAAAGGAAAGAAAGGGTAAAATAGTAAAGTACATGCTAACACTTTTCTGGACCTTATACAACAAACTTCATAGTGGCAGTGATCTAGGAACTCAAGAGAAAAAAAAGAGACATTTTTTATGATCTTTTTATAAAAGAGATTTTTTTATAAAAGAGATTTTAAATCTCTTTTTATAAAATGAGACTCTATAATCTTTTATACTACTTGACCTTTTTTTTTTTTTTACTATATATACCTATTCCTTTAAAAACAAACAATATTTAAAAAGAAAAACTAAGTACTCAATCTAAAAGGAAAAGAAAAAAACCCTCTATTAGTAATGTGGAAAATCACATGTAGACTTTTGTTAAGACCAAAATATTTACCATAAATTCCTGGAGGATTTCATATTCTGCTACTTTTTTCTCAAGCATTTTAAAAGAATCCTTGATGATTGATTGCTCATGAAAACTGAATTCTAATGGTCGAACCTGAGCCAACTGAGCTAGCTCCCTTTCAGAAACAATTTGTATACCTAAGAAAAAGAAAAATTCACATTTGTAAGTTACTAATACGTATGTGAAGGGAGATTTTATTTTTGTTGTGTTTTCTCTTAAGTAAAGGCACAACCACTTAAGATTACTAGAAACTTATTTTTCCAGAGTGAAGAGTCTATTACTTTGAAAGGAAGTATCCTTATTTTAGAAAAATCATGATTATGTATCTTAAAATTACACAAAGCCCACTATTCTTAGAAAATATTGTTAAGTGCTATAAATATAACAAATGCTATAGACTGAAAAGTGTTCTGCTTTATAGTGTGAATTAAGTGAAAAAGTAAGAACTTTTGCCCTCCCTTAGACCAAGTACTTGAAGTCCCTGGAATCTGAGAGGGGAGGAAGTGGAGAGTCTAACACATCTCTTACTCTAAAACAGATCAAGCACACATATGCACACACAGACACAAACATAACACACATACACACCCCCCAAGGATAGGGAGGCAGATATGATATAATTCATAAGCTAAAAAATACATATAATATGCAATATAATTATATATAATTATATATTATATAAAATTATATAAAATATGCAATATAATTATATAAATATTTTGATATATATTATATAGTTACTCATGCATAACCAATAATAGAAGTGAGTGCATGTTATTTAATAGTACACATGGAGATTTTTTTATTTTAATGATGATTTTTTAGACCATGTTGACGGTCTAGATTCCAAATATCTGAAATTTTACAGGTCATGTCCACTAACCAAAATGCAATAAATTAATATTACAAGAATATTTTTTTTAATTTCAGAATTTTGAGGTAAAATGCTCAAGTGAAGCAGTTCTCAAAATCTCTTCCAAAGCCAACTAATATGAGTTAATACTAGGAAATCAGTTAATACTAGGAAAAAATATACAAGAAGCAATTCTACGAAAGAATGGACAAAATTCCATCAAAATCTTAGAGGAGAACACAGGCAACACCCTTTTTGAACTCGGCCACAGTAACTTCTTGCAAGATACATCCATGAAGGCAAAAGAAACAAAAGCAAAAGTGAACTATTGGGACCTCATAAAGATAAGAAGCTTTTGCACAGCAAAGGATACAGTCAACAAAACTAAAAGACAACCTACAGAATGGGAGAAGATATTTGAAAATGACATATCAGATAAAGGGCTAGTTTCCAAGATCTATAAAGAACTTATTAAACTCAACACCAAACAAACAAACAATCCAATCATGAAATGGGCAAAAGACATGAACAGAAATCTCACAGAGGAAGACATAGACATGGCCAACACGCACATGAGAAAATGCTCCGCATCACTTGCCATCAGGGAAATACAAATCAAAACCACAATGAGACACCACCTCACACCAGTGAGAATGGGGAAAATTAACAAGGCAGGAAACCACAAATGTTGGAGAGGCTGCGGAGAAAAGGGAACCCTCTTACACTGTTGGTGGGAATGTGAACTGGTGCAGCCCCTCTGGAAAACTGTGTGGAGGTTCCTCAAAGAGTTAATATTAGACCTGCCCTATGACCCAGCAATTGCACTGTTGGGGATTTACCCCAAAGATACAGATGCAATGAAACGCCAGGACACCTGCACCCCAATGTTTCTAGCAGCAATGTCCACAATAGCCAAACTATGGAAGGAGCCTCGGTGTCCATCGAAATATGAATGGATAAAGAAGATGTGGTTTACGTATACAATGGAATATTACTCAGCCATTAGAAATGAAAAACACCTACCATTTGCTTCGACGTGGATGGAATTGGAGGATATTATGCTGAGTGAAATAAGTCAATTGGAGAAGGACAAACATTATATGGTCTCATTCATTTGGGGAATATAAATAATAGTGAAAGGGAATAGAGGGGAAGGGAGAAGAAATGGGTATGAAATATCAGAAAGGGAGACAGAACATGGAAGACTCCTAACTCTGGGAAATGAACTAGGGGTGGTGGAAGGGGAGGAGGGCGTGGGGTGGGGGTGACTGGGTGGCGGGCACTGAGGGGGGCACTTGACGGGATGAGCGCTGGGTGTTATTCTGTATGTTGGCAAATTGAACACCAATAAAAAATAAATTTATTACTAAAAAAAAGAATGGTCATAAAAAAGACAGGAGTTTCTAAAAATATGCACAGCCTTGTGAAATTCTTCTTGTCTTGGAACCCTACTTTACCGAAAACTCTTTATAAGGGTGGGAGAAAGGGACTGTTGGTTTGGAAAGGCAGTCACAGAAATCCTAAAATGTCTCACAAATATCTCTAACCTTAGTATGAGAGGAGGTCTAGGAAGCCCAGAGGGGGAGATAAAATTCCACAAGCGTAGAAGCCATTTTGATCATCTCTGATCTCCAACAGAAAAGTCCTTAGAGCTTCCCATGTGTTCCAGCCTTGCTAGAACAGAAGCTGAGAGCAGGGAAGGAAGAGAGGAATGAAAAGGTAGAATGATTGTAATGGACACTGTCATTATCTTCTCAACACTGATTCTAACCTGATGGTTAGAGCCATAGAGGATCATTCCACAAGAATTCCCTTGCCAGTGAATAATTCAGCAATAGGTAGGTGATTTGAGCCAATGGAATGTAAGGAGACATTTATTCAGGGCTTATGGGCAAGAGAAGTAAGCCTCTCTCCCATCTCCATCCACTGGCCAGACACAAGTTAAGACATATAAGGCCCGATTATTACAAGCAGCTCCACTGTGACATAAAAGGAATGAACTGAATATTGTAAACATGAAAATAAAAACATGAAAAACATAAGAAAAATCTATGGTGTTAATGACATCACTGAGCAATTGATCAGATTGAACTTGGAATACTACCTACCTCTGTACTTCCATTATGGAAGAAAATGTATTTCTTTATTGTTAACATCATTTTGAATTTGGATTCTTTTTATTGCAGCCTGGTCCAACAATTCCAATCAAGGTGAACAGGTCAGGCTTCAGCTACAGATCAGGGCAATCTTCACAGAAAGGGATTTTTGTAGAAAGGCAGTTTACAGAAAGGGATTTTATCTAGCTATCTGGTGCTGACATCATTGGATAGGTTAGAGGAGCAGATGCTTCCCCCCATCATGGTCTGAAAATAACACCGCAGGCCCAAGTCTCTGCTCTGCTGCGTCGGGTACACTTGGACCCAAGCTCAAGCTTGTAAATAAACCCTCATGTGTTTGCATCAATGTGGGCTCCTCGGTGGTTTCTCGGGTTCACAATCTTGGGCACAACATTTGGGGGCTTGTCCGGGATCCGAGAAACCCCCAGGACCCCATCCGGAGGGTTTCACGTGTGGTGAGTGCACTCAACTTTTTCCACCTTTTGTGTGCATATTTTCTGAGAGCTCTAAACTGTACTTTTACCTGTAGGAATTCCAATCTGTATTGGGTTGATATTGGCTTAGGCGGATGCGCTGGTGGGCCGTCGACTGGGGGTCTTGAGGAGACGTCCCTTGCTCCCGCCTGGAGGACGAGGTCCTCATCTGTAAGGAGGATGGAGGTCCTCATCTGTAGGAGGACAGGAGTCCTCGTCTGTAAGGAGGACCGGGGTCCTCATCTGTAAGGAGGGCTAGCTGCCAGCCCTTCGGGTTGCTTTCTGTTTTGTCTCCACCGCCGCACTGGAACACTTGTCTGTTACCCTGTTCTTGTTATCTGTTTTGCACACTGGTCTGTGTTACTATGTCCTTCTCAACTTTTTGTGCATTTGTCTGTGTTACTGTGTCTTGGTTAACTGTCATAACTGTTTACATAAGGAGACGGAGATTTCAAATTTATTGCATATCAGAATGGCCAACCTTTGACGTGGGATGGCCCCGAGAAGGAACTTTCCACCTACCTACTATCTTACAGGTTAAGGCCGTGACCTTCAGGGCAAACCAGACGGCCACCCTGACCAGGTGCCCAACATCCTGGCCTGGCAGGACATGACCAAAAATTCCCCTCCTTGGCTAAAACTCTTTTTACCCCCCCAAAATGCACAACTCGGCTGACGTTAAGGAGAGACCCCGGGTCCACTGCCAGACTCTAGGGGCAGGTCTCCAGGCTGCCGCATGCAAGCCTACCAATCTGGCCAAGGTGTATGATGTGAGACAGGGTAAGGATGAGAGTCCAGCAGCCTTCTTAGAATCATAGAGGCTTTTAGGCATTATACCCCTATGAACCCAGAAGCCCTGGAAACAAAGGCTGCAATTATCATGGCTTTTGTTAACCAGGCCACTCTGGACATTAAAAAGAAATTGCAAAGGGTAGAGAGACTTGGAGAGAAGAGCTTGCAGGACTTAGTGATCATAGCAGAATAAGTCTATAATAATAGAGAAAGTCTGGAAGAACAATAAACCAAACTAAGTGACCAGCAGACCTGAAACCTGGCCAAGATCCTGCTGGCCACAACCATGGATGACCCACAGGAAAGACAGAGGCACCTCAAGAAGCTGGCTTCAGGGACAGGTAAGGAGGATGGCCCTGGTCCCCCTCAGGAGTGCCCTAAGCTGAACAAAAACCAATGTGATTATTGCAAAGAAGAGGGCCACTGGGTAAAAAGCTGCCCTAAAAAGATCTAAGGCCCCTGCCGAGATCTTGAAAATGGAGGACCTGGATGATTAGGGGAGTCGGGGTTCGGGTAACTCTTGTACCAAGGGTACAAGCCCAGGGTAACTCTTAAAGTTGAGGGGCAATCTGTTGAATTCCTAGTGGACACTGGGGCACAACATTTAGTTTTATTACAACCCCAAGGGAAATTGGCAAATAAGACTTCATGGGTGCAAGGGGCCACGGGCACCAAACAGTACTTATGGGCTACCCGAAGAACTGTGGATCTCGGCATGGGCCGGGTATCTCACTCCTTTATGGTCATCCCTGAGTGTCCCTACCCATTGTTAGGTCGGGATTTGCTCACCAAGATGGGGGCACAAATTCACTTCCTCCCCGAAGGGGCAAAAATCCTAAACAAAGAGGGGCACCCGATTCAGGCGCTTGTCCTGAGTTCAGAAGACAAATATTGTCTCCACCAAACACCCTCAGCCCTAATGACTGACACTGACTGTTGGCTGCAGGAATTTCCCCAAGCGTGGACAGAACCTGGGGGAATTAGGCTGGCCCAGCACCAACCGGCCATAACTAAAGCCGGGGCCGATGATGTCAGGGTCCGCCAATACCCCATGCCTCTCGTCTCCCTAACCCAGACTGGGAACCCCCCTCTGCATGACTGTCAAGACATTTTGGCACAGGTGCATGGAATCAGAGCTGATCTCCAGGACCAGCCACTGCAGAATGTAGACGCCACCTGGTACACAGACAGCAGCAGTTTCATCTGAGAAGGAATCGGATGCACTGGCAGCTGTAACCATGGAAACGGAGACCCGATCTGGGGGCACCGACCCTGCCTGACACCCCCAACTATACTGATGCTGATTTACACTGGATCAAACGCTTGCCCATGACTCAGTGCTTGCGTGGCTGGTGGAGGGCCACAGACTCCAGCATCATCTTGCCAGAGGAACTAGGACGGCGAGTCCTATCCAAAATATATCAGAGAGAGGAGGGGCAAGACAGTGGAAGAGTAGGGTCCCCAAATCACCTGTCCCCAACAAATTACCTACATAACCTTTAAATCATCCTGAAAATCTACGAATTCAGCCTGAGATTTAAAGAGAGACCAGCTGGAATGCAACAGGAGAAGAGTTCGCGCTTCTATCAAGGTAGGAAGACGGGGAGAAAGAAATAAAGAAACAAAAGGCCTCCGAGGGGGAGGGGCCCCGCGAGGAGCCGGGCTGAGGCCAGGGCAAGTGTCCCCAGGACAGGAGAGCCCCGTCCCGGAGGAGCAGGAGCTGCACCAACCTTCCCGGGCGGAAAGGGGCCCGCAGGGAGTTAGAGCAGGACCCAGGAGGGCGGGGATGCCGTCGGGCTCCCGGGGACACTAACAGGCCCCTGCGCCCCAGGAGAGTGCGCCTAGCTCCCTAAGGGCTGCAGCACACACGGCGGGACCCGGAGCAGCTCGGAGGGGCTCGGGCAGCGGCTCCGCAGAGGGGGCTGCGGGGCGGGAGAGCGAATCCAACAGCGCAGGCCCCGGAGCACAGGGCGATGGGACACAGCCCAGGATCCGGCCTCCCCCCGGGACAGGCAGAGGCCGGGAGGGCCCAGGACAGCAAGGACGCTCCTGCCCGGAGCTGAGCAGATCAGTGGCCCCGCCCTGTAGCCTCCAGCCCTGCAGACAGAGAGCCCCGGAGTTACTGCGGGGGCTGACTCCAGGGCTGCAGAGCTGGCCCCGCCACTGTGGCTGTTCCTCCTGGGGCCTCACGGGGTAAACAACCCCCACTGAGCCCTGCACCAGGCAGGGGGCAGAGCAGCTCCCCCAAGTGCTAACACCTGAAAATCAGCACAGCAGGCCCCTCCCCCAGAAGACCAGCTAGACGGACCAGTTCCAGAAGAAGTCAAGGGACTTAGAGTGTACAGAATCAGAAGATACTCCCCCGTGTTTTTTGTTTTATTTTGTTTTGTTTTGTGTTTTTTTCTTTCCTTTTGATTTCTAATTGCTTCCCCCACCCCCCTTTTGTTTCACCTTTCTTTTTCATTCCTTTTCTTCTCTTTTCTCCCTTTTTTTCTTCTTTCTCTTTTTTCTTTTTCTCTTTTCTTTCCTTCACTCTCTCTCTTTTTCTCCTTTTCCCAATACAACTTGTTTTTGGCCACTCTGCACTGAGCAAAATGACTAGAAGGAAAACCTCACCTCAAAAGAAAGAATCAGAAACAGTCCTCTCTCCCACAGAGTTACAAAATCTGGATTATACTTCAACATCAGAAAGCCAATTCAGAAGCACTAATATACAGCTACTGGTGGCTCTAGAAAAAAGCATAAAGGACTCAAGGGACTTCATGCCTGCAGAATTTAGATCCAATCAGGCAGAAATTAAAAATCAATTAAATGAGATGCAATCCAAGCTAGAAGTCCTAAAGACGAGGATTAACGAGGTGGAAGAACGAGTGAGTGACATAGAAGACAAGTTGATGGCAAAGAGGGAAGCTGAGGAAAAAAGAGAGAGACAATTAAGAGACCATGAAGACAGATTAAGGGAAATAAACGACAGCCCAAGGAAGAAAAACCTATGTTTAATTGGGTTCCCGAGGGCGCCGAAAGAGACAGAGGGCCAGAATATGTATTTGAACAAATCCGAGCTGAAAACTTTCCTAATCTGGGAAGGGAAACAGGCATTCAGATCCAGGAAATAGAGAGATCCCCCCCTAAAATCAATAAAAACCATTCAACACCTCGACATTTAATAGTTAAGCTTGCAAATTCCAAAGATAAGGAAAAGATCCTTAAAGCAGCAAGAGAAAAAAAGTCCCTGACTTTTATGGGGAGGAATATAAGGGTAACAGCAGACCTCTCCACAGAGACCTGGCAGGCCAGAAAGGGCAGGCAGGATATATTCAGGGTCCTAAATGAGAAGAACATGCAACCAAGAATACTTTATCCAGCAAGGCTCTCATTCAAAATGGAAGGAGAAATAAAGAGCTTCCAAGACAGGCAGCAACTGAAAGAATATGTGACCTCCAAACCAGCTCTGCAAGAAATTTTAAGGGGGACTCTTAAAATTCCCCTTTAAGAAGAAGTTCAGTGGAACAATCCACAAAAACAAGGACTGAATAGATATCATGATGACACTAAACTCATATCTGTCAATAGTAACTCTGAACGTGAACGGGCTTAGTGACCCCATCAAAAGGCGCAGGGTTTCAGACTGGATAAAAAAGCAGGACCCATCTATTTGCTGTCTCCAAGAGACTCATTTTAGACAGAAGGACACCGCCAGCCTGAAAATAAAAGTTTGGAGAACCATTTACCATTCAAATGGTCCTCAAAAGAAAGCAGGGGTAGCCATCCTCATATCAGATAATATAAATTTACCCCAAAGACTATAGTGGGAGATGAAGAGGGACACTATCTCATACTCAAAGGATCTATCCAACAAGAGGACTTAACAATCCTCAATATATATGCCCCGAATGTGGGAGATGCCAAATATTTAAACCAATTAATAACCAAACTGAAGAAATACTTTGATAATAATACACTTATACTTGGTGACTTCAATCTAGCTCTTTCAACCCTCGATAGGTCTTCTAAGCACAACATCTCCAAAGAAACGAGAGCTTTAAATGATACACTGGACCAGATGGATTTCACAGATATCTACAGAACTTTACATCCAAACTCAACTGAATACACATTCTTCTCAAGTGCACATGGAACTTTCTCCAGAATAGACCACATACTGGGTCACAAATCAGGTCTGAACCAATACCAAAAGATCAAGATAGTCCCCTGTATATTCTCAGACCATAATGCCTTGAAATTAGAACCAAACCACAACAAGAAGTTTGGAAGGACCTCAAACACGTGGAGGTTAAGGACCATCCTGCTAAAAGATGAAAAGGTCAACCAGGAAATTAAGGAATAATTAAAAGGATTCATGGAAACTAATGAGAATGAAGATACAACCGTTCAAAATCTTTGGGATGCACCAAAGCAGTCCTGAGGGGGAAATACATCACAATACAAGCATCCATTCAAAAACCGGAAAGAACTCAAATACAAAAGCTCACCTTACACATAGAGGAGCTAGAGAAAAAGCAGCAAATGGACCCCAAGCCCAGCAGAAGTAGAGAGTTAATTAAAATTTGACAGAACTAAATGAAATCAAGACCAAAAGACCTGTGGAACAGATCAACAGAACCAGGAGTTGGTTCTTTGAAAGATTAATCAGATAGATAAACCATTAGACAACCTTATTAAAAAGAAGAGAGAGAAGACTCAAATTAATAAAATCATGAATGAGAAAGGAGAGATCACTACCAACACCAAGGAAATACAAACGATTTTAAAATCATATTATGAACAGCTTTACGCCAATAAATTAGGCAATCTAGAAGAAATGGACGCATTCCTGGAAAGCCACAAACTACCAAAACTGGAACAGGGAGAAACAGAAAACCTGAACAGGCCAATAACCAGCGAGGAAATTGAACCAGTCATCAAAAACCTCCCAAGACACAAGAGTCCAGGGCCAGATGGCTTCCCAGGGGAATTCTATCAA
Organism: Vulpes lagopus; assembly: GCF_018345385.1. Lineage (NCBI taxonomy): Eukaryota > Metazoa > Chordata > Mammalia > Carnivora > Canidae > Vulpes > Vulpes lagopus. The sequence goes on along the minus strand of NC_054825.1, from coordinate 41,250,322 downwards.
ACGTTTAAAGAAGAAATCATACCTATTCTACTAAAGCTGTTTGGAAAGATAGAAAGAGATGGAGTACTTCCAAATTCGTTCTATGAGGTCAGCATCACCTTAATTCCTAAACCAGACAAAGACCCCACCAAAAAGGAGAATTACAGACCAATATCCCTGATGAACATGGATGCAAAAATTCTCAACAAGACACTAGCCAATAGGATCCAACAACACATTAAGAAAATTATTCACCATGACCAAGTAGGATTTATCCCCGGACACAAGGCTGGTTCAACACTCGTAAAACAATCAGTGTGATTCATCATATCAGCAAGAGAAAAACCAAGAACCAATGATCCTCTCATTAGATGCAGAGAAAGCATTTGACAAAATACAGCATCCATTCCTGATCAAAACACTTCAGAGTGTTGGGATAGAGGGAACTTTCCTCGACATCTTAAAAGCCATCTACGGAAAGCCCACAGCAAATATCATTCTCAATGGGGAAGCACTGGGAGCCTTTCCCCTAAGATCAGGAACAAGACAGGGATGTCCACTCTCACCACTGCTATTCAACATAGTACTGGAAGTCCTTGCCTCAGCAATCAGACAACAAAAAGACATTAAAGGCATTCAAATTGGCAAAGAAGAAGTCAAACTCTCCCTCTTCGCCGATGACATGATACTCTACATAGAAAACCCAAAAGCCTGCACCCCAAGATTGCTAGAACTCATACAGCAATTTGGTAGCGTGGCAGGATACAAAATCAATACCCAGAAGTCAGTGGCATTTCTATACACTAACAATGAGACTGAAGAAAGAGAAATTAAGGAGTCAATCCCATTTATAATTGCACCCAAAAGCATAAGATACCTAGGAATAAACCTAACCAAAGAGGTGAAGGATCTATACCCTAAAAACTATAGAACACTCTGAAAGAAATTGAGGAAGACACAAAGAGATGGAAAAATATTCCATGCTCATGGATTGGCATAATTAATATTGTGAAATGTCAATGTTACCCAGGACAATTTATACGTTTAATGCAATCCCTATCAAAATACCATGGACTTTCTTCAGAGAGTTGGAACAAATTATTTTAAGATTTGTGTGGAATCAGAAAAGACCCTGAAGAGCCAGGGGAATTTTAAAAAAGAAAACCATAGCTGTGGGCATCACAATGCCAGATTTCACTTTGTACTACAAAGCTGTGGTCATCAAGACAGTGTGGTACTGGCACAAAAACACACACATAGATCAATGGAACAGAATAGAGAATCCAGAAGTGGACCCTGAACTTTATGGTCAATTAATATTCGATAAAGGAGGAAAGACTATCCTTTGGAAGAAAGACAGTCTCTTCAATAAATGGTGCTGGGAAAATTGGACATCCACATGCAGAGGAATGAAACTGGACCACTCTCACCGTACACAAAGATAAACTCAAAATGGATGAGAGATCTAAGTGTAAGACAAGATTCCATCAAAATCCTAGAGGAGAACACAGGCAACACCCTTTTTGAACTTGGCCACAGTAACTTCTTGCAAGATACATCTATGAAGGCAAAAGAAACAAAAGCAAAAATGAACTATTGGGACTTCATCAAGATAAGAAGCTTTTGCACAGCAAAAGATACAGTCAACAAAACTAAAAGACAACCTACAGAATGGGAGAAGATATTTGAAAATGACATATCAGATAAAGGGCTAATTTACAAAATCTATAAAGAACTTATTAAACTCAACACCAAAGAAGCAAACAATCTCATCATGAAATGGGCAAAAGACATGAAAAGAAATCTCACAGAGGAAGACATGGACATGGTCAACATGCACATGAGAAAATCCTCTGCATCACTTGGCATCAGGGAAGTACAAATCAAAACCACAATGAGATACCACCTCACACCAGTGAGAATGGGGAAAATTAACAAGGCAGGAAACAACAAATATTGGAGAGGATGTGGAGAAAAGGGAACCCTCTTACACTGTTGGTGGGAATGTGAACTGGTGCAGCCACTCTGGAAAACTGTGTGGAGGTTCCTCAAAGAGTTAAAAATAGATCTGCCCTACGACCCAGCAATTGCACTGTTGGGGATTTACCCCAAAGATTCAGATGCAATGAAACGCCGGGACACCTGCACCCCGATGTTTCTAGCAGCAATGTCCACAATAGCCAAACTGTGGAAGGAGCCTCAGTGTCCATCGAAAGATGAATGGATAAAGAAGATGTGGTCTATGTATACAATGGAATATTACTCAGCCATTAGAAACGACAAATACCCACCATTTGCTTCAACATGGATGGAACTGGAGGGTATTATGCTGAGTGAAATAAGCCAATCGGAGAAGGACAAACAGTGTATGTTCTCATTCATTTGGGGAATATAAATAATAGTGAAAGGGAATATAAAGGAAGGGAGAAGAAATGTGTGGGAAATATCAGGAAGGGAGACAGAACATAAAGACTCCTAACTCTGGGAAACGAACTAGGGGTGGTGGAAGGGGAGGAGGGCGGGGGGTGGGGGGGAACGGGTGACGGGCACTGAGGGGGATACTTGATGGGATGAGCACTGGGTGTTATTCTGTATGTTGGTAAATTGAACACCGATAAAAATTAATTTATTAAAAAAAAGAAAACAATAAATAAATGTTAGGTATTATTTTGACAACTAAAAAAAAAAAACCAAAATACATCAGAGTACTCATATGGGAACAAGGAAGATGGAAGACCTCATACGACATGCAAAGATCACTATTAAGGACTCTCGAGCAAAGATCGAGCAGATTGAGGAGAGCTGCCCTGCATGCCAGTTAACTAATGCCACCGCCCATGGATCTAACCCAGGCACACGGCTCCAGAGGGACCACCCAGGAGCCTACTGGGAAGTGGACTTCACTGAGATAAAACCTGGAAAATAAGGATACAGGTATTTATTAGTGTTTGTAGATACTTTTTCAGGATGGACAGAGGCATTTCCCACCAAACATGAAACAGCACAGACCGTGACCAAGAAACTGCTGGAAGACATCTTACCGAGGTATGATTTTCCTGTTAAGATTGGGTCAGACAATGGCCCAGGATTCATCTCTAAGGTAACATGGGGAGTGGCACTAGTACTTGGGGCAGATTGGAAATTATATTGTGCATATAGGCCCCAGAGCTCAGGACAGGTAGAGAGGATGAACAGAACATTAAAGGAGACCTTAACTAAATTGGCCCTGGAGACTGGCGGGGACTGGGTGACTCTCCTCCCCTTTGCCCTATATAGGGTGAGGAACTCCCCATATAAGATAGGACTGACTCCCTAGGAGATCATGTTCAGTCTTCCTCCACCTATTATCCCCAATTTAAAACCTGAGGTGCTTGCTAAGTTTGATGATCACCAACTTCTTTTCTCCCTCCAAATGTTACAATGAACTCATGAGCAGGTGTGGCCTAAGCTGAGGGCCCTCTATGAGGCTGGGCCACCCCTGGACCCTGATCGATATCCGCCGGGTGACTGGGTGTATGTGCGGAGATACCAACACCAGACACTTCAACCTCACTGGAAGAGACCTTACACCGTGATCCTGACCACTCCCACCACTCTCAAGATTGACGGGATTACTCCCTGGGTCCACTACACCCACGCCCGGCCAGCTGACCCACATGCCGTTCTCAAGGACTTTGTTCCAGAATGGAAAAGCCAACCAGACAAGGACAATCCCCTAAAGCTAAGACTGCGCTGTTCTCACTTATTTCCCACCTCCAAGACACCCCAGTCTGAGGTTGTCCTTCAAAACAGAAGGGGATTAGACTTAGTCTTCTTACAACAAAGGGTATGGGGGAGGGGTTATGTGCTGCCTTAAGGTAGGATGTTGCTTCTTTGCTGGAATGTAAATAGGAGCGAGAACAGCAACAAGGTTGGTTAGAATCCTGGTTTAATCATTCCCCCTGGCTCACTCTGAAAGCAACCTGGACCCATGATTGGGTCCTTCCTTAGGTTCCTCTGAGAGGGGGAAATGTGGAGGCTGAGAAAATTAAGGCCATTCCACTTTAAGTTCAGCGTTAGCACAAGTACAGCCATCCCAGGCCCCTGTGAATAAGAGCTGAACTTTACCTTACTTCAGTTACAGGAAGAAAACAGCTTACAGCTTCTAGGCTTACGTCCTAGAAAGCCCTATATTAGAATAAAAACAGAGCCCAAGCCAGTGGCAGGAAGCCCCTATTATAGTAAGAACAGAGCTCAATGCCCTTGAAGGCCCCATATCAAAATGTAAACAGAACTTGAGGAATTGCTCCACCCCTTCTGGAGATCCCCTAGACCAGCCCTTAAAACTAAGCTAAAACCCACCTCGGGGTCCAAGTCCCTGCTCCGCTGTGTCGGGTATACTTGGACCCAAGCTCAAACTTGTATATAAACCCTAGTGTGTTTGCAAAATTAAAAAATAAAAAAAAATAAAAATAACACCGCAGAATGGTCTGCCACAAACAGTGCTAGCTTTGCCATAATGAGGAACCTGAGGGAGCTGGACACCACTGCTAAAATCACTAGCTCTGGATAACACAACTTTAGCAACCATGGAAGAATTAGAAAGTCACCACTACAACTGCTGGCTCAAGTAATGTACCACCTAAGATACTAGGAATGCCGTGCCTGTTATGGTATGGACCAGCGACATGGGTGCTTCTCTACACATTTAAGCTTTGGCTAAGTGCAATGTGATTTGTCAAATACACACTTACTACTAGAATTCCTGAGAGATGTAATTTTTAGTTTTCTTGCTTGGACCATAGAGAAAGACACACTAGGATGAGAATGTGATTGATGCTGAGTAAACTAGTCTATAATATCTGCAACACAACTCATTGACACTCTTTGAGTTTTCTGCTCTTTTCCCCCAACGCTTCTGCACACTTGTTATCTTCTCAGGCAAAATCCAGCCCTCAAAGTATAGTTTATAATGGAAGATATCAAATCAAATCAAATAGAATGGAAGTCAACAAGAATTTATTCGTGCTCAAACAGCAAAATCAAAGAGATGCAGGACTATACGTATTAGTGAACAAGATGGAAATAAAACACAAGATGAAGAAAAAATTAGTAATACACAATATGGTATGCAAAAAAATTTAATCCATTCCAAATAGAACATAACCTAAATTGCAGATCCATCATCTGTAGGAAGAAGTAATAAGAATATAAATTATTTTATTATATTGTTGTATGTTCCCCAACCAGCATGGAGCCCAATGCAGGGCTTGAACTCAGGACCCTGCAATCAAGACCTGAGCTGAGTTCAAGACTCAGATATTTAACTGATTGAGCCACCTAGGCACCTTCAGAATATAATTTTTTTAAATGAATTTAAAAGTAAGATTAGAAAACAGAATGGGGGTGCTTGGGTGGCTCAGTGGTTGAGCATCTGCCTTCAGCTCAGGATGTGACCCCAGGATCCCAGGATTGAGTCCAACATTAGGCTCCTCACAGGGAGCCTGCTTCTCCCTCTGCCTATGTCCCTGCCTCTCTCTGTGTCTCTCATGAATAAATAAATAAAATATAAAATTAAAAAATTAAAATAAAAAAAAAAAACAGAATGACCTCTTATGTGAGGTTCCTAGAGTAGACAAATTCGTAAACAGAGAAAGTAGAATAGTGGTTGTCAGTGGATAGAGGGAGGCAGAATGAGGAATTAGTATTTGATGGGTACAGAACTTCAGTTAAAGAAGAGGAAAAAGTTCTGGAGATGGATGGTGGTGTTGGTTGTACAACAGTAAAAATGTACTTAATACCACTGAACACTGTACATTGAAAAATGGTGAAGATGGTAAATTTTATGTTCTGTATATTTTGCCACAATTTTTAAAAATGTCACCAACAACCCAGATTCTTTGCACCACTATACTCTGTTATCCAGGGATCATCTGCTATTATAAGGGGCAATTCTCCTCAAGCCCATGAGAAAATTGTCAACAGCAATTGGAGCTACATATTTTCTTGCTTATAATCTCTTAATAAAGCAAGGACGAAGTTTCCCAAAGGATTCTAACAAACCTTAATTTGAATTTCAAGCAAGTTGAGTGTCTGAACCATAGCTGGCAAAAGGTATAGGTTTATTCTCAGTCCAATCAAGTTCACACCTCAGGTTAAAAGTGGTTTCTCAACTTACCTTGCTGTAACTCAATGGAAAAAGAGATGACAGGAGTGTTGAAGAATCAGCCACAGTGACCACTACTGCCACTATACAATGCTTGCAGCAACCTCAAGTCAAGTGCATAGACTAGGGTGAAAAATCTTGTGCAAAATTCAAGCCATCCTTCCAGTTCCTCCCCAGTTGGCCACTCTCAGTGCCAGCAACACACTCCTACTACATCTCAGTTCTGGTGCCTCCTCCTGTCTTACACTTCAGTAGTAGTGGAGGTCACATTTTTGGGGTACAAGGGAATAGATGGAGAAGTCATCAGAAAAAAGGCCACATTTATATATGTAGCAATATGGGCCTTGAAAACAGGGATTCCTAGGTCCAAACCAAGAAATGCTGAATCAGAACCTTAAATAAAAATTAAATTTAAAAAACCAGAATGAACCACGTCTTCTTTATCCATTCATCTTTCGATGGATAAAGATGTGGCTTATGTATACAATGGAATATTACTCAGTCATTAGAAACGACAAATACCCACCATTTGCTTCGATGTGGATGGAACTGGAGGGTATTATGCTGAGTGAAATAAGTCAATCAGAGAAGGACAAACATTATATGGTCTCATTCATTTGGGGAATATAAAAAATAGTGAAAGGGAATAAAGGGGAAAGGAGAAAAAATAAGTGGGAAATATCAGAAAGGGAGACAGAACATGAAAGACTCCTAACTCTGGGAAATGAACTAGGGGTGGTGGAAGGGGAGGTGGGCGGGGGGTGGGGGTGACTGGGTGGCAGGCACTGAGGTGGGCACTTGATAGGATGAGCATTGGGTGCTATTCTGTATGTTGACAAATTGAACGCCAATAAAAAATAAATTTATTAAAACAAAAAACAAAAAAAACAAAATAATAATATAGATACAATAAAAAAATAAAAAATAAAAAATAAACAGAATGAGGAAAAAAAACAGAATGAGGTGAAAAATAAGCTTATAGACCTAAGAAAATAAAGGTCAAAAGTACATGATTATAGAAATAATTAAATAAAAAACTACAAGAAACAAAGTAGACAGCTGAAAATGAACTTACTCATAGGACAAAGATGTGTACATAAATTAATGAAGAGAAGAAAAGACAAAAAACGGATAGTGCATGTAAGACATAGGGGCCTCATCAGAGGTTCAGAAGAAAAACTTAAGACAGGTTGGGGAACTCAAGAAATCTTCCCCTCATGGTATAAGCTTGGAGAGAGAAGCAGCAGCTTCTGTAGGAAAGGTATGAAGCCTCATTCAGTTCCCTTTCTTCTATCTCCCCTAAGGATCAAAAGCATAAGCAGTTGGGAAAATGGCGGCAAACCCTATTATCTACAAAGCACAGGTTAAGACACAATAACATTGGGAATTGGGAAGAAGGGAAAGTATCCTCGTTAAGGCCGTAACATATCCTCTACACCTAAAGAAAGGACAGGTAACTGAAAAGGCACCATCCCTAAGAAACAGGGACACTTCACCTGCCTACAACTGATGCTGAACAAGGACAAGAGAGAATGCACTCCCACCCCCAATTAGGTTAACAAGTAACACTATTACAAAAAAGATCACTCAATATTTACAGCAATAAGATTATTCTGTTTGACACTATAATGGTGGATATATGTCATTACACATTTGTCCCAATCCATAGAATTTACACACCAACAGTGAACTCTAATATAAATTATGGATTTGGGGTGAAGATAAGTCAATGCAGATTCATTGATTGTCACAAATATACCACTCTGGTGGGGAATACTGATAGTGGGGGAGGCTACACATATAGGAAGGCAGTAAGGATATGGGAAATCTCTGCACCTTCTGCTCAATTTTGCTGCAAACTTAAAACTGCTCTAAAAATTAATCCTATTTTTAAAAAGATAATTACTAATTATAAAGGGGTCAAATCACAAAGAAGACATAACAATGCTAAGTGTGTATGTACCTAACAGAATTTCAAAATACATGAAGAACTGATAGTGCTAAAAGAAGGAAGAATAGTCACAATTATAACTGAAGTCTTCAATACTCTTCATTCATGAATCAATGAAACAAGTACACAGAAATTTAGTAAGGACAGAAAAGAAATGAACAGCTTGATCTAACTGACCTTAATAAAACACTCTGTCCAGGGAACCCTGGGTGGCGCAGCGGTTTGGCGCCTGCCTTTGGCCCAGGGCGCGATCTTGGAGACCCGGGATCGAATCCCACATCGGGCTCCCGGTGCATGGAGCCTGCTTCTCCCTCTGCCTGTGTCTCTGCCTCTCTCTCTCTCTCTCTCTCTCTGTGTGACTATCATAAATAAATAAATAAAATTTAAAAAAAAAAATAATAAAACACTCTGTCCAAAAACATTATAAAAATTCTTCTCAACTGCACATGGAACCTTTCCCAGATAGACCATATTCTAGGTCAAAAATTAAACCTTAACAAATTAAAAAGAATTAATATAAATTATATCCTTGGACCATAATGAGATTAAACTAAAAATCAACAACATATCTGGAAAACCTTCAAATATTAAGAAAGTTCAAAGCATATTTCTAAATAACCCATGGACCAAAGAAGTCACAAGAGAAATTAAAGAACACACAAACACAAGAGAAACCTCCCCACCAAAAAAACCAAAAAACAAACAAAAATAACACACGAAAACCGACTTTAGAGTAGATTTGCGTTTACAAAAAAAAAAAAAAAGTAGAAGTACAGAGAGTTCCCATATATCTCCTGCTATAGTTTCCCCTATTTCCCCTATTATTAACATTTTATATTAGGATAATACATTTGTTAGAATTAATGAACCAATAATAATACATTATTGTTAACTGAGTCCATAGTTCATTCAGATTTCCTTAGTTTTTCCTTAATATCCTTTTATTGTTCCATAATTCCATCTAGGAGTCCTTATTACCTTTAGTTCTTATGTCTCCTTAGGCTCCTCTTGGCTGTGATGCTTTTTCAGACTTTCCCTGTGTTTGATGACCTTGGCAGTTTGAGGAGTAATGATCAGATATATTTCTAGGATGCCCCTCTATTGGAATTTTTCTGATGTTTTTCTCATGATTATACTAGGGTTATCAGTTTTGGGGAAGATCACAGAGGTAAAGTGCCATATCCATCACAACATATCAAGGGTACCTACTATCAACATGATTGATGATTATTGATGTTGACCTTAATCACCTGCTGCAGCTGTGTATCACGTTTCTCTACTATACAGTTACTCTTTTCATTCACCTTTCTGAACTGTACTCTTTAGAAGAAAATCACTATGCACAACCTACACTTAAGGGGTGGGGAGTTATGCTCCATCTACTTTAGAGTGGAATATCAACACAACTTATTTGGAATTCTTCTGCATGGGAGGTTTGTTTCTTCTTCCCATTTACTTATCTATTCAATTATTTCTTTATATTAGTAAGGACTCACAGATATATTTATTTTATATTTTGAGCTATAATCCAACACTACATTGTATTGGTGCTCAAATTGTTCCAGCTGTGGCCAATGGGAATGTGAAAGCATTCTTAAGTGAATGTAAATTAAAAGCACATTAAACTTTGGGGGGTATTGCTAAAGCAGTATTCACAGAGAGATCTGTTGTATTAAATGCTTATATTAGATCAGAAGAAAGAACTTATATCAATGAAGAAATCAATCAAATCAATAGGAAAAATACTAAAAGTACTAGTGAACTTAAAAGCTAGTTTATGGGGGATCCCTGGGTGGCGCAGCGGTTTGGCGCCTGCCTTTGGCCCAGGGCGTGATCCTGGAGACCCGGGATCGAATCCCACGTCAGGCTCCTGGTGCATGGAGCCTGCTTCTCCCTCTACCTATGTCTCTGCCTTGTCTCTGCCTCTCTCTCTCTCTCTCTCTGTATGACTATCATAAATAATAAAAAAATTTAAAAAAAAAAAAAGCTAGTTTATGGAAAAGATCAATAAAAAGACATATACCATATGGTTTCACTCACATGTGGAATTTAAGAATAAAAGAAAAAAAAGGGACAAAATAACAAACTCTTGAATAGAAAGCACAAACTGGTGGTTTCCAGAGGGTGGACAGTTAAATAGATAAAGGGGCTTAAGAGGAACAAACTTCCAGTTATGAAATAAGTAACTTACGGAGATAAAAAGTAAGCATAATGTAGCCCAATAAGATGGTAATAACATTGTGTGGAGACACACAGTGACTATACTTAGTGCGGTGAGCACTAAGCAATATACAGAATTGTTGAATCTCTATATTGCACACCTAAAACTAATATAACATTGTATGTTAAGTATACTTCAAATGAAAATAATAAAGAGAAATAAAATCGCATTGAATTTCAAAAATTAATAAATCTCTAACCAAACTTACCAACAAATAAAAGAGACAAAGCACACTTTACCAAATCAAGAATAAAAGAGAGGGCATCAATTCAGATATTACAGACATTGCAAGGTTAATAAGGAAAAATTATGAGCAATTCTAATTCCATAAACTAGACAACTTATATGAATGAGACAAAATGCCAAAGCTCATTAAAGGAAAGAGATTGATAGTCCTTTATCAATTAAAAACATTGAATATTGCAATAGGCTGAATTGTATCCCCGCCAGAGTTTTATGTTAAAGTCCTACATATTTGGATATAGGATCTTTAAAAAGATAACTAAATTAATGAAAATTCTAATCCATTATATAAAAAAAAGAATAGGACCAAGATACTACACAGGGAAAGATGGCCATCTGCAAGACAAGAAGAGAGGTCTCAGAAGAAATAAAAACTGCCAACACCTTGATCTCGGACAATAGCCTCCAGAATTGTGAGAAAATACACTTCTGTTTTATAAGCCAATCAGTAGCTAGTTTGACTAGCCAATCAGTCACTTTTTTAATGAAAGCCCTAGAAAATGAATACAAATATGTATTTTAAAACTTTACAAACACAGTTCAAGGACTAAATGGTTTCACTGAATTCTACCAAACATTTAAGAGAGCAGTAAGAGCAATTTTGTACAAACTCTTCCGGAATATAAAATAGGAGGGATCACTTCCAGACTAATTTTATGAGGGCAACTTTACCCTGATACTCAAACCAGAAAAAGACATCACAAAAAATAAAATCACAAATCAGTATCTATCATGAATATAAATGCAAAAATCCTCAACAAAATACTAGCGAATCAAATTAAGCAACATATAAAAAAGATAATACACAAAGTTAGGCTTATCCCAGGAATACAAAGTAGGTTCAACATTTGAAAATAAATCATATCAACAAAGAAGAAAAACTATGTGATCATCTCAGTAGATACAGAAAAAGCATTTTAAAAATTCAACATGCATTCATAATGAAATTCTTGGGAAACTAAAATTAGAAAGAATTTCCCTAATATGATAAAAGACATCCACAAAAATCCTACAACTAACAATATACTAAATGATGAAAAACAGAATGTATTCCCCCTAAAATGGAGTACACTCTCTTTTTTCTTATTCAGCATTGTACCAAAGGTCGCAGCTAGTGTAGTAAGTTAAGGTGGGGTGGGGGGTGGTGGTGGTAGAGAAAGCATACACATAAGAAATGTTGAAAAATAAAACCGTGTCTATTCACAGATAACATGAGTGTCTACATAGGCAAATTCCAAAAAAAAAGAATATACAAAAACATTTCTAAAATTAAGAGAGAATTTAATAAGGTAAAAGGATATAAGGACAAATCAATCATATTTCTTTTTTGTATATTTTTATTGGAGTTCAATTTGCCAACATATAGCATAACACCCAGTGCTCATCCTGTCAAGTGCCCCCCTCAGTGCCCATCATCCAGTCACCCCGTCCCCCACCCACCTCCCCTTCCACTACCCCTTGCTCATTTCCCAGAGTTAGGAGTCTCTCATGTTCTGTCACCCTCATTGATATTTCCCTCTCATTTTCTCTCCTTTCCCTTTTAATCCCTTTCACTATTTTTTTTTATATTCCTCAAACGAATGAAACCATATAATGTTTGTCCTTCTCTGACTGACTTACTTCACTCAGCAGAATACCCTCCAGTTCTATCCACGTTGAAGCAAATGGTGGGTATTTGTCATTTCTAATGGATGAGTAATATTCCATTGTATACATAAACCACATCTTCCTTATCCATTCATCTTTCGATGGACACCAAGGCTCCTTCCACAGTTTGGCTACTGTGGACACTGCTGCTATAAACATTGGGGTGCAGGTGTCCCGGCATTTCATTGCAACTGTATCTTTGGGGTAAATCCCCAGCATTGCAGTTGCTGGGTCATAGGGCAGATCTATTTTTAACTCTTTGAGGAACCTCCACACAGTTTTCCAGATTGGATGTACCAGTTCACATTCCCAAAAACAGTGCAAGAGGGTTCTCCTTTCACCACATCTTCTCCAACAATCATATTTCTACATACCAGCATGAACAATGGAAGTTAAAATATTTTTAAGTCCCATTTATAATAGCACCAAAACATAGAAGATACTTAGTTAAAAATCTAACAAAACATGTACAAGATCTGTATGTTTAAAACTATGAAACCCTAATTACTGATGAAATAAATCAAAGCAGACCTAAACAGAGTGAGGGAGAAATACTTCCATCAGGGAACACAACAATGATCCTATTGAGTTAGAACTTGAGAATGCCACCAGGGCATATTAGGTTCCTCATGCTTACTTGAAATGACAGGCAAAGAGGAGTTACCATAATGCTTGGTACAATTAAGTCTAATTTTCAAGGGGAAATTGAGTTTCTATTAAATAGTAGGGACAATAAGGAGTACGTCTAGAATGCAGGTGATCTTTTAGAGTGACTTTACAGTAATTAAAATCAATAGGAAACTTTAACAATTAAATTTAGAATGACTGCTACTAGGTTAGACCAGACAGGGAAGCACAACCCACTGAGGTGCTTGCTGAGGTCAAAGAGAATATGGAATGGGTAGAAGACAGTTCTACCAGATACAACTTTGTGACCAGTTGCACAAATGTGGATGTAATAGTTTTGAGTAAATATTCCTTTTTCAATTTAAATATGATTATATCTATATCATTATATAAATATATTTATATCATATATATTTAAATTTATAAATTAGCCAAATACTTTTGTTTTTATTTAAGGATATTAAAGGGGAGTGTTAATCAGCTTAAGAAGAAAGACATCACTCAAAGACCCAAAAGATTTTTATATCCTATTTTGAGGACCAGGTGAGACTGTGTTTTCAGTTGCCCACAGGTTAACTGTATGATCATAGATGGAACCAAAATGTTTGTATTTGGAGATTAGGTATGGCTTAAAAAGATGTGTATGGGTGGCCAAGTTAACAAAAGATTGACTGAGGTCACTTTGCAATGTCAACATGGCAAGGCTAAACTACTACTTCTCTGAGAATTCTCTTTCCCAAATATTTTCAGTTAAGATGGCTGACAAGAGAGATTCTCATGTGAGATTTTGGAAGGTCAATGTGAAGCAACTGCCTTTTTATAGTTTACAGGATAGCTGATCTCTTGACACACCTTATTCTTTACATAGAGAGGAAACTTAATATCATTGTAAATCTTTCCCAAATGAATATGTCAGGCCACTCTAATCTGAATTTCAAAAGGGTTAACATGGGTATACATGTACCCCAATGTTTATAGCAGCATTATCAGCAACAGCCAAATTATGGAAAGAGCCCAAATGTACATTGACTGGTGAATGGATATAGAAGATGTGAGATATATATATATATATATATATATATATATATATATATATATACACATACCACAACAAACAAAAAGGTTTATGTGGGAATGAACAAAGTAATCTAAAATACCATATGTAGCAATAACCCAAATAGCCCGTAAAGTTTTTTGATTCAAGTACAATTGACCTATAAATATCCTATTAGTTTCAGGTGTACAGTGATTTGATGTCTTTATACATTGAGATAATCCCCACAACATGTCTAGTTACCGTCTGTCACCAAAGTTACAATATTATTGTACAATATATTGCCTATCTTCCCTATGCTTTACATTACATGACTTGTTTATTTTATTACTGAAAGTATGTACCTCTTAATCCCCTTTACGTTTATTTTTTTTAAGTTAAGGGAAATATTTGCATTTCTAGATATTACTTAGAACTACTATAATCAAAACAGAATAATATGCCCACAGGAACAAACAAGACAATCAGTGGAAAAGTCTGGATGACAGAAAAAGATCCAAACATTTTTGGGAACTTAATATGTGATACATGTATATGTAAATTTAAATGGGAAAAGTGGCTTAGTGAATGGTACTAGTATAACTGTCTAGTACATTTTCTACAGGTCTACCATACTTAGCAATTAGCAGCAGATAGATTAGTGATCTATATAAAAATGAATGAATGAATGAATGAATGAATGAATGGAAATTCTGGGGGAAATTTAAAAGCATACTTGTACATACTTCCAGTAAAGAACTTTCTAAACATTTTAGGAACTCAGAATACTTATGAAGGTGTCCCTTCTTAGGTATGGAGCAAGGGAAGAATTTTTATTTGTCTGACAGACAAGATGTCAGCATTTCCAAAATATAAAGAGTTCCTACAAAATAGTTAGAAAAAAATGGCAGAGGATACAAATATGCAAATGAAAAAAGCTAATAAGCATACAATAAGGTACTCATTCTCATTAGCCATGAGAATAATGTGAATTATAGTAACAAGGGACCGCTATTTTTCATTCATCAGATTGGCAAAAGTTAGGAAAAGAGCTATCTAGTGATTATAAAAATATGGAAATTGGACCCTTCAAAACAGCTAGAGCAAAAATAAATTGCTCAAACTTTGGAAAGGAGTCTGATATTATCTATTAAAATAAAAATTAATATATACTTTGACCTACTAAGGAAATCTAACAAAAAAACAGTAGTACATAGGAAATATGTACATGTTGCAGGTTAGTAGTGGGAAAAAAGTCAACAGGAGAATGGGTTATAGTATTTCCATAATATGGAATATTACGCAGCTATTAATATATGATAAACTATATACACAATATGGTTTAGGTCTAAAAAATAAAGTTACAGAGTAACTTACAGCACTTTTTTTTTATCTAAACTTTAAACAGAAAATCTATGTTTTTATGTCCTTTTGTGTTCATAGAGAAATTGTTACCACTGGTCACATCTGAGTAACAATTTCAGATGATGGGAAGAAATTAACTTTTTCTCTATCTCTTTGTATTGATTTTTATTAATATACACATAAGTTGTTTGAAATTAAAATTTCTTGAACTTTATACTTTTAAAATATTTTATTAAGTATTTAGTAGATATAAAACAATAGTTAAGGAGCACCTGGGTGGCTAAGTTGGTTAATATCCAACTCTTGCTTTTGGCTCAAGTCCTGGGGTAGAGACCCTGTGTGGGGCTCTGTGCCCTCAATGTGGAGTTGGCCAGAGATTCTGTTTTTCTTCTCCCTCTGCCTCTCCCTGCCCTCCCCCCACATACTCTCCCTCTCTAAATAAATAAAATCTTAAAAAAAAACAAACACAAAACCAAACAACAAATAAAACACCGTTAAGGTATTTATACCTCTAAGGTATAAAAATAGTAACAGTATACTACCCAATGAAAAGGAGAACACTATCATCACCTCTGATGTCCCCATGTGTCCTTCCCCTGCTCCCTCAAGAGTGACCATTGTTCTGAATTGAGCTATCCCTCCTTCAGCTTCATTTGTTTTGTCTACCACATAAGCTCTTTTGCATATTCTGCAGATTTATATAGATGGAATCATATTTTCTTTTAAATCTTGACTTTTATCCTTACACTATATTTAAATGAGTCTGTTCATTTTCAGTTTATACAAATATACTACACTAATTCATCTATTCTAGTATTGAAGGATATCTGGGTTATTTCAGTTTAAGGCTATTACAAATAAGGACAGTGATAATATTCTTGTATGTGTCTTCTGGTGCAAAAGGAGGTACCTCCAAGCTAAGTAACTAGGGCAACTGCTAGGGCATTGGGTATGTACATATTTAAATATGCTAAATTGTTTTTCGTTGTGCACCATACTCACCAATATTGATTATTGTCATACTTTTTAATTTTTAACAATTTAGCCAGTGTAAATTGTTATTTCACTGTGGTTTGATTTTCACTTCCTTGATTAAAAATTAGGTTGAACACCTTTTCGTATTTCCTTTTCCGTGAAGTGCCTACTGATGTCTGTCTGGTCAGTTTGTGCTGCTACAACTTATAGACCGTGGGGCTTAAAAAACAAATATCTATTTCTCATAGTCTTGGAGGCTGGAAGTCTGAGACCAGGGTGCCAGCATGGTCCAGTTCTCCCTGAATGCCCTCTCCCAAGTTTGCAGATGGCTCCTTTCTTCCTGCCTCCCCATACAATGGAAAGAGAGCTCTTGTTCCATTGTTCCCTTATACAGGCACCAATCCAATCCCATTATGGGGCTTTGCCCTCATGACCTCATTTTTAACTCAATTAACTCCCCCAAGACCCCATCCTGAAATGCTATCACACTGGAGATTCAATATATTAATTTGGGGGTTGAGGGTAGAAAAGTAGTCTGTAGTATTGCTCAGTTTTCTCCTGTTTTTACTTATTAATTTGTAGCTCTTTATGTTTTCTGGCATTAATTCTTTATTAGCACAGACCTCAGTAACAGGCCCCAGGAGGAACCTAACCCTGAAGTAAAAATGCAGAGGAGGGGACTGGGAAAAACAAAGAGGCTATGGTCTGCTTTCCTGGGGGAACTGGCCTTACTTCCAGAGCTGGGCTAAGCCATTCTCTTTTCTTACAGAAACCAATGCCATATGGTATTGACATTAGTTGTCACTGGGAGACTGGAATAAAGTGAAACAAAATCATCTAATCATCATATCTGAACACAGATAGAACTCAAAGGAATAACCCTCCATATATACCAATGGTAAGTTCCTTGTTCTTCCTGCTGTTGCTGCAGCAGTTTGAATAAAGCTTCTTTATTTTTTTCACCTCAATCTACGAATATTCCCAAAGATTCAGTTCCACAGATGTTTACCATATTACTTTACATTATAATGATACTTATAAAAGAACTACCCTAAATGATAGACAAGAAGAGATGGACTATAAAGGTTATCGTGCACTCATATAATGGAATTTTAGCTTCTAAAAACTGTAGTGTCAATATGTGTTTGTTAAAAAGACATGTTTACAAAGGAATATGCTCATTTTTATTTTAAAAATATATTTGTATTCAAAATTCCACTTCTGGGATCCTTGGGTGGCTCAGCAGTTGAGCGTCTGCCTTCGGCCCAAGACATGATCCTCGGGTCCCGGGATCGAGTCCCACATTGGGCTCCCTGTGAGGAGCATGCTTCTCCCTCTGCCTGTGTCTCTGCCTCTCTCTCTCTGTGTGTCTCTCATGAATAAATAAATAAAATCTTTAAAAAATTCCACTTCTGCCTAAAATGTAGAAAGCTAGTGTGAGCATCACTAACAATATAAAAAACTTGAAAAACACAAAATAAAAACAGGAGAGTTGTGATTGCAGAACAATCAAGTAGTCTGAAATCAAAGGAAAAGAAAGACTCCTCCAAGGAGAGACAGGTCACCAACACTGGCTCACTTATAGCGATCAATGGAAGAAAGAGATGCCATATACAATACAAGTGGAAAAGAAGAATTGAGATTAAAAAAACAATATATTGTTGAAGGCTGAATGTGGCCTAGTGTAAGAGCACAGAATTCCAGGAAGCCACAGACACTAGAGAGTTTGCAGCACCTGCATAGACTCAACAGGCCTCTAATAGTTGCTCATGAGAAAGAACTGGACACAGAGTAGGAAATGGAAGAAATCCTTTCCTTGGTGGCACAGGGTTAGAGAATAGTTTATACACTGCCACTGTGGACCTACCTCTCTGCATAGAACAAGTCTTCAGCTGAAGGAGGAAGTACAGCAAATGCTATTGTTCACAGGTGAAGAACCAATGCAGTTGAAAAAGGCTAAAGAAAAATCCTTTACTCCTGGAGGAAAGGCAGGAAACGGTCCTGAGCTCAAGATCTTACACCGGTACTATCACAGTCTCCTACCTGCTAAGCAAGGACCAGGAAACCTTCTCCCATAGTAAACTTGCCAAAAATACAAAGCAGAATTTGCACGCCATAGTAAGGAGGGGAGCATCACTGATCAAGCCTTTGCCCCCCCCCCCCATGACAACCAGGAACCGAGAACCTGCTAAGGCTGAGACTGGACTATGACCACAAAGAACAACTCTGCCCTGCTATCCAAGCCAGCCAGCACCAGGCCACCACCAGAGCAGGAGCATGAGTATAGGGAAGAGCCCTTCTGAAGCATTGGTATGCAGGGTAGGCTTAAAGCTGAGGACAGAACAGAAATGTGAAAAGAAACTCTCTAGCATTGCAGTTGCCTCCTTAAGTACAATTCAAATCTTAAGAAGTTTTAAATCAATAGTCCACTGTAGGTAATGACAGCAACACAAAACCAAAATCCAGCTCATGTCCCAAATACACTAAATTAAGAACCTACACTAATGGCCTGGCAGAGGAACAGGCATGACTATTTCCAGGCATAAATTCTATTTAGCTCAATCTCTACTTTTCTACCCCCAACATCAACACTATCAAAATTTACAAGACATACAAGAAGCAGCAGAGCAATGACAAAAATCACTGTCCAAAAAACAAGGCAATCTCAAAACAACAACAACAACAACTTAGAAATGACTCATATGTTAAAATCATGAGAGAAGAAGTTCTAAATAACTGTGATTAATATGTTTAAGATCTTATGAAAAAGGTATATAAAATGTATGAACAGATAGGGAACTTGAACAGAGAAGGAAACTATAAGATAAAGTCAAATGGAAGTTTTCTCAATAAAAAGCTTTGTAAGAGGGGTGCCTGGGTGGCTCAGTCGGTAAAGCATCTGCCTTCAGCTCAGGTAATGATCCCAGGGTCCTTAGATGGAGCCCCACCAGCATAGGGCTCCCTGCTCAGCAGGGAATCTACTTCTCCCTGTCCTTCTGCCCCTCCTCCTTCTCATGCTCGCTTATGCCCAACCACACATGTGCTCTCTCTCAAATAATTAAATAAATTAAAACTTTGTAAGAGAGCTAAAGAATGTTTTCACATGGGCTCATTAGTAGACTAAGAGCAGAGGAAAGAGTCAATAAACTTGCAGATGAGTTGGTAAAAATTACCTTAGACTAAAACACGAAGAGAAAAGAGTAGAAGGAAAAAAGAGAAAAAGCATATAGGCACAGCCCCTTTGGGAAACAGTTTGTGACTTGTGACTCAGAAATCCCACTCCTAGATATATTTACCTTAAAGAAATGGGATCATTGATTTACACAAAAACTGGTATGTGAATGTTTGTAGTGCTTTTGTCCATAATTGTCAAAATGTGGGAACACCCAAATGTCCCTCAACTGCCAAATAGATAAACAAACTAGTATAGTCATACAGTGGAATATACTCTTCAGAAAAAAAATTAAATACCAATAAAAGCAATGATGGAGACAAATACAAACAGGGTTACTCTAAGTGAAAGAAGTGGCACTCAAAAGGCAGGATATTTATGATTCTATTTATACCACACTTTGGAAAAGACAAAGCTAACAAGAATGAAAACAGATTACTGGTTGTCAGGTACTGGTGGTGGGGTGAGGGGATGACTGACTACAAAAGAACAGAAGAGAAATATGAAGAGTGAAGGAAATGCTCAGTATTTGATGGTGGTGGTAGACCTCTGTCTAATCTCACAGAACTGTATGCTAAAAGGATGAATTTTACCATATGTAAATTAAACTTTAGTATTTAAAAAGTATTTTCTTATAAATTAGTTTTGTGTCAGATCTTTATTTTAATAATTACACAGTGTGAGATTGCCTGAATTAGATTTGACTTTTTCCAAATTTAAAAAAGTCAATGGAGATGATTCCAGCACTTGAACTAAGGTTGAAATGAGTGATCTCTATAATCCTCTCTAACTCCAAGGTTTTTTGAAGTATGGGATTCCTCAATCTCACACTTACAGATTTTACATATATATCAATTTATAAGTTCTATATTTATAATTTTTATAACTTATATACATGTAAATATATGTTCATGTTTACATTTATGTTTATATTATATACAAATGTAAATACATATACACAATTTTGAATATTGAATATTACGATTTATTTTTTAAACATATTTGTATTTTCTTTTTTCCTTACAGCATGATTGTGTGTAATCAAAAAAAAGTTACTATTTGACTTATAAAATATATGCTGTGGAACAAATTAAGAAAATGAGGAAGCAGGTCATATGTAAGTCTATATAAATCTGTCATGCCTAGTATAAGAAAATATAAATAGTTCATTTTATTAAATTGACATGTTTGATATATTAAGATATTTAAATAAGAGAGAAATTTGCCTTTACAAAGGTGGAGTGTGGAGCATTTTCTTCATTCTCAAAAAAAAAATCCTAAGAAATCATGCATTCCCCACCTAAAAACGTTTCTCCTAGCTTTTTCCTGCATTTATAACAGAAAATTCTTTGTTCATACCTTTGAAATAAAGACTCTTCAAAAAAAAGTCTCTTCAAGAATGTGGTAATAAAAATAGGATCAAGTCATACCAGAAAGCTGAGGAGGGACAGTCTGCGATGGCCCTGCAAGCTCTTCATCCTCACTGCTCGACTTGTCTCTTAGAAAGGAGCCCCTGGTGGCCCATATGCTCTCACTATCGCCAGAAAAGAAATTTATATATTTTTTCATGGTTTAAAAGAATATATACATTTATGAAAAAATCTCTGATCATCTATATGAATTACTCAGTTGACATTCATCTCCATTTTGGTTCAGCCATGTACTTCTGTTGTCAGCACATGGAACTGGCCCACTTCCACAAAGATCACTCCCAAGTCCCAACATCTGATCACAAACTCCACCTCTTCCCACATTTACCTGGCTTGCAAACTAGCTATCTTGGGCCAATCAATCCATCTATTCCCCTTCTTTCCTCCTTTACCTAGGCTGTGGGAGAAAAGACTTGCAGTCACTGGGATTTCCAATATCAACAGAAAGCCACCTGGAAAACACTGGTATGTCTCTGTTGAGTTTCCTCTACTTTCTTTCACGGCATCTAATTCTGAACCACTGTCTTAATGTAAACCCTATCTTAATTCTCTGCCTTAGTAACAATATAGGCCCTTCTAGAAAAGCCAGAAAGCAAGAACACATTCAACTTACTGTCTTAAAATGTGTACTTACATACATCAACATTTCTAATTATTCCTTACTTTCTCCCTGATCAGAATTAATCCTTCTACATTCAATTCCATGCCTTCTGTCTCCTAAGACTTTTTTCTAAAATTATCTTTTTATATATATAATTAATCTCCCCCACGTACAAATAAATTCTTCCATAACATGAGAATACTTGACTCTCCCTGATCTTAAAAATAGAAACCCTTTTCAACTTTTTGTACCTTAACATTTTTTCAAATACTAGCCACATTCTCTTTCTGTTCCTTTCCAGCTCCTCATCACTCCATTTACTTGTTGCACTTTGATTTGCAACCCCACTTAACAGAAGTCTCTTAATGTGATTTCTGGTTCTAATCTTTGATGTCTAGAAAAAAACTCTCCCTAAATTCAAATTTAGTTCTACCCACCCACCAACTTCAGATAAACTCAAGCCCCTCACAGAAGTCTAAATACTGGCAATCTGGCCCCTTCCTATTTTTTCATCATCATCCCTACTAATCTCCAACATGCATCTTATGCTTTAACCTTAACAAAATAAATGCCTTTTTCTTTTGCTTCTGTGAGTCATTTCAACTTTCTTATTCTTTCTCCTTCTTATCTTTTTTTTAGATTACTATAAATATCTCATTGTTCCCCATTTCTTGCCAGATATCATCCACTTTGCTACCAGCCTTCCTCTTCCTAGAGGTAGACAGACAGACATATGCATGAATCCACAAAGAACAATTCCATCTGTACTTTCTTTTCATTTTAACAAACTGACTAATGTACATACTCCTTGGTTTCACGTATATCAAGTTCCTTTGCACTCTGGCCCATATTATATTATTGGCTCTACTTATTATCTTCTCAAGCTTCTTGGCATTCCAATTCACAGGTACCCTACAGCTCTTGACACTAACATCTCTCACCATTAATAAGATATTTCCACAACTTACCTTTGTTCAAACTTCTTCCCCCAGCTTGAAATTTTTCCCCTCCTCTTCCTCCTGCTATACTGCTACTTATTTAAGATCCTAAATTCAAATTAAATATCTTCTATTGAAAGAAGCTGGTGAGAAACTGCCCCCATGCATATTTCTCTGTCTTCTGTATTCACAATTCTTGTACTTTGGCTTTATAATGCTACAATACTATATTGTAGTTAAATTTATCTTTTACATATGTTTCCCTAATTAAACTATAATTAGGATTAAACTATAAACTAAACTATAAACTAATTAAATTAAACTATAAACTAATTAAACTATAAACTAAAGGGCAAGAACTGTGCAATATTTTGCTTTTGTATACACTGCTTACTATATACTTAGTCTAATAATTGATATATACTATTAACATATAACAGGATATCAAAACATCTTTTTAATTATTTGCTCACTTAATGCACTTTGGGAAGTTGTATATACAAGTTCTATGCCATACACACTATTATGCAGTACTATTTCAATGACTGTAACTAATATTACTTATAGGGATCCCTGGGTGGTGCAGCGGTTTGGCGCCTGCCTTTGGCCCAGAGCGCGATCCTGGAGACCCGGATGAAATCCCACGTCAGGCTCCCTGCATGGAGCCTGCTTCTCCCTCTGCCTGTGTGTCTGCCTCTCTCTCTCTCTCTCTCTCTCTCTGTGTGTGTGTGTGTGTGACTATCATAAATCAATAAAAAAGTATTACTTATAAGTCTCTATGGAAATATGCTCATTAAAATGTTCTCTTATTTGATATGATTTTGCATGTAACACCTAAATTTGCCCTCTCCACAGCTCCTAACACATTTACAAAGACTCTGGAACTGTATAATTGTTGGAGATGACAAATTAAATTTTTTAGGAGTATCTTTTTCTTGTGTTGATATCATCTTTATGAAATCATAAATACATCCTATTTCTAGCCAAATTGGGTTGTACTTACTACAAAGTACAAGTTATCTCTTGTACTACAAGTTCAAGTTATCTCTTGAAAAACTAATCAAACATTTGAGGGCCATTATTCAGTCTCCACTAAGAGGGCTACCTATGAGCATGAATAAAAAGAAAGCTCACTAAATGAGGCTGTACCTTTCTGTAGCATCTTTGAAAAGATCTTCATAATTACTGGGTTGGAAGTTCTGAACAGAGAGTTTTACCTTCTCTGAGCTATCTGCATTTTCTAAATCCTAAGAAAGAAGAAAGAAAACAAAATTATGGCTGTGATTTTAGGAATGTATAGTTTAAAAGAAATATGATTTATATAGTTTAAAAAGCTATATAAGCTTCTTAAGAGAAGACCAATAAAGTCTTCAGTAATATAATTAAAACCACAATCACAGTCAGTGTATTTTTCCCCTTAGAAAAATCACTTGAAATGTATTACTCCCTATATTATATATTTTACAATCTGTCAAAACAGTATAAAGTACTATGCATATACAAGTGAGTTTTTACTGAATCATTCAAGTTATTTTCTAAAAGTTGATAAAAATATAAGCTTCATTCTCAATAAAGAAATCACTGTAGCCCAGAGAAAACTCATGAGTGCTTATCACATTCAATTTACTGTAAATACAAAATTCTTAGCATTGTATTTATATTTTAGTGCTTATATAATCTAAACCAGTAATTCTGTCTCTACCATGAGATTCTGTATTGTCCTATAAACTTTAGTTCATTCTGTTGCATTCAGAATCCTTATAGAAAAAAAAGTTAGATGAAAAAAATCACATTAAATAAAGATTCAGTAATCAATATTTTAGCCTTCAATTCTGCTTCAGTTAATCCATTCATTTGACAAATTCTTTTCTGAAGACCTGGTATATGCAGATACTCTCCTTAGTGCTATAGATAAAACCATGAACAAGAGAGGTGTGTGTTCTGCCTTTGTGGAACATATATATTCTCACGAGGAGAAAGAAAATACATGAGCAAACGTACAAATTACAGCTGGTGGTGTTAATGCAGTAGCAGAGTATGGTGACCCATAACTGCCATTTACCTAAAAGATGAAAGGAAGAGCAAAGAGAAAGGGAAGCATCCTGAGTAAAAGAAACAGCAGATCCGAAGTCCAGGAAGCCTTCCATGGTCTAGCCTCTGCTTAACTCACCACCCTCATTCATGCCTATTTCTCATGAAGCATCTCAAGCCATAGCCGATACTATGTCTTTTCATCTTTTCTGAGGTTATCTTTCAATGGCCTCAATTGTATAGAACTTCTTCATCTTCCCCTCTTGCTAATATGTTTATGTGTGTATGTGTGTGTGTTTTACTTATTCCATGAAATTTCTTAGACCTGGAATACCTCTTGTGGGCATACGTACAGACATCATTTCAGAACATAGACTCAAACACAATCAATTTTAGAAACAAGCATGTTAATGGAAAGATGTAAACAAATGCCTAGCACTCTTATCAAGCATATTCATTTTGCTGAACAAATCAAAATATAACTTACTAATATGGATAAGGATTGCTTGAGATATAAAGTTAACTTATATTTTAGCAGTTGTTTGGTAAATACATTAAATTCTACTGGATTAGCTAATTGCTATTTTGAATAACATATAAAACATAAAAAGTCCTTCCTTGTGGTAAGCATAGCAAAAGGTACAGAGTTGTTGCAATACTATGCTGGACACCAGAAACTAATGTAACATTGTGCATCAACTATACTCAAATAAAAATAAGTAGAAAAAGAAAAATTAAAAAAAATAATTAAAAAGCCTTCCCTATGCAAGTAAGAAAAATAAAAACCCTCAAATATTTTTACAAAATTTCTTAACATTTGCTTTTAATATTTTGAGATTAAATTCACCTAGAATCAATTTCAGTGTAAAGTGTACCTTGCTCACTCTGCTCAACCACCAACAGTGATCTTGCACTCAACTGGACATTCACAAGATCCAATAGGCCACACCTGGTACCAGA
Source organism: Vulpes lagopus (assembly GCF_018345385.1). NCBI lineage: Eukaryota > Metazoa > Chordata > Mammalia > Carnivora > Canidae > Vulpes > Vulpes lagopus. The sequence continues at coordinate 41,225,004 of NC_054825.1, read as the reverse complement.
TGAGCTTTGCAAAAAGATATAGGTGAAGAGCCACATGTCAACAGAAAAGCCTTAGGCTTGTCCCCATCAGAAGTCCTAAGAGCATTCTAGTGTAAGCTCAGGTGAGTGGGTACCTAAGTCTCCCGGCTTAGAAATATCAAGCTACACAGGAACCAGTATCTCTTACAATAATTCATGAACCCACATTAACCCCTATTTGTACTCTTCATAAGACATTATCATCCTAGTCATAATCTTTCCAATCCAGGGGTCATTTTTACCATAACCAATGCCACCTGGTAACACAGCTGGTAGTCCATCTTTATCAAGTTTTCAGAGAAACAGGATGCTGGAAGGCTAACAGAAGATCATTTCTTCAGTGTGAATAATAAAAGGTTCTGCTTATATTTATTCAAAGGTAGTATTTTACTTTTCCTATTGGAATAAGGAATTGTACCACACCACTAATTGAGCAGACCACTATAGAAATCTACAATGTCACCTGTCACATAAAAAGTTCCCATTTGTATATGGGTCTTTTTCTGGAACTTCTACGCAGTTTCATTGGTCTTATTTGCTACTTCCTATACTACTACCATATTTCTTTAATTTCTGTAGCATTATAATAAGCTTTGACAACCTGCAGTGCCAGTGCCACATATATACTTTTGCTTCCTTTCCTAATACTGTCTTGCCTATTCTTGACCTCCTGTTTTCCCAAAAGTATTTTAATCAGCTGATGAAATTGCACAATACACACACATACAAAAAAAAACTTTGAAATTTTAATTGAAAGTAAGTTAAACTATTTTGTAGTTTAATATAACTGAGGTGTCTGGGTGGCTCATTTGGTTGGGCCTCTGACTCTTGATTTTGACTCAAGTCATGATCTCAGAGTCATGAGACTGAGCCCCAGGTCAGGCTCCACATTCAGCAGGGAGTTGGCAGGAGATTCTCTTTCTCCCTCTCCCTCTGCCCCTCCTCCTGCTCTCCCTCTCTAAAATAAATAAATCTTCAAAAATATAAATAAGTTAGAGAAAACTGCTTTCTTCATTAGGTCTTATTATACAATAATAAAATATAGCTATATACCAAAATAGTTTAAAATATTCTCAAGAAAAGTAATTCATACCTTTTCTTAGATTGACTCCTACATACTTTATAGTCAGTACCATTGTAAATGTAATGGTATAATCTATCATGGTAGATAATTTGATATTTGGTATACATGTGCTAACAACCAGTAATGAGCAAACCACAGTATATTGTAATTCTATATTTATTCTATTATAAATATTTTAAATTTCCACTATGATTTCTTCTTTGACCCATGAGTTTTAAGTATGTCCTTGATTTTCAAATGTGTGTTTTCTCTATTTGTGGTTGACTTCTAACTGCATTTCTTTATGTCAGAGGCCACAGTCAATACTATGAAGATTATTTGAAATTGAGATATTTTTTGATTTGGTTCATGGTAAATTTTTTTAAAGATTTATTTTTATTTATTTATGATAGACATAGAGAGAGAGAGAGGCAGAGACACAGGCAGAGGGAGAAGCAGGCTCCATGCCGGGAGCCTGATGCGGGACTCAATCCTGGGACTCCAGGATCATGCCCTGGGCCAAAGGCAGGTGCGAAACTGCTGAGCTACCCAGGGATCCCCGGTTCATGGTAAATTTTTATAAATGGTCCATGTATGCTTGAAAAGAACATATGTTCTCTAACTTTTGTTTTTTGTTTTAATATTTTATTTATTTATTCATGAGAAACACAGAGAGAGAGAGGCAGAGACACAGGCAGAAAGAGAAGTAGGTCCCATTCAGGGAGCCTGACACAGGACTCAATCCCCGGTCTCCAAGATCAGGCCCTGGGTGGAAGGCAGGCGCCAAACCGCTTAGCCACCCAGGGATCTGCCGTATTCTCTAACTTTTGGATGAAATTTCTATAGATAATTTCATTCTATCTTCCTAAATTTTTTATAATTTCTATACTCTTAAATATTGTATATTCTTTTAATAAAAGAGATGTTTTTAAATGGTGATATCATAGTGAATTTAACAATTTCTCCTTATAATTCTGTTCAATACTGATTTATATATTCTGGTGCTTATAAATTTAGAATTTTATATCTTCCTTGTGAACTAAACCTTTTAGTATTACATAGTGACCTCTCAAGCCTAATACTTTCTGCTTTTAAGTCTATTTGTCTGATATTACTATACCTTCATTGGTTCTCTTTTCTAAGTGTTGCTCTGTGTATTTTAATTCTTTTACTTTAAACATCAAGGGAAAATGTCCCCCAAATATTTCTTCTCATTAAACTACACAAATGACCAACAAATTAAATGAGTTCTACCAAGCTGGCCAACTCCTGAAACTAGGTTATCAACACTTGTTGGTAAAACAACTCCCTAACATTAATTTCAGGAAAATTAAAAAGTAATATGAGGATTGGAATTAAGGTGATGCTGGCCTCATACAACGAGTTTGGAAGTATTCCACCTCTTTCTATCTTTCAGAACAGCTTTAGTAGAATAGGTACGGTTTCCTCTTTAAACGTTTGATAGAATTCCCCAGGGAAGCCATCTGGCCCTGGACTTTAATTCCAAAACCAAACAAAGACCCCACCAAAAAGGAGAATTATAGACGAATTTATGCATGGATGCAAAAATTCTCAACAAGATACTAGCCAATAGGATACAACAATACATTAAGAAGATTATTCACCATGACCAAGTAGGATTTATCCCCGGGATGCAAGGATGGTTCAACACTCGTAAAAACAATCAAAGTGATTCATCATATCAGCAAGAGAAAAACCAAGAACCATATGATCCTCTCATGAGATGCAGAGAAAGCATTTGATAAAACACAGCATCCATTCCTGATCAAAACTCTTCAGAGTGAAGGGAGAGGGAACATTCCTCAACATTTTAAAAGCCCTCTATGAAAAGCCCACAGCAAATATAATTCTCAATGGGGAAACACTGGGAGCCTTTCCCCTAAGATCAGGAGCAAGACAGGGATGTCCACTCTCACAACTGCTATTCAATATAGTACTAGAAGTCCTAGCCTCAGCAATCAGACAACAAAAAGACATTAAAGGCATTCAAATTGGCAAAGAAGAAGTAAAACTCTCCCTCTTTGCAGATGACATACTGTACATTGAAAACCCAAAAGACTTCACCCCAAGATTGCTAGAACTCAAACAACAATTTGGCAGTGTGCCAGGATACAAAATCAATGCCCAGAAGTCAGTGGCATTTCTACACTTAACAATGAGACTGAAGAAAGAGAAATTAAGGAGTCAATCTCATTTACAATTGCACCCAAAAGCATAAGATACCTAGGAATAAACCTATTCAAAGAGGTAAAGGATCTATACCCTAAAAACTAAAGAACACTTCTGAAGGAAACTGGGGAAGACACAGGAGATGGAAAAATATTCCATGCTGATGGATTGGAAGAATTAATATTGTGAAAATGTCAATGTTACCCAGGACAATTTACACATTCAATGCAATCCCTATCAAAAGACGATGGACTTTCTTCAGAGAGTTGGAACAAAGCATCTCAAGATTTGTGTGGAATCAGAAAAGACCCCAAATAGCTGGGGGAATATGAAAAAGAAAAACATAGCTGGGGGCATCACAATGCCAGATTTCAGGTTGTACTACAAAGCTGTGGTCATCAAGACAGTGTGGTACTGCCACAAAAACTGACACATAGATCAGTGGAACAGAATAGAGAATCCAGAAATGGACCCTGAACTTTATGGTCAACTAATATTCGACAAAGGAGGAAAGACTATCCATTGGAAAAAAGACAGTCTCTTCAATAAATGGTGCTGGGAAAATTGGACATCCACATGCAGAAGAATGAAACTAGACCATTCTCTTACACCATACACAAAGATAAACTCAAAATGGATGAAAGATCTAAATGTGAGACAAGATTCTATCAAAATCTTAGAGGAGAACACAGACAACACCGTTTTTGAACTTGGCCACAGTAACTTCTTGCAAGACACATCCATGAAGGCAAAAGAAACAAAAGCAAAAATGAACTATTAGGATTTCATCAAGATAAGAAGCTTTTGCACAGCAAAGGATACAGTCAACAAAACTAAAAGACAACCTACAGAATGGGAGAAGATATTTGAAAATGACAAGGGCTACTATCCAAGATCTATAAAGAACTTATTAAACTCAACACCAAAGAAAAAAACAATCCGATCATGAAATGGGCAAAAGACATGAACAGAAATCTCACAGAGGAAGACATAGACATGGCCAAAATGCACATGAGAAAATGCTCCGCATCACTTGCCACCAGGGAAATACAAATCAAAACCACAATGAGATAGCACCTCACCCTAGTGAGAATGAGGAAAATTAACAAGGGAGGAAACAACAAATGTTGGAGAGGATGCGGAAAAAGGGGAACCCTCCTGCACTGTTGGTGGGAATGTGAACTGGTGCAGCCACTCTGGAAAACTGAGTGGAGGTTCCTCAAAGAGTTAAAAATAGATATTCCCTACGACCCAGCAATTGCACTGTTGGGGCTTTACCCCAAAGATACAGATGCAGTGAAACACCAGGACACCTGCACCCCGATGTTTCTAGCAGTAATGTCCACAATAGCCAAACTGTGGAAGGAGCCTCGGTGTCCATCGAAAGATGAATGGATAAAGAAGATGTGGTTTATGTATACAATGGAATATTACTCAGCCATTAGAAAGGACAAATACCTACCATTTGCTTCTACATGGATGGAACTGTAGGGTATTATGCTGAGTTAAATAAGTCAATAGTAGAAGGACAAATATTATATGGTCTCATTCATTTGGGAAATATAAAAATTAGTGAAAGGGAATAGAGGGAAAGGAGAGAAAATGAGTGAAAATATCAGTGAGGGTGACAAAGTATGAGAGATACCTAACTGTGGGAAATTAACAAGGGGTAGTGGAAGGGGAGGTGGGTGGGTGTTCGGGTGACTGGGTGATGGGCACTGAGGGGGGCACTTGGCGGGATGAGCACTGGGTGTTATGCTAAATGTTGGCAAATTGAACTCCAAAAAAACAATTTAAACAAAGTTACTCTTCTAAAACAAAACTTTAAAGCATATCAAAATTCATCCTAGATAGATCAAGCCATAAATTATAGGAGAGAAAAGCAAACAATAAAATGCTTTTAGTTCTAGAAGGGAGTCAAGTATGGTTTTAAAAAGGATCTACTCAGGACAGTCTATGAAGGTGTTCACTTTGACATGAATTGTCCTTCAAGTACAAAATCATTCTGATCAGAGAAAAGTATCAACAGTGGACTAAGACCTGAGCAGCACTCTAAGAATCAGAAACTGCCAGCCAGAAATGTGACGGTAGTTGGTTTCAATGCAGCCAACTTACATGTCACAGAGGAATGCATAGATTCCTAACCACAGTATTGTTTTTCAAAGCAGCAACATGACTGTTAGCCTTGGGTGGAGACAGCAGCCATACTGGAAAGCAGGGCAAGCATTGTCTGTTCTTGGTACTTACTTTGATCTCTAGTAATGCTGAAACTTAGAGAATGTGAATCTGAGGACAGCAACACAATAGCAGCCCCAAAGCTCCAGTAGATAAGGGAAAAAATGGAAGCCACCCACATGGTGAAAAGGCATTTCTCTTTTTGTGCTCTAATGCTAGCAGTTATCTCCCAAGGAAGGAGACACATGTCAAGGTTGGAATGTTGCCCCATATTTTTCCCAACCCTCTACCTTTCTAGAGTTTGGAGACATTTCACCATGCTGTCTCTATCAACTAAAAATTCCATCAATCACTATATCTAAAGGTGCTTCAAATTTTATATGAAATTTATTTTGTATCTCTATTAGCAGCACAAAATGAAATAGATGCCAAAATAAGTAAAATTTCCAGAATAGTACCAAACAGGTTTTCTTTAGAGTTGTAAAGAGTAACATTCTTTCAAACCACTATTTTGGAGGTCTTCAACATCAGAGTGACAGAGAAAATTACTGTGCTGAGAAGAAAAAATAGACACCTGTGCCTTAGAGCTTACTCCATGGTTACATAATAGCCACAATCAATTAGCAGAAATCCCTCTTCTAGTTTTACCTTATGAGTCACTGATCTAGGTGTCTTTTTCTGACTTGATGAAGGCAAAGTCTCCCTGGAAATCACGTCTTTCGAATTATAGTTATCTCCCTCATCTTCTCCTGAACAAAGAGAAGGGAAGAATTGATCAAATGCAAAGGGCAACACAGAGAAAGGTTGTGCCTTAATGAGAAAACCCAAGCTACACAAGAGGAATGTTTACCTACTTTTCCCATTGTACAGTCATCTCATCCTTATCTCCTAAATTAACCACTTTTCTCCCTGCTTAAAAAAAAAATAACATAGCAAACATGATCCTACTTCTAGGACCATCCTCAGAAAGTTAATTTTTGAGCAGTCTCTTTGTTGCTACTTCTGTATTACTCTTCGGGTAAATCCTAATTATACACATCTTCCAGAACCCTTGAATTGGGTGTCACAGAAGATAATTCTTCTGTATTTCAGGGTCTACTTCTTGGATAAAGAACAGTGTGTTACACAGTCTCACTTTAACCTCTTGAATTATTAATAATAAATAAATTAGCAATATGTTAATGTATACAGAGAGTCATTTCAGGCTTTATTGAAGAATATAATATGAATTCTCCCTAGGAAAGTCATTGTTGGTTTTATTATACAATCTTGCTAATATCCCTGTTACTTTCACTGCACAGAATATATTTTTTTAGGATTTTATTTATTTATTCATGAGAGACACAGAGACAGAGAGAGAGAGAGGCAGAGACACAGGCAGACCAAGAAGCAGGCTCCATGTCTCCAAGATCATGCCCTGGGTTGATGGCAGGCGCTAAACCACTGAACCACCCAGGGATCCCTGCACAGAATATTTCAGATAGAAGTTAAAGGAGACATTTTTCTCTTATCTTAGAATTGAGCATTCAGAGTACTATTTCCTATATCATGGCAGCCCTAAATATGAATTAGAAATTCTGTGACAATGGCATATTACAAAATCAACAATATAAAATATAGTAAAAAATATAGTAAGTAAATACTTTGGAAACAAAAAAGTTTATTCATGAATGTGTTAAAAAGGAAATCAAACAGAAATTGTGAACTATTATAACATGAATTAATTTTATATGTACTTATGAAATATCAATGAAAAAGCAACATATCAAAACTAACATGAAAGCTAAAGCAGTGTCTTAGTGGAAATGTATAGTTTTAACTACATTCGTAACAAAAGCAGGAAAAAAGGACAAAAATGAGTTTTATATTCAATCATAAAGGCTAAGTAAAATTGAGAAAACCCCCAGTAGAGAGTAAAACATCATAAAGAAACATAGTAAATAGAAAATAATTTAAAACAATAGATCAACAAAATCAAAGACTAGTTCTTTGAAAAAGGACTTAAAAATATGCAAACCTCCTTTACTACTCAATTTAATTAACATTAAGAAGGAAAAAGAGCACAGCCACAGATCCAACTATCATTTTTAGATGTAAGTACCTTTAGACAAATTTGATGTAATGAAAACTTTTACAGAGAATTATAAATCATCAAAATCTACCCAAGAATATGTAGAAAGCATAAATAGTATAATAAGCATTTAAAAAGTTAAACCAGGGATGCCTGGGTGGCTCGCAGTGAAGCATCTGCCTTCAGCTCGGGCATGATCCCAGAGTCCCTGAGATTGAGTCCCACATCAGGCTCCCCGCATGGAGCCTGCTTCTCCCTCTGCCTATGTCTCTGTCTCTCTCTATGCGTCTCTCATGAATAAATAAAATCTTTTTTTAAAATAAAAATTAATTTAAATATCAGAAAGGGAGACAGAACATGAAAGACTCCTAACTCTGGGAAACGAACTAGGGGTGCTGAAAGGGGAGGTGGGCGGGGGGTGAGGGTGACTGGGTGGCGGGCACTGAAAGGGCACTTGACAGGATGAGCACTGGGTGTTATTCTGTATGTTGACAAATTGAACACCAGGAAAAAATAAATTTATTTAAAAAATAAATTAAAAAAATAAAAATAAAAAGTTAAACCAATAATTAAAAATCTCATTCCCAAGGGGTAGTAGACATCTGGGCCCAAAGAGCCTTCCAGATGAGATTTTATCAAACTTTTAATGAACAAAATCTCTTTCTTATACAAACTACTTTAGAGAATTTTTTAAATGTAAAGTTATCTCATTTATACTAAAAGTTTAGCAAAATCATTACATAAAAACAAAATATGTATGATACAAGAAAAATTATAAGCCAAACAAAAATGTACCTCGATGTAAAAATCCTAAGTACAATATTACTAAATGGTGCAATGAAAGAAATGTGTAGACTAGTTTAGATTTATCAAAAGAATTCAACTTATGCTCAGTATTATAAAACTTTATCAGTGTAAATTGTTATAAAATAAATGTCAACTAAAGGTCAGAAATCATATTTTCATCTGAACATATAAGAAAAATCATTTGAAAAATTCAATATCCTTTCAAGGTAGAAATAAAAGAGAACTTCTTTAACTTATAGAAAAGGTCATCTTTTCAAAATATTGAGCCAACATTAAACTTAATGGTAAAACTTTAAACACATCCTCATTTATTAAGAAAAACATAAAAATGCCTGCTACCCTATCCTTATTTAACATTGTATAATACACAGGGCCCAAGCAATAAAACAAAAGAAGAAAGAAAAAAAAACCTTAAGGACTGGAAACAAAGCAAGTAAATCATATTTGCAAATACTCTAATTGTCTTACACAGAAAATTAAAGAGACTCTATGTCAAACTACTAGAAATAATAAGAAAGTTTCACAGGATAGCTGACACAATAAATGAGAAACATTCCATCAACCAACAATAACCAGCTAGACATTGCAATAAAAGAAAATATATCATTTACAATACAAATAAAATATAAGGTATCTAAAAATAAACCAAGTATATTTGGTAAAAATTGCAAAAATCTTTTTTTATATACATTTATTTTTTATTGGTGTTCAATTTGTCAACATACAGAATAACACCCAGTGCTCATCCTGTCAAGTGCCCTTTCAGTGCCCGCCACCCAGTCACCCCCACCCCCCGCCCACCTCCCCTTTCAGCACCCCTAGTTCGTTTCCCAGAGTTAGGAGTCTTTCATATTCTGTCTCCCTTTCTGATATTTCCCACTCATTTTTTCTCCTTTCCTCTTTATTCCCTTTCACTATTTTTTATACTCCCCAAATTAGTGAGACCATATAATGTTTGTCCTTCTCTGATTGACTTATTTCACTCAGCACAATATCCTCCAGTTCCATCCATGTCAAAGCAAATGATGGGTGTCGTTTTTAATGGCTGAGTAATATTCCATTGTATACATAAACCACATCTTCTTTATCCATTCATCTTTTGATGGACACCAAAAATCTTACTGAAGTTTACAAAAAATAGAATAACTAAAGAACCCATATTTATATAGGAGAGAACTCAGTATCATAATAATGGTAAGTAGCCACTTATTAATCTACAGATTCAATGCAAATCCAATCAAAATTCAAATAGGATATGTGTGTGTGTGTGCATGTACACAAACTAGAGAATACAAGTCCAAGAACAGCAAGGACAGCCTGGACAAGGAAACCAGATCAGGGCATTTGTCCTATAAGATATCAATATTCATTATAAGCTAAAGTAATCAATAGTGTGAATTGGTATAGAAATAGAAAAATAGATGAAGAAAGGAGAACAGGGATTCAAAAACAATCTTAAGTACATATGAGTATTTACTATTAGATAGTGGTGCCATTGCAGGTCAGTAGGGAAAACACTAAAATAAAGGGGGTTGGGATAACTGGCTTCCCTACCAGGAAAAAGATTATGTCAGAGCATGATAAGATCAAAGATCAAAGTATACAAAATAAATAAATAAATAAATAAAAGATGCTATTTTTATTCTCTCCGGGTAGGAATGTATTTTTTAATTATAAAAGCACAACTTATAGAAGAAAATTTTGATAAATTTGAATATTCAATTAAAAGATACTGTCAATGGGGTGCCTGGCTGGTTCATTTGGAAAAGCATGAGACTTGATCTCAGGGTTGTACTTTTGAGCCCCAGGTTGATTACAGAGATTAGAGTTTAAAGCATTCACCAGGAAGAAGTGATAAGCATCTAGGATACATATAGAATTTTTGAAATTCAGTAAGACAAGCCAATAGAAAAAAATGAGTCAAGTATATTAAACCAGCTGATATTCTTAGTTGGAAATAAGAACAACCAATTACTGCTGATTTGAGATTAAATAAAATTTATTGCATATCCTCTGGGCAATTCCTCTAATCACCAAAGGAGCTGAGCAAAAAGACATGGGTCTCCTGAATGCTGAGGGTGCACATCAAACACTCCTGATACTGAATGCTAAAACTATACCATATCCTCCCATAATCCTTGACATTAAATATTACTGCCACTATTGCTTCACACCAAGATTCAAAGAACAGGGAATTCTACAAACTTAAAAAGGAGCTTCATATGCTAGGGAAGCAAATTAAAAGAAAAAATATCTGTAAGAATTATAAACAAGCAACTCACAAATAGGAAAACTTAACAGGCCAATAAATGTATTAAAAAAATCCAGTCTCACCTAATAAACAAATGAAAATTAAAATAACCCACCATCGACTTTCACTTCTGCCTCTGAGGAATTTATCATTGCAGGACTTAATCACAACCATAAAATAGGACAAAAGACATTGAAATAACAATTTTCAGACATTGCCCAACAAACTATGATCTCAGAGAATAAAGAAACAAGTGAGGTGAGCCTTACTTAGTTAAGGTGGTATTTGCCAGAGGTGTTAAAACCTCAAGGAGTTTCCATGCCACAGATCAGGGAGAAAATGGAAAAAGTCCAGTGACCTCACTGAGTTGAAAAGAAAGAGATCAAAATTCAGAGAGGCTGAGTTAAGTAGAATTTGCAGCACAGAATATCAAGAGAGGAAGTAGCTGTACAGAACAAGAGAATCTGATTATCTGCAAAGAAATCCTCTCTTATCCTTTACAGAATCAGAATAGGAGTCTGCTTATATGGAGGACAATTCCTGACATGTTTGAAAATCATTGGAAAGTAGCAGAGATTAGTAAAGGCTAGAAAAGTTTGTGTTCTTACAAGCCAGAATGAGGAAATCTCAAAATACATGGGGCACTGGGGAGAGTTCACAGAAGAGACACTTCTTCAGTAGCAAAACTAAATTATCCCCAGGATAAAGGCTACCCTGTATCACCTTTAAAAAGCTTAATAGCAAGCCTCAAAAAGAATCAAGTTCAATTTGAACTTTAAGTAATATAACTGCAAGGCAGAAAATACCAAACACTTTCTTAAAGGAATTTAAAAAAATCCGGCACCGCAAAATAATTTAATTCGCAATATCCAACATCTAGTAAACAATTAACAGGCATGCACAGAAGCAAGAAAATATGTCCTATGACCATAAAAGTCAGTCAATAGAAATAATAAGCTCCATGCAGGGAGCCCGACATGGGACTCGATCCCGGGTCTCCAGGATTGGGCTGAAGGCGGTGCTAAACCGCTGAGCCACTCAGGCTGCCCCACGTGATTACTTTTCAATCTGTTAAAAAGAACTATCCAGAGGCCAGAAATAATGATACTATAGTAGCAACAAACAGGTCCAGTGTCCAGATCTTGGTTCCTAAATACCATTTTCCAAGAAAAGAAAACAAATCTCTTTCAAGAAATGGCTGAATCTAGAGCCAGACCCGGGGAAAATGCAAGATAAGCCTGCAATATCTTGTAATGCAATGAAGTAGTGAAGTGCTCAAAAAACTAAAGGATGGGATATGTGAAAGGATGGGATATATGACACAGGAGTCAACCTGAAAGACCTTCCAAGGGCCAGGGCCAGAACAATTTGAACAACAAAACAAATAACTATATTATAATGAAGTATAAAAAATATAAACAAGTCCATACTCATAAAAATGATCAAATAAATAAGTAGGGGAGAAGAGAATAATACAGAATAATCCCCCAGAATGTACATATACTCCCTTCTCCAACAGGTAGAGCTTGATTCTTGCTCCCTTCCCCACCTAGGAGGGCAGGCTACATGTAGTGATTCATTTTTAAAGAGTGAGACAAGGGAAGTACAGTACAGTAACTTTACAGCAGAGACAACACCTCTGGCAAATACCACCTTAACCAAATGACTAGCCTAAACAGTATCAGTTGTTTCATGTGGATGTCATGTGCCTCCTGATATAATGTGACAAGAAGGGAACTTCACTTCTGTGGTAGTCCTCCCCCAAACCCATAACTCCAGTGTAATCATTTTAAAAAATCAGGCAACTGTAAGTTGGGGGACATTCTACAGGATACCTGATCATGACTTAGCCTGTCAAGGTCACAAAAAACAAAGACAAAGAAATTATCACAGACCAGAAAAAAACTGGGGAGACATACCGACTAAATGCAATGTGATATCCTGCATTGGATCCTGAAACAGAAGAGAACACGAATGGCGAGAAAATGGTGAAATTCAAATAAAGTCTGGGATTTAGTTAGTATTCATATACCAAGGCTAGTTTAAGGCCAGATGTTGACAAATATACCCTGGCAATATAAGATGCTAACAAGAGGGGAAACTAGACGAGGGGTACTGCAGATGTTCTGTAATATCTTCACAGTTTATCTATAAATCAAAAATTATTCTAAAATAGTTTTTATGCCACCAAACTTAACAATTTAGGGAAATAAATTTCTTCAAAGACACAAATTATTTTTAAAACTTTGGACACGTGCATTTTAATAGAACATAGTCCCTCTCTTCCACTGTTCTTGTCTTTAATAGTATACTCCTTATTTCAGTTTGCTCTCAGGTCTCTTCATAATTAAATTCAGATTATTCATTCTCAACTGAGATACTGAGAAAGTATTTCACATCTGAAAGCTTACACTGTCCATTTTTCCCTCATTTGTGACATTAATTTTGACTGATTAAAGTCCAATTTATATCCTATAAACGTTTTTATTTTATCCTAATTTGCAATTAATGCACAATCTATAGGGAGACACTTTGTGACTACACACATCCTGCTCTTTATTGAAATTTTCACCTAGATTTAGCATACATTGTCACTTTCAGCCTGACTCAGTCTTTGGGATAGGTACAAAATGATAATTTTCCAATCCTAAGCACTCCCTCCACTTTTTTTTTATTGTGGCAGAAAACACATACAATTTACGATAATAACCATTTTTAAGTATACAGTTCAGTGGTGTTAATTACATGCATATTATTGTGAAACAGATTTCCAGAACTTTTCCATCTTGCAAATCTAAAACTTAATACCCACTAAACAACTACTTCATTTTTCCTGCTCCCCCCAGCACCTGGTAACCACCATTCATTCTACTTTCTGTTCTATGAATTTGATCATTTTAAATACCTCACATAAATGGAACCATACAGTATCCGTCTTTTTGTGACTGGCTTATTTTATGTAGCATTAATATCCTCAAGGTCTATCCATGTTGCAGCATGTGACAGGATTTTTTCTTTTTCATTGTCAAGTAATAAAACGTATGAAAATACCACATATTGTTTATCTCTTAAGCTACTGCTCAATTCCCAGTTTTACTCAGGTAAAATTGTTTTTCAAAGATTTTATTTATTTAATCATTTTTTGTATATTTTTATTTTTATTTTTTAAACTTTTTTTGTATATTTTTATTGGAGTTTGATTTGCCAAAATACTATAACACCCACTACTCATCCTGTCAAGTGCCCCCGTCAGTGCCCATCACCCAGTCACCCCATCTCCCCACCTGCCTCTCTTTCCACTACCCCTTGTTCATTTCCCAGAGTTAAAACTCTCACGTTATGTCAGCCTCCCTGATTTTTCCCACTCATATTCTCTCCTTTCCCCTTTAAACCATTTCACTATTTTTTTATATTCCCCGAATAAATGAAACCATATATTGTTTGTCCTTCTTTGATTGACATAATACCCTCCAGTTCTATCCATGTTGAAGCAAATGGTGGGTATTAGTCATTTCTAATGGCTGAGTAATATTCTATTGTATATATAGACCACATCACTTTATCCATTTGTCTTTCGATGGACATCAAGACTCCTTCCACAGTTTGGCTATTGTGGACATTGCTGCTAGAAACGTTGGGGTGCAGGAGTCTCAGTTTTTACTGCATCTGTATCATTGGGGTGAATCCTCAGCAGTACAATTGATGCAGAGCATTTTTTCATGTGCTTATTGGCCATGTGTAAGTCTTCTTTGGTGAAATGTCTGTTCATATCTTTTTCCATTTCATGATTGGATTGTTTGTTTCTTTGCTGTGGAGTTTCATAAGATCTTTATAGATCTTGGATACTAGCGCTTTATCTGATGTGTCATTTGCAAATAACTTCTCCCATTCTGTACGTTGTCTTTTAGTTTTGTTGACTGTTTCTTCTGCTGTGCAGAAGCTTTTTATCTTGATTAAGTCCCAGCAGTTAATTTTTGCTTTTGATTCCCTTGACTTCATAGATGTATCTTGCAAGAAGTTGCTGTGGCCAAGTTGAAAGAGGGTGTTGCCTGTGTTCTCCTCTAGGATTTTTTTAAATAAATTTATTTTTTATTGGTGTTCAATTTGTCAACATACAGAATAACACCCAGTGCTCATCCTGTCAAGTGCCCACCTTAGTGCCCACCAACCAATCACCACCACCCCCCACCCACCTCCCCTTCCACCACCCCTAGTTCGTTTCCCAGAGTTAGGAGTCTTTATGTTCTACCCCCCCTTTCTGATATTTACCACTTTTTTCTCCTTTCCCCTTTATTCCCTTTCACTATTTTTTATATTCACCAAAAGAATGAGACCATATAATGTTTGTCCTTCTCTGATTGACTTATTTCACTCAGCATAATACCCTCCAGTTCCATCCACATAAAAGCAAATGGTAGGTGTTTGTCATTTCTAATGGCTGAGGAATATTCCATTGTATACGTAAACCACATCTTCTTTATCCATTCATCTTTCGATGGACACCGAGGCTCCTTCCACAGTTTGGCTATTGTGGACATTGCTGCTAGAAACATCGGGGTGCAGGTGTCCCAGGGTTTCATTGCATCTGTTCCTTGGGGTAAAGCCCCAGCAGTGCAATTGCTGGGTCGTAGGGCAGGTCTATTTTTAACTCTTTGAGGAACCTCCACACAGTTTTCCAGAGTGGCTGTACCAGTTCACATTCCCACCAACAGTGCAAGAGGGTTCCCTTTTCTCCACATCCTCTCCAAAATTTGTGGTTTCCTGCCTTGTTAATTTTCCCCATTCTCACTGGTGTGAGGTGGTATCTCATTGTGGTTTTGATTTGTATTTCCCTGATGGCCAGTGATGCAGAGCATTTTCTCATGTGCGTGTTGGCCATGTCTATGTCTTCCTCTGTGAGATTTCTCTTCATGTCTTTTGCCCATTTCATGATTGGATTGTTTGTTTCTTTGCTGTGGAGTTTCATAAGATCTTTATAGATCTTGGAAACTAGCCCTTTGTCTGATACATCATTTGCAAATATCTTCTCCCATTCTGTAGGTTGTCTTTTAGTTTTGTTGACTGTATCCTTTGCTGTGCAAAAGCTTCTTATCTTGATGAAGTCCCAATAGTTCATTTTTGCTTTTGTTTCTTTTGCCTTCATGGATGTATCTTGCAAGAAGTTACTGTGGCCAAGTTCAAAAAGAGTGTTGCCTGTGTTCTCCTCTAGGATTTTGATCGAATCTTGTCTCACATTTAGATCTTTCATCCATTTTGAGTTTATCTTTGTGTCTGGTGAAAGAGAGTGGTCTAGATTCATTCTTCTGCATGTGGATGTCCAATTTTCCCAGCACCATTTATTGAAGAGACTGTCTTTCTTCCAGTGGATAGTCTTTCCTCCTTTGTCGAATATTAGTTGACCATAAAGTTGAAGGTACACTTCTGGATTCTCTATTCTGCTCCATTGATCTATGTGTCTGTTTTTGTGCCAGTACCACACTGTCTCGATGACCACAGCTTTGTAGTACAACCTGAAATCTGGCATTGTGATGCCCGCAGCCATGGTTTTCTTTTTTAAAATTCCCCTGGCTATTCAGGGTCTTTTCTGATTCCACACAAATCTTGAGATGATTTTTTCCAACTCTCTGAAGAAAGTCCATCATCTTTTGATGGGGATTACATTGAATGTGTAAATTACCCTGGGTAGCATTGACATTTTCACAGTATTAATTCTTCCAATCCATAAGCCTGGAATATTTTTCCATCTCTTTGTGTCTTCCTCAATTTTTTTCAGAAGTGTTCTGTAGTTTTAAGGGTATAGATCATTTACCTCTTTGGTTAGGTTTATTACTAGGTATCTTATGCTTTTAGGTGCAACATTAAGTGGGATTGACTCCTTAATTTCTCTTTCTTCAGTCTCATTGTTAAGTGTATAGAAATGCCACTGATTTCTGGGCATTGATTTTGTATCCAGCCACACTGCCAAATTGCTGTATAAGTTCTAGCAATTTTGGGGTGGAGTCTTTTGGGTTTTCAATGTACAGTATCATGTCATCTGTGAAGAGGGAGAGTTTGACTCCTTCTTTGCTGATTTGAATGCCTTTTATTTCTTTTTGTTGCCTGATTGCTGAGGCTAGGGCTTCTAGCACTATGTCGAATAGCAGTGGTGAGAGTGGACATACATGTCTTGTTCCAGATCTTAAGGGAAAGGCTCCCAGTGTTTCCCCATTGAGAATATTTGCTGTTAGCTTTTTGTAGATGGCTTTTAAGATGCTGAGGCATGATCCCTCTATCGCTACACTGTGATGCGTTTTGATCAGGAATGGATGATGTATTTTATCAAATGCTTTCTCTGCATCTTTTGAGAGGATCATGTGGTTCTTGTTTTTTCTCTTGCTGATATGATGAATCACATTGATTGTTTTATGAGTGTTGAACCAGCCTTGCATCCCGGGGATAAATCCTACTTGGTCATGGTGAATAATCTTCTTAATGTATTGTTGTATCCTATTGTCTAGTATCTTGTTGAGAATTTTGCAATGGTGTTCATCAGGGATATTGGTCTATAATTCTCCTTTTTGGTGGGGTCTTTGTCTTATTTGGAAGTACGGTGATGCTGGCCTCATAGAATGAGTTTGGAAGTATTCAATCTCTATCTTTCAGGTCAGCTTTAGTAGAAGATGTATGGTTTCTTCTTTAAACATTTGATAGAATTCCCTTGGAAAGCCATCTGGTCCTGGACTTTTGTGTCTTGGGAGGTTTTCGATGACTGCCTTAATTTCCTCCCTGGCTGTTGGCCTGTTCAGGTTTTCTATTTCTTCCTGTTTCAGTTTTGGTAGTTTGTGGTTTTCCAGAATGTGTCCATTTCTTCTGGATTGCCTAATTTTTGGCATATAGCTGCTCATAATAATTTTTGAAATCGTTTGTATTTCCTTGGTATTGGTGGTGATCTCTCTTGTCTCATTCATGAATTTATTAGAGTCTTTTCTCTCTTGTTTTTAATAAGGCTGGCTAATGGTTTATCTATCTTATGAATTCTGTCAAAGAACCAACTCCTGGTTTTGTTGATCTGTTTCACAGTTCTTCTGGTCTCCATTTCATTGAGTTCTGTTCGAGTCTTTATTACCTCTCTTTTTCTGCTTGGTGTAGGTTTTATTTGCCGTTCTTTCTCCAGTACCTTTAGGTGCAAGGTTAGCTTTAGTAATTGATTTTTTCCAGTTCTTTCAGGGATGCTTGTATTGCGATTTATTTCCCTCTCAGGACTGCTTTTGCTGTATCCCAAAATTTTGAACATTTGTATCTTCATTCTCATTAGTTTTCATTAATCTTTTTCATTCTTCTCTAATTTCCTGGTTGACCCTTTCATCTTTTAGCAGAATGGTCCTTAACCTCCACGTGTTTGAATTTCTTCCAAATTTCTTCTCGTGATTGAGTTCTAGTTTCAAAGCATCATGGTCTGAATATATGAAGGGGACAATCCCAATCTTTTGGTATCAATTAAGACCTGATTTGTGACCCAGTGTGTGGTCTATTCTGGGAGAAAATTCCATGCTCACTTGTGAAGAATGTGTATTCATTTGCGTTTGGATGTAAAGTTCTGTAAATATCTGTGAAATACATCTGGTCCAGTGTGTCATTTAAAGCTCTTGTTTCTTTGGAGATGTTCTGCTTAGAACATGTGTCATTTGCAGAAAGCGCCATATTGAAGTCTCTTACTATTAGTATATTATGTAAGTATGTCTTTACTTTGGTTATTAATTGATTGATATACTTGGCAGCTCCTGTATTAGGCACAGAAATATTGATGATTGTTAGGTCCTCTTGTTGGACAGAGCCTTTAAGTATGATATAGTGTCATTCTTCATCTCTTACTACAGTCTTTGAGACAAGCTCTAATATATCTGATATGAGGACCATATCAGATATATCCCTGCCTTCTTTTGAGGACCATTTGAATGGTAAATGGTTCTCCAACCTTTCATTTTCAGGCCGCAGGTGTCCTTATGTCTAAAATGAGTCTCTTGTAGACATCAAATAGATGGATCTTGCTTTTTTATCCAGTCTGAAACCCTGTGTCTTTTGATGGGATCATTTAGCCCATTCACATTCAGAGTTACTACTGAAAGATATGAATTTAGTGTCATCATAATACCTATTCAGTCCTTGCTTTTGTGGATTATTTCTTTGGGCTTCCTTTTTCTTTTACACAGTCCTCCTTAATATTTCTTGCAGAGCTGGTTTGGTGGTAACATATTCTTTCAATTTCTGCCTATATTGGAAGCTCTTTATCTTTCTATTCTGAATGGGAGCCTTGCTGGGTAAAGTATTCTTGGCTGCATGTTCTTCTCATTTAGGACCCTGAATGTATCCTGCCAGCCCTTTCTGACCTGCCAGGTCTCTGTGGAGAGGTCTGCTGTTAATCTAATATTTCTCCCTATATAAGTTAGGGATCTCTTGTCTCTCGCTGCTTTCAGGATTTTCTCTTTATCTTTGGAATTTGCAAGTTTCACTATTAAATGTCAATGTGTTGAATAGTTTTTATTGATTTTGCGGTGGGGGGAACCTATCTCCTGGATCTGAATGGCTGTTTCCCCTCCACATATTAGGGAAGTACTCCACTATGATTTTTTTCAAATATGCTTTCTGGCCCTCTGGCCCTCTCAGCGTTCTCTGGAACCCCAATTATACGTAGATTCTTCCTTCTGAGGCTATCATTTATTTCCCTTAACCTTTCCTCATGGTCTTCATTTTTCTCTTTTTTCCTCAGGTTCCTTCCTTGTCATCAACTTGTCTTCTATGTCACTCACTCTTTCTTCTACCTCATTAACCCTCGTCATTAGGATCTGCGGTTTGGATTGCATCTCATTTAATTGATTTTTAATTTTAGCCTGATTAGATCTAAATTCTGCAGTCATGAAGTCTCTTGGATCCTTTATCCTTTTTTTCCAGAGCCACCAGTAGCTTTATAATTATGGTTCTGAATTGGCTTTCTGACATCGAATTGTAATCCAAAATCTGTAAATCTGTGGAAGAGAGTACTGTTTCTGATTCTTTCTTTTATGGTGAGTTCTTTTTAGTCATCTTGCTCAGTGCAGAGTGGCTGTATGAGTGAGCTGAGTCAAGAATGTCAACACGACCTAAGTAAATTTCACCCTAGATAATTCTGCCGAGGTCAGAGACCAGAAATTGAAAGCAAAGATCAGAACAAAATCAAGCAAAAAAGGACCACTAAAGTGAAAACAAATTTTAAAACAAAGCAGTAAAAAACTAAAGGCCAGGATCAGACAAGATTAGGCATGTTCAGGGTGGTATGGCCGTGAATCCCAAAGAAGAAGAGAAATAAAAAAGAAAAAAGGAGAAGAAAAAAAGTGGGGGCTGGGCTGGGAGATGGTGCTGGTGACGAAGTTTAGTGGAGGGAGAATGTAGTGTACCTGAGGGGTTCTAGAGGGTGATCCTCTTGTTTCTGAGTATATTAAGTTCTGTATGTTAGAAGATTCTCAGTCCCAAATTGATATAAATCAGAAATATTTGCAGACAACCCCAACATTGACCACCAAAACATAAATGAGATAAAAGAGGGGGGAAGAATGGGAATGAGGAATCTCACAGAATGAACCAGCACAGTATAGCACTTGGTTCTGAGTGCATGCTGGTCATGTTTTATAAGGTATTAACTCCCACCATTGTAGAACAAAATGAGGCAGAGAAAACAAAAAACACAAAACAAAAAACATATCTTGTATATATCCCAAAATTAAGTTGAATACATTGAAGGTAATCTAGAAGTAGAAAATATGTCTAGGAACTGTAATTATAGAAATATTAAAGTCAAAAAGGAAGAATCTTGAAAATGAAGAGGTGGTAAAATATTGTAGTTAAGATGGGAAAGGAGAAAAAAAGTTGGAAATTTAGTCTGATATAAAAACGAGTTGTACCTGAAAAAGGAAGAAAAAAAAAATAGGAGCAGTACCCTCTGGTTCTATATACTGTAAATCCCTAGAGTTCCCCTGGAGCTTTCCAGTGGTTCTTGGTCAAGATCTTGCTCTTCCCCTGTTTTTCCAGCTGGTATTTTGGGGAGGGGCCTACTGAGCTGATTCTCAGGTGTGTGCACCTGGGGGGGCTGCCCCGCCCCCTGCCGGGTGCCGGGCTCAGTGGAAGCTGTTTATCCTGTGAGGCCCCTGCTCCCTGGGGCTCAGCCTCTCCCAAGCACATGGAGACACAAGGAGGAACAACCACACTGGCAGCGGCCAGCTCTCCAGCCCTGGAGTCAGCTCCCACAGTAACTACTGCAGTCTCCCAGTCTGCACTGGCCTGAATACTCCTGGGGCAGGTGGGTGGATCTGCACAGCTTGGGGGTGCCCGGCAGTAGGAGAGTCCTCCCTGTCCTGTGCCCTACCCACCTCCACCTGTCCCTGGGAGAATTCAAGATCCTGGGCTGTGTCCACTCTGTGCCCTGGGATCCGGGGCCTTGGCTCCTGAAGGCAGCAGGGCGCAGCCTCATCTCCCCGGAGTCCTTGCCTGACTGCCCAGTTTCTCCCCAAGGCCTCCGTGGCTGCATGCTCCAGCCCTTTAACGAGATCCGCCCACAGACTGTGGTGCCCTTTCCCCCAGGGTGCCCTTCCTCTACTAGTGACTCCAGGAGACTGGAGGCTCCACTGCCCTTCCTGCAGTTCTGCAGGCTCTACTGCCCTCCTGCAGTTTTGCCCGATTTCCCTGCTAACCGACTTTCTGTCCAGGAAGAATTCAGTGTGGATTTTTTAAAGTTCCTGCTTCTCTGAGGCTGGGCTTTCCTGTCCCCGAGGCTCTCAGTGCCCAGCTTTAGCCCAGCTACTCCTGGGGCCCCTCTCCCCACTTGATTCTTTTTTTTCCCGCTTTCCTACCTTGTCAGAAGCAAAACCCCTTCTCTCTGTAGTGTTCCAGCTGTTCTCTCTTTAAATCTCAGGTCAGATTCACAGGTTTTCATATGGTTTGAAAGTAATCTAGGTAAGTTGGGATGACCAGGTGAGGTGAGAACCCCTACTCCTCCGCCATCTTCTCCAACACCCTTATTTATTTATTCACAAGAGACACACAGAGAGAGGCAGAAACACAGGCAGAGGGAGAAGCAGACTCCACACAGGGAGCTCCACACATGTGAGACTCGATCCAGGGCTCCAGGATCACAACCTGAGCAGAAGGCAGGCACATAACCACTGAGCCACCCAGGCATCCCTTATTCAGATATAATTGACATGCAATATTGTATATGTTCAAGGTGTACTACACAATGATTTGAATTATGTATATCATGAAATGATTATCAAATTAGTTTAGTTATTATTCATCATCTCATTTAGATTCTCTTAAATTTCTTAGGTACCACACAGCAGTGTTAAACAGATATACATCATGTTGAACATGACATCCCTAGTACTTTTATGTATCTTACAACTAGAAGTTTTTACCTTTTGACTATCATCATCTAATTCCCCCCCAACCCATCCCCCGTTTTCTGGTAACTACAAATCTGATCTCTTTTTCTATAATTTTGTGCTTTGTGTTTTGTTTTTTAGATTCCACATATAAGTGAGACCATACAGTATTTGTCTTTTTCTCCCTGATTTATTTCCTTTAGCATAATTCCATCAAAGTCCATCCATGTTGGGACACCTGGGTGGCTCAGTGGCTGAGAGTTTGCCTTCAGCTTAGGGGTGATCCTGGAGTTCCAGGATAAAATCTCACATCAGGCTCCCAGCAGGGAGCCTGAATCTCCTTCCACCTATGTCTCTGCCTCTCTGTGTCTCATAAATAAATAAATAAAATCTTTTTTAAAAGGCCATCCATGTTGTTGGAAATAGCAGGAATTTCTTTGTTATGGCTAAATGACACTCCAGTGTGTGTGTGTGTGTGTGTGTGTGTGTGTGTGTGTGTGTGCATCTTCACTTTTTTACATATGAGTACTTAGTTTTCCCAGTACCATTTATAGAAGAGACTGTCTTATCTCCACTGAGTATTCTACTCATTGACATGAGTAGCTCCCATGTCAAATATTGTTGACCATACACATGAGTTTATTTCTGGGCTCTCAGTTCTGGTCCATTGGTCTATGTATCTGTTTTTATGACAGTACCATACTGTTTTGATTTCTACAGCTTTATAATATACCTTGAAAAACAAAGTGTGATGGTCTTTTGTGGTACCATACAAATTTTAGGATTTTTCTACCTCTGTAAAAAAAAATGCCCTTGGATTATCAATAGAGATTGCATTGAATCTGTAGATGACTTTGGCTAGTATACACATTTTTAACAATTTTAATTCTTCCAGTCCATGAACATGGGGTAACTTTCCATTCATTTGTGTCTTCTTTGATTTCTTTCATCAGTATAAAGACACAAATTTTAAACACAGACACAACAAGAAATAGAAAATCCAAATAAAGAACTTGAATTTGGGTCAAAAATCTTTCAAGAGACATACAAACAACTTCTAGGCCTCTATGACTTCAATTATTCTAAGTATTTCAGGAATAAATAATACCAATTCCACATAAAGTATTCCAGAAAATAAAAGACAAAATACTCCTCAAAACCATTTTATGACACCAGAATTACCCTGCTATCAAAAACAGACAAAAGTATTAAAAGAAAATACCAATACCCTTCATGAACATATTTTTTAAAAGTCTTTCAATACCAGGTACTGGTTCATTTAAATATCCATACTCAAAACTCATTCCAGAAGGATCATAGATCTAAATTTGGGGAGTTAAACAATAAGCTTTTAGAGGAAAATATCTTTATGTGACCTTGAGAAAGTGAATATTTCTTAAACACTAGCCATAAAGAAAAACACTGAAACACTGGGCTTCCTTAAAATTAACATCTTCTTTTTATCAAAAGATGCAATTATATAGTAAAAAGGCAGGGGTGCCTGGCTGCCTCAGTTGGAAGAATAGGAGACTCTTGATCTAGGGGTCATGAGTTTGATCCCCACATGAGGTGAAGAGATTGCTACATACATACATACATAACTTTTTTTTTAATTTTTATTTATGATAGTCACACAGAGAGAGAGAGAGAGGCAGAGACATAGGCAGAGGAAGAAGCAAGCTCCATGCACCGGGAGCCCGACGTGGGATTCGATCCCGGGTCTCCAGGATCACGCCCTGGGCCAAAGGCAGGCGCCAAACCGCTGTGCCACCCAGGGATCCCCATACATAACTTTTAAAAAAGGAAAATCAAAAGGCAAACCATAGAATGGGAAAACCTATTTGCAATACATGTATCCTATAATAAACTCGTTTAATTTTTTTTTATTTATGATAGTCATACAGAGAGAGAGAGAGAGAGAGGCAGAGACACAGGCAGAGGGAGAAGCAGGCTCCATGCACCGGGAGCCTGATGTGGGATTCGATCCGACGTCTCCAGGATTGCGCCCTGGGCCAAAGGCAGGCGCCAAACCGCTGCACCACCCAGGGATCCCCCAGTAAACTCGTTTAAATGATATATAAAGAACGTCTACAAATTAAAAGGAAGAAAATCACACTACTCAAAAGAAAAATGGGAAAAATCTTTGAACAGATAAAACAGATAAAAGAACAGATAAGGGAGGATATTCAAGGGGCCAATACTCATGAGAAAAGTACCCAATTTCATTAGTCAACAGAGAAATAAAAATTAAAAGCAAAATGTAATGGTAAAATGAAAAATACAAAAATCCAAATAAGTTTTTATTAGGATGTGGAGCAATTGAAATTTTTGAACACTACTGGTGGCTTAAGCACTTTGGAAAACTCATAGGCAACATCTACTACACCTTAACAGATGCATACTTTATGAACCTCAATTCATTTCTATATATATCCCCAACATAAACAAGTATATATATATTCACCAAAAGACATTTTCAGGGATGTTTATAGTAGTACCATTTGTAATAAGGACTAGTAACACTGTGTTCACCTAAAATAAAATGGATAAATAAACTGTAGTATATTCATTGAATAGAATATTACTCAACAGTAAGAATGAACAAATCACAACTACATACAGCAACATGTTTGATTCTCAAAAATATAACATTAAGTGAAAGAAGTCAGACTCAGGAGAGTACATAAAATGTGATCCCATTTATAGTAAGTTCAAAACATGGTATTAGAAGTAAGGGCAGTAGTTCTCCTTTGAGAAAGGGAAGTGATTGAAAGGGGACTCAAAAGATACACTAGGATTCTGATATTGTTCTGCTTCTTGATCTGAGTGCTAGTTATACAAGGTGCAGTCCTTTTGTCAGAATTCACTGTAAGCTCACAAAGTGAGCTTTAACACTTATGAGTACTTTATTGCATGTATATAAAATAAACTATATTACAATACCATTTTATTGTATTTCAATAAAAATAAAAGAAAATAAAAGATAAGCTGGAACCTGAGAGATCTTTGACTTATGTTGAATACATATCCTGAATACAGGATAACATTACTAGCTATAAAATACAGAAATTTTTTTTAAAAAAAGCAAAAAAAAAAAAAAAGATAAGAACAGAAAATTCAGATGAAATGGAAATAGCCTAATAAAAAACCTAACAACCTTGCTAACTTTCAGGAAAGCGTACATTAAAATAGCATGATATCACTTTAATTCATCAGTTGGGAAAAATTATTAAAATGTATACAATTCACTATTGATGAGGGTTTAAGGAAATAGGCTAAAGAGAAAGTAAATTGTAATAGTATCAATCCCCTTTAAATGTGTATAAAATTTAAAATATAGGAAGTCCTATATATCTCTCATATAGAAATACTCACACATGTAAAAATTGATCAAAGAACAGGATGTTTATTGTAGTACTGTTTGGTACAATAAAAATTCGGGGGGAAAACCAAAATGTCCTTCAATATTGGGACAATTAATAAATTAGGCCATTCATAAAATAGAAATTGACAGACTACTCTAAATTCCCCTGATTACTATCCCACTGCCCTTTTAAAGGGTTTCAAACTTGATAAAGCTGTCCTGGGTCAAAACACTTTGTGAGGTATAGCACAATGAGTTATAAATAATAATCAAATAACCAAAATTGCAGATCATATATTTATATCAGAAGTAAAGTTATTACCTTAATGATATTTTGTTAAGAAGATGGGCACTGAGGGGGGCACTTGATGGGATGAGCACTGGGGGTTATGCTCTCTGTTGGCAAATTGAACTCCAATAAAATGAAATTTTTAAAAAAAGAAGGCAGTCTGACTTAAAAGGTTATGGATTTGATGCCCTGTAGAACATTAATCAGTTTTATTTCTAATTTAGCAAACTGATTTCAAAATGCCTTCCCTAATAGACGGTACATAACCCATTCCTAAAAATACTGTTTCAACCAGCACTACTCCCTGATTATTTAATGAGTTGAATAAATTATTTGAGACAGGGTTTTCTATATTTGTGAGGTTTTCCTCTAATCCAACATAGCTAAATGAAGTGACACATGCAGAGTGATTTTTTCAAGCATATGTGATTTTAACCTTTAGAGAAAAAAGAGACTACATCTACTTGTCTACAAAACTTCCAAAATTTGATTTGAATAAATGAAGAACCCTCAAGTCTAGTAGACCTTGTACTTTTCAAATAACCTTCTTTAAAGAAATTCAGGGTTAAGAACTTTTTTAAAACTAAAACAAAACCGCTAGATTTACTGGCTCACTTTTTTTTTTTTGTGCCTACACCAGATAGCTTCCTCTCTACTAATTAATATACATATTAATTATATATATATGTATATATATATATATAATGATATTTATTGTCATAATCCCATCTCAGGGTCTAGTTAGATTTTATACTTAATGGTCTTGCAATCTCTCAAAGAGATTTCCTTCTACGATTCTATTCAAACTCATATAGGCCTGCCTCTGACAATCATGATTTTATCAGGAAATAGCACAGGGCATTAATAAGTCCGGCCAGTCTCCCTGTGTAATCTTTGACTGCACTCCTGCACTCTGGAGCACTACAGAACGTTTCCCTTCACAACAGCTCTTGGCACGCTGCCAGGGTGGTGTAGCATCTACTGTTAGGTTCTCTTCTCCAGGGTTGACATCCCTACTTCCTTATTCCATTCCCTTCGATTCCTTTGTTTTACACTGAAGATAAATGTGACAACACTTCATGTCTGAGAAACCCTTTCTTGTGGCTTCCACTGAGATAATCTGATAAGCTAATGATATTTGAAGGCGCTTCTCTTTACCTGTGAATTGCTTTATTCTTCCTCACTAGAAACTCTTAGGATATTCTCCCTGTGTTTGGAAATTTCACCAGAACATTCCCTGATGTGGGCGTCTCTTTTGCCTTTCCTTTTGCTGGGACTTGAACTCATTCTTTTTTAAAACTATTTTTATTTTATTGGAGTTCAATTTTCCAACATAATATCATCCAGTGCTCATTCCATCAAGTGCCCTCCTCAGTGCCTGTCACCCAGTCACCCCAAACCACCCACTCACCTCCATTTCTACTATCACTTGTTTGTTTCCCAGAGTTAGGAGTCTCTCATGTTCTGTCACCCTCACTGATATTTTCACTCATTTCTCTCCTTCCCCTTTATTCCCTTTCACTATTTTTTATATTCCCCAAATGAATGAGACCATATAATATTTGTCCTTCTCCGATTGACTTATTTCACTCAGCATAATACCCCCTAGTTCCATCCATGTCGAAGCAAATGGTGGTTATTTGTCCTTTCAAATGGCTGAGAAATATTCCATTGTATACATAGACCACATCTTCTTTATCCATTCATCTTTCAATGGACATCAAGGCTCCCTCCACAGTTTGGCTACCGTGGACATTGCTGCTATAAACATTGGGGGGAAGGTATCTCGGTTTTTCACTGCATCTGTATTTTTGGGGTGAATCCCCATCAGTGCAATTGCTGGGTCATAGGGCAGTTCTATTTTTAACTCTTTGAGGAACCTCCACACAGTTTTCCAGAGTGGCTGTACCAGTTCACATTCCCACCAACAGTGCAAGAGGGTTAACCTTTCTCCACATCCACTCCAAGATTTGTTGTTTCCTGCCTTGTTAACTTTCCCCATTCTCACTGGTGTATCTCATTGTGGTTTTGATTTGTATTTCCCTGGCAGCAAGTGATGTGAAGCATTTTCTCATGTGCGTGTTGGCCATGTCCATGTCTTCCTCTGTGAGTTTTCTCTTCATGTCTTTTGCCCATTTCATGATTGGATTGTTTGTTTATTTGGTGTTGAGTTTAATAAGTTCTTTATAGATCTTGGAAACTAGCCCTTTATCTGATATGTCATTTGCAAATATCTTCTCCCATTCTATAGGTTGTCTTTTAGTTTTCGGTTGACTGTTTCTTTTGCTGTGCAGAAGATTCTTATCTTGATGAAGTCCCAATAGTTCATTTTTGCTTTTGTTTCCCTTGCCTTCATAGATTTATCTTGCAAGAAGTTACTGTGGCCAAGTTGAAAACGGGTGTTGCCTGTGTTTTCCTCTAGGATTTTGATGGATTCGTGTCTCAGATTTAGATATTTCATTCATTTTGAGTTTACCTTTGTGTATAGTGTAAGAGAATGGTGTAGTTTTCACCTTCTGCATGTGGCTTTCCAATTTTCCCAGCTCCATTTATTGAAGAGACTGTTATTATTTTTATTATTATTATTATTAAAGAGACTTCCAATGGATAGTCTTTCCTGCTTTGTCAAAAATTACTTGACCATAGAGTTCAGGGGCCATTTCTGGATTCTCTATTCTGTTCCATTGATCTATGTGACTGTTTTTGTGCCAGTACCATACTGTCTTGATGATTACAGCTTTGTAAGACAATCTGAAATCTGTCATTGTGATGCCCCCAGCTCTGGTATTCTTTTTCAATATTCCCTTGGTCATTCAGGGTCTTTTCTGATTCCACACAAATCTTGAGATGATTTGTTCCAACTCTCTGAAGAAAGTCCATGTCATTTTGATAGGGATTGCATTAAATGTGTAAATTACCCTGGGTAGCATTGACATTTTCATAATATTAATTTTCCCAATCCATCAGCATGGAATATTTTTTTCATATCTTTGTGTCTTCCTCAATTTCTTTCAGAAGTGTTCTGTAATTTTGAGGGTATAGATCCTTTACCTCTTTGGTTAGGTTTATTCCTGGGTATCTTATGCTTTTGGGTACAATTGTAAGTGGGAATGACTCTTTAATTTCTTTCTTCAGTCTCAATGTTAGTGTATAGAAATGCTACTGATTTCTGGGCATTGATTTTGTATCCTGCCACACTGCCGAATTGCTGTATGAGTTCTTGCAATCTTGGGGTGTTTATCCCAAAGACTGTAGTAAGAGATGAAGAGGGACACTATATCACACTTAAAGGGTCTATCCAACAGGATGACCTAACAGTCATGAATATTTATGCCCCTAATGTGGTAGCTACCAAGTATATCAATCAACTAATAACCAAAGTTAAGACATACTTCAATAATAATACACTTATATTTGGTAACTAGAACACAGCGCTTTCTATAATCGACAGATCTTCTAAGCACAACATTTCCAAAGAAACAAGAGCTTTAAATGATACACTGGACCAGATGGATTTCACAGATATTTAGAGAACTTTACATCCAAACTCAACTGAATACACATTCTTCTCAGGTGCACATGGAACTTTCTCCAGAATAGGCCACATACTGGGTCACAAATCAGGTCTTAATTGATACCAAAAGATTCGGATTGTCCCCTGCATATTTTCAGACCATAATGCTTTGAAACTAGAACTCAATCACAAGAGGAAATTTGGAAAAATTCAAACACATGGAGGTTAAAACCCTCCTGCTAAAAGATGAAAGAGCCAATCAGGAAATTAGAGAAGAATTAAAAAGATTCATGAAAACTAA
This sequence comes from Vulpes lagopus, assembly GCF_018345385.1. Lineage (NCBI taxonomy): Eukaryota > Metazoa > Chordata > Mammalia > Carnivora > Canidae > Vulpes > Vulpes lagopus. The sequence goes on along the minus strand of NC_054825.1, from coordinate 41,195,571 downwards.
TGAGAATGAAGATACAAATGTTCAAAATTTTGGGATACAGCAAAAGCAGTCCTGAGAGGGAAATAAATCGCAATACAAGCATCCCTGAAAGAACTGGAAAAAATCAATTACTAAAGCTAACCTTGCACCTAAAGGTACTGGAGAAAGAACGGCAAATAAAACCTACACCAAGCAGAAAAAGAGAGGTAATAAAGATTCGAGCAACTCAATGAAATGGAGACCAGAAGAACTGTGAAACAGATCAACAAAACCAGGAGTTGGTTCTTTGACAGAATTCATAAGATAGATAAACCATTAGCCAGCCTTATTAAAAACAAGAGAGAAAAGACTCTAATAAATTCATGAATGAGACAGGAGAGATCACCACCAATACCAAGGAAATACAAATGATTTCAAAACTTATTATGAGCAGCTATATGCCAATAAATTAGGCAATCTAGAATAAATGGATGCATTTCCGGAAAACCACAAACTACCAAAACTGGAACGGGAAGAAATAGAAAACCTGAACAGGACAATAACCAGGGAGGAAATTGAAGCAGTCATCAAACCTCCCAAGAGGGGAGGAGGGGCAAGAGAGCGGAAGAGTAGGGTCCCCAAGTCACCTGTCCCCAACAAATTACCTAGATGACCTTCAAATCATCCTGAAAATCTATGAATTCGGCCTGAGATTTAAAGAGAGAACAGCTGGAACCCTACAGTGAGAAGAGTTCGGCTTCTATCAAGGTAGGAAAACGGGGAAAAAGAAATAAAGAATCAAAAGGCCTCCAAGGGGGAGGGGCCCCGCGAGGAGCCGGGCTGAGGCGGGGGCGAGTGTCCCCAGGACAGGAGAGCCCCGTCACGGAGGAGCAGGAGCTGCACCAACCTTCCCCGGGCGGAAAGGGGCTGCAGGGAGGTGGAGCAGGACCCAGGAGGGCGGGGATGCCCTCGGGCTCCCGGGGACACTAACAGGCACCTGCGCCCCGGGGAGATGCGCCGAGCTCCCTAAGGGCTGCAGCACGCACGGCGGGACCCGGAGCAGCTCGGAGGGGCTCGGGCGGCGGCTACGCCAAGGGGGCTGGGGGCGGGAGCGCGAATCCAACAGCGCAGGCCCCGGGCACAGGGCGCCGGGACACAGCCCAGGATCAGGCCTCCCCCGGGATAGGCAGAGGCCGGGAGGGCCGAGGACAGCAAGGACGCTCCTGCCCCGAGCTGAGCAGATCAGTGGCCCCGCCCCGGAGCCTCCAGGCCCTGCAGACAGCCCCGGGGTTACTGCGGGAGCTGAATCCAGGGCTGCAGAGCAGAGCAGCTCCCCCAAGTGCTAACACCTGAAAATCAGCACAGCAGGCCCCTCCCCCAGAAGACCAGCTAGACAGACAAGTTCCAGGGGAAGTCAAGGGACTTAAAATATACAGAATCAGAAGATACTCCCCCGTGTTTCTTTTTTTTTTGCTTTTTGATTTCTGATTGCTTCCCCCAACCTTTTATTCCATTTCTTTCTCTTTCTTTCTCTTTTTTTCTTCCTTTTTTCCTTTTTCTTCTTCTCTTTTCTTTCCTTCTTTCTCTCCTCTCTATTTCTCTATTTGCTGTCTACAAGAGACTCATTTTAGACAGAAGGACACCTACAACCTGAAAATAAAAGGTTGGAGAACCATTTACCATTCAAATGGTCCTCAAAAGAAAGCAGGGATAGCCATCCTTATATCAGATAAACTAAAATTTACCCCGAAGACTGTAGTGAGAGATGAAGAGGGACACTATATCATACTTAAAGGATCTATCCAACAAGAGGACTTAACAATCCTCAATATATATGCCCCGAATGTGGGAGCTGCCAAATATTTAAACCAATTAATAAGCAAACTGAAGAAATACTTTGATAATAATACACTTATATTTGGTGACTTCAATCTAGCTCTTTCTACCCTTGATAGGTCTTCTAAGCACAACATCTCCAAAGAAACAAGAGCTTTAAATGATACACTGGACCAGATGGATTTCACAGATATTTACAGAACTTTACATCCAAAGTCAACTGAATACACATTCTTCTCAAGTGCACATGGAACTTTCTCCAAAATAGACCACATACTGGGTCACAAATCGGGTCTGAACTGATACCAAAAGATTAGGATTGTCCCCTGCATATTCTCAGACCATAATGCCTTGAAATTAGAACCAAATCACAACAAGAAGTTTGGAAGGACCTCAAACACGTGGAGGTTAAGGACCATCCTGCTAACATGAAAGGGTCAACCAGGAAATTAAGGAAGAATTAAAAAGATTCATGGAAACTAATGAGAATGAAGATACAACCGTTCAAAATCTTTGGGATGCAGGAAAAGCAGTCCTGAGGGGGAAATACATCGCAATACAAGCATCCATTCAAAAACTGGAAAGAACTCAAATACAAAAGCTCACCTTACACATAAAGGAGCTAGAGAAAAAACAGCAAATAGATCCTACACCCAGCAGAAGAAGAGAGTTAATTAATATTCGAGCAGAACTCAATGAAATCGAGACCAAAGAACTGTGGAACAGATCAACAGAACCAGGAGTTGGTTCTTTGAAAGAGTTAATAAGATAGATAAACCATTAGCCAGCCTTATTAAAAAGAAGAGAGAGAAGACTCAAATTAATAAAATCATGAATGAGAAAGGAGAGATCACTACCAACACCAAGGAAATACAAACGATTTTAAAAACATATTATGAACAGCTCTACGCCAATAAATTAGGCAATCTAGAAGAAACGGATGCATTCCTGGAAAGCCACAAACTACCAAAACTGGAACAGGAAGAAACAGAAAACCTGAACAGGCCAATAACCAGGGAGGAAATTGAAGCAGTCATCAAAAACATCCCAAGACACAAGAGTCCAGGGCCAGATGGCTTCCCAGGAGAATTCTATCAAACGTTTATAGAAGAAATCATACCTTTCTACTAAAGCTGTTTGGAAAGATAGAAAGAGATGGAGTACTTCCAAATTCGTTCTATGAGGCTAGCATCACCTTAATTCCAAAACCAGACAAAGACCCCACCAAAAAGGAGAATTACAGACCAATATCCCTGATGAACATGGATGCAAAAATTCTCAACAAGATACTAGCCAATAGGATCCAACAACACATTAAGAAAATTATTCACCATGACCAAGTAGGATTTATCCCCGGGACACAAGGCTGATTCAACACTCATAAAACAATCAGTGTGATTCATCATATCAGCAAGAGAAAAACCAAGAACCAAATGATCCTCTCATTAGATGCAGAGAAAGCATTTGACAAAACACAGCATCCATTCCTGATCAAAACTCTTCAGAGTGTAGGGATAGAGGGAACTTTCCTTGACATCTTAAAAGCCCTCTACGAAAAGCCCACAGCAAATATCATTCTCAATGGGGAAGCACTGGGAGCCTTTCCCCTAAGATCAGGAACAAGACAGGGATGTCCACTCTCACCACTGCTATTCAACATAGTACTGGAAGTCCTAGCCTCAGCAATCAGACAACAAAAAGACATTAAAGGCATTCAAACTGGCAAAGAAGAAGTAAAACTCTCCCTCTTCACCGATGACATGACACTCTACATAGAAAACCCAAAAGCCTCCACCCCAAGATTGCTAGAACTCATACAGCAATTTGGCATCATGGAAGGATACAAAATCAATGCCCAGAAATCAATGGCATTTCTATACACTAACAAAGAGACTGAAGAAAGAGAAATTAAGGAGTCAATCCCATTTACAATTGCACCCAAAAGCATAAGATACCTAGGAATAAACCTAACCAAAGAGGTAAAGGATCTATACCTTAAAAACTACAGAACAGTTCTGAAAGAAACTGATGAAGACACAAAGAGATGGAAAAATATTCCATGCTCATGGATTGGCAGAATTAATATTGTGAAAATGTCAATGTTACCCAGGGCAATTTATACGTTTAATGCAATCCCTATCAAAATACCATGGACTTTCTTCAGAGAGTTAGAACAAATTATTTTAAGATTTGTGTGGAATCAGAAAAGACCCCGAATAGCCAGGGGAATTTTAAAAAAGAAAACCATAGCTGGGGGCATCACAATGCCAGATTTCAGGTTGTACTACAAAGCTGTGGTCATCAAGACAGTGTGGTACTGGCACAAAAACAGACACATAGATCAATGGAGCAGAATAGAGAACCCAGAAGTGGACCCTGAACTTTATGGTCAACTAATATTTGACAAAGGAGGAAAGACTATCCATTGGAAGAAAGACAGCCTCTTCAATAAATGGTGCTGGGAAAATTGGACATCCACATGCAGAGGAATGAAACTAGACCACTCCCTTGCACCATACACAAAGATAAACTCAAAATGGATGAAAGATCTAAATGTGAGACAAGATTCCATCAAAATCCTAGAGGAGAACACAGGCAACACCCTTTTTGAACTCGGCCACAGTAACTTCTTGCAAGATACATCCATGAAGGCAAAAGAAACAAAAGCAAAAATGAACTATTGGGACTTCATCAAGATAAGAAGCTTTTGCACAGCAAAGGATACAGTCAACAAAACTAAAAGACAACCTACAGAATGGGAGAAGATATTTGCAAATGACGTATCAGATAAAGGCCTAGTTTCCAAGATCTATAAAGAACTTATTAAACTCAACACCAAAGAAACAAACAATCCGATCATGAAATGGGCAAAAGACATGAAGAGAAATCTCACAGAGGAAGACATAGACATGGCCAACACGCACATGAGAAAATGCTCTGCATCACTGGCCATCAGGGAAATACAATTCAAAACCACAATGAGATACCACCTCACACAAGTGAGAATGGGGAAAATTAATAAGGCAGGAAACCACAAATGTTGGAGAGGATGTGGAGAAAAGGGAACCCTCTTATACTGTTGGTGGGAATGTGAACTGATGCAGCCACTCTGGAAAACTGTGTGGAGGTTCCTCAAAGAGTTAAAAATAGACCTGCCCTACGACCCAGCAATTGCACTGTTGGGGATTTACCCCAAAGATTCAGATGCAATGAAACGCTGGGACACCTGCACCCTGATGTTTATAGCAACAATGTCCACAATAGCCATACTGTGGAGGGAGCCTCAGTGTCCATCGAAAGATGAATGGATAAAGAAGATGTGGATCAAATGGAATATTACTCAGCCATTAGAAACGACAAATACCCACCATTTGCTTCAGTGTGGATGGAAATGGAGGGTATTATGCTGAGTGAAATAAGTCAATCAGAGAAGGACAAACATTATATGTTCTCATTCATTTGGGGAATATAAATAATAGTGAAAGGGAATATAAGGGAATGGAGAAGAAATGTTTGGGAAATATCAGTGAGGGTGACAAAACATGAGAGACACCTAACTCTGGGAAATGAACTAGGGGTGGTGGAAGGGGAGGAGGGCGTGGGGTGGGGGTGAATGGGTGACGGGCACTGAGGGGGGCACTTGACGGGATAAGCACTGGGTGTAATCTGTATGTTGGTAAATTGAACACCAATTAAAAATTAATTTATTTAAAAAACAAAAAAGAAAAGAAACCTCCCAAGACGCAAAAGTCCAGGGCCAGATGGCTTCCCAGGGGAATTCTATTAAACGTTTAAAGAAGAAACAATACCTCTTCTACTAAAGCTGTTTGGAAAGAGAGAAAGAGATGGGATAGTTCCAAACTCGTTCTCTGAGGGAAGCATCACCTTACTTCCAAAACCAAAGATTCTACCAAAAAGGAGAATTATAGACCAATATCCCTGATGAACACAGATGCAAAGACCTCAACAAGATACTAGCCAATAGGATCCAACAGTACATTAAGAATATTCACCATGACCAAGTGGGATGGACAAATACAAGGTGTTGGGCAATGTGGAAAGCTTTTCTGTTGGGATGGTGGGGGAGTGCCCTTTCATCATGGATTCTTGATTACTTCAAAACTATGAAAATCCCTTGGCCAGAAGAAGAGTCCAAATCAGAATCAAAGAAGAAAAACAATAGGTCAGAACTGGAAAAGGTGTTTTAGGCATCAGTTCAAGGAATGAAATATGAAATAGAAAGCAGGAGTAAGTCATACAAGGCATATAAGGCCATAAATTAATGAGGCCCATGAAAAATGAAAAGACATCAGAGACCCATTTTTATGGGTGCTCATGTGTGGCTTAGGCACAGATGTGAATGTTTAAAAGCACCAGGATGGACAGAACATCCGCTGTCCCAACCTACTCATTCCTAGATTCCCTAGCCTTGGGATAAGGCAAGGTGTCCCCTTTTTTGCCCAGTCTGAAATTCCGTCCCTAACAAAGTCTAAGCTTCAAGTTCCTATGCATTCCTTCGGTGCCCAGCCTTTTTCCTTGGCTCAGGCCCTGGAGCAGGCCTAGAGAAGGCTGTTTGTAGAGCATGTCCTGAAAGTGCTGGTGCATGGCAATATCCATGGGCACATGGGGATGGTCAGGAAAAATAAAAGACAGGGAGAATGTGAACAAATAAACTTATAGTAGTAGAGAGGTGGTAACCTTTATTACTTCAGTGATTCAGGAAGAATCCAGAACGTGGTTTCTTGAAGGGTAACATGATAGAGATTTCATGGGAGTTGAGCAAGTCTAGGTTGCTTGTGGGATTTTCCCAATGGTGATCATTGCTTATCAGCTGAGGCCTAGGATCAGCTCCTGGTGTATTTATATCCTATACATCCTTCTTGTGGATGGAGACTCCTCAACCAATGGCCAGGGTAAGGATGGTTCTAGATAGAGAACTAGGAGTGATGGACATAATTACTATAAAAGATACATAGACTGATTTCATAGCCTGCTGTACATTGATTCAGCATTTGGGAGCTATGCAGTCTGTCACTGTATTCACACGAGGCACAAAACCAAAAGTACTTTCCAGTGACTCCTCTAAATACCCTATCTGGCTTATTGATAGGTGGACATGGACTCAGAGGCCTTAAAAAGTACAAAGTACAGATGTTGTTCTTTCTCAGACACATGTGTAGGAAGGTGAGAAAGAAACACCTAGGGAAAGCAGGTATATAGTTCTTGACTACAAGAACTAAAGGTGAACTAGCACAAAAAACCCAGTGTTCTGTTTTGGCATCGACATTTACTCTAATGAGAACTGCGTTCTCTTCTAGGATACATAGGAACTAACAGAGAGTAATATGAACCCTGGATGAGCTAGCTCAGGTCCCACATCATTCTGTATAATGCACATTCTAGTGGGCCTGATGCAACAAGATGACCAGAAATTTCAGGTCACTGTGGTTGGGTTTTAAGGAGCCTAAAACAGGAAGAAGGCTGAGGATCGTCAAACAGACTTTGCCAATGGGACATGTAAATGGCTAGTAAGCTAGTCAAACAAGTAAATGAATCTCCCAAGTACTCTACCACTTGCAGAGTCATAGAAGGATGGCTTCTGACATCAGCAAGCATTGCTAAGTTCAAGTGCCTATTCTGCTTTGCAATGGGATTCCAGGGGAGGTTCTATGGCCACCAGGTGCTCCAAGGAAAGAATTTCCTAGGATTTGGCAGTTTGGGTCATCCTAATCTTAGAGTGGCCAGGAAGAAGAGCATTTACCCTATTGGGATGAGGAAAGCTTCTTCTTGATCCAGGGCTGCTCTAGACTGCTCTAGTTAGAAGCTGGTTTAACCTGTCTTCTTAGTGAAACTCAGTTCTTAAAGATCATCTTATCCTTTCCTAAGGGCTCACAAACTATCTGTTTGGTAATAGAAATCTGCCACAAATCAAATCTGCTAATCTGTCATTTCTTAAAGGACAACATATTATAGAAACTACAGATCAGTAGTACCTCTTCTATTTTCTGCTTTCTTCCACCACTAAAAGCAACTCTGTAATAATGTTTACCAACATTTATTAAACATATACAATATACAAAGCACTGAGTGTGCTTAAGCAGAGAGAAAAGACTCGATTTTGGGGGGGGTGGTTAACGATCATTTTTTATTTTTTATTTTTTTTAACAAATTTATTTTTTATTGGTGTTCAATTTGCCAACATATAGAATAACACCCAGTGCTCATCCCGTCAAGTACCCACCTCAGTGCCCATCACCCAGTCACCCCCACCCCCACCCACCTCCCCTTCCACCACGCCTAGTTCATTTCCCAGAGAAAGACTCGATTTTTATCCTCCAGAAGTCTCTCCTTCAATAGGGAAGCATAGAAATAACTATAATGTGAGAGAATAAAACAAGCACTCTGATAAGGATATAAATAAAGGCTTAAGGAAGCCCAGAAAAGAGAATAAAAATTCCAGCTGGAATTCCATGAAAACTATAAATGCTTTTAATAAGTGATTTTGGGACTATGTCTGTGGCTAAAGATTTTAATTCATTTAAAGTAACCTGGTTCTTGCTCTGTGTCTCTTATTGTGGACTTTAAATCCATCGATAAAGGGGCACCTGGGTGGCTCAATCAGTTAAGCATCTGCCTTTGGCTCAGGTCATGATCTCGGGGTCCTGGGATCGAGTACCACGGTGGGCTCCCAGCTTGGCAGGGAGTCTGCTTCTCCCTCTCCTCTGCCTTTCCTACTGCTTGTGCTCTCTAGCCCTCTCAAATGAATAAATAAAAAAATCTTTTTAAAAAATCCACCAACATGTGTAACTTTTCAGTTTTGTGAAGCATACTCTTTCCTTGAGAAAAGACACCATTGACTAGGTGGCAATAAAGAACAAAGCTATAAATTACCATATATATTTAGAATCTAAAAAGTTCTGCCAAAAAAATATGACAATTGCTACTTTCATTATAATTTCTTTTAAGGAAACCCACCCAGTTTGGTCACTTGCATAATAATTGCAAAGGTCTTAAGTAAATCAGTGCCTCAACTATCTTTTTGTGTACTGTTTTGGCCCTTTTCACAAAATCTAAAATAAAGGAATGGAGTGTTTGGGACATAAAATAGGAAAAAAACAGATTTAAAATTCTATTTAAAAAGACTCCAGTAAAGATTTATAATTTGATCAGATTCTTTTTTTTATCAGATTCTTAAGTTGAAGGTCAGAAGACAGACAATTGATGGAACCATTAGTTCAGAGTTATCTCAAAAAGGAAAAAGCAGCAAGCAGATTTTTTAAAAATCAAGTTACACAAAATGAAATAAATGGTCCTAAGCCGTAATCATAGAAATGGAAGAGAAAAGGAGGCTCAAGATAGCATTTCATAGCAACTAAATTATCTTCTTGCTATAACAACACCAAAGGGGGGTTACAGTTCAACTGGTATACTACTGGTAATAAGATTAACATTTTCTGGAAAATAATGTGGCAATAGAGAGCAAAAGCATTGTAAAATTCAGACTCATTAGCTCAAGGATCCCAATCCTGAAAATTTATCATAAAGACAGAATTCAACCCAAGAATAGAACCTGTCAATGTCAACATATTATCAATAGTAATGTCTATGATAGAAGAAAAAAACTGGAAACAACATATGTGCTGAGATAAGTAGTATCACAATGAGAAATCAAGCAGCTTCTAGGTCCTTCAGGATGTAGACAAGACCAGAAGGACTCCTGGAGTCAGAGCTGCAAGACCAGAGAAATAGCCCAGCAAGGACTGCCCTATGTAGAGCTCTGGCTTAGCCCTCTGAGGGAGGGAGCAACACTGAGGACAAGGAGGGCAGGAGAGAAGAGGGAGCAGCTGCTGAGCTGAACATGGAAAGAATGAGGAAAGGTCTAAGAGAAACTTTGAAAAATCATGGCAAGCTGCTAATGTCGGAGACAAGACAATGACAGTATGGGTCACCTGGAGACAGTGGCATCTCATTAAAACACTGTGTTAGTATTATATACCAAAAGCCTTCCTCCTTGTGTGTTTGTGCTTGTTTGTATTTTCCAGACTATCTGCAATAAATGTTATATTTATTACAATATATACAATTACATTACATGCTGTATATATAACATATCATTTACATAATTGGAAAAATGTTATTCTTTGGAAAGAATAAAATACAACACAAGAATCTCATCCTCACTATTCTAAGTGTGACAGCTTATTAGATGTGCACAATCCTACATTTCTGCACAGACCCAGTGAATCAGAATCTGCAGGTTAACAAGTCACAGGTGGTTCCCACATGTATTTATAGTCTGAGAAGCACTGTACTGCTTCCTCCTGCTCCTCACACCCCCCAAAGTGTACGAGGCATGAGAACTTACCAGACTCTGCTGTAGCCTTCCTGGGTGCAGACATGTTGTCCCCATTCCCAGATGAGATGGGTAAAAGGCTTCTGCAGGTACTAAGCTTTGTGCCCCAAGAGTCAGGCAGAAGGACTGATTAGATCCTGGGGCCCGCACACAACTGTTGTTCACCTGGTTGAACACACAATGCAAATTTCTATTAGACAACTCGAGTTTTCACAGCTTTAACAGATTATTACTGATACTTAATCAGTCACTGTCACTCAGTGTTTTAACTCTTTTAATGCCACACTTATGCTAAACCAGGTGTTGGGGATTCAACATTGAATGGATAAGAACTTACTACAGACCCTGTCTTCAAGTAGTTCATGTTCAAGCTATCAAAAATCCTCAGATAGAATAGCATATTTTTCTCTTCTAATCTTTGTCATAATAGGCCTATAAAATCATGTTATGTTGTTTCCACTGGTTAAAAACCTAGAATATTTTTTGTCCACATCCTCTCCATTAGCTACCTGCAAATGATACTGGATTACTGTAGTTGAAATCTAAAAGTTAATTTTGAAACATATTTTTTAAAACTTTGAGATATAGGATCTTAATAAAGATTATTTGAAACATGTACGTAAGGCAAATAGGTAGTATGTCATCTTAACACGATATGATGATCGTTAACAGGCTCTGCCAAGGATTATTCAGTTATGTAGAGAATTGTACCTTCAACTAATTGTTTAAATCCTAGACTTAGTAAAATTACATGTTTCTGCTAATTAGGTGCCAAAATAAACAATCTTCTGTTTCATTCATGACATAAATTGCTTTGGCACATTACTTCAAACCTCCTCAACATCGGGTCCATCTGCTTGTTCATCTGGCTGTTCTTGCTTTTTATCTTACCTCTTACCTTCCTCTCTCTTTTTAGGAAATATGTCTGTAATTACAAAAGAGTGCCCATTTCAAAATATATAGTTCCTGTACCCTTTAATCAATAGACCTTGGCACTGGAGGGTATTATGCTGAGTGAAATAAGTCAATCGGAGAAGAACAAACATTATATGGTCTCATTCATTTGGGGAATATAAAAAATAGTGAAAGGGAATAAAGGGGAAAGGAGAAAAAATAAGTGGGAAATATCAGAAAGGGAGACAGAACATGAAAGACTCCTAACTCTGGGAAACGAACTAGGGGTGGTAGAAGGGGAGGTGGGCGGGGGGTGGGGGTGAATGGGTGACGGGCACTGAGGGGGGCACTTGACGGGATGAGCACTGGGTGTTATTCTATATGTTGACAAATTGAACACCAATAAAAAATAAATTTATTAAAAAAATAGACCTTGAGTAATATAACCCAAGAAACTATTTATTTAAAGGGTGCAGTCATGAACATACACACATTATTTATGTGTACAGAGAAGAGTTGATGTAGCAGGTCTGAGGCTGCTACATTTAGAAAAACCTACTTACAAGGGTGGCCCTTGGCTGTCATCTGGGAAATTGCTTGGGAAAACTTTCCCTAAATGAGAAGAGTTGGCTTATTGTGCCTACACAGAACAAATGATGTGGTGTACGCTGAACACCTGATTTCTTTATGGGTATGTGGAATTTTAGTGACCACCATCAGTTACACAAATACTGTGTGCTTCCATGACTGACTCCCATGAAAGACCCTCAATTCCTAGCCTCAGGTGAGCTTCCTTGGTAGACAACAAGACAACTTGTTGCTGGGGGAATTAAGTACATTCTGTATGACCTCACTGAGAGAAGACTCTGAAAAGGTTGCACCTGGTTTCTACCTACAAAGGACTGAATTTTTGTGTCCCTCCAAAATTTATACATTTAAACTTTAATTCCAATGTGATGGTATTTGGAGGTGGGGTCTTTAGGAAGTAATTAGGCCATGAGAGTGGAACTCTTGTTAATGGGAGTGGTGCCCTTATAAGAAGACCAGAGAGCCAAGTACAGCTCTCTTTCCAACATGTGAGGGATACAACAAAAAGATGGCAGTCTGCAACCTGGAAGAGTCCTCACCAAAACATGACCATGCTGATACCCTAATCTTGGACTTGTAGCACCCAAAACTATGAGAAATAAATGTTTGCTGTTTAAGCTACTTGGTTTCTGGTATTTTGTTGTAGCAGCCTCAAGTCACCAAGAGGAAAATTGGTACTGAGAAGTAGGGGTGCTGCTACATTGGTAATGTGTGGAGGCTGAAAGAGTCTGAGGTACACACCAGGAAAGGTCTAGACTGCCATGAAAGGACACTTAAAGGCAATTCTGGTAGAGCTCAGGAAGATAAGGAGAGCGCTATAGACAAAGCTTCCACTTTCTTAGAGAACACCTAAGTCTCCATGAAAAGAATTTTGGTAGAAATGTGGATGGTAAAGGTGATTTTGATGAAGTCTCAGACTAAAATGAGGAATAGGTCACTGCACAATGTTAAAGAATCAGTGGAAAAGGGTAGATAACATACATGAGCAGGTGGAAAATTTTAGGAGGGGGGCAGAATCTACTTTAAAAAATCAAATGGAAATACTAGAAATAAAAACAGTATCAGAGATAAAGGATTTCTTAAATTGAGCTATTCAGAAGACTGAACACAGCTGGAGAAAAAAACTAAGCTTCAAGATAGGTAAAAGATAGGTAAATATAAATTACCCAAAATGAAACAAGCAGATGAGTGAAAATCAGATCATTCAAAAGTCATAGAACATTATCAAATGGCCTAATTTCTGTATAATTGAAGCCACCAAAAGAGAATAATTAAGAAATTTCCATAATTAATATGATACAAAAATCACAATTCAAATAAATGCTCAGAACCCCAAGTAGCGGGAAGGGATATGGACTACACATATCACAGTCCAAGTGCTGAAAAACAAAGATATTAAGAAAAAAATCTTAGAGGTATCTAGATAAAAAGGAAAATTGCAAGATACTTCTTAGCAAAAAGGATTCAAGCCAGAAGACAATAGAATGACTTCTTTAAAATGCTGATGGATAACTGTCATCCCAGAATTTCATTTCTGCCACAAGCATCTTTCAATTTTGAGGTCAAAATAAAGAAAAAAAAAAGAAAGAAAATACAGAAAATTAAAGAAAAAATACAGAAATATAAAGATAAATATACAAAAAGAAAAAAGAAAAAATAAACAGAATTCTGTGTCATCATCTTAGCACTAAAAGAAATGTTAAAGGAAGCTCTTCAAGAAGAAAAGGTGTGAGGGACGCCTGGGTTGAGTGTCTGCCTTTGGCTCAGGGCATGATCCTGGGGTCCTGGGATCGAGTCCCACATCGGGCTCCCTGCAAGTAGCCTCCCTCTGCCCGTATCTCTGCCTCTGTGTGTGTGTGTGTGTGTGTGTGTGTCTTTCATAAATAAATAAAATATTTTAAAAAAAGGAGTGTGACACACATGTAAATTTGAAGCTAAATACACATTAAACATGTGAAAAATACTAGAAATGGTAAAAATTCAAAAGAATGTGTGTCTTTAAAAGATCATAGCTAGGAAATCATCACTCCCATCCTCAGAAGAAAAGGCTGAAGAATGTAAAAACCAATGATTTTTCTTAGATCCACCAGAAAATTGAGGAGGCAAAGCAAATTATCACCCCAAATCTGGAGAGAGAGAGGCAAATACAGGGAAGCAAAGCTGAGATCAGCTTACTTACAACAGAAGGTACCAGAGCCAGTAAGGGGTAGGAAGAATTAAACAGTAAGTTTTACAAAGTGTTAGAGGCTGAGTGTGGACCACTTTGGAAGTCAAAAACCCCTGAGGTGAAGGTGGTCAAAAGATACTGACTTGCAATTATAAAATACATAACCCCTGGAGATATAATGTACAGCAGGTAACCAGAGTCAATAATTCTATACTGCATATTTGAAAGTTGCTCAGAGAGTAGGTCTGAAAAGTTCTTACCACAAGAAAAAAATTAGAACTATGTGGTGATGGATATCATTTAATCTTACTAAATGGTGGTGATTTCTCAACATATACAAATATTGAATCATTATGTTCTTCATCTGAAATGAATATAATGTTATAGGCCAATTATATAAATTCTTTAAAAATGGGCAAAATATAGACATTCGCCCAAAACAGGTAAAGAAATTGCCAGTAAACATGTGAAAAGTTGCAACATGAATAAGTAACAGGAAATAGCAAAATAGAGAGGAGGGGCCAGATGGCGGAAGAGTAGGGTCCCCAAGTCACCGGTCCCCACCAAATTACCTAGATGACCTTCAAATCATCCTGAAAATCTATAAATTCAGCCTGAGATTTAAAGAGAGACCAGCTGGAATGCTACAGTGAGAAGAGTTCGGCTTCTATCAAGGTAGGAAGACGGGGAAAAAGAAATAAAGAAACAAAAGGCCTCCAAGGGGGAGGCGAGGAGCCGGGCTGAGGCGGGGGCGAGTGTCCCCAGGACAGGAGAGCCCCGTCCCGGAGGAGCAGGAGCTGCACCAACCTTCCCCGGGCGGAAAGGCCTCGCAGGGAGTTAGAGCAGGACCCCGGAGGGCAGGGATGCCCTCGGGCTCCGGGGAACACTAACAGGCACCTGCGCCCTGGGAGATGCCCCGAGCACCCTAAGGGCTGCAGCGCGCACGGCGGGACCCGGAGCAGCTCGGAGGGGCTTGGGCGGCGGCTCCGCGGAGGGGGCTGCGGGGCAGGAGCGCGAATCCAACAGCGCAGGCTCCGCAGCACAGGGCGCCGGGACACAGCCCAGGATCCAGCCTCCCCCCGGGACAGGCAGAGGCCGGGAGGGCCCAGGACAGCAAGGACGCTCCTGCCTGGAGCTGAGCAGATCAGCGGCCCCGCCCCGGAGCCTCCAGGCCCTGCAGACAGAGAGCCCCGGAGTAATTGCGGGGGCTGACTCCAGGCCCTGCAGACGGATAGCCCCGGAGCTACTGCGGAGGCTGACTCCAGGGTCCCAGAGCTGCCCCCGCCACTGTGGCTTCCTCCCGGGGCCTCACGGGGTGAACAACCCCCACTGAGCCCTGCACCAGGCGGGGGGCAGAGCAGCTCCCCCAAGTGCTGACACCTGAGAATCAGCACAGCAGGCCCCTCCCCCAGAAGACCAGCGTGACGGACCAGTTCCAGGGGAAGTCAAGGGACTTAAAGTATACAGAATCAGAAGATACTCCCCCATGTTTTTTGGGGTTTTTTTTGTTTTGTTTTGTGTTTTTTTTCTTTCTTTTCGATTTCTGATTGCTTCCCCACCCCCCTTTTTTTCACCTTTCTTTTTCTATCTCTTTTTCTTCTCTTTTTTTCCCTTTTTTTCTTCTTTCTCTTCTTTTTCTCTTTTCTTTCCTTCTCTCTCTCTCCTTTTCTCCTTTTCCCAATACAACTTGTTTTTGGCCACTCTGCACTGAGCAAAATGACTAGAAGGAAAACCTCACCTCAAAAGAAAGAATCAGAAACAGTCCTTTCTCCCACAGAGTTACAAAATCTGGATTACAATTCAATGTCAGAAAGCCAATTCAGAAGCACTATTATACGGCTACTGGTGGCTCTAGAAAAAAGCATAAAGGACTCAAGAGACTTCATGCCTGCAGAATTTAGATCCAATCAGGAATAAATTAAAAATCAATTAAATGAGATGCAATCCAAGCTAGAAGTCCTAAAGACGAGGCTTAACAAGGTGGAAGAACGAGTGAGTGACATAGAAGACAATTGATGGCAAAGAGGGAAACTGAGGAAAAAAGAGACAGACAATTAAGAGACCATGAAGGCAGATTAAGGGAAATAAACGACAGCCTGAAGAAGAAAAACCTACGTTTAATTGGGGTTCCCGAGGGCGCCGAAAGAGACAGAGGGCCAGAATATGTATTTGAACAAATCCTAGCTGAAAACTTTCCGAATCTGGGAAGGGAAACAGGCATTCAGATCCAGGAAATAGAGAGATCCTCCCCTAAAATAAATAAACCATTCAACACCTCGACATTTAATAGTTAAGCTTGCAAATTCCAAAGATAAAGAGAAGATCCTTAAAGCAGCAAGAGACAAGAAATCCCTGACCTTTATGGGGAGGAGTATTAGGGTAACAGCAGACCTCTCCACAGAGACCTGGCAGGCCAGAAAGGGCTGGCAGGATATATTCAGGGTCCTAAATGAGAAGAACATGCAACCAAGAATACTTTATCCAGCAGGGCTCTCATTCAAAATGGAAGGAGAAATAAAGAGCTTCCAAGACAGGCAGCAACTGAAAGAATATGTGACCTCCAAACCAGCTCTGCAAGAAATTTTAAGGGGGACTCTTAAAATTCCCCTTTAAGAAGAAGTTCAGTGGAACAATCCACAAAAACAAGGACTGAATATATATCATGATGACACTAAACTCATATCTGTCAATAGTAACTCTGAACGTGAACGGGCTTAATGACCCCATCAAAAGGCGCAGGGTTTCAGGCTGGATTAAAAAGCAGGACCATCTATTTGCTGTCTACAAGAGACTCATTTTAGACAGAAGGACACCTACAACCTGAAATTAAAAGGTTGGAGAACCATTTACCATTCAAATGGTCCTCAAAAGAAAGCAGGGGTAGCCATCCTCATATCAGATAAATTAAAATTTACCCCGAAGACTATAGTGAGAATGAAGAGGGACACTATCTCATACTCAGAGGATCTATCCAACAAGAGGACTTAACAATCCTCAATATATACGCCCCGAATGTGGGAGCTGCCAAATATTTAAACCAATTAATAACCAAACTGAAGAAATACTTTGATAATAATACACTTATACTTGGTGACTTCAATCTAGCTCTTTCTACCCTCGATAGGTCTTCTAAGCACAACATCTCCAAAGAAACAAGAGCTTTAAATGATACACTGGACCAGATGGCTTTCACAGGTATCTACAGAACTCTACATCCAAACTCAACTGAATACACATTCTTCTCAAGTGCACATGGAACTTTCTCCAGAATAGACCACATACTGGGTCACAAACCGGGTCTGAACCGATACCAAAAGATCCGGATAGTCCCCGGTATATTCTCAGACCATAATGCCTTGAAATTAGAACCAAACCACAACAAGAAGTTTGGAAGGACCACAAACAAGTGGAGGTTAAGGACCATCCTGCTAAAACATGAAAGGGTCAACCAGGAAATTAGGGAAGAATTAAAAAGATTCATGGAAACTAATGCGAATGAAGATACAACCATTCAAAATCTTTGGGATGCAGGAAAAGCAGTCCTGAGGGGGAAATACATCGCAATACAAGCATCCATTCAAAAACTGGAAAGAACTCAAATACAAAAGCTCACCTTACACATAAAGGAGCTAGAGAAAAAACAGCAAATAGATCCTACACCCAGCAGAAGAAGAGAGTTAATTAATATTCGAGCAGAACTCAATGAAATCGAGACCAAAGAACTGTGGAACAGATCAACAGAACCAGGAGTTGGTTCTTTGAAAGAGTTAATAAGATAGATAAACCATTAGCCAGCCTTATTAAAAAGAAGAGAGAGAAGACTCAAATTAATAAAATCATGAATGAGAAAGGAGAGATCACTACCAACACCAAGGAAATACAAACGATTTTAAAAACATATTATGAACAGCTCTACGCCAATAAATTAGGCAATCTAGAAGAAACGGATGCATTCCTGGAAAGCCACAAACTACCAAAACTGGAACAGGAAGAAACAGAAAACCTGAACAGGCCAATAACCAGGGAGGAAATTGAAGCAGTCATCAAAAACATCCCAAGACACAAGAGTCCAGGGCCAGATGGCTTCCCAGGAGAATTCTATCAAACGTTTATAGAAGAAATCATACCTTTCTACTAAAGCTGTTTGGAAAGATAGAAAGAGATGGAGTACTTCCAAATTCGTTCTATGAGGCTAGCATCACCTTAATCCCAAAACCAGACAAAGACCCCACCAAAAAGGAGAATTACAGACCAATATCCCTGATGAACATGGATGCAAAAATTCTCAACAAGATACTAGCCAATAGGATCCAACAACACATTAAGAAAATTATTCACCATGACCAAGTAGGATTTATCCCCGGGACACAAGGCTGATTCAACACTCATAAAACAATCAGTGTGATTCATCATATCAGCAAGAGAAAAACCAAGAACCATATGATCCTCTGCAGAGAAAGCATTTGACAAAATACAGCATCCATTCCTGATCAAAACTCTTCAGAGTGTAGGGATAGAGGGAACTTTCCTTGACATCTTAAAAGCCCTCTACGAAAAGCCCACAGCAAATATCATTCTCAATGGGGAAGCACTGGGAGCCTTTCCCCTAAGATCAGGAACAAGACAGGGATGTCCACTCTCACCACTGCTATTCAACATAGTATTGGAAGTCCTAGCCTCAGCAATCACACAACAAAAAGACATTAAAGGCATTCAAATTGGCAAAGAAGAAGTAAAACTCTCCCTCTTCACCGATGACATGATACTCTACATAGAAAACCCAAAAGCCTCCACCCCAAGATTGCTAGAACTCATACAGCAATTTGGTAGCGTGGCAGGATACAAAATCAATGCCCAGAAATCAATGGCATTTCTATACACTAACAAGGAGACTGAAGAAAGAGAAATTAAGGAGTCAATCCCATTTACAATTGCACCCAAAAACATAAGATACCTAGGAATAAACCTAACCAAAGAGGTAAAGGATCTATACCCTAAAAACTTCTGAAAGAAATTGAGAAAGACACAAAGAGATGGAAAAATATCCCATGCTCATGGATTGGCAGAATTAATATTGTGAAAATGTCAGTGTTACCCAGGGCAATTTATATGTTTAATGCAATCCCTATCAAAATACCATGGACTTTCTTCAGAGAGTTAGAACAAATTATTTTAAGATTTGTGTGGAATCAGAAAAGACCCCGTATAGCCAGGGGAATTTTAAAACGACAATGAGATGCCACCTCACAGCAGTGAGAATGGGGAAAATTAACAAGGCAGGAAACAACAAATGTTGGAGAGGATGCAGAGAAAAGGGAACCCTCCTGCACTGTTGGTGGGGATGTGAACTGGTGCAGCCACTCTGGAAAACTGTGTGGAGGTTCCTCAAAGAGTTAAAAATAGACCTGCCCTACAACCCAGCAATTGCCCTGTTGGGGATTTACCCCAAAGATTCAGATGCAATGAAACGCTGGGACACCTGCACCCCGATGTTTCTAGCAGCAATGTCCACAATAGCCAAACTGTGGAAGGAGCCTCGGTGTCCATGGAAAGATGAATAGATAAAGAAGATGTGGTTTATGTATACAATGGAATATTACTCAGCCATTAGAAATGACAAATACCCATCGTTTACTTCAACGTGGATGGAACTGGAGGGTATTATGCTGAGTGAAGTAAGTCAATCGGAGAACAAACAGTGTATGTTCTCATTCATTTGGGGAATATAAATAATAGTGAAAGGGAATAGAAGGGAAGGGAGAAGAAATGTGTGGGAAATATCAGAAAGGGAGACAAAACTTTAAGACTCCTAACTCTGGGAAATGAACTAGGGGTGGTGGAAGGGGAGGTGGGTGGGAGGTGGGGTGACGGGCACTGAGGGCGGCACTTGACGGGATGAGTACTGGGTGTTATTCTGTATGTTGGTAAATTGAACACCAATAAAAAATTAATTTATTTTAAAAAAAAGAAAAGAAAATGCAAAATAAAACTGCAATAAGATACCACTACTTCCCACACTAGAAAGCCCAAAACTAAAATGGCTAAAAATTGGAAGTTTTGACAATGATTTGGAAAAGTTATGTATTCTCATGTATAGTTGGAGAATGTAAAATGATACAAATGCTTTTAAATCAAGTGTGGCAGTTTCTTTTTATATTAAGCATATACTTACCACAGAAGTAGCACATTCACTCTTAGATATTTACAAAGGAAAATTTATTAAGTGAACGGAAAACCTAGATACCCACAGAGACTTCCTCATCCATGTTCATAGCAGAGCTTTTCATAATAATTACAACCTTAAAACAGTCCAGATGCCCCTCATTGGATGAATGTATAATCATATAATGGAACGAAATATAGCTCCAAAATAAAAAAAGGAGTGGGGGAAAGAACTCAATAACTAAGGGTCCCTACTTACAGAGGCCCCAATACTTGTATGGATTTTAGCTCCAGGAACTCCACCAGGTTCTCATGAGGAAAAATATTTTTAAAAATATAATAACCTGTGCTTTAGATGAGAGAGAGGAGAACAGAATAACCATTTTGCATTGTTCCTAAACTCTCCAGGATAATGGCCTGCACTCCTAGGAAAAGTACTTGACTAGAGCCTTACCTGACCTCGAGGAAGAGCAATGGGCAACTCTAGGCTCCTCTAACCACCTGCCTTATGTAAAAAGGAAAAAAGGAGAGACTAAAAACATTTCAGAAAGTTGCAACCCAAGGACTTCACACCCACAAAGAAATGAGATCTAATCATAAGATTAAACAATGCTTTTCCTCCTCAAAACCCTACCATCTCAATTAGGCTTCAGTATGTCAGCAGGGGATTATAACCGAAAAAGTTGCAAGCCACAAACTCTATTTAAGGAGGAATTCTTAGGAAGACCTAAAGAGAAAAAAGGTAGGGAAAGATTAAAAATATATATATATTAGAAGAAACTGCTATCCCTGGCACTTACAGCTTTGGAAACATTACACAGAGTCCAGCTCCTAGCCAGAATGACAAAAACCTCATTCTAAGTACCTACCTCAGTTCCTACTATGCTAATACTACGTCTTGCTTTCAACAAAACTTACAAAACATTCTAAACAAGCAAAAGAAAAATCCCACTATCTGAGGAGACAAAGCAAATATCAGAACTACATTCATACATGACACATATATTGATTGAAATTATCAGGTAGGGATTTAATATAACAAGAGCTCTGACAAAAAAAAGTAAATAATGTACAAGAACAGATGAGTAATGTACACAAAGAGATGGAAATTCTAAAAAGAATAAAAAGGAAATGCTCAAAGCTGAAATCATTACAACATAAATGAAGAATGCTTTTGATGAACTCCGCACAGACTGGACATGGCTGTGAAACGAGCCAAGTGAGCTTGAAGATATGTCAACATAAACTCCCCAAACTGAAAAGACAGAGAAAAAAGAAAGGGTGGGTAGGGAACAGAACAAAATATATAACAACTACTGGACAATTCAAAAAGTATAATGTATGTATAATGGGAATGCCACAAGGAGAATAAAGGAAGGGAAAAAAGCAGGAAAGGAGGGAGAAAGGGAGGGAGGGAAGAAGGAAGGCACAGAAATACTTGAAGAAAAATTAATCAAGAATTCCCCAAAATTAGTAACAGATATCAGACCAAAGACCCAAGAAGCTCAGAGAACACCAAGGAGGATAAATACCCAAAGCATATCATATTAAAACTGCAGAAAACCAAAGACAAAGAGAAAAATCTTGAAAGAAGTGAGAAGAGGGTAAAAATACCTATAGGGGAACAAGAGTAAGAATTACATCAGATTTCTCATCAGAAACCACACAATGAAGACTATAGAGTGGAGTACTTTAAATGTTGAAAGGAAAAAATCCAAATTTAGAATTCTGTATCCAGTGAAATTATCCTTCCAATGTGAAGGAGAAACAGACTTTCTCAAACAAACAAAAACTGGGGGACTTTGCCACTAGCAGATCGTCTTTGCAGGAAATTGTAAAGTTCTTCAAAGAAAAGGAAAAGGAAAAGGAAAGGTCAAAAACCAAGAGGTACAGTAACAAAGGACATCACAGAAGGAATAAATGAAGGTGAAATAGAATTGTTTCTTTTTCTTATTCCTAATTGATCTAATAACTTTCAAAGTAATAAAACCAGCAATGTACTGGGTGATTATAGCATATGGATAAATGAAATGACAACAATGTTATAAGGGATAAGAGGGAAAAACTGAGGCTAGTATGTAATAAGATTATTGGAATGCCTATGAAACAGCATAATCTTATTTGAATGTGGACTTATATTTATTATAAACGTTTACTACAAACACTAGGATAGCAACTAAAAAATTATTTTTTAATTAAGAGAAGAAAAAATGATTTACCATAAATTACTGACCATGAAATGATCAATTAAAATCAGAGAAGGCAAAAAAAAAGTGGGAGAAGATAAAGAAACCAAGAACAAGTATAACAAATAGAAAACAATTATAAATATGATAGACATTAACTCCACTACATTATTATCACTTTACATGTGAATAGTCTAGTAAATACATTAACATGTCAGAGTAGATTTTTAAAAGACCCAAATACAAGTTGTCTAGAAGAATCCCACTTTAGGGGTGCTCGGGTGGCTCAGCCACTTAGGCATCCGACCCTTGATTTTGGCTCACGTCATGATTTCGGGGTCATGAGATCAAGCTCTGCATCAGGTTGTGCTGGGTATAGAGCCTGCTGGAGATTCTCTCTCTCTCTCTCTCTCTCTCTCTCTCTCTCTCTCTCTCTCCCTTCTGTCCCTCCCCTTCACCCTCAAAAAATAAAAAGAGCCCCACTTTAAATATGAAGGCAAATATTAATTTTTTAGAAAGGAAAAGAAATAGATGTAGGATGTTAACACTACTCAAAAGAAAGCTAGAGAGTATCTATAGCAATCTCATGCAAAGACTCCAGAACAAGGAAAATTATCAAGGACAAGGAGTGGTACTACATAGTGATAAGTCATCCATTCTCCAAGAGGATATAACAATCCTTAACTTGTATGTGGCCTAACAAAAGTATCAAAATATGTGAGGCAGAAAGTAAAAGTAATAAAACTACAAAGAGAAATGAACAAATCCACTATTTTAGTTATAGACTTCAGCACCCTTCTATCAGTAGTTGAAAGATCAGTAAGCAGAAATTCAGTAAGGACACAGTTGAACCAATAAACACCAGCAATCAACTATATCTAATTGACATTTATTTATTACATACTTCTTTCACAACAGCAGAATAAAAACTCTTCTCAAGCTTACATGGAACATTCACAAAGATAGGTCATATCTCAAGCCATAAAACATACTTAAATTTAAGAGTACAAAATATGCTCTAAGCCCATTGTGAAATTAAACTAGAAATAAATAATAGAAGGACAGCTGGGGATTAAACAATATGTGATTAGATAACACAGAAGTCAAAGAATTCTCAAGAGAAATTTAAAAATATTTTGAACTAAATAAAAATGGAAATACAACTTAACAAAATTTGTGAGACACAGCAAAAGCAGTGCTTAGAAAGAAATGTAAAGGACTAAATACGTATATTAGAAAAAGAAAGATAAAATCAACCACTAAGCTTCTACCTCAGAAAATAAGAGAAAGGGTGAGGAATGTAAACCCAAAATACACAAGAAAAGACAATAAATATCAGAGCAGAAATAGATGAAATTGATACCACCAAATCAATAAAGAAAATCAATTAAGTAAAAAACTTGTTTTGCAAAGATTAATATAATCAATAAACCAGGATAACAAAATAAGTGAGATGATAGCAATTACTAATATCAGAAATAAAAAGGGGTCATTACTACTGATTCTATGAACATTAGAAGGATAATAGAGGAAATTTGATAACTTAAAGAGATCAATTCTTTATAAAATATAAACTATCAGTATTCACAAAAGAAAAAGTGGATCATCTGAATTGGCCTATGTCTATTAAAATAAATTAAATAGCTCTTCCCCCAAGCGGCCTGAGATGACCTCCAGAGATGGTTCGCTACTCACTGGACCCAGAATACCCTACAAAATCATGCAAGTCGAGAGGTTCAAATCTTTGTGTTCACTTTAAGAACACACATGAAAGTGCCCAGGCCATCAAGGGTATCCATATCTGAAAAGCCACCAAGTATCTGAAAGATGTCACTTTGCAGAAGCAGTGTGTGCCATTCCCTCGCTACAATGGTGGAGTTGACCAAAGAGTGGGGCTGGACACAGGGTTGGTGGCCCAAGAAGAGTGCTGAATTTTTACTGCACATGCTTAAAAATGTGGAGAGTAATGCTGAACTTAGGGGTTTAGATGTAGATTCTCTGGTCATTGAGCACATCCAGGTGAACAAAGCCCCCGAGATGCGACACAGAACCTACAGGGCTCATGGCCGGATTAACCCACACATGAGCTCTCCCTGCGACATCAAGATGATTCTTACTGATAAAGAGAAGATTGTTCCTAAACCAGAAGAGGAGGTTGCACAGAAGAAAAAGATATCCCAGAAGAAACTGAAGAAACAAAAACTTATAGCCCGGGAGTAAATTCTGCATAGAATAAATGCAAATTTAAAAAATAAATTAATTAAATCAATAAAAACCATACCAATTCTCTCCAATCTATTCCACAAAACAGAATAGTAGAGAACTCATTCTATAAAGCTAACATTGCCCTAACATCAAAACCAGATAAAGACACTAAAAGAAAAGAAAGAAAAAACCCTATAAGCCAAAATCACTCATGAACACAGATACAAAAATCTTCAACAAAAATATTAGTAATTGAATCCAGTAACATATACATATAATTATACACCCTGACCAGCAAAAATTATTCCAGGTATGCAAGGCTGGTTCAACATTTGAAGACCAATTGATGTAATGCAACAAAACAAGCTAAAGAAGAAAAATTATACTAACATATCAATACACACAGAAAAAAATATTTAACAAAATCCAAATACATTCACAATAAAAACTCTCAGAAAACTAGGATTGGAGGAGGGGAACTTCCTCAACTTGATAAATAACATCTACAAAAAGTTCTACAGGTAATTTAATGATGATAAACTGGATGCTTTCTTCTAAGATGGGGAACAAGGCAAGGTTGTCCTCTCCCACCACTCCTATTCAAGATCAAATTATAGAAGTCCTACCTAACACATATGACAAGAAAATGAAATAAAAGACATACAGATTGGAAAGGAAAAAATAAAACTGTCTTTCGTCTCAGATCACATGATAGTCTATGAAGAAAACCCCCAAGAATCAACAACAAAAGAACTCCTGGAACAAATAAGCAATTACAGCAAGACTGAAGGGTACAAAGTTAACACACAAATATCAATTCCGTTCCTATATATCAGCAATGAAGAAATGGAATCAGAAATAAAAAAATAAATCATTACAATAGCTTCACCTAAAATGAAATACATAGGTATAAATCTAATAAAATATGTACTGGATATATATGAGGAACTCTACAAAACTGATGAAAGAAAGGAAACATCAACAGTGTAAGAGGCTTCCCTTTTCTCTGCATCCTCTCCAACATTTGTTGTTTCCTGCCCTGTTAATTTTCCCCATTCTCACTGGTGTGAGGTGGTGTCTCATTGTGGTTTTGATTTGTATTTCCCTGATGGCCAGTGATGCGGAGCATTTTCTCATGTGCGTGTTGGCCATGTCTATGTCTTCCTCTGTGAGGTTTCTGTTCATGTCTTTTGCCCATTTCATGATTGGATTGTTTGTTTCTTTGGTGTTGAGTTTAAGAAGTTCTTTATAGATCTTGGAAACTAGTCCTTCATCTGATACGTCATTTGCAAATATCTTCTCCCATTCTGCAGGTTGCCTTTTAGTTTTGTTGACTGTATCCTTTGCTGTGCAAAAGCTTCTTGTCTTGATGAAGTCCCAATAGTTCATTTTTGCTTTTGCTTCTTTTGCCTTCGTGGATGTATCTTGCAAGAAGTTACTGTGGCCGAGTTCAAGAAGGGTGTTGCCTGTGTTCTCTAGAATTTTGATGGAATCCTGTCTCACATTTAGATATTTCATTTATTTTGAGTTTATCTTTGTGTATGGTGCAAGGGAGTAGTCTAGTTTCATTCTTCTGCATGTGGATGTCCAATTTTCCCAGCACCATTTATTGAAGAGGCTGTCTTTCAGGTAAACTGTGTGGAGGTTCCTCAAAGAGTTAAAAATAGACCTGCCCTACAACCCAGCAATTGCACTGCTGGGGATTTACCACAAAGATGCAGATGCAATGAAATTCCGGGACACTTGCACCCCGATGTTTATAGCAGCAATGTCCACAATAGCCAAACTGTGGAAGGAGCCTCAGTGTCCATCGAAAGATGAATGGATAAAGAAGATGTGGTCTATGTATACAATGGAATATTACTCAGCCATTAGAAATGACAAATACCCCCCATTTGCTTCAACGTGGATGGAACTGGAGGGTATGACGCTGAGTGAAGTAAGTCAATCAGAGAAGGACAAACAGTGTATGGTCTCATTCATTTGGGGAATATAAATAATAGTGAAAGGGAGAAGAAATGGGTAGGAAATATCAGAAAGGGAGACAGAACATGAAGACTCCTAACTCTGGGAAACGAACTAGGGGTGGTGGAAGGGGAGGAGGGCGGGAGGTGGGGGTGAATGGGTGACGGGCACTGAGGGGGGCACTTGATGGGATGAGCACTGGGTGTTATTCTGTATGTTGGCAATTTGAACACCAATAAAAAACAAATTTATTATTTAAAAAATAAAAAATAAAAGATTTTGGAAAAAAAAGGAAACATCTAAATAAATGAAGAAATATTTCATGTTCATGGATAGAAAGACTCAAAACTGTTAAGATCTCAATTCTTGCAAATATGTTTTATAGAGTCAATGCAATTTCAATCAAAATCCCAGCAAGTCATTTTGGAGTTACCAATAAAGTCATTCTAAACTGTATGTGAAAAAGGCAAAAGATTCAGAATAATCAACACAATACTGAAGAACAAAGTTGGAGCACTGACACTATGGGATTTCAGAACTTACTATTATTAAGTTACAGTAATCTACACAGCATGGTACTGGTGAAAAAACAGACAAACATATCCATAAAGAGCCCAGACATAGACCTACACCAATTCAGTCAACTGATTCTTGATGAAAGAGCAAATGCCATTCAGTGCAGAAAGAATATTATTTTTGACAAATAGTACTGAAATAACTAGATATTCATAAGCATAAAGAAAGACCTTACATTTACAAAAATTACTCAAAATGGATTATAGGCCTAAATGTAAAGCACAAAACTATAAAACTTCTAAAAGGTAAATGTATTGATGCCCAAGGACTACCATAACAAAGTACCACAATCTGGGTGGCTTTAAAGAAGAGAACTCTTAAAAAGCTCAACAATTAAAAAAAATTTAATGGGCAGGGATCCCTGGGTGGCGCAGCGGTTTGGCGCCTGCCTTTGGCCCAGGGCGCGATCCTGGAGACCCGGGATCGAATCCCACATCGGGCTTCCGGTGCATGGAGCCTGCTTCTCCCTCTGCCTATGTCTCTGCCTCTCTCTCTCTCTCTCTCTCTCTCTCTCTCTGTGTGTGTGTATGACTATCATAAATAAAGAAAAATTAAAAAAAATTTAATGGGCTGATGTAAACTTACACTTCAACAAAGAATATATGCAGATGGCAAATAAGCATATGAAAAAATGCTCAACATCATATGTCATTAGAGAGCTGAAAGTTACAAGGGGATGTCACTACATATCGAAAACCCTGGCCAAACCAAGTGGTGTTAAGGATGTTGATTCATTGCTGGGAATGCAAAATGGTACAGCCACTCTGGAAGACAGTTTAGCACATTTTTTACAAAGCTAAACATAGTACTGCCATATGATCTAGCAATTGTACTCCTTAGGTATTCACACAATTGATTCTAAACTTATATCCACACAAAACCCTGTGTTCAAATGTTGATAGCTACTTTATTCATAATCATCAAAAACTGAGGGGAAAAATGTACTTCAATAAGTGAATGGATAAACAAACTGTGGGACATCCATACAATGTAATATTATTTGGTGATAAAAAGAGCTATCAAGCTATAAAATAGATATGGAGCAACCTTAAATGAATGTTGCTCAGGAAAAGAAGCCAGTCTGTAAAGGCCACATATTGTATGATTTCAACTATGTTGCAAGTCCTCAGATATGTATTTTGCAAACATCGCCTCCAAGTATGAGGCTTGTTTTTATTTTCTAAACAGAACTTTTCACAGATGTTTTTAACTTTAATAAAGACTAAATTATCAATCTTTTCTTTCACAGTGATCCATAAATGATTCCTTTTGGTGTAGTATCCAAAAACTCATTGCCATAACCAAAAGTCACCTATGTTTTCTCCTATATGATTGTTGAGGGCAAACTGCATCCCCAGAAAAAGATATTTTGAAGTCCTAAACCCTAGTATCTGTGAATGTAAACTTATTTGGAAATAGGCTATTTGCAGACATAATCAAGTTAAGATGAGGTCCTAATGCAATGATTGATGTCCTTTTAAGAAAAGTTTGGAGAGATGCAGAGGAAGAAATCCACGTGACAACAGAGGCAAAAACTGGAGTGATGTGTCTAGAAGCCAAGAAGAGCAAGGATTGCTGGCAACCACTAAAACTTAGGAAGAAGCAAGGAAAAAATCCTTCTGTAGAGACTTCACAGAGCATGGCTTTGTGACAAAATTTCAGAATTTTGCATCCAGAACCATGAAAAATTACAACTCTGTTTTTTTTAAAGCCACCCATTTATAGCACCGTGTTATAGCAACCCTAAGAAACTAATACATATGCTGGTACCAGAAAAGTACAGTTTTACTGTGAGAGATACAAAAAAAAAAAGATGGAAGTAGCTTTGAAATTAGGTAATGGGTAGATGAATTAAGAGTTTTGAGGCACACAACAGAAAAAGCTTAGACTGCTTAGAAAGGGCTGTTGGTAGAAATACAGATATTAAAGGTGATTTTGTGAGGGGTCTGAGAGAAAAAAAGGAAATGGTGAAAAAAAGCATCTACAGTCTTAGAGGAAACATACATCATCTTAGAGAAAGAATACATACACTGTCAAGAACAGAATGTTGCTAGCAATATAAACTTTAAAGATTTTCCTGGCAAGGCCTTGAAAGGAAAACATGAATATATTATTGGATACTGAGAAAACCAATCGTTGTCACAAAATGGCAGAAATTGGCTGAATTATGTTCTCCTGTTGGATGGAAAGTACAACTTATAACTACAGTTGACCTTTGAACAAAGTGGCAGTAAGAAGCACTGACATCTCATGTAGTAAAAATCCACCTATAAATTTTGACTCTCCAAAAACTTAACTACTAATAGCCTACTGTTGACTGGCAGCCTTACCAAAAACACAGTCAACTGACACATCACATACTGTATTTTAACAATAAAGTAAGCTATAGAAAAAAATGTTATTTAAAAACCATAAGGAAGAGAAAATACATTTATAGTACTATACTGCTATTTATCTTAAAAAACTTCACATATACGTGAACCCACACAGTTCAAACCTATGATTGATGTTCAAGGGTCAAATGTAATGAACGTGGCTACTTAGCTAAGGATATTTCTAAGCTAGGTGTGGAAGATGTGACCATGGTTTCTCCTTGCTGCCTATAGCAACAAGCAAGAGAGAAAGAAATGGAGAAAGGAATTGTTAAGCAAAAAGGAACAAGCACTTGATGATTTGGAATATTCTCAACCTATCCAATATAGCATACTCTGGAAGTGAGAGTATGTTCTCAGTGAGAACATGGCTTGAACAACTTGACCTCATACTGTAGTTTCCAGAACTATGAGAAAACACATGCATTAGGACACTAAAAGCACTAAATACAAAGGGAAAAATGTATAATTAGACTCATAAAAATTTTAAAATCCTGCTCTACAAAAGATACTGTTAAGAAAATACAAAGAAGAGTCACAGACTGGGAGAAAAACCTAACTGAAAAAAGAACTTGTGTTCCAAACATATAAAGATTTTTATAACCCAAGAAGACAAATAACCCGTTTCTTTTTTTATTTAATTTTTTTATTGGAGTTCAATTTGCCAACATATAGCATAACACCCAGTGCTCATCCCTCCAAGTGCCCCCCTAGGTGCCCATCACCCAGCCACTGCCACCCCCCGGCCCACCTCCCCTTACACTACCCCTTGTTCATTTCCTACAGTTAGGTGGCTCTCATGTTTTGTCACCCTCACTGATATTTTCACTCATTTTCTTTCCTTTCCCTTTATTCCCTTTCACTAATTTTTATATTCCCCAAATGAATGAGAACATATAATGTTTGTCCTTTTCTGATTGACTTATTTCACTCAGCATAATACCCTCCAGGTCCCTCCACATCGAACCAAATGGTGGGTATTCGTTGTTTCTAACGGCTGAGTAATATTCCATTGTATACATAAACCACATCTTCTTTATTCATTCATCTTTCAATGGACACCGAGGCTCCTTCCACAGTTTGGCTATTGTGGACATTGATGCTATAAACATAGGGGTGCAGGAGTCCCGGCATTTCACTGCATCTTTATCTTTGGGGTAAATCCCCAGCAGTGCAATTGCTGGGTCATAGGGCAGATCTACTTTTAACTCATTTTTTATATTTTTTTATTGGTGTTCAATTTGCCAACATATAGAAAAACACCCAGTGCTCATCCCATCAAGTGCCCCCCTCAGTGCCCATCACGCAGTCACCGCCACCCCCAGGCCACCTCCCTTTCTACCACACCTAGTTCGTTTCCCAGAGTTAGGAGTCTCTCATGTTCTGTCTCCCTTTCTGATATTTCCCACTCATTTTTTCTCCTTTCCCCTTTATTCCCTTTCACTATTCATAACTTTTTTATAGATCTTGGATACTAGCCCTTTATCTGATATGTCATTTGCAAATATCTTCTCCCATTCTGTAGGTTCTTTTGAGTTTTGTTGACTGTATCCTTTGCTTTGCAAAAGCTTCTTATCTTGATGAAGTCCCAATAGTTCATTTTTCCTTTTGTTTCGCTTGCCTTCATGGATGTATCTTCCAAGAAGTTGCTGTGGCCAAGTTCAAAAAGGGTGTTGCCTGTGTTTTCCTCTAGGATTTTGATGGATTCGTGTCTCACATTTAGATCTTTCAACCATTTTGAGTTTATCTTTGTGTATGGTGTAAGAGAGTGGTCTAGTTTCATTCTTCCTCATGTGGATGTCCAATTTTCCCAGCACCATTTATTGAAGAGACTGTCTTTTTTCCCAGTGGATAGTCTTTCCTCCTTTGTCGAATATTAGTTGATCATAAAGTTGAGGGTCCGCTTCTGGATTCTCTATTCTGCTCATTGATCTATGTAGTACAACCTGAAACCTGGCATTGTGATGCCTCCAGCTATGGTTTTATTTTTTAACATTCCCCTGGCTATTTGGCTATTTTTAACATTCCCCTGTCTATCCACACAAATCTTGAGATGATTTGTTCCAACTCTGAAGAAATCCATGGTATTTTGATAGGGATTGCATTAAACGTGTAAATTGCCCTGGGTAACATTGACATTTTCACAATATTAATTCTGCCAATCCATGAGCATGGAATATTTTTCATCTTTGTGTCTTCCTCAATTTCTTTCAGAAGTGTTCTGTAGTTTTTAGGGTATAGATCCTTTACCTGTTTGGTTAGGTTTATTCCTAGGTATCTTATGCTTTTGGGTGCAATTGTAAATGGGATTGACTCCTTAATTTCTCTTTCTTCAGTCTCATTGTTAGTGTATAGAAATGCCACTGACTTCTGGGCATTGATTTTGTATCCTGTCACACTGCCGAATTGCTGTATGAGTTCTAGCAATCTTGGGGTGGAGTATTTTGGGATTTCTACGTACAGTATCATGTCATCGGCGAAGAGGGAGAGTTTGACTTCTTCTTTGCCAATTTGAATGCCTTTTATTTCTTTTTGTTGCCTGATTACTGAGGCTAGGACTTCTAGCACTATGTTGAATAGCCGTGGTGAGAGTGGACATCCCTGTCTTGTTCCTGATCTTAGGGGAAAGGCTCCCAGTGTTTCCCCATTGAGAATGATATTTGCTGTGGGCTTTTTGTAGATGGCTTTTAAGATGCTGAGGAATGTTCCCTCTATCCCTACACTCTGAAGTGTTGATCCGGAATAGATGCAGCATTTTGTCAAATGCTTTCTCTGCATCTATTGAGAGGATCATATGATTCTTGTTTTTTGTCTTGCTGATATGATCAATCACATTGATTGTTTTACGAGTGTTGAACCAGCCTTGCATCCCAGGGATAAATCCTACTTGATCATGGTGAATATTCTTCTTAATGTACTGTTGGATCCTATTAGCTGGTATCTTGTTGAGAATTTTTCTGTGTTTATCAGGGATGTTGGTCTATAATTCTTTTTGGTCAGGTCTTTGGTTTTGGAATTAAGGTGATGCTGGCCTCATAGAATGAGTTTGCAAGTATTCCATCTCTTTCTCTCTTTTGGAACAGCTTTAGTAGAAGATGTATGGTTTCTTCTTTAAACATTTGATAGAATTCCCCTGGGAAGCCATCTGGCCCTGGACTTTTGTCTTGTGAGGTTTGTGATTACTGCTTCAATTTCCTCCCTGGTTATTGGCCTGTTCGGGTTTTCTATTTCTTCCTGTTCCAGTTTTGGTAGTTTCTGGTTTTCCAGAAATGCGTCCATTTCTTCTAGATTGCCTAATTTATTTTCATATGGCTGCTCATAATAAGTTTTTAAAATCGTTTGTATTTCCTTGGTATTAGTGGCGATCTCTCCTTTCTCATTCGTGATTTTATTAGAGTCTTTTCTCTTTGTTTTTAATAAGGCTGGCTAATGGTTTATCTATATTATGAATTCTGTCAAAGAACCAACTCCTGGTTTTGTTGCTCTGTTCCATCCTTCTTCTGGTCTCTATTTCTTGAGTTCTGCTTGAATCTTTATTAATTCTCTTCTGCTGGGTGTAGGATCTATTTGCTGTTTTTTCTCCAGCTCCTTTAGGTGAAAGGTTAGCTTTTGTATTTGAGTTCTTTCCAGTTTTTGGATGGATGCTTGTATTGGCAATGTATTTCCTTCTCAGAACTGCTTTTGCTGTTTCCCAAAGAATTTGAATGGTTGTATCTTCATTCTCATTAGTTTCCATGAATCTTGTTAATTCTTCCTTAATTTTCTGGTTGACCCTTTCATCTTTTACCAGGATGGTCTTTAACCTCCACGTGTTTGAAATCCTTCCAGACTTCTTCTTGTGATTTATTTCTAGTTTCAAAGCATCATGGTCTGAAAATATGCAGGGGATGATCCCTATCTTTTGGTATCAGTTAAGACCTGATTTGTGACCCAGTATGTGGTCTATTCTGGAGAAAGTTCAGGGTGCACTTGAGAAGAATGTGTATTCAGTTGCGTTTGGATGTAAAGTTCTGTAGATATCTGTGAAATCCATCTGGTCCAGTGTATCATTTAAAGCTCTTGTTTCTTTGGAGATGTTGTGCTTAGAAGATCTGTCGATTATAGAAAGCGCTGTGTTCAAGTCACCAAGTATAAGTGTATTATTA
Source organism: Vulpes lagopus (assembly GCF_018345385.1). Lineage (NCBI taxonomy): Eukaryota > Metazoa > Chordata > Mammalia > Carnivora > Canidae > Vulpes > Vulpes lagopus. Next base: position 41,162,164 of record NC_054825.1, on the reverse strand, counting down.
TTTAAGTATCCTAACTTTGGTTATTAGTTGATTGATATACTTGGCAGCTCCCACATTAGGGGCATAAATATTCATGATTGTTAGGTCCTCTTGTTGGACAGTTCCTTTAAGTATGATATAGTGTCCCTCTTCATCTCTTACTACAGTCTTTGGGATAAACTTTAGTTTATCTGATATAAGGATGGCTACCCCTGCTTTCTTTTGAGGATCATTTGAATGGTAAATGGTTCTCCAACCTTTTATTTTCAGGTCCTTAGGTCTAAAATGAGTCTCTTGTAAACAGCAAATAGATGGGTCTTGCTCTTTTATCCAGTCTGAATCCCTGTGTCTTTTGATGGGGTCATTAAGCCCATTCATGTTCAGAGATATGAATTGAAAGATATGAATTTAGTGTCACCATGATACCTACTCAGTGCCTGTTTTTGTGGATTGTTTCTTTGGACTTCCTCTTTCTTTTAGAGAGAAAAGATATTTTATCTTTTATATTTCTTGCAGAGCTGGTTTGGTGGTCACATATTCTTTCAGTTGCTGCCTATATTGGTAGCTCTTTATCTCTCCTTCTATTCTGAATGTGAGCCTTGCTGGATAGAGTATTCTTGGCTGCATGTTCTCCTCATTTAGGACCCCTGAATATATCTTGCCAGCCCTTTCTGGCCTACCAGGTCTCTGTGGAGAGGTCTGCTCTTATCCTAATACTTCTCCCCATAAAGGTTAGGGATTTCTTGTCTCTTGCTGCTTTCAGGATCTTCTCTTTATCTTTGGAATTTGTAAGCTTCAGTATTAAATGTCGAGGTGTTGAGCAGTTTTTATTGATTTTAGGGGGGGATCTCTCTATCTCCTGGATCTGAATGCCTGTTTCCCTTCCCAATTTTGGGAAGTTCTCAGCTATGATTTATTCAAATACACCTTCTGGACCGCTGTCCCTTTCAGCGTTCTCTGGAACCCCAATTAAACGTAGATTTTTCCTTCTGAGGCTGTTATTCATTTCCCCTAACCTATCCTCATGATATTTTAATTGCTTTTCTCTTTTTTCCTCAGCTTCCTTCCTTGTCATCAACTCGTCTTCTATGTCACTCACTCGTTCTTCTACCTCATTAATCCTCATTTTTAGGACCTCCAGTTTGGACTGCATCTCATTTAACTGATTTTTAACTTCTGCCTGATTAGATCTAAATTCTTCAGTCATGAAGTCTCTTGAATCCTTTATGCTTTTTTCTAGAGCCACCAGTAGCTTTATAACTGTGCTTCTGAATTGGCCTTCTGACATTGAATTGTAATCCAAATTTTGTAACTCTGTGGAAGAGAGGACTGTTTCTGATTCTTTCTTTTGTGGTGAGTTTTTCCTTCTAGTCATTTTGCTCAGTGCAGAGTGGCCAAACCCAAATTGTACTTGATAGAAACGCAAACTCTTTTCACTGTAGCATTCCAGCGTTCTCTCTTTAAATCTCAGACCGAATTTCTAGGTTTTCAGGGTGATTTTAAAGTTATCTAGGTAAGCTGGTGGGGACAGGTGACTTGTGGACCCTACTCTTCCACCATCTTGCCCTGCCTCCTACCCAAGTTTCTTTGAATGAGCAAAATATCTGAACAAAGAAAGAAAAACTATGGATGGCAAATAAACATATGAAGAAATGTTCAACACCATTCATCAACAGAAAAATGCAAAAGAAAACAATAATTAGATGCCACTATACACTCATTAAAATGGCTAAAATGAAACACACATGCACATAAACAATATAAAGTGGTTCTGGCAAAAATGCAGAGCAACTAGAATTGTCATGCACGGATGTCGGGATCACTTTACTCATTATCTTGTTTTACTTTTCTTAAAAGCACTTTCTGGGCAGCCCCGGTGGCCCAGCGGTTTAGCGCCACCTTCAGCCCAGGGCATGATCCTGGAGACCCCAGCTGAAGTCCGACGTCAGGCTCCCTGCATGGAGCCTGCTTCTCCCTCTGCCTGTGTCTCTGCCTCTCTCTCTCTCTCTCTCTGTCTCTCTCTCTCTCTTTCTCTCTCGAATAAGTAAATAAAAAATCTTAAAAAGAAGCACTTTCCATTACTCTAAAGCTTACTTATGTCAGCCCTTATGCATCTGTTCACATGTGTAATGTCTCTCTCCCTCAATATAAGTACCATGATGACTTGGTGTCTTGTCACCACTGTGTCACCTCAGCACCAAGACAATGGCAAAAAGTGGGAACTCAATACATACATATTAAAAGGAGCAGAAAGAAATGATACAAAGGTAAGTAAATTTGAGAAGGCAAAGAACCTACTGTCAGCAGTCCACAGATGGGCAACCTGCTGATGTAAAAGAAAATAAATTTAGACCACCAGGGTTGCACACATTCAAATTATCTGGAAAGCACTGCAAAATATTGATTCTAGGCCATACCAAACCAATGAAATCAGAATCTAAGAATGGGATTCAAGTTTTAATCATTAAAGTTCTCCAAGGTGCAGTGTGTGGTCAAGATTGAAAACTACTGAGGAAATGGAACCTAGGCTGTGGAGCTGTATACACTTGGGTAGAGATCTTGGGTAAGTTACTTAACCTCCCTCAGTCCCAAAAATCTAATCTACAAAATGGGAGTAATACACACCTCCCAACGATTGAGATTACATGCAAAGCTCTTAGTAAATGTTGATTTGCCTTTCCAGGTCAAACTTCATTGTTTAGCATGATAGATGATAATTAAATCATCAATTCATACCTTCCACTGTTACCTGATTATTGAACTGAACATTTGCATTGGAGAGTTCAGAAATGCTAACTTTTTTCACCATCCTGATGATATAATGCTGCCTGAAGCTATATCTATTTTAAATCTATGAGTAACTAAACTTTGAAGAAAAATACAGCTGATTATACCAGTGATTCTCAAACCTGGATGCAGATTAGAATCAACCTAAGCTTTGCAAATTTCCAGACTTTGCGCAAGCCAAACCAGAATCCCTGGGGTAGGTCCAGAGCATCAGTATTCTTCTTTTTTTTTTTTTTCATCAGTATTCTTTAAAAAGGGAACTGATCTGTGATTCTAAAACACAGTCAGGGCTGGAAAACACTGATTTGTACTAATGGCATCCCATGCTAACTGCACATCTGAGTCATTCGCAGAGCTCTCAAAAAATAGATTGATTCCAGAATGCTGCCATAAACTTTGAGATTCAGAATCTGTGGACACGGAGCCTGTCGTTTTGCAAAGCATCATAAGACTTCCCCTAGTGATTCTGACAGAAGCCCACAGGGAACCACTACCTTGTATCATACATTTACTCTCCCTTTGTGTACCAACAAAGATCATCTAGAACCTTCACTGGCTTTCCAATGCCAAGCCTGCCCCGTTGCTTTTAATCAGTAACTGATGCAACACATCACAGTAAGTCTACATTTTACAGATCTTTGCAGAACATTTTAATGTGCAGACAAGTGACCCACGTAATTTACCATACACTGTGCCCAGTACCAGCTATGCAGTCTGCTGGCCTTTCTAACCAAATGGCAATTTGAGAATGGCAAAATGGAAGACCCAGGCCTTATTTCCCTTTAAGTGGCATGTAATACCAGGACTAATGAAATTAACCTCATTGGTTAATTGGTCAGATGAGTCTGAATGAAATCCAAGTTGTTGTCTGCACCTAGAGGCAAATTGTTATATGTACTTCCCTCAGAGAGATAACAAAATCTAAGGAAAGGTGATTCCCGAATTAGGAGCATTAAGAGTGCCCTGCAATTTTCATACTCCACTAAACACAGTAGCATAGCAGGGTCCTTAGAGAATGATTTTAGGGAAGTCATTCAATCAGTACAAATATATCACCCTGGTGGCACTACCAGGCAGAGATGATAATAGCATTTAAACAACCAGACATTATTTTAAGCTTATTAGATACATTAACTCATGTGATCCTCACAATAACCCTATCAAGCAAGTACCATTATTATTTGCATTTCATAGATTAAAAAAACAAACAAACAAAAACAAATGCACATAGAAGTTAAATGATTTGCCCTAAGACACAGAGCTAGTAAGCAGCAGTTTTTAAACCCAGGCAATTTGCTTCAGTCCATTACCTTAACCACTACAGTGTAGATGAGTGATGGCCAAGCAGTCTTTAAAAAAATTTTTTTTTAAGTTAGTCTGCATCAGAAACTGGAGATCAGACTGTGTGTACTGTGGGTAAGTTACTTAACCTCTGCAACATTTTTGTATTTGAAAAACAAAGATAATGACAGCCCGGACTCACTGAGTTGGGGTGAGGATTAAACAAAACAATGCATGTAATATACTTAGGACAGTACTGGGCATTTTAAAGAGCTGTCAGTTTCAGTCAAAGTGGTCAAGGAGAAATGACAACCTATTAAACCAAAAACCTCTTCTGGTGATATATAAATTCCCAGTATACCAGATCCAATATGAAACACAAAATAGATTTTTCACAAGAACTTTATAACTGCCACTGTAACAGAGCCCTAACCTATTGGGTCCAAGAGGGAATCAGTCTGCAATGAGAGCCTCATTTGCTACAGTTGGGCCTCTTTCACCAACATCCCCAAACATGAAGCTGCATAAATGTAACCACACCATGAACCACACTTCTAGAGAGCCACAGAAGACTCAGGGTTGATTGGAGAAGACCCTGTCAAGTGGTAAAGGTCAGCCCCCCTCAGTTACATTTGCATAAACAAGGGACAAACAAAATGAGAACGCAAACAAAAATAGATAACATTCATCATATGCTTACCACTCATTAAATGATTTCTGCGTATTACCTCATTTAATCCTCAAAATACACTTTCAGGGTCTAACATTCCCAAAGACAACCACACAAACTCACTGGTTGATTTCACTTTAAATTCATGACTACACACCTCAAACAGGTATTTAACATTGCCTGACAGTTGAATCTCTAGTTTATTTTGCCAGTCTCCAGGAGGACGATGGCACATGTGCCTCCTCTGAGTTCTAGCACCTCTTCTCCTCTCCTCTATGCCCTTCAATGACAGCATCACAGACACACAGTGCCACTACCACCTGTTGGTATCTGCAGCTGTTGTCTCCACTTCCCCTCTAGTTATAATGGAGTATGTGTTCCTGTCAATTCAAAGCCAACTACCCATGTGTTCTGGGGTCTCCTCCCCTCTCAGATATCCAAGGACTTCCCTCCACAATGTTCCCCTCTCTCATCTGCATCATTCCTTCCTTTCTAGGACTTTGATCGCACTGCCATAAAAATATATTATAGTTTCTTCTATCTCGGAAAAAAAAAAAGTCCACTTCACCTCAAGGCCCCTCTACTCCACTAGTCATTCTTTTTAAAATGATTAAAATCCTAATTCCACATCCATCTTACACATTAGCGTTCACCACTGTTAACCACCACCTCCTCCTTTTGTTTGGCTTCCCTGCCTTCTCCTCTTTGTGTACACTCTCAATCTAGGTGTTCAACCAATCCTTCGGTTTAAATACCACTTTTATGGTAGTGATTCCAAAGCCCTTACATCACCCAGAACTTCAGACTCAAATTTTCAATGGCCAACCTGACTTCTCAACTTAAAAACTTGTTAGATTTATGTTATTTGTATTTTACCACAATAAAGAAAAATAAATCTACAAGGTGTTACCTTGTAGATTTATGGAGAGATAAACCAATATACGGAAAACAAAACAAAACAAAACAAAGGTGGCTAGATGTTAATTGTAGGACCCAGGTGACGGATATACAGAGTTCACTGGAAAATTCTTTCCAACTCTGTTGTTTGTATGGTGCATGTTGGGGAAAAACCTTGTAGGCATCTCAAACCTAACACACACTCAAAAGCTAATTCTTCCAAAATGAAACCTACCCCCACCACCACCTACAGTTTTCCTCATGTCATTCAACAGCAAGTGTTGCAGGCAAGGCAAAAACCGAGGACTCAGGACACAGGCTTGACTGGCTATCTCCCACCTGGAATATAACTCCATCGAGGCAGGGCTCAGATATGAGCCCTTAAGCAGGGCTAAGATATGCCTGTCTTGTTCAGATATATTCTCGATTTCCAGAACAGTGCATGAACACACAGGAGGTGTTGAGAAATGGCTGCTGAATTAGCTGAATTCATGCTCCGTTTCTTGCTAGGGCCCTCAGCCCTCACTGGTGCTTGATTGAGGACGGAGGTCTTGGCCTCTAAGCCTCCCCAGCCCTGGCCAGCGAAGACACGTCTTAGTACCTGATTATGGCTTCTTACCAATCATATCAGCTCCATTATCCTCAAAGAGATTCCAAGGCCTTTCTTTATCAACAGAGCCAGAGTTTCCTGCCCCAAACCTGTCACACACAAGAACCACAACTCACGTCACAGTACAGCTGGGTGTCACACAGCCCAGGGTAGGGGTCCCCCCCGGCAGCGGCGGACGCGGGCCCCGCTCCGCCCAAGGCCGGCGGGGAGGCGGCGCGGGCAGGCCGCCGTGTCTGGGGCCACCGCCCGCTCCGTGGGGCCCTGGCCATGCACCGCGCCTCCCGGTGGATCCAAGTCTGCCCCGCACGCTGCTGCCCCGGGGGGATCCAAGTCCGTCCCCCACGCTGCTGCCCCCGGTGGATCCGAGTCCGCCCCGCACGCTGCTGCCCCCGGGTGGATCCGAGTCCGCCCCGCACGCTGCTAACCCGGGTGGATCCGAGTCCGCCCCCCACGCTGCTGCCCTGGGTGGATCCAAGTCCGCCCCCCACGCTGCTGCCCCAGTGGATCCGAGTCCGCCCCCCACGCTGCTGCCCCGGTGGATCCGAGTCCGCCCCCCACGCTGCTGCCCTGGGTGGATCCAAGTCCGCCCCCCACGCTGCTGCCCCCGGGTGGATCCGAGTCCGCCCCGCACGCTGCTGCCCCGGTGGATCCAAGTCCACCCCCCACGCTGCTGCCCCGGTGGATCCAAGTCCGCCCCCCACGCTGCTGCCCCGGGTGGATCCGAGTCCGCCCCTCACGCTGCTGCCCCGGTGGATCCGAGTCCGCCCCGCACGCTGCTGCCCCGGTGGATCCGCCCCCACGCTGCTGCCCCCGGTGGATCCGAGTCCGCCCCGCACGCTGCTGCCCCGGTGGATCCGAGTCCGCCCCCCACGCTGCTGCCCCCGGTGGATCCGAGTCCGCCCCCGCACGCTGCTGCCCCGGTGGATCCGAGTCCGCCCCCCACGCTGCTGCCCCCGGTGGATCGAGTCCGCCCCCCACGTCTGCCCGGGATCGCCCCCGCACGCTGCTGCCCCCGGTGGGTCCGAGTCCGCCCCCCACGCTGCTGCCCCGGTGGATCCGAGTCCGCCCCCCACGCTGCTGCCCCGGTGGATCCGAGTCCGCCCCCCACGCTGCTGCCCCGGTGGATCCGAGTCCGCCCCCCACGCTGCTGCCCCGGTGGATCCGAGTCCGCCCCCCACGCTGCTGCCCCCGGTGGATCCGAGTCCGCCCCCGCACGCTGCTGCCCCGGTGGATCCGAGTCCGCCCCCCACGCTGCTGCCCCGGTGGATCCGAGTCCGCCCCGCACGCTGCTGCCCCGGTGGATCCGAGTCCGCCCCCCACGCTGCTGCCCCCGGTGGATCCGAGTCCGCCCCGCACGCTGCTGCCCCGGTGGATCCGAGTCCGCCCCGCACGCTGCTGCCCCCGGTGGATCCGAGTCCGCCCCGCACGCTGCTGCCCCCGGTGGATCCGAGTCCGCCCCGCACGCTGCTGCGCCACGGCCTCCCCACCCTCCTCGGGTCCCAGCGGCCCCGCCACCCTGCCTCACCTGCCCGGCCGCGCCCCGCCCGGCCCCGCCTGGCCCCAACCGCCCCTGCCCCCCCCCCCCCCCCCGCCCGGGCCCGCCTGGCCCGTTGGGTTCTCGCAGGACCCCGCTGGGCCTTGCAGGGTCGGTGCCATCCAATCCCAGCGGGGCCCGCGAGCCTGCGCACTGGGGCGCCGCCCTGCGCCACAGCCCTGTGCTGGCCTGGCTGGAGCCGGCTGTGCCCTCTGCTGGCCGCCCGGGGCGCTGCAGCGCTGCCTGCAGGCGGGACCCAGCGGCGGCGTCCCTTGGGCTGCTGGTCCGCAGCCCTGTGGTACAGACCCTCGTCCTAAGCTAGGCTCCTGAGGCCCCCCGCGTCCTGAGCCGTGCCCTGATCTTGAACCATGACGACTGTGGTCCCTAGGAGTGGTCACTTGGTTCGTACCTACCCCTGACCGTCTCCCCTACACACTTAGTCGCAGAGGGGCTACGGTGAGGGTGGCTCTGCAGTGTCAGAGCAGAACGGATGGAGGGTGTAGGCGCTTTGGGCAGAACTACTGCAGAAGTCACTAACCTGTGCACATGGTGAGGTCAGTTGGCTACAGGTCAGTTGAGAGTTTCTGTTAGGGTGGTCAGTGTAGAGGGAATTCAGGATGCCAACATTGCCTCATTGCATGAAGCCAGAATCGTTTTAACTTGGTGAGTACATCCCTCTCCATTTGGTCCTGACCACAGCCACTCTGGTAGATCCAGTTCGTTTGAGGTCATGACAAGACCTGCCTCTCTTACCCAGCAGCCTTCAATGTTGGCCTGAGACAGTCATCTCCTCGGGCTGAAGGGAGCCTGAGCAAAAACGGCCACCCTCTGTCCCTGCACGGAAGGTTCTGCTTCCTGCTCTGTGAGTCGCTGTCAATAGCGGGATGCCTTCTCTCCATCAGAGGCCTGGTTTTTCCTCCACAGCCATGGAACCCTCCAGGCAAGCTATACCAGTGCCAGGGTGAGATTTCTCTTAAAGAAGGACCCCACGTCTGATGTCTCCTTTGTTTTTCATAAGTCTCTCATATCAGAACTCTGCACACAAATGGTCACTATTTCACAAATAAGAGCAGCATGGATAAATGGAAATGTTATGAATATAGTTAGGTCCCTAAATAGATTGCTGTCTTAGGAACACACAGAAGAAAGAATTCCTACCCACAGCATCAGAAAATCCCTGAATGGAGACTAAATGGAGACTTGGTTGAAGTAACTCTGAGGCTCCATCCCCCAACTTTATGCAAAACCACACAAGAATCTCAGAGGCCACTGGCCCAAGAGGTTTTTCTTGGCAGCTTCTGTGAACAATTCAAAGAACTATATACTGTGTTATCAAACCTTCTACCGTTCTTTGGAAACCCTTTCACACCCTTGTGTCTAACCAGTTGTCAGTAGTGCATGGAGTCTCCCAGGCCTGGACTTCAGCCCCTGCTTTGCTACTGAATAGCTGGTGACATTGAGCAAGTCACTTCCCAACTTCTATTTCAGTTTCTTTAAAAAAAATAAAATGAAATAAAAAAATAAATAAAAATAAAAAAGGCCATAGGGTTGTAAGTGCTTAATAATACAAAGTACAAAAGCATCCAGCACTGTGGCAATAAATGTTGCTTCCCTTTCCCAGGGGAATGGAGTCACACATTTCCCTAGGGCTGTGGTCTTCAAGAGTTTCTGTGCTCACTGTTTCTATCTCTTAAATGTCTGTTTCTAAGCAAAGGATTCACTGCAGCTGTGGCTTCTGTCCTGTTGTAGTTAAGACTGGATACTCTTCACAAATTAGACCAGACATATTCATGCAGCAGTCATTCAAAACACAGGTCTATAAGACCAGGTTCACTAATACTCCCTTTCCTCTGGGTCCCAGAACTCAACCTCACAGGACTCTCCGCTATACAACCCCAGGCCCTTGCTCCTTATTACAGGCCTGGTCCTTGCTATGGTCTTCCAGCCCAGGCCTCAGTTCTTCCTCTCCTAGTCCATCCCTCCAGGTCCCCTTTCTAGCCTAGCTGAGGAGTCTTGGTTATCCCTTCCTTGCTGCCCCACAGACACCACCTTCTAATGTCTTCCTTCACCCTGGGCTCACTAGTGCATCTCTAGGGACCCTCATACAGGGGAGCAGCAGTGACCAGCACAGAGAGATAATGCTAATTCTGCAATCTCTGTCTGCCTCCCCACCCCTGGTCTGGGTATCCAGGCTCCCTCTTGGATGAACCTGAGGGCCAGGCAAATCCCTGCTCTCTGCTGCGATAGGACCCATCTGCTTCCTTCAAGTGTAATAATTTACTGCCAAAATGGCCCCTCATCTCAAGCCATGTGTCTCCAGACACAGAGAGGAGCCATAAGGGCCTTCCAGACCCCAGTGAACAGCTCACACACAGGACCTTAGAACCCAAAGTCATTTTTTCACAGTTCACAAGGTCCATGGGCGAGTTCAGTTTTCTAAACCTGGCTTGAACCAGGGAAGAACACATAATGAAGAGTAAGAAAAAAAGATTAATTTCAGCAACACTAACCTTTCCTAGGATCTGTCATGATACAGGCCTCTGCTTTGCAGCCTGATTTATTTTTAGATGGCGTTCTTCCCACTCAGCACCACCAAGCATCAGTCGATGGGGATCGTGAGCTTAGAAGAAGCCGTGGGGCATTTCTGTGTGTTTCTTTCTCTCTGCTTAGCTTTGAGACACTTCACATAAAAGGCTCTATAAAAATAAATCGTGGAAAGTACAACACTGGTAAAAATCCCAGTGGAAGCTGAAAACTATTTTATTTAAAGAGCAGAAAGATGTGCACTTACCTCGTTGTGAATTCCCAGCTGCCTAGTCCCCAAGCCTGGCACATGGTAGATGCCCAATAAATATTAATTGATTAATCCATTAGTTGGCCGCTCATCTGTCTGCAGCCTTCAACCAGTCCATCAATCTGCATGCACACCCCACAAGGAGAGAGAGGATCCTTAGGCTTTGACAGAAGAGGTGCTAAGCTGACAGGCAAGCCTGCTACAAACTCTTGTATATAAATGCGCTGCCTTCCACTTCCAACTCTACTTATTCACAATAAAATAATGATATGGCAGAAAGTGAACTGCAAATACTGCCAAATTCTAACAGAGGAGCTAGACATGTGCCTTTCAAGCCTCACGTATTATCCCTTGGTCTGTGCTATGCCCTGGGCTTTCCAGCAAGAATACAGATGTCATTGTATTGTATCTTATTAATTAGGCCGAATAGGGTGCACACAGAAGGCAACTTCTTTGTTTCTCTTCAATGCCATCAAGTTCAATGTCCAGATGCATTTTGTCCTGGGCCCTTGCATATAAAATCCTGGGCAGGTCCATAACTTTGAACACCCAGGACAGTCCCATTTCAGTGTAAGATTCCCTTTACCCTCCTGTCTGTTAGACTGTCTCCGACCTTGAAGCTGGTACTGCTATGGGCCGCAAACAGGCACGAGAAAATGGTGCATCCATTTGTCCTTCCTCAAGAGGCTGCCCACCCACATCCTTCTCTCCAGACTCAGGTTCTGATACCTCTGCAACTGGAATCCAGCACTAGGCCCTCTGGGCTCCACAGGTATTTTGAGCAGCCTGTTTGTCCTGAGAGAGAATCTTGTGGTTCCCTATGAATTCTCCTGCAGGGTGTCTCCAAGTGCAACTCCACTGCCTGGGTGATGTTGTCTCTGGCCAGCTATCTACAGTGCCCTTCCTCTGTTCCTACCTGCTCCAGAGTACCAATGAGTTTATGTAGTCTGTGCTGTGAGTAAAGATGCCAGAAAAATGGGTAAATGGAGGTCAAAATGGTAAATGGAGGTCAAATGCTGACTGGTTTTGTGCCCCACTTCTCAAAGGGATAAAAAGGCCACTTTTGTATAATTTATCCACAGTAGGATGGCTTTTTATAATTCTCACTAATAGATCTTCTGTGTGAGCTGAGGTTCTGACTCTCCGGTTGGGCCCATGTGATGCCTACTTATTTTACAAAGGCTTTGGGCTGTGCCCCTCCTATATGGCCATGTGGCTATAAGAAAGGCTTCTGCATCCTTACCCTTCCAAGAGTATGACAATTTATTCCTGGGAAGTCTTTTTTCTCTTTGCTCTCCCACCAGGCTTGTTGTTTCTGCCTTCACTTCTCACCTTTAGATTCCTCAGGCATGGATTAGACACCAACCCCTTTGTATGGTACATGCTGGATAGCTAGTTTGTGTGAGCACACCCTGAATGTCCTTGTTAATCACTATCTTGAGAATGTAGAGATCCCATCCTCCTTCAATATTCCCATCAAGCAGAATATGGAGAAGAACATGTTTTTCACCCTTCAAGATCAGGGGCTCTAGGGGTAGCCAACCTGGAGCATGTCCCTTATAATGAAGAATGTTCAGAGAGGAGCCTTTCATCTCCTTGGAATGCTGGCCATGCAAGTAGGGAGAGGCCACAGATAGTTAGTAGACTAGATGCTACATTTTAAAGGCTTGCTACTTGTAGATCCCAGCAGCAGTTGCTTTGTCCAGTCAACCACCTCTGGACTCCCTGTACATAAGTTGTCCCAGTAACCCTATGTCTCAAGCTCTGAATCTGGATCTTTTCTTTGTCCTCACCAGACCATTACCCACACTTGGCTTAGAGTCTGCTAGGATACAGCTACACACCCGTGTCCCCAACAACAACAACTGCAGGAAACCCTATTAAGCCTTATAATTTATTCTCTTATGCCAGGTGAAGCTCTGTCCTCCATCCCACGTATGGAAGTGGAAATGCCATAGCATTCCAACACCTGTTTTCAGAGGAATTTTCCATTCTTGTCCTCTTGCCTCTTGCCTTACAGGCTATGGGTGGGTGAAGCCAGTGCTGCTGGCTTGCCAGTCAAGGTGACTCTTGAGTAATCAATTGAATGAAGAAGGGAGTATGTGCTACATAAGGATGTCCTTCCTTCTGGTACTCCCATTATATTAGAGCTTCATAGTGTGGTTATCTTTACAGTCTGTACTACAGAATCTCTTGTAGATAAAACCATGTCATAGCATTGCCGTGAGCCCTCAATAATGGTACCTCTTGTAATGAACTTCATGATGATCCCATCTTAATGAAACTCCCTCTAAGGTTCCCCCTATCCAGAGATATCTCAAATTCAGAATGAATAAAACCAAACTGATCACTAAATATGATATTCCTTGATCATCCCCCATCTCAGTTGATGGGACCACCATTCCTTCTGCTTCAGAATCAGCAGTGGTGTCCAAAATGATCTGATTACCTTTTGTCTTTCTCATCCCAATCCTTCCTCCACCCCACAAACCAGACTAGTTTTTCTAGATTAGAGTCCTGATTATAATAAACACTGCTGAAAACCCAACCTTAGTTTCATAATCTGTCCACACCCCATCTCCTGGCTCCTCTCCTACCTCTTAGTCCCCTTGTTCACTCTGCTGTGTGCTGCATCCCCATGCCTTTCAGGGCCTATACCTCTCCTCTTAGAGGAACATTGTGCTACCCCATCCCAGACCCTTCCTTCAGGCAGGACTGATACTCCCTTTTGGGAAAAATCCCTTTTCTCTATATGACATTTTTTACGATGCTTTTTTACAACATTTTTTACTATGCTCAGTCTAGCATTATTCCCACTGATTATAGTGATGTGTTTGTATTTTATCTCCTTCACAAGACACAAGCTTCCATGGAGTAATCACCATCCAGTCACCTCTATCACCTCAGCCTTGCCCAGAGCATGCTGTATATAGTAGGTACTCACTGAATGTGTGTCAAGCTGAAGACGGGGCAGAAGAGTTGTTAGAGTTGTTCCAATATTCTTCCCATTCATTTTTCTCTAGGATTGCTTGACTCTGAAGCTGAGTTCCTTATTCTGCAGCAGAGATTTGTGTTGCTGAAGGATGGAACTGTCATTTATGGGGGAAAAAATACACTGCAAGTACCATGATGATAGCACTACATAGAGGTGCTGTTGGAGGGTTGTGAGCACTTCCCAACACAGCTGGCAACAGAGGCTGAGAGCTCTCACTCTTGGTTAATGGATCTGTACCTTTCTGTGGGACCTGCCCTGCCAGTATGGGAGCAGCCATGACATGGTTAAAACCTCATTGGGAAGACCATTTTTTTTAATTAAACTTTTTTACTTTGAGATAATTATAGATTCACATGTAGTTATAAAATATAATATAGATGATCCCCTGTGCCCTTTACTCAGTTTGCCCTAAGGATAGCATGTTATGAAACTAGTATAATATCACAACCAGGATATTGACATTCATCCATATCTCTTATTTAGATTTCTTTTGTCTTACTTGTACTGTTTGTGTTAAGTTCTATACAATTTTATCATGTGGGTAGGTTCACGTATCCAACACCACAGTCAAGAAAGAGAACAGTTCCATTACTATCAGGGTCCCTCCTGGTGCCGTTTGATCACACTCATATTCCTGCCCCCTCTTTAACCTAAGGTAACCACGGATCTGTTCTCCATTTCTAGAACTTTGTCACCTCAAGACTGTTGTATAAATGGAATCATACTGCATGCCGTTTTGTGACTGGCTTCTTCTCGGCATAATTCTCCAGAGATCCATCCAAATGTGCGTAGTTCATCCTATTGGGTATGGATGTATCATGATTTGTTTAACCCTTCACATGGTTGAACAATCCAGATGGATTATTTCCAGTTTGGAGCTATTACAAAGAAAGCTGCTATGAACATTTGTGTACAGGTTTTTGCGTGAGTATGTCTCCTTTCTCTGAGATAAATGCCTAAAATGCAACTGCTGAGTCTTATAGTAATTGCATTTTTACTTATTTACAGAAACTACCACACTGTTTTCCATAGTGACTAGAGCATTTTACAGTCCCACTGGCAATGTGTGAGTTACTCAGTTTATCCGCATCTTTGCCAGCATTTGGTATTGTCATTCTTTCTTATTTATCATTCTGATATGTATAGAAGTATCTTTTTGTGGTTTGATTTTTGCATTTCCCCAATAGCTAATGAGGTTGAACACCTTTATATGTGCTTACTTGTCATCTGGATATAATCCTTGGGGAAATATCTGTTCATGTCTTTTCCCTATTTCCTAATTGTATTTTTGGCTTTTTACTGCTGAGTTTTGAGAGTTCTTTATATATTCTACATACTAGTCTTTGTTGGATGTATGATTTGTAAATATTTCCCCCCACTTTACAGTTTGTCTTTTTATCCTCTTAACAGAATCTTACACTGGGCAAAAGACCAATTTATCCATTTTCCTTTTATGTGTCATGCTTTTGATGTAAAGTCTAAAAACGCTTTGCTTAGCCCTGGTTCCCAGGGCTTTCCTGGGTTGTTGGGGTTTTTTCCCCTAAAAGTCCCCAAATTTTACATTTTCATTTAAATCTGTGATCCATTTTGAGTTCATTTTTGTATGAGGTATTTAGGTCAGTTCTCTCTCTCTCTCTCTCTCTCTCTCTCTCAATCTATGGACGGCCAATTGTTTCAGTGCCATTTATTGAATGGCTATCATTTCTCTATTAAATGTCTTCTGCCCCTTTGTCAAAAATCAGTTGGAAATATTTGTGTGGGTTTATTCCTGGGTTCTTTATTCCATTGATCTGTGTCTACTGGTCTGCCATACCACACTGTCTCAATTCTGGTAGCTATATAATAAGCTTTAATGTTTGACACAGCTATTCCTTCCATTTTATTTTGCTTTTTTCAAGATTATTTTAGTTATTCTAGGGCCTGAGCCTTTCCAGTATATATTTTTTATCTATATAATATGAATCATACTTAAAATATAAAATAAAATTTATGAAGTTTAGAATAAGCATGCTATATCTACAACATACCTTGGTGGGAATTTGATAGGAATTACATTATACCTCTAAATTAAATTTTGTTGGGGAGAATTCACATCTTTTACCATATTGAGTTGGGAAGTCCACTCTAGCTCTACTACTAGAACTTAGGGGTAAACGTGTGTATGTTAGAGCTTATGTTCGACCTTATACAAATGGTGTGCTGGCACAAAATAGAAGCTTAACAAATATTTAGTGAAGAGTTTGCATCAGTGATTCCCAAATCTGACCATACATACAATTCTCTGCTGAGCTTGATAAAAGAACAGATTCTGGGTTTTACCCCACCCTGCTGATTCAGAGTCTGTCTCCATGGTGGGTGAGAACAGTAAAGCTGTACTTTTAACACCCTCTACAGGTGATTCCTTTTTTTAAAAAATAAATTTATTTTTTAATGGTGTTCAATTTGCCAACATACAGAATAACACCCAGTGCTCATCTCGTCAAGTGCCCCCCTCAGTGCCCGTTACCCATTCACCCCCACCCCCCGCCCTCCTCCCCTTCCACCACCCCTAGTTCGTTTCCCAGAGTTAGGAGTCTTCATGTTCTGTCTCCCTTTCTGATATTTCCTACCCATTTCTTCTCCTTTCCCTTCTATTCCCTTTCACTATTATTTATATTCCCCAAATGAATGAGACCATACACTGTTTGTCCTTCTCCGATTGACTTACTTCACTCAGCATAATACCCTCCAGTTCCATCCACGTCGAAGCAAATGGTGGATATTTGTCGTTTCTAATGGCTGAGGAATATTCCATTGTATACATAGACCACATCTTCTTTATCCATTCATCTTTCGATGGACACCGAGGCTCCTTCCACAGTTTGGCTATTGTGGACATTGCTGCTATAAACATCAGGGTGCAGGTGTCCCTCTAACATTTAATTTATGAACTCTTCTTTATGTACTTTTATTTTTTATTTCTTGTTCTCTTTATGAGAGAAGTCTTATAGGTCATTTAGCATGTTTTGCTATTAATGAAAAAAAGAAATTTCCAGGCATTTGAAGAGGCTTGTTTCAAAGGCACTCAGGGCTAGAGCCAGCTATGTGCACTATTACACAGTTTCATAGGCCTCAAGTTTAGGGAATTAATCAAGTGTGCAATTAAGTGAGTGAATAAGAGTATTTACAGTTTTGAAACTTCTTGCACTCTGCTGAACCCTGCTTGCTTATTTCCTCTTTGGAAAAGAAATGGAGGCCTACAGGTTCAAAAAGAATCTGGTCCTCTTGCTTGTAGGACCTTCTCCGTTCCCCCAGGCCTGTTTAATCATTTGGAGCCATATCTCAGGAAGAACACATTAATTTGTCTTAGGTGGCCTTGATTGTAGCTGCTACTTGCTTTGTTTCAGAGCAAACATCAGAAAGGGCAATGCAGTCCCTAAGGGATTCAGCCCATTTCTGCAAACTGCTTCCAAGTCTGGCTTCTGCAGTGTACATCCTCACACCTGGCTGTACCTAAGTGCAGCCACTCTGGAAAACTGTGTGGAGGTTCCTCAAAGAGTTAAAAATAGACCTTCCCTACGACCTAGCAATTGCACTGCTGGGGATTTACCCCAAAGATACAGATGCAATGAAACGCCGGGACACCTGCACCCCGATGTTTCTAGCAGCAATGTCCACAATAGCCAAACTGTGGAAGGAGCCTCAGTGTCCATCGAAAGATGAATGGATAAAGAAGATGTGGTTTATGTATACAATGGAATATTACTCAGCCATTAGAAATGACAAATACCCACCATTTGCTTCGACGTGGATAGAACTGGAGGGTATTACGCTGAGTGAAATAAGTCAATCGGAGAAGGACAAACATTTTATGGTCTCATTCATTTGGGGAATATAAATAATAGTGAAAGGGAATAGAAGGGAAAGGAGAAGAAATGGGTAGGAAATATCAGAAAGGGAGACAGAACATGAAGACTCCTAACTCTGGGAAACGAACTAGGGGTGATGGAAGGGGAGGAGGGCGGGGAGTGGGGGTGAATGGGTGACGGGCACTGAGGGGGGCACTTGACGAGATGAGACTGGGTGTT
Organism: Vulpes lagopus; assembly: GCF_018345385.1. Lineage (NCBI taxonomy): Eukaryota > Metazoa > Chordata > Mammalia > Carnivora > Canidae > Vulpes > Vulpes lagopus. The sequence continues at coordinate 41,144,550 of NC_054825.1, read as the reverse complement.
ATTCTGTATGTTGGCAAATTGAACACCAATAAAAAACAAATTTATTATTAAAAAAATAAAAATAAAAAATAATAAAAAATAAAAATTTTGTCTTTGTTTCTTCTGTTGTCTCTTTTATTTTCTGTTTCAGTTTCTTGTTTTCAACTTAAAATTTATTATACAAGTAATAAATATAGAAAAGTAAAGGGATTGGGGCACCTGGGTGGCTCAGTGGTTGAGCGTCTGCCTTTGGCTCAGATTGTGATCCCAGGCCCAGGGATTAATTTTGGCATTTTTCTGTACAGAAGTGTTAACATTTTCCCATATTGTCAACTTCATAGTTCCTCTTTTTTATGCTTTATTTTTGCTGTAAGCCAGAAGAACTATATTATTCCTCTGTAGATCTGATAAAACCAGAGTCTGCTTTCTACATCTTTTCTCAAACAGAAACAGTTTTTTTTTAATCAACTCATCAGTAGTTTTGACAAATGAAGTAGACTTTGAATTTAAATCCACTTTTCCTGCTACCCCGTTTGGTCTATGAAGGTGGCTTCCTTCCCCCATGTTGAAATGCTGACTGCCATGTATCCCCTGTTATGTCATGTCAAGTGCATTCCTTGCCTCACACAGTGGTCCACCAGCTCTATTTATTTCCTTTTTGGTGTATTTGTTAACCCCATCTAGTTTTAGTTTCTTGTTATGGTGAAGGGTATATATATCATAACCTCTGGTAATGCTGGATCTACCACTTCTCTCTTTCTTTTTCATTAGATGTTCCCATCTTACTTTTCCTTCATATCATCTTTAGGATCAGGTTGCTGAGTTCAAAAGGAAAGTGCTTTTATTTTTTAAAAGATTTTATTTATTTATGAGAGAGAGAGAGAGAGAGAGAGAGAGGCAGAGACACAGGCATAGGGAAAAGCAGGCTCCACGCAGGAGCCCGACTTGGGACTTGATCCTGGGACTCCAGGATCGCGCCCTGGGCTGAAGGCAGGCACCAAACTGCTGAGCCACCCAGGGATCCCCAGGAAAGTGCTTTTAAAAGATCTTCTAACCATCTGGAGTTGCATAGGAAGAACATGATGTCAACACATGGTACTCCTGGGGCCTTGAGCCAAGGCTCTCGGAAGATTCCCTCAACGAAACTAACAGAACTTTGAAAACTGTGAGGACTCCTTCAACCAATGGAGAACTAAAAAGTGCAAACTGGAACATTGCATCTATCCCAGGAACTGTGTATTGGTGTGGCCGCCGTGAGACCTCACCCTAGGCTGGTTTCTCTTCATGTAGGTGGTTGGTTCTCAGATCCTTTCACAAGGGGGAAGCCCACCATAAGCACACATATGAACACACACATGCATGCACATACATGCACACACACACACACACACACACACACACACAGCTTTATTCAACATAAACCCCAGAATGGAAGAGAGGTCACAACTGCTATTCAAAATGAGTCTCAGGGGCAGCCCTGGTGGCTCAGTGGTTTAGCACCCCCTGCAGCCCAGGGTGTGATCCTGGAGACCCTGGTCGAGTCCCATGTTGGGCTCCCAGAATGGAGCCTGCTTCTCCCTCTGCCTGTGTCTCTGCCTCTCTCTCTCTCTCCTCTCTGTGTATTCTCATGAATAAATAAATAAAATCTTTAAAAAAAATGAGTCTCAGAAGTGACAGGTGTGATCTTTTTGAAGTTACTTCTTAACTGGGTGAGACCCTCCATTCCATGTTGCCTTCTCAGGGACCCACAGGCTTCTTTCCTGGCTGTAGAGCTCATACGTACATTCTCTGGACCAGGAACATCTGAGGGCTCTTCCATGTGATCATTGTCAAAAGGATGTCCATGCAGAAACTTTGGGGGTTTTCAGACTTTCTCTGTGCACCTAAAACAACAATCAGCTTTCACTGGCTTGCCTCGCCCTGAGGCCGGCAGCCTTCACTAAAGAGAGCAGTTCAATTGCCTTCAATTGAACAGTTCAATCCCACCACAGCAGGGATTGTTTTAGCCTCCTAAGAGAGAAATATTTTGTGAGAGAAATAGTTGGACTCATGACACGTGATGTAAAGGCATGTGTGTCACACAAGTCCACATGGAAAACACATTCTAGGGAAAAATGCAAAAATGCACCAAAAGTTGAAACAGACTGATGCAGTGTGAATCTGACCCTCCTAACTGTATGATCTTGGACAAATTAAATAAACAAAACTTTTAAGTCCCATTTTTAAAAGAAGAATAAGAATACCATTCAAAGTTGATATGAGGACCAAATGAAATTATTTGTGGAAACTGCCTATGTACCAATATTATCTCATTGTCTAAAAGGACCAAGAAAATAATTTATTATATAGTTTTAAAGGATGTATGATTCCATCCATAAATAAAGTCCTCCTTATACTCTTCAAGTTCTCCTCACTTCTAGAATGAAAGAGATAATCAACAACTATCCTTAATCTTTTGAGGATTGTGGGTCACTTAGAGAACTTAAGGGATATTAGGAGTTGCTTTTTCAAAAAAAGGTGGGGGGTTCTTTTTCCAAAAGAAACAAGGAAGTCAGTATTCTAACTCTAGAGGTGCTTGGGTGCCTTGAAGCCTATCTATGGGCTGTTCCACAGAGCCCAGGCTATGAACTCACACCTTGAGCACTAACTTGCAGGCCTGCCTTCTCAGCACAGTAGAGTAAGTGACTATGGCAGGCCTAAGCCTAATTACATCCCAAGCCATTGTCCATAGCTGAGAGCTATTCAGTACATCCAGATTCAGATACCCTTGCCATGAACTATTATTTCTCCCCACCTCACCTCACCCCTCACATTAGAGAACAAGTCTGAAAAAGTTACCTGGCTCCTTTGTCAACATGGGAAAAACCAAACAGGACTGAATGCATTCATAAAGGCTGCATCATCTCATTGATATAATGCCCTTCTTTATGACTTAGGACTAAAATGAATTAAGACTTTGTGAGTCCTTACTACTCACCAAGCAGTGTGCTAAACCCTTAACATGCATTGTCATCTCTTATAATGACAGTATGAGGTGGCTTTCACTATCCCCATTTGGTAGTCAGCTGAATCTTGGATGGTTTCAAAATCACTGGGTGATCTGCAGCAAATGGCAGAGGCAGGCTTGGATCCCCAGGGGACTGCAAATCTCCTGGGACATTTCATAAGTACTGAAATTTGGGGGCTCTTGGCTGCCTGGGTCCTCAAAGCATTGCTCACCCCATCTTCTTTTAGCTCCCAGCCCTGAGAACCCCACTCTAGAAGGACTGCCCTCCACATATAAGGCACCCTCTGCTGGCTCCACACTCCTGTGAATCCATCGTTCGTCATCCCCAAAGCTGTCAGTGTCCAACTTCCATATGGATGGCAGGCATGGTCTTCAAAGCCTCCAGGTCCTCCCCTCTGTTAATGTGTTGCTTCCTATTTCAGATCAGAACCAGTCCTTCTGTCACATCAGAATTTCCAATACCCACCCACCTCATCAGCTTGCCTGCCATGGGCATCTAAGAATCTAGGTCAATCATTGCAGGAAAAATGTAGCTAGGGCACAATGGTATGAAAGTGAACAAGACTGCTTCGATCACACCCAAATCTTCATGAGCCAATGCCTTGGTAAGTTTCTTTGTGCCTTGAAAATATGTTTATATGGAAGTTTCTTGAGCATTCAGCATTTTAAACTGACTGGAAAAAAAATAAATAAACTGACTGGAACAGCATACGCTATAGATACTTTAACAGGATTTTGGGTGGTTTGCCAAGCTGTCAAGAGTTTAACCCACTCTGTTCCCAGTCTGACAGTTTATTTTTTTTAAGATTTTATTTACTTACTCACGAGAGACACATGGAGGCAGAGACACAGGCAGAGGGAGAAGCAGGTTCCCCAGGGGGAGCCCGATGTGGGACTGGATCCCAGGATCCCAGGATCATGCCCTGAGCTGAAGGCAGATGCTCAACCACTGAGCCACCCAGGTGTCCCCTAGTCTGACAGTCTCTATGATACCTATTCTTCGCTTGTCTTCAGTACCATCCGACTCCAGCTCTCTGACCCAGAGTCAACTTATGGTGGCATCTTCTGTTGCCAGATTGACTTTCTTGATCAAGAAAAAGCTCACTGTGTTGAGGCATAGCAGCTGTTGATAAGGGCCACATTACATGGCCCTTCTCTGAGGCTCTTCTCTGAAATATATTTAGCCAGAGGGCGGGCAGGAGCACACAAAAGAGGAGTCAGCACTTCACAAGCAGCCCACCAAAAGAGAGAAGGTCCACCCAGCCACATGCTGGTGGCAGCAGAGGAGAGCACTGAGCATGCAGTCTGAAGAGGGGGAGAGCCAGGGATGTGTGTGACCCTAGAAAAGTCACTGTGTGACCCTGGAAAAGTCCCGAATGTGTCATCTATGAAATGGGAATGACAATAACCTGATCTTTTTTAGCGTTGTTGTCATGGAACATGGGCCATTGTAAGTGCCATGATGAGGTGTGACCTCCTGAGGGGGCATAAGGGACACAAATGATGCCCATGGACCACCACCCAGCCAAGGTGAACTCTGAACCCCACTAGAAGAGTTCAGCACAGCCTCAGTCTACCCAGAGTGATACCCACCTGAGGGTACCGTCATCCAAGTCCACAGCCTCCTCTAGGTCTTCCCATTCACTCTCACTATCACAGACTTCTTCTGCAGGCAAAGACTCTGAGAGAAAACTCCAAGAACAGAACTGTGGCAAGGGAATGGTCTCTGAATCTGCCTCCAAACATTCTTCAGAGGGTAGCTGGCCTTCCCATGTAGAGTTGATGGTAAGATATGCTTCATTTTCCACAGTGGAAGAAGAGGCTTTACGTAGATGACCCGTGTCTCCCTCCTCATCATCTGTGTCCAATTCAGGACTAGAAAACAGAAACCCATGTGTCTTCCAGCATTGATAAGAAATTCCTCTCCCCACCTTTCCTTGCTTTCAGTATGTTCATCATGACACAGCATAGGAGAGCCAGACAGTGTCCAAACAGCTCCTGCCAGAGACTGCTCTGAAAAGTAAATAAAGCATGGCCCTGTCTTTGAGGATCCCCTGATTTAGTGGGAAGAGTGAGCAGTGAACAAATGTTAGAATCCAGGGAGAGAGTGCTATGGTAGAGGCAGCATAGAGCATTATGGGAGCAGGGGGGCTCCTGACTGAGCCCAGGAGACCACGGAGGACTTGCCAGAGGACATGGCATCGAAAACAGAGCTATGACTCTGTTCTAGGACTGATTCTTCATATGGGGGGTTAGGGAGACCTCAGGTAAGTTTATTAACTTCTCTGGGACCTCAGTTTGCTCATCTGAAAAATGGGAAGGTCGAGAAATTTATAGAATTGCTTAGATCACATAATTCTGGTACATACGTTCGTGGCTCCTGGTACAGGAGGAGTCCTCAGTAAATGGGAGAGGCTATCATCATAATGATGACGATTGTCATTTCAACAGAAGGGTTAGGGGGAAAGAGCCCAAGCAGGAGGCTGGGATCAACTCAAGCAGGTGACCTTCAAAGCACTTCGTGCAAATATCAAGTCCTTTTTGGAGTGCTGAGAAAGGGCCTATTTGGAGAGGCAACCAGCTGGAGTGACATTTAGTCCCCGTGTGACACAGGAAGTAGATGAGCGATGAGAGAGGCACATTGTCTGACCGTGAAGATTCAGGCACAACAGTGGAAGAACACGCATTCCAGGGACTGCCCAAAGGTCACCCCACATGCTCTCTGATTAGAACAAGCAGTCGAGACAGATGGCAGAGCACTTTGTACAGCTCTTCAAACATGCAGAGAATGTGGTCAGAAAATATCTGTTGAAAGCCCGGTTAGAGAGGATGAGGAGGAAAATCTATAAGAAATGCAAGCAGATTTAGCTTTTCATCAAACACACGAATTCTCATTTATCAGCCTCCTTCCCCACATCCAAAGCAATGGGTTGCTTTATTATGTACCCTCTGCTCTCCCCTCCCTCCCCCTGCCCCGAAATGTCCCTTTCTTGTAAACTCAGCTCTGATGCTGCTACAAGCCCCCAAATGCACAGAGGGTCAGTCCTCCCCAGTATAACTGGAGTTTCACCAACCTGAGTTTCACCATCAAAAAGATGTTATTTCTGCGCATGAGACCTACAGGATATATGTAAATGTGTATTTCATGTAAATAGATGCACACTCATGTGCATAAAAAGGAAACTGTATGCTACCTGGACTCTAAGAGGAATACTCACTTTAGGAAAGCAATATTTTAAAATCACTAAGCACTTTGAAGGAAAATTGGTTTAAAACCTTAAAGCATTTGACCAAACTGTGTAGAAAATGCATCTCCTTATAAGTATGGAAAGGAACACTGTGGAAGTTTTGTCATGGAAAGGGAAATCAGGGATGCCTGGGTGGCTCAGTGGTTGAGCTTCTGCCTTTGGCTCAGATCGTGATCCTGGGTCCTGGGGACCGAGTCCTGCATTGGGCTTCCAGTGGGGAGCCTGCTTCTCCCTCTGCCTATGTCTCTGTCTCTCTCTCTCTGTGTCTCTCATGAATAAGTAAGTAAAATCTTAAAAAAAAAAAAAAAGAACAGGAAATCCAGCCTCTTGCCCAGGCAGTCTCCCCACACCCCCCACACCCCTGCCTCCACAAGCAGCCCACTACCTCTCACACTCCCTCCCTCCCTCCCTATGGCTGGAGGAGAAGCAGGTGACAACACATGCCTTGGGCCACTACAATGCCTGACAGTGCCTGACCTCCCACCACCATCCTCCTCCAACCTTTCTGATAAGCTCTTGCAAGAGGTTGAAGTGTCAGAGTGTCTGGAGGGGCCTTGCTGGTCCCAAGGGTGACCTTGCGGTGTCTCTAAGACATCAAGGAGATAAGTCCAGTGGACTGCTGAGTTTGACGCTTGCATGACAATCCTGAGCTGAAGTCCAGTATTTAGGAGTTATTGGAGTAGTGTGCCTGACCATGTGTGGTTGGCGGGGAGTGAGCAGAGGGCTTAGGGGCACCTCCTGGGAACCTGTAAGTGTGCAGAGAGAAGCCAGCTGCAATCAACACCAGGCCCCAGTCTGCCCCAGCTCTGCTTTTGGACTACTGCCATTCCTGACCAGGCACAGGCCTCACTCTCTTCCCTCAGGCATGCTTCTGACCTCACAGAGGTTCCCTGTGTCTTCCTATCTAACCAAGAGGCCACTCACCTGGCAGCTTCATGCCTCGGCTAGCTACGCTTATGTCACCGCAGGTATGGCAGCTGCTGTTGAGTTTGACCTATAGCCTCCTACTCATTCTTTGCTATTCCAGAAACAGCACCCTTTCCGGAAGGTGTACTGTAACTTTAGGTTCATTTCAAGGACACTGGCTTCATTTTGCATACTTAACAACCATGAAGGCTTACAACATCACTTTCACTAAATGATACTTGCATTTTAATTACATGAATTTAACTATATGTGCTAGGAGAGAGAGAGAGAAATAACCTTAAACATCCTGCAATGACCATCTCTCCAATCTATGAGCATAAGCCCTGGAATGAACACAAGTGAAAGCCTCAAATCTGCTATCCCCATTCATTCCTATGAGTCCAGCACATAAAGATAAGTATTTGGCAGACAGCAAGGCCCTTCACTTGAGGCTCAAAGAAAAAGCAATCTCCTCCCACACCAGAGGAGAAAAGAACATCACACCTTCCAAAGTGATGTTCACTTCATGTGATTTTTGCTCAATGCCCTAACTTTAGCAACAAACCTTGCATAAGATGCGACTCCAGCCAAGTGCCAAGTCCTCCCTCCGGCAGCAGGCAATTCTAATCCTCCTCCATGAAAATGTACTGTACTGCTTTATTAGCATGCTTTCTAAGCACCTACTGTGACATGGTGGAGTCTCTAGTTGTACAGTTGTAAAAGAAAAGAACGAGGAAGGAAAGGTAAAATCTCATCTCCTCCATGAACACTCTGGATTTGCTGGCAGCCACCTGGCTCTAGGAAGGAGCCACCTGGCAGATGGTAAATTCTGGCAATTTACTGGGAATTTCAGTTGATGGGATTCATTCTTTAGCTAGAAACAATCCAAGAAAGGGAAAGAAATTGACTTTTGTTAAGTTCCTGCTGCATGCCAGGTGACTTGAGAGGACTCAGCAGGTGTTCTTTCTTTTGTTTTGTTTTTTTTTTTTGTTTGTTTGTTTGTTTGTTTTTCTTCTCTGAAACTCAAACTACTTTATTTATTTAAATAATTTTTAATAATACATTTATTTTTTATTGGTGTTCAATTTGCCAACATACAGAATAACACCCAGTGCTCATCCTGTCAAGTGCCCCCCTCAGTGCCCGTCACCCATTCACCCCCACCCCCCGCTCTCCTCCCCTTCCACCACCCCTAGTTCTTTTCCCAGAGTTAGGAGTTCTTTCTTTTGACCTGCAGAGTGCCCTGTGGCACCGTCCTGGTCTTTGTTTATATTTAAGAAGCTAAAGCTATAGTGTTGGCCATGTCTATGTCTTCCTCTGTGAGATTTCTGTTCCTGTCTTTTGCCCATTTCATGATTGGATTGTTTGTTTCTTTGTTGTTGAGTTGAATAAATTCTTTATAGATCTTAGAAACTAGCCCTTTATCTGATAGGTCATTTGCAAAAATCTTCTCCCATTCTGTAGGTTGTCTTTGAGTTTTGTTGACTGTTTCCTTTGCTGTGCAAAAGCTTCTTATCTTGATGAAGTCCCAATAGTTCATTTTTGCTTTTGTTTCTTTTGCCTTCTTGGATGTATCTTGCAAGAAGTTACTGTGGCTGAGTTCAAAAAGGGTGTTGCCTGTGTTCTCCTCTAGGATTTTGATGGAATCTTGTCTCACATTTAGATCTTTCATTCATTTTGAGTTTATCTTTGTGTCTGGCGCAAGAGAGTGGTCTAGTTTCATTCTTATGCTCTGCATCACTTGCCATCAGGGAAATACAAATCAAAACCACAATGAGATACCACCTCACACCAGTGAGAATGGGGAAAATTAACAAGGCAGGAAACCAAAAATTGTGGGACCCAGGAAATTTAACAACAATCTCCTAACCCTGGACAAGCAGAGCAGGACTGATTCTATTTTGTGCTACACCTGCCACCTCCCCTATGACCCCCACATGACCTGCTTATGGCTTAAGGCGCTGCCCCACCCTAGTCAACCGCTGGGCACACCCTAAGCGGAAATCGGCTCATAACAATGTAACCCTGCTTTGTGCCCCCCAATACTGCGCAACGATTCTGACCAAAGTGATAGGCCAGCTCAAGTGGATACTATAGGGTAAGGTGTAATTCAATCGGCCACCTGCGTGTGGACGACATGACTGTGCAACTTTCTGCGTATCCCATGGGCCACTGGCCCCTATAAAGCTGCTACGCCTCTTAGTCTCGGGGACCAAGTCCCTGCTCTGCTGCGTCGGGTATACTTGGACCCAAGCTCGAGCTTGTAAATAAACCCTCGTGTGTTTGCATCGGTGTCGGCTCCTTGGTGGTTTCTCGGATTCGCAATCTTGGACACAACAAAATGTTGGAGAGGATGCGGAGAAAAGGGAACCCTCTTACACTGTTGGTGGGAATGTGAACTGGTGCAGCCACTCTGGAAAACTGTGTGGAGGTTCCTCAAAGAGTTAAAAATAGACCTGCCCTACGACCCAGCAATTGTACTGCTGGGGATTTACCCCAAAGATTCAGATGCAATGAAACGCCGGAACACCTGCACCCCAATGTTTCTAGCAGCAATGTCCACAATAGCCAAACTGTGGAAGGAGCCTCGGTGTCCATCGACAGATGAATGGATAAAGAAGATGTGGTCTATGTATACAATGGAATATTCCTCAGCCATTAGGAATGACAAATACCCACCATTTGCTTAAACATGGATGGAACTGGAGGGTATTATGCTGAGTTAAATGAGTCAATTGGAGAAGGACAAACATTATATGTTCTTATTCATTTGGGAAATATAAATCATAGTGAAAGGGAATAGAAGGGAAGGGAGAAGAAATGTGTGGGAAATATCATAAAGGGAGACAGAACATGAAGACTCCTAACTCTGGGAAATGAACTAGGGGTGGTGGAAGGGGAGGAGGGCGGGGGGTGGGGGTGAATGGGTGGCGGGCACTGAGGGGGCACTTGACGGGATGACCACTGGGTGTTATTCTGCATGTTGGCAAATTGAACACCAATGAAAAATAAATTTATTATTTTATAAAAAAGAAGCTATAGTGAAAGGGAATAAAGGGGAAAGGAGAAAAAATGAGTGGGAAATACCAGAAAGGGAGACAGAACATGAAGACTCCTAACTCTGGGAAACGAACTAGGGGTGGTGGAAGGGGAGGTGGGCAGGGGGTGGGGTGACTGGGTGATGGGCACTGAGGTGGGCACTTGACAGGATGAGCACTGGGTGTTATTCTATATGTTGGCAAATTGAACACCAATAAAAAATAAATAAATGATAAAAAAAGAAGCCTCAGGCTCAGAGGAGTCAACACTCCCGGCATACTTAGTACAGCTTAGTACATGTTAAAGCTGAAACCAGCTATATGCTCAAGAAGTCTGTGCTCTTTTTGTTCCAAACTGCAGAAAGACAACTTGACTCACAGGTGCCAGAAAGGAAGAGGTATTTGCCTGGAACAGCCACCTCAGAACTGAGGTGCATACACTTGTAAGAGGAGTCTGCAAAGAGCCACAATCCTACCAGGAACTGCGGGACTATGTTCAGGGACTGTGGGGCATGTGACATGCTTTCTTCTTGTAGGGGATGGTCACTATGTATGCATCTAGAACAAGTTAATAATGTCCTGTTAGAGAAGAAGCTAACATGGTTTCAGTCCTTCCTTTGGAAGGAAAGAAAAGTTCCTGAGCAGGGGAAAAAACATGGTAAAAATGCAGCCAGGAATTGTGAGGAGGCAGGGTGGCTGTCATTACCAGGAGCACCACAGGGAGGTCAAGTCCAAGGGGGAGGTTTTGGCCATGGAGGGAGCCAGGACAGAGAAACAGTAAGGCTGCCTCTTTATGGCTCCATGGACCACCATTGGCCTTGGTAACAAGCATGACTAACTGAATATCAGAAGTTCCACCAGAATGCTCTGGAAAAGCCCTCAAGATTCTTGTATAACTCCAGGAGAGGAGAACTTCCTCCAAAGATGGTATGTTTTGGACATCAGGTATACCGTTTCAAGTAGGAACACTAAAGCCAAATTTAATTTGATCCAAAAAATAATATGATGTTTCTTGCAAAAATAATGACAAAAGATAGGAGAAAATAGGCATACACTTATAAGTAAAAGATAGAAAAAAGGCAGATTTCATCCTAATATAAGCACTTTCTGGTCAACAAATACATGATGATAAAATGAGTCACTTTAATAGGTAGCAAGTTCTGCATCCCTGGAGGTATTCAATCAAAAGCAGGTCCCCTGCTTCAGGGATAGTTTTCAGCAGGAGTATGAAGTCTGATCAGATCATTTTTTTATTGATTCTGTGACTTCATGAATGAAACAGCGACAAAACTAAAATTAGTAAAAAAAAAAAAAAACATTAATAACTGCTAACTATATTAGTTTAAAAGTACATGGCAAGTCAAACTCCAGGCTTGTAGCTAAACCCAGAGTAACTCTAAAATCCAATAATCCAATGCTCAGGGTTTCTGTCCATCATCCTGAACTCTCTGGCAGTAAAACCTTTAAAATTCCAAGAGAGTAGCCTCATTCCTATAAGGAAATCGAGTAGGAAAACATAAATGTTTCCTATAAGATCACACTAATAGTTGTCCTCGGGTAAACCTCTGGATGTTCTTTCCTTTATCGTGTGACCAAGTACATCAATTCCTGCTTAGAATACAATTGTAAGAAATGATAAATACATGTGTATTTATGCATTTTCAGACAATGAAAATGAATACCACTGATGAATGTGCTTGCCCACTCTGTTTTACTTTGCAGACTAGTTAGTTTTTGTTTGGTTGGTATGGCATTCTTATAGAAATTGTACCTGAATGCTTTTTTTTTTTTTAAAGGTTCTTTTTTTTTAATTTTTTTTTTTTTTTTATTTATGATAGTCACACACAGAGAGAGAGAGAGGCAGAGACACAGGCAGAGGGAGAAGCAGGCCCCATGCACTGGGAGCCCGACATGGGATTCAATCCCGGGTCTCCAGGATCGTGCCCTGGGCCAAACGCAGGCGCCAAACCGCTGCGCCACCCAGGGATCCCTGAATGCTTTTATTTATTCATTTATTTTGAAGGGGTGAGAGGTCAGAGGGAGAGAGAGAACCTTAAGCAGACTACCCTGAGTGGGGGGCCAGATGTGGGGCTGGATCTTACCCTCGAGAGCATGACCTGAGCTGAAATCAAGAGTTGAACACTCAACCGACTGAGCCACCCAGGAGCCCCCTGAACATTTTTGGGGGAACATGTGCCCGGCTCCTATTAGTCACAGATCTCACCTTGCCTGATTGCATGAAATGGGCTGCTTCATTCTTCATGTCACCTACCAGGCCCTATAGATCTGCCCTAGTCAGCCTTCTAGGATGACCAACAAAAAAGAGCCATTTCATAGCAGTGGGCATATCCAGTGTCAAACACAAGCCACCCTTCCTTATCATTTGCCTGCTTTGTGCCCATGCATCCAGCTAGCACATGCCTTGAGGCAGTATCTCACCCTTTCTAGGTATTTGAAGCCTTCTCTCTGTTCCTAACAGGTTCCTGTGCACCTTAGTATATGTGATAAATACTGTCAAACTGAATCACCCAGAATGTTTTCCATCAGAACAGGATAGAAGACTGCAAATACTTGGGGGGGGGGGCACAAAATGAAGGCTAAGTTAAAAATGGCTATTAAAATGAATGTTTCAGTCCGGTTTTAAAGACAAAGACAGATTTTTTTAAAAACTGGTGTCAAGGGATCCCTGAGTGGCGCAGCGGTTCGGCGCCTGCCTTTGGCCCAGGGCGCAATCCTGGAGACCCGGGATCGAGTCCCACATCGGGCTCCCGGTGCATGGAGCCTGCTTCTCCCTCTGCCTGTGTCTCTGCCTCTCTCTCTCTTTCTCTGTGTTACTATCATAAAAAAAAAAACTGGTGTCAATTATCAAGTATTATATTAGCAATAAAGAGGGTGATGTATACAAGGAAACTTCTTTCTTATCACAATGCTTTAAAAGGCCATGCAGGAGGTGGTGTGGGGGGCCTAGGTGGCTGGGTCAATTAATTCCAACCTTGATTTCGGCTCAGGCCCTGATCTCAGAGTCATGGGACCGAGCTCAGGAGGGAGTCTGCTTGAAGATTTTCTCTCTCCCTCTTCCTCTACCCCTCCTTCCTCTGCACTCTCTCACTTGCTGTCTAAAATAAATAAACCAATCTTTAAAAAACTAAAAATAAGGCCATGCGGGATGTAGCGCAAAGGTTTGTATGCTGGGAGAAACACCTAACACCTGCTATCTGTAGGTTCCAAGGGTACAGGAGGACCACCGAGTGAGGCTAGTTTTCCAAAAGCTCACTGTGGTTGCAACAGCTCCAGACCTATGCTTCTCTTTTTTCTGCCCCACCCCTCCCACCTCTGCCAAATGCCTAGAATAGTGCTGGACCCAGTAAGCATCTGAACACCGTTATTAACTGCTTGATTGTAATTTCTAGCATTGAAATGCCATTTACAAAGTATCTGCAAATGTGGTGATTCTTACCTTTCAAGTCTCCTGATATCACAAACTGAATAACAGTTTTCCCTTATATCCTTTTCCAAAGAGGTGGCCAAATTTGATGCATCCATTTCTTGCTGCAGTCTGCATAAGTGAGGGTGGGAATCCTGAGGATGCATCGAGGAAGTGGCCCAGGATCTCTCTAGGTCTTGGTCCCATTGTACCTCCCCAGTGGCCCTTTGGAAAGACTCTGGCCCAGGAGCCAGGCTTTCCCCTGCATCTGGGGAGGCACTCTCCCTTTGGCTATATTCTTGATCCAAACTGGGGCTCTGCTCTGAGTCAGTACAAGTTGCCCTGGTGAATTCTTTGTCTGATGAGACCACGGGTGTCTATTAAAAGAAATGCTAAGGGTTATTGGATCCTTTCCATATTAAGCAAAATCTAAAACTTACTTCTTTAAAACATAATCATGGTTTTTCTTCCATGTGATTGTGGGGCAAAGCAGTTCAGAGATGGGCTCTGGGTCAGCTTCCCTCTGTCAGGACCCCAGCTCCCACTGGGCCCTAGGTGACACAAGTAACCTTCTCTAAACCACTTAGCTTGGAGCATTGGAAAAAGAATGTAAGCGTTATTTTTTTAATATTTTAAAATTTTAAAAAATCAAACTCAACACGCAAAAAACCAATAACCCAGTTAAGAATTTGGCAGAAGACATGACTAGACACTTTACAAAAAGACATCCAGATGGGTAGCAGACATGTGAAAAGATGCCCAACATCACTCATTATCAGGAAAATGCAAATCAAAACCATGATGAGATACCATCTTGCACCTGTTACAATGGCTAAAATTAACAACACAAGAAACAACAGGCGTTGGTGAGAATGCAGAGAAAGGGGAATGCTCATAACACTGTGGTGGGAATGCAAGCTGGTGCAGCCACTCTGGAAAGGATAGAGGTTCCTCAAAATATTAAAAGTAGAACTACCCTAAGACCCAGCAATTATACTGTGAGGTACTTACACAAAGGATACAAAATACAGATTTGAAGGGATACATGTACCCCAATATTTACAGCAGCATTATCAGCAATAGCCAAACTATGTTTGAGAGCCCAAATGTCCATCTACTGATGAATGAATAAAGAAGATGTGATATATATATATATATATATATATATATATATATATATCATATATATAATGGAATATTACTCAACCACCAAAAAGAATGAAATCTTGCTATTTGCAGCAACATGGATGGAACTAGAGGGTATTATGCCAAGTCAGAGAAAGACAAATACCATATGATCTCACTCATATGTGGAATTTAAGAAAGAAAATAGATGAACATATGGGAAAGAAGGAAAGAAAAAAAGAGACGGAAACAAGCCATAAGAGACTCTTAACAATAGAGAACAAACTAAGGGTTGATAGAGGGGAGGCAGGCAGGGGGAATGGGCTAGATGGGTGATGGGGGGATTCAGGCACTTGTTGGGATGAGCACTGGTATTGTATGTAAGTGATGAATCACTAAATTCTACTCCAGAAACCTATATTGCCCTGTATGTTCACTACCTAAAATTTAAATTAAAAAAAAAATAACAATGAAATAAATAAAACTTAAGAAAGAAATTACTTAAACTTTAAAAAAAAGAAAACTTAAAAAATATGGAAACAAAAATTACAATGACTCTTTGTCCCACTTCCCAGTAAGAAATGAATTTCATAAACTCTTATCTTCACCTGTCCTCATTCATGACGGCTCATTCTCACAGCCTCATCCCCGTTCCCATCCTGATTCCCTGCTCTGGGGGGCTCCTCCTCGAGACTTGATTCCTCTCAACTGCTGACATCCCTGTTGGGCCTCTTAGGTTCTGACTTTAATGACACACTAGCACACTAACTGCTCAACTTTCTATAGGAAGAAAACAAATTTATACTTCGGTGAAAACTATGCATTGTTTACAGCACAACCTTCTGGGTCATCTGCTTCTATGTATTCTTTGCTTTGAGCTATTTCATAACTCTATAAATAAATATGTTGTTCTTTGAAATCTCTTTTGGACAAGGCAGTTTTAACATCTGCCTGGTTCCCTCTTTGAACAAGTTAGATAAAATCTTTTACGTATACTCACTTTTACATCTATGTGAGAGTCGAGTTTACTTTTTCCTGAAAATCATGTTTTATCACTTCTAGCCCATGACCTATACCCCTGACATTATAGGGGCACATGGACTTTAGAGCCTGCTGGGGCTGGGCCCCCATCTTTGCCCTCGCCAATGCAGAGAAATCATTATTCTGCCACCCACCCTGGCAGTCTCCTCATCTTGCTGATTGTCCATTCCCCAGAATGAGGTGGAGGGTGGGAGGGAATATGCTTCCAAATATGCACTTTTATTTAATTATAAATCATAAACTCATAACTCTACCGATAAACAATGTAAATTATAAAGGACATAACAAAAATTAAAATTTGAAGTGGATGAGATAAAAAATAAATAGTAAGAACAGTTATATTTTCTCTCATACCTTTAGGGGGACCTCCAAAATCTCATTTTCAACCATTCCTCTCCCTCCACATCATCATACCCAGTCCTCACTCTACTGCAATCCTCACCCTCTTTGAAGCTTCCAGTCAATGGTGCGTTGTCACCACCACATTCCCCACCACCACCTTCTTCCTCTGCTAAGAGTCCATGCTTCTGCCCCATAAACATTCCCTTAGAAATAAAGAAGATCCTGAGCTCCCATTCTGTGTTACGTGCCTCCATTGTCCTCTATTTTGTGTGATGTGAGGAGCCATACTGTAACTCCACTCTGTGTGGAGTGGCCTGCTTCTGAGTCACTGGCTGATGCCAAGTGTATGAGCACGAGAGTTAAATGGGCACTCAAGACTTCCAGATAATCTTTCTTTATTTCTTTAGTGAAGTCTGTTGTCTATTCTCTTTAGCCTCTACATTATTTCTCATGTCTTTCCTCAACCACCGCCTCCCAGACCTTACCTCTTCCTTCACATTCAAATAAGAATCCTTCACCTCCCCACAGCAAAGTCTACCAGCTAGCCGGCAGCCCTATTGCCACCTCTTGCCACAACTATCTGCAATTCATTTCTCAGCTCCTCAGATGCATGCTTATACTCACTCTTTCTGTATGTGTCTCGCTGTTTGTCCCTGCACCTACTCCACCCACGCATCTATCTCTCCATCATTCATCAGAAACAGTTCTGATCAGGGTCTCTAGGGACCTGCATTTTCCTAAAGCCAAAGGACAAATTCCTGTCCTCACCTCATTCTACCTCTCAGCAGCATGCAACATAAGTGTTTTCTTCCTCCTTCTTAAGAACATCCTTTACACACTTAACACTACTTGAATATGTTTGCTCTGAACTCTACCCTTCCCTGGGTTTCCCCCCACCTCCCAGGCCCCTACTACCATCTCATTTCTTTGAACTGGACCTTTCAATGTTGGGGGTGTCCCAAGGCTTACTTCTCTGCACTCTTTCCCAGGGTGATCTCATCCATTTCATGGCTCTAAATAATGTTATTTGCTGACAATTCCCAAATCTACATTTTCCAGCCCTGATAGCATGCCAATTCTCCACAAATACCTGCCTAATTGACATCTCCACTGGCTGTCCCATAGACATTTTAGTTCTATGTGCTACCAAGAACTATCACTTCTCTTCTACCTACATTAAATTGCACTCTCCACACACTCCCTAGCTTGGCAAGTGATATCATCATTCAACCTGTTGTTCAAGCCAAACTTTGCTCTCTTCCCATGTGACCACATCTAAGCCAAAAGTAATCCTTTGGGCTCTACCTCCTATATCTGACTGCTTCTTACCAACTATTTGGCTACAGCCTGAGTCCAAGCCACGATATCTTATTTGAATGACGGCTGGCTCCAGTCCATCTCCAGTTCAGTGGTATTCCTGAAGTATAGGCCAGATGAGGGTATGCTTCTGCCTAACCCTTCACCCTCCCACTACTTCCAGCTAAATGGCTTCCCACTGAAGCCAAAATGAAATCAGCACATTGCCAAGACCTACAAGGCCCTAAGTGAGGTGGCCCCTGACTCATTCTATAGCTTTTTCCCTTCCACACCTGTTATCTTTTTGTCCCTCCAACATCCAGTTTCATTCCCATCTCAGAGCCTCACACTTGCTATCACTTCTGCCTGGAATGACTTACTCCAGATGTTTGTATGGCTGCCTCCTTTCTATGACTACTGTATTCTAATTAGGAACTAAATGCCCCTTCCTTGGTCTTCTATCTGACCTCTGAAGCCACATGAATGATTGAAAATTCCTCTTCCTATTGTCCTTCAAGTATGAGGAGGGAGAAAGCATGCCCACTATACCTCACTCCAAGCCTTCCCACTAGACTCTTCTGGGCCCTTCTAAGTGGAAATATTCTCCAGAACAGAAGGACCATTTTTTCTTGGCATTTCCTAGATATCTCAACAAAAACATAGGCACAAAGCCCTCGGCCTGATCTTTGTGCATGTGAGGCTTGACCTTCTCATTCCCTGGTCAGTTGCTCAATACAACTGCCATGTCTACCTTCTTTTCCAAACTGACAGCTTTCTGATTTCCTTTCCCTGGCAATTTTCTCACTGAAGTCTGTATCAAATGACATCTTGAGTCCAGAGAATCAAAGGATTGGGTCACAAAATCCTCTGTGATGTCTCTAGTGATTGTCACCCTCAGTGATGAGTGATCGATTTTATTCACATTTTATAAATAAGGAATCATGAGGCTTAGGGAAGTTGGGAAATTGCCCAAGGTCCAGGTAGTCAGCAAGTGGAAGAGCAGGCAGTCAACAAGAGGAAGAGCAGGTGCAGGTGATTGCAGGGTACTCACACAGATGCCTTCACAGGACGAAGGCCCTCATCCCCCAGCTGCTGGGAATGCTGGTTACCGACAGCTCACAGCTAGCCCCTCCCCAGGAATCGTGCTCCACTCAAGGGAGCTGTCTCAGCAAAGTTAGATCCCCTCCCTTGGGGCAGCCCACACCCCATTTCTGGTTTATACAAAGTGCAAAGCCACAGGCTCTCTTGACCCAGACCAGGACAGCTCTGAGGGGGCCATCCCAGCTCAAAAGCTCCCTGTAACATAAGCAGAGGAGGCCTCTGTTGCAGCTGCAGCATGTTAACTTCTCCTTCCACACAACCCTGCCTTCACAGGGGTATTTCCAGGAGCAGGCCCCATAAATGTCCTGCACTCAAATCTCTGCTGCAGCTTCTGTGTCCCAAGGAGCCAACGGGTGGCATTATGATGATTAATTTTGTCTGTCGACTTGGCTAGGCTGCAGTACCAAGATGTGTGCTCAAACACTAGTCTAGGTATTTCTGCAAAGCCATTTTTTAGATGAAATTTACATTTAAATCAGCAGACTTTGAGTAAAGCAAATGATCCTCCATG
The DNA here is from genome assembly GCF_018345385.1 of Vulpes lagopus. NCBI lineage: Eukaryota > Metazoa > Chordata > Mammalia > Carnivora > Canidae > Vulpes > Vulpes lagopus. The sequence continues at coordinate 41,125,532 of NC_054825.1, read as the reverse complement.
ATGTGGGTGGGCCACATTCAATCAGTTGAGGGATTAGGATAAAAAGACTGAGATCTCCAAAAAAAGGAGGAATTCTGCTTCCAGCCTGCCTTGGGACACATGCTGCAACATGGACCCCTCCGTAGGTTTCCAGCCTACCAACCCACCCTGCAGAATTTAGACTGGCCAGCCCCCACAATCATGTGAGCCTATTCTTTAACCACTCCCATACCTCTGCACACACACACACACCTTATTGATTCTATTTCTCTGGAGAATCTAATACAGGTGTCAAAGCAAAAATTCTGAATTTTTCTGATTTCAATGCTTCTTCTTTGCCTTGACCATGCATATCTAATTCATGCTTTAAAGCTGGGCCTACATCCTGTTCTCCATTTCATCCCTCCAAATGGAAATTTGTACCTTTCCTCAGTCTGGTTTTGTATTGCTCCTGTTTTCTCCCCTCTGATGCTGTGTCCACCAGAAAGCCTGGCTCTAGAAGTTTCACAGACAAAAATCTAGATATATGACTATCTACAGGAAGACACAAACATTAGAGAGGCAGAGTGGGGGGGGGGCAAGGAGAAGATGGGCATAGGTTCTCATTAACTTCTCACAGATTAACTGAGGTTTGGAGGCTAGATATTTTCCTGCCCCAGTAGAAGAAGATGGCATTGAATCCTGCCTAAAAAAAAGTTGGGTTTCTCAGGACCCACCAGACAAGAAAAGAGGTGCTTGAAGGCACTAGAGGGCATCGCATCTTACCTGCCATCCCTGTTCTATCTCAGGCAGTGCACCTGGAGAGGGTCGGCAAAGTAGGAGCGTGACTTCCTGTGAGGCCCCTCGAAGTAAGTGGAGCACCTCCTACAAGAAACCAGAATCTGTGGTTGGATATGGTGGTATATCTCTCTGGCACTGTCCCCTTAATTTGCTTCTCGGCTCCAGAGAACTCTAGAGAATACTGTTATGGGCCTGATTTCCTAAGGTGAGAGAATCCAAAGCCACTGACCTGAGGTTCCCATGCAGGTAACATATACACCCATGCTGGGCTAGAAGTGACCAGGGTCTGCCCAGGGCCTTTTCATGGCAGCACCTGTCAGTACTGATGCCTTTTCTTTACTGAGAGAGTGACTCAAACAAATAGCTATTCATCACCTCCAACTTCCTCTCCTCTCAGCAGCCTCCTCATCTCAGGAGCCATCAGCATGTACGCCCCACCACCCCAATCTCTAAAGCTTGATCCTTGGCCCTGAGCTGTCCTCCACAGCTCAGTTCAGGCACTCAGAACTTCTCACCTATGAAATTGCAGTGCCCTCCTCTCTGCTCCTTGCCTCCTCCAGTGTCACTCGCCCCCCCCCTCCTCCACAGTGTTCAAGAGAGCTCTTTCCAAAATGCAGACATAACCAGGTCCCTCTCCCACTGAACCCCCTCTCTGTCTCATGTCACATTCAACAGGCTCTGCAACACAGCACACAGGACCTGTTCTTACCTGCTGCTGCCTCTCACCCCACTCTCTCTCTCCCACCTGCTCCTGCTGCTCCCACATCCTAAGCTCCAGCTACACTGAGCCTCTTCCTCCAACCCACTTTCTCAGATCCCAGGGCTTCAAGTTGCCTTGGTAGTTCCTATTTCCTATCTACACCAGGATTTCTCAAACTCTCAGTACTGACATTTTAGGCTGGATAACTCCCTGTTGTGGGGGCTGCCTTGTTCATTGAAGAATGTTAAGCAACATCTCTGGTCTTTGCTCACTTGATGTCCCTGACACCTGCCATTGTGACAACCACAAATATATCTGAACTTTGCCAAATGTTCCTTGAAAGGCAATATGATTCCAACTTGAGAATCACTGATCTGGACACCACCTAATACCCCCTTAGTGGCAATGGACTTCCACAGAATGTGCTTCCTTGCACTATTCCCTGGGGCAAGCATTTTTGTTTCTCATGACACTTGTTTTACACAGTCATTTCTGTTTTCTTGTTTGTCCCACCCCACTACAGGCTCTGAGAATATATGAACTCATGCCTCTGTGTCTTTAGCTCCTCACAGAGCTGCTGACCCAGGTTTGGTTCTCAGAAAATAGTTCTTGGCTCACAAAATAAAGAGATAAAAGTATTGCCAACCAACATATGCCATCCTGGGGATTTTCCATCCCTCACCATGCAGCCCAAAGCCATTCTCCACCTTGCTCTGTGTTCTGAAGGTGGGTCTGTGCAGACTGCAGAGAAGCTTCCTATTGGGCTCAGCCAATAGAAGCATGGGTGGGATCAGAGATAGGAGGAGAGGGAGGGGCTTCCTCTTGGCTCAGCCAATGGAAGCATGGGTAGGGATCAGAGCTAGGAAGAAAAGGATGTGGGTACATATTTTCCCACCTTCCTCCACATGGGATTGTTACAGAATGGCTAGGTCCCTCAGTAAATGTCATAGCTTATGTCATCAGGTCCACTTCACCAGCTTTCTCAGTTTCTCTGGTTGAATAATTGCTCCTTCCTATATGCTTTTGGACTTGGGAGCGGTAGAGAGATAATTGCACCCACTGTTCCTAGCTCCAGGGCTCTACGCTCTCCCTTGAGCTTCCCAACAACCAGATCACAGCCTTATTCAATTCTCCTCATATGACTCACTTTCAATCCAGGACTCTGACTGATATGCCCAATATTCCATTGAGATACTGTGCTATAAACATTGAGAAGTGTCTACTTTTATTTTAAGTGGGATCCATGCAGGGCTTCAACTCACAACCCTGATATCAAGACCTGAGTTGAGATCAAGAGTCAGATACTTAACTGACTGAGATACCCAGGTGCCCAGAGAAGTGTCCACTTTTTACTCTTTTTTAAATTACATTTTTTTTATCATATGTAAAAACTGGGACAACCGTTGTATGCAGGACAACCATTGTAACACTACACATCAAAATGTAAATTTAATAGAAAAATGAGAAGAAGAGCAGAAAGGGACCCACTGTAGTCTCTTCAGCCCACACACCCACCTCCTAGAATGGTTGGAGGGCTTTAGTCAGCATACAGCTAGGGTTTGTCTTCAGTTTCATTATAAACCTAATTAGAAGCAAGGCTTACTCAAGGTTAGCTATTCAAGAACTGAGACAGAAAATTAAATGTGAGAATGTTCTACCAATTACTTTCTTTGTATGATCCAGGTTCCAGGTATGCTTTCAAGAGGCCAGAGTACTCCTTATGGTGGGAGAACCTGAAAGAGGCATGGTTGGTGTCAGTGTGCATACATATGGGCTGTATGGTCTCCTACCTGGAAAACGAGGCCTTCTGTGGGCCTTCCATTCACAGCCAGGATAATGTCACCAGCTGCAATGGTCCCATTCTCCTCAGCTGGCTGCCCCGGGAAGAGTCTCTTAATCCTCACAAGATCATTCTTGAGATGACTGTAGCTCTCTCTTCATCTGCACGAAGCTGAATCCCAAACCACTGGCATTTTTTTTTCAGAGTGACTTCAAACTTTGGACCTGTGTTGTGGGAGGTGGACAAGATAAATTCCTTAGTAGATTCCCAATGAAATTAACTAGCCTTAAAATGTAAATGGTCAAGTAGATGAATTATTTATGTTTTACACAAAAAGATTTCATCTTGCTCATTTTTATGATAGAGTCCATTCCGATGCTGTCTAAGGGAAATAAAAGGCAAGCTGCAAATGTGAATCACATGTGTAATTTCAGTTCTCAAATAGCTACATTTTAAAAAGTATGAGGGAATAGGTAAAATAAACTTAACCATATAGTATATCTAACCAATATGTCTACAATATGGCCATTTTAACAAGTAATCAATATGAAAAAGTACTGAGATATTTTGCATCCTTATGAACTAAGTCTTCAAAAATCAAATATATATTTTATCAATTTGGATTGGCTATATTCAAGTACTCAATAGCCATACATAGCAAGTAGCTGCCTATTGGACAAAGCAATTATAATCAGTAAGGTAAATATATAGTAAATATATTTATATTTATATTAAATATAATATATTATAATATATTACTTATATTATAAACTATATTGTAAATATATAGTTTATAGACATATACAATATGTCTATATCATTTAGTAAAACCTATATATATTCCTATTACTCCTTTATTTTTTTAAAATATTTTATTTATTTGTTCATGAGAGACACAGAGAGAGAGGGAGAGAGAGAGGCAGAGACACGGGCAGAGGGAGAAGCAGGCTCCATGCAGGGACCCCGATGTGGGACTTGATCCCGGGACCCCAGGATCATGCCCCCGGGCTGAAGGCAGGCACCAAACCACTGAGCCACCCAGGGATCCCCCCATTACTCCTTTAGAACCTCAATTGAACCTCAATTGTATATTTGAAACAAAATTTTGCATAATTAGACTGTGGAGAAAATTCTGGTCAACTCTGTCAAAATGTTTTAGCTGCTATTTTGTTTAGCCACGTGGACAGACCATAAAACAAAACAGCTCCCTCCAGGCAGCAAAGACGGACACTGCCCAGGAACCTCACTAGTCCAAGAAGAGGCCTCTGGGTCTCTCCTAGTCTGCCTTCCATTTGGCAATGAATCAATAGGACAGAGCACTGTCTCATAAACTTTAATTTGGGGTGAGAATGAAAGCATCTGAAGCTTTTAGTTCCAGGTATAACATATGACCAATTTCACCATCACTGCCATGAGACACTCCCCCCACCTCATTTGATAGTGAGTTTGTCGGAGGGCCTCTCTGGAGTGAGCACAGGAGCCATGAAAGGAAACAGACTTGTCTTATGCACGCGTACCCCACTCCACCCAACCCCATCACTCATTATGGCTACTGTGCATCCAACCTGACTCACATCTTCAGGAAAATCCCTAACAGGAGATTGAAAAATGATTAAGGTCCAAATCATGAAATACTAAGGGAGAACATGTTTTCCTAGCAAGAAACAATCACAGGGCAGTGCAGAGAGGCAACCCATCAGAAGATAAGCCACGATGTCCCTGCAAATTGATGGAGATTTACTGTTTTACATGATGATAAAAATAAGTTCTGAGCACCTTCCCCTCTCAGCCTGCCTGCCTCATCACATCCCAGATCTTTTGTGATGGATATCTTGGCTAAAATGTGGAGATTTGGTCAGAAAATGCCCGACCCTTTTGTTCCAATTTTATTCCTAAATATTTATACACAAGCATTCAGACAGCTGATCGAGAGACCTCAGAAGGCATGGAGGAGAATCATGCCTGGCAATCATTTTGGAAAAATGCATTTTTTCCCCGAAACTTATTCCATTAGATTGGTTTCCACCGCCAATCTGAATGCCAGCCGCATCATGCTCACTATCTTTTGAGAACCCAGAGGAAGCCTTCCTACCTTCCCTTTAGAGTTGAGAATTCAAAAGCGGCAGAGGATGACAAAACAATAGTAACACTCAATTCTCTCTCCTCTCACCATCTGTCACTGAGACACAGCCCGCGGGCCTGCCAGGCAAGGCTGTTGCCAAGGAAACCGCCATGCATTCATCTCCCATCCTGTCTTTAGCAGGACACTGTTGGGCAGTCCTGGGGCCTCTTCTCTCTAAGACGAGTCTTGCAACCTGGAAGATGGGTGAACAAACTCCATTTGCACATGATATGGCAACCAGGAGGCTCTCCCTTTACCCTGTAAGTGCTTCTTAAATATCTGATACTTCCAATAGCAGCTTCATTTGAATCTCAAATTAAAATCTCCAATCTAACCCACTTGTTGGGATCCATAGCCATATTTTCAACTATCTGTTGGACAAACATTCCTGGAGGTAACACATGTAGCTCCATTTCAATGCATTCAAGGCCAAATTCATCTTCCTCTCTCTCACCCTCACTATCCACTCTTTGTTCTGCCTAAAACATTCCTCCCCTTGTATCTGCTTTCTCAGAACATGGAACCATCTCTCAACTAACCTCCCAGTGGCCACACCTGCCAGGAGACAGCTCGCCCCCTTCTCCAGCCCGCCCTACAGCTCTCCAAATGCCTAGTTCCTAAGACTTGCCTGTTCACCATCAGAAACATCTTCTCCAGGACTCCCTCTCCTCCATTCCCTCTCCTACTGTCTCCCAGCAGGACTGTGACAAGCTCTAGTTAACCTGGCTTCCTGGGCCCTAGCTCCTCCTCCTCAGGCCATTCCCCCCATTGTTACACATGGTTTGATCTAAGACACAAACTGAACATGCAACACTCTTGATCAAAAGTCTCTAATGTTTCCCATCACCTAGAATCCAACTCCTGGCAGGTATCCCAGACCTATGCCAATCTGGCCTCCCACTTTCTTTTGGTTTGATTTCCCACCCTTCTTCCCCACACACTCTTGTTACACAAAGCATACTTCAGGAACCAGTGGCTAGATATCACCTGGACCCTTTTTAGAAATATTAAGCTTCCATTCAGGGGACTTGGGCCTGCCAACGTCCTTCTGTTGCCATTGTCATTCAGCACCAAGCCCTTGATCCCAGAGCAACAATTCCTACCTGTCATCACTGCCAGCAAGTTTCTGGCAGCAAGCAAGAAGAATCTTCTCTAATCGGGTTCATTAGCAAAAGTCTAAGGAACAGCAAGTACTAATAAATTATGACTCTGTTCTCAAGACAGGTCAACCAAGGTGGCCAGTATGAGTCAATTTCACTGCGAACCAGAAGACTGCTTTGGGAAAGGAAGCAAACAGGGGCCCTCCTGCTCCCTCATTTTGCCAGAAGGGCCCACAGGAGTCCTTTCCATCTCTGCCAATTCCCCAGTTACCTAGAGGGCAATGCCAGCTCTGTGGTTTAGGACACTGAAGCATGAAAAGGCTCCAACCCTCAAGCCAGAGAACTGAACGCAGCACGGTAACATCCAGATGTTGCTTGGGCATCACGTAGAATAAGGAGTCTATAAGGGGTCAATGCCTTCAGCTCTGAGTTTTACTTCACTGCGATAAGAATACCGGGGCAATATGACCTGAATTTACCCAGGGAGATTGGACTAGCATGAACTGGAGAGATGGTGTCAGCAAGTACAAAGGCCAGCTGGTGACAGGGCCTGAGAGCAGATGGAAGCATTGGTCAGTTTGGGCTGGAGCAGAGAGTGTGAGGGGGCAGCCAGAGCCAGGTGGGAGATGTCGCTCCACCATATCAGCTCTGTTCAGCTGTCTGATTTCAGAACCTAGGCAAGTGGAAAGCTAGCTTTTCAAGGGTCTTTGCAGGGGACAAGGTATTCTTCTTGGGAAATCTGTCTATATCCTCCTGGCTTTCACATCACCATAGAAAAGTGAAGAAGTAAAAGAGAAAATAAGACAAAGAAGAAAGTCTTGTTTTGTTACCTCCCCATCTGCCTCCCACCCAGAGGCAACCACAGCTTCTGATGTTGTCCCAGAAAGCTCTGGAAGGAAGGACAACTCCCACTAATGCGGCACTCACCTACCCAGAATCCTTGAGGCACTGCACAGCCTGGTTGTGGGTGAGGCCACACAGACCCACTTCATGCACCTGCAAGAGCCGGTCACCTGGAAGGGGGACAGAAGTCATTTCTTCAAGCTCTGGAGGCTGTAAAAATGACTGTTCCTGAAAGTCCCTGCCCAGCACTCTTCCATGCAGCCTCAAAGGGGAACAGGAAGCAGAGTTGTGAGGAGCCCCAACGGGGCCTGGCTGCCAGCCACCTCTCTGAACACCTTTATAGATCAATGACACAGAAATTTCTATTATTGGTTCACAGAGGGGTTGAGCCAACTCTGTATAACTAAATCCTTTCTCCTATTTTCCTGTGAAACCATTTTTGAAAGCACTTTCAAGTCACTTAGGGGTAATATTTATATCTCCAGGATTTTTTTTACATTTCAAAACAGGCCAGAAAGACCTGGTTGATGCTAGGAACAAGAGAATTCTTGAGAAAATAGAGATAACTAAGATCCTGGGTGCCCTTTCTAGCTCAACTTGCCATTTTGGAGAGCAATAAAAATCACCCCCTTGCTTCAGAGCAGAGGACATGAGGAAAGGCAGAGAGGAGACTTGTTGTTGTCCTCTATGGATACTAAAGTGGGGATCATCAATGCACACTCTGCCCTCCACAGGAAGCACTACTTTCTCCCTTGAAGGCCAAACAGCAACAAGCTTATTTAAAATCACATATTTTAGAATCACCTTATGCTCCCCAGTGTGCCACTACAAACATTTCATCCCCTTGTTAACTTATCATGGAGGTAGGCCAGGTTGAGTCAGCCCCTTTCCCAGGTGAGGAAACCAGGACCTGGAGAGGCAATCATTTGCACAAATTCTAGGGTGGGAGTGAGGCAAGGCCTGGAGGCTGTAGCTCCCAGGCCAGGGCTCATCACACCACAGAATGCAGTTCCCAACATGACTCCATCCCTCATCCCACTGGATCTGTCCTTCCTTGGCAGCTGGCCCTCCAGGAACAATGGATTTCATGTAAATATCTCCATAGGGCACACTTGTGTTAATGCCACCCTGGAAAACACAATGAAAGTGTCACCACCTGTCTGCTCCCTCCTGACAGAGCCTCCCTAAGCTCCCAAAGAGATCCCCCATCTGGCTACCACTCTATCCCATTACCTCATCTCCATGTGACATCTAATATATTCACTTGTTTGTTCAGACTACATTGTGCTGTGCAACAAGGTTAGATGTCCATAAGGAGTATAACAACACAGCTGGCATGAGGGAGCTGTGCTGCTTCCAGCCTAGCACCAGCCTATAGCAGGTGCTCAGAAATCCAAGTCACATCAATGCACCATATGGTCTCTCCCTAAGCAGCAAGCAGCATAGGTATAGGTATAGATGCAGTCACAGGCCCAGAGGCTGGCCTGGCAGGTCCTATATGCTTGAGTCTTGGTTTGTAGATACAATCCTAGAATTAACTACAATTTTATTATTCCTGTACAGTTTTTTCCCTTTCTCCTCCAAGGTCTGCAGATAAGCTCAGAAACCAATGCAAAGTGGCCATCTTGAACTCTGGTCTGGCCAATGTGACTATTCTGCCCTTGGAAGCAGGAATATTAGGCTACCCTGTGACCCTTCTCTGAATGACCATGGATCACCTCACTCACCTTTGGCTTATGTCCCTGCAGTCTCACTCTGCTGCCCTTTCTTTGTTGTGCAGTATAACCACAGAGCCAGGACCCATCACCCAATCCCACCCATACTGCTTGGAGTGCCCAAGTCTGTCCTGCACCTGCCAGTTTGCCTTTGAATACTACCCCTGTCCCCCACAGAGGCCCCATTGACTTTCTTGGCTCCCTACTCCTCATGTGCTGCTTGAGCACATTACCAGAGGTTGCCATATGAATGGGATGCCCACAAAGGCTCGAGATGAACATTTTTACAACTGTGTACTTCCCAATCTTGCCTAATAATTCTTACAGTCACACTGAATCCAAGTGTCCCATCTTATTTAACAAGCTTCACAAAGTAGATTTCATTGGCATTGATTTCTGAAGGTGGTGGAGGACAAGAAGAGCCAGCACCCTGCCCCTGAAAAACAAATGAAAATAAAGAAGGCATGAAGATACTTGCCCTCCATAAGCAGATAGCAACTCTTCATTCTCGTCAGCATTGCATTACAGAAAGAAGCATGAGTTTCAGGGCTCAACAGGGATCATTCCCAGCTTATCAGCTCCTCCCTATATGATCTTGGACCAGTCCCTTGGTCTCTCCACCCTTGGTTTCCCAATCCACAGAAAATCCCCTTCTCAATGTGACTGTGAATCATACCCAACACAGAGCAGGGCGCAATAAAGGTAGTTACCCTCCTGTTTCCACTCAGGATGCAAATATCACTTGGAGAACTAAAGCAATCTAGGCACTTCCTGGTAGCTTCACACATGACACCAGCTAAGTGATGTTCGATACCAAGTACACAGCAGCTTCTTGAGCAGAAGACAACCTCAGGAGGAACTCCAGTCATCCCTAGCAAGAGTAGCTGCACTGGGGCTCTACTTAACAGTGGTTGAATACCTGACAGAAGGACAGAAGACAAGAATTATCTACCACATGGCAGGAATTTAGCTCAGTGCTATAACAATAACCATGGGTGATTTGTTTATTCATTCATCCAATCATGCAACAACATTAATTGAGCACTGGTTATATGTCAGGCATTGTGCAAGTTGAGGGAACAGCATTGATAAGACAGACCTGCCCTTACTGAACTACTGTTTAGTGGGGGAGAAACTATTAATGAACTGTGGCCAGAAGATGGAGCTGTGAGTACTCCCAGCCTTCTGTCTTATCCCCACCCTCCTCACTCCCCCACACCCCCCACCCCGGTCTGCTTAGTGCTTCCTGGCTCACCATATTGGAAAATACCACTAATACAATAGGAAAATAAACAGACTGAAGTAAACTAGAAAATTATCAACCCAACAGAAGAGGTTCCAAAGAGATTTGTATAGAACCGATGAAACTCCAATTGTTCCAGAGACACTCCACACTGCACAGTCTTGCAAGGTGTTTTGCCCAAACTTTAAAATTCAAAGAGTAAAGCAACCACTAAAGTTGAAGTCCAAAGCAGGAGTGTAAACTCACCTATCCCACAGAAAGTTACTTGCCCACAAAGCTGATCCCGTGGCCCAAAAGAGCCTGGCTTAAAAAAAAAAAAAAGAGCCTGGCTTGTATAGGTTCTACAGCCTGTGCCACGGTCAGCTGTGGCTTTGGAACACCACTGCTCCCTTCAACTGCTCACCAAAAATCAGCTCATGGGTTCATACAACCTCAGAGGCCCCAACTTGAATCCCTCTTGGCCCTGCTTCCTGTCAAGGGGGGGAGGGCCTTCCGAAGTACAGCCCCCCGGGGTGAAGGCTTCTGTTCTGGAGTCCAACTTGTTGGATTCAAATCCCAGCCTTGGGATCCCTGGGTGGCGCAGCGGTTTGGCGCCTGCCTTTGGACCAGGGCGCGATCCTGAAGACACGGGATCGAATCCCACATCGGGATCCCAGTGCATGGAGCCTGCTTCTCCCTCTGCCTATGTCTCTGCCTCTCTCTCTCTCTCTCTCTCTCTCTGTGACTATCATAAATAAATTAAAAAAAAAAAAATCCCAGCCTTGCCTCTTACTCCTTGAGAGACTTTGGGTTTGTTCCTTTCCTCTCTGTGCCTCAGGCACCCCACCTGCCAAAACAGTTGATGATGATAATAATGATTGTATAGGCTTGTAATGAAGCTTGTGTGATAGAACACATGTAGGTTACTCAGGATGCTGCCTGACACATGGTTACTCTCCCAATAAATGTCCATTGTTAGGAGTATTCTCTTGCTGACCCGTCATCCTGCTCTTCAAGGGGTACACATCCAGCTGAGCCCATGACCAATTAGGAAGGAGCTAACATGCCTGGAGCACTGCCCAAGGCCCTTCTATCTCCACAGGTCTGTGGACCGACACTATCTCTACTCACAAAGGATAAAAATGAGGTGGAGAGAGTGGGATAACTCGCCTGTTTCAGTCCCAGCAAGAAAGCAAAAGTGTACATGCTCAACCTGGGCCACGGAGGAGAGTTTATATGAGGAGGCCTGCTTTCAGAGATGTTGGCATTTAAAGAAACCTATAAGAACAGCCAGGCACCCTGGGGCTAGAAACTGTAGGTGCTATTCCCTTCTCTGAGCCTGAGAAGTGAGAGGAGGAAGTGGCTGATGAAACCTAGAGAGTAGTTCTAAGGCAAAGAGCACATGATAGGAGCTGTGCTTTCAGGAGAGGGACATAACCTATCTGAGCACAGGTAGAGAGTGACAATATTGTCCTCACTCACCCCCAAATGCTGGCTGCCACCATGGTATGAAATAATAGCAAATATATATATATTGGCCTCTCCTCACTTCCTGGCATAGAACTCTCTTTACCCTTGTAATTTCCTAAGTCTTAAGAGACTAGGAGCATCTCTTGCTCTAATATCTGGTCTTTGACTCTAGTTCCTGACACAGAGCTCTCAAATCCCTTGGAATTTCTTGGATTATGGTCTTTTCTTCTAAAGAGGTAGCTCTTGGTGGGTTTCTGGATAGCTCCAGTATGGGGGCTAGTTACCAGAAAGACCAAGCCATGATTCAAAGCTTGGAACTTTCCACCTCACCCCATTCCCCATCCACAGAGGAGAAGAGAGGCGAGGGAGATTAAATTATTAATTTAATAATTATCCATCATGCCCATGTGATAAAGTTTCCATAAAAATACCAAAAGCATGGGGTCCAGAGAGCTTCTGGGTTGGTGAACATATATATGTGCTGGGAGAATGGCACACCTCAACTCCACAGGGACAGAAGTCCTGAACTCAGGACCATTCTAGACCTTGCCCCTATGCATCTCTTCATTGACTGCTCATTTGTACCCCTTAAAACATCCTTTATAATAAATGGGAAGTAACAAGAAACTGTTTTTCCTGGATTCTATGAGCTGCTTTAGGAAATTATCAAACCCACGGAGGGGACATGGGGACCTCCAATTTGTAGCTAACTTCAGACAAGGTAACCTGGGGACCTACTACTTGTCACTGGCATCTCATATGGAGGCATTCTTGTGGGGACTGAGTGTAGTGTCACAAAACCTGTGAGATCTGGTGCTAATTCCACTCAGTTACTGACAAAATTCCTTCTGGGGTGAAAATTGCAATGGTGTCGGAGGTGTAGTGAGTGGGGTCCACCCTCTATCCCAAAGCTGGCCTTGTCTTCTTCTTCACTGCTGTTATCAAGAGCAAAGCCCTTGAGTTGCAGCTCAAGGACCAAATACAGACCAAGAATATGTGGGATGTCTGTCCATTCATTGCCCTTGGTGGCAACCAATGTTATTACCAGTAACAATTATAATCAGTGGCTGAGGACACTGGAGGTTTAAACACTGAGTCCTACGACCCAAGCACTGCACTAAGAGCTTTGCCTTTTCCCCTTCATTTTCTTCTCAAAAACCACACAATGCAGGCATTTATTTCTATTTTCATATGAGAAAGCTGAGCATCAGATGGATTAAGTACATTCTGTCTAGCTGGCATGGCAAAGAGAGAGCAAAGAGGTACCTTGGAGCCAGGATTGTTGGGCTCTGCACCCTGTTCTCTTTCCTCCAAATTCTAGAGAATGAACCAAAGAGATGATTACCTTTAATGGCAGAGGAAGCTGAAGCCTCTCCCTGGGCAGTAAGCTCTGAGTCTGAGCCACTTCAAGCTCTTCAGAATTTTTCCCCCGGTCTTGTGTGTGTGACAAGGAACTTCCCTGGTGCCCATTGCTCAGGCTGTCTGTAGAGAAGACCCCAGAATTGGCCATGTTATTCTTTTCCTTCCCTGGAGTATTTCCACAGATACCTATAAAAACAAGCCAATAAGTCAACAGCTTGGCAAGGCTGGTATCTCAGTGTACATGGGATTTTCCTCCAATGACAGAGAGACCTTTTATGGCTGCTGGGAATGATGTGAGTTTAGCACCTCAGGAAGGATGATGCATGTAGAATAGAGAAAAGGAAGATTCTGGGTGTGATTTAAAAACCTAAGTAGAGGTTTGTGACCTAACTATGAAAACACAGGAGCAGCTGGAGAGTTAATAATGCCACCTCTATCTTATTAATTTCTTGTCAGGTGATGGCAATATACACACACATGCACATGTACATGCACAAGCACACACACTTTATATGTATATATCTTCCCATCTTTTCAACACATCCATCAGGAAAGTGTTATTACACTTCAAATATGAGAAAGCAGAGTCAAAAGGATTAAGTAGCTTGCCTGGGATCTCACAGCCAGCATGTGGTAGTGAACCCTTACATTCAGCCTCTTCCAGAAATCCCACTAAGCACAGCAGTAATCAACATGTGATCCAAAGACCAATATGTTAGGTCCTTTGGGGAGGACTTGGTAATAACAAGATGGTGGACTCCTTGTGGGCAAAGGCTGAGCCACTGATTCCTATTTACCCCATGTCTGACCCCTGACCTGGCACAGAACAAGGGAAAGAACATGAGGTTGTGAATCAATAGGTAAAAGCTGGGGTAAGGTACCTAACATTTCTGGACCTCAGTTTCCTTTGAATGAAAGTAGAGATTATATCAGCTACCTCTTGGGGTGTGTAAGGCTTAGAAATTACATATGAGAAAGAGAGATTTTACATGCAGAGAGAGAGATAAAGAGAAATTAGCTTAGTACATAGTAGAGCTCCAATAAAGGTATTTACTATTAATATGCTAACATTAGCTGTCCAACAAATGTACATGGGAGGAAGGCTGAATAGTCTGATTTTCTTTAGATACGTATATAGAACATACAAGTAGGTTTACTTGTGATACTAACTCATTAGCACCCACTCACACATTGAATGAACTGTAATTTAATGAATTAGATTAGAAGTTATTCAAGCCTAAAAGTATTCAAGAGGGAATGGTGGGGCCACCGTTCCGTAATGCCTTATTCCTAGAGACCTCATTCACAGATTCTACTATCATTGCCCTTCTGACAATGTTGGAAGCATCTGTTCATTTTCTTCCATACCCTCCATGAGAGATGAGGACGGAATTTATGATTGAATTAAAAAGTCAAGCTGTACGTGAGCCTGCCTCATGGAAGTACAAACTAGGAGAACTTCTCTGGGGAATGAAAACTCAATCTGTCACAGAGAGTGATGGCTGCCTATGATGCGAATGTTATCTGTCCCATCTCTGACCTCCAGTCTAGAGCACCTGCCCAAACAGCAAGCTAATCAGATAGAAATTCACAGTAGTGAAGCCTCTGCAGCTGTGCAAGGAACCCCAGCTGCAGTAAGGCAGACTTACCAACAGGTAACTGGGGCCCTGGGTGGAAAGACATGTATTCACAGGCATTATGAGATGCTCATTGTACAGAATTATAGTGTGAAACTTGTTTGAGCCTTGCAGACTCTGGGTGCCAGTTTTTGACACCTTCCAACAGTTTTTGACAGCCTTAAAGGACTCTGAATCAATCCCAACTCTGCTGCATTATTTCCTGACAACAAAAGTTGGTTTCATTCCTCCTCTCTGTCCTATTTCTGTGTAAAATATGGAGGGAAATGCAAGAAAGTCTAAAATATTATGGGAAGAACAGTGACAATGTTGGGAAATCCAACAGAGACCGTGAACTGGGACTGGTGTTTTTCAAGAGCTAGGGCCAAACCACTGAGTCCGCTCCAACCACAGGATGGAAGTCATGTGACCAAGGCTTCAGCTTTGCCACCTCCCATCCCCTGTGGCTTCTGTCCAGGGACAGCTGTGACACCAGGGGAAAACATCTGGCCATGGTGTAAAACATGTGCAAGAGTGAGAGATTGCGCATGGTTTTCAGAAGACAAGGCAAATGGGGTGCCTACATTTAAGACCTAGAAAATGTTGGCTGGTGTGATGTGAAGCATTTCTGTACATAAGGGGAAATTGTTCAGACAATCCAGAATGTGAGAAAGAAATCCAGAAGCTTGGATTTACAGGCAGTCTGTGGTTCAATCACAGGATCATTCAACCAAAACCCAGTGGTGATTCCAGGTAACTGGGAAGGAACAGAATGTTAACATCCCCCATTAGTCCCTTTATTTTTTCTTTTAAGATTTATTTTTTTTTTGAGATGGGGGTCACAGAGAGAGACAGACAGAGAGAATCCCAAGCGGACTCCACCCTGAGTGTGGAGCCTGACAGGGACCCAATCTCACCACCCTGAGATCATGATCTGAGCGGAAACAGAGTTGGATGCTCAACCAACTGCACCATCCAGGTGCCCCACATCCCCCATTACTTCTACCCTCATCCCTGAACCTGCTTCAAATAAACATAACCATATTATTTTTTATATGGGCAACTGTTGAGCTCTCCTATTTACCTAAAGGATAAATAATAACATCTTTTAAAAACACTTTATTCTTTTGGATGATCTCCAACAGGCCAAGTCTTAACCAGGTAAGACCAAGAACTGCTCTCCAGTCTCCTCCCCAGCTGATTGCTACATCCAAGCCCCAACTCTGTAAAACCCTGGAGCAGCCACTTTCCATAAGGACTTGGGTGACAAAAACAATGTCCTCCATGTCATGCAAGAAAAGTGGACAGAAAAAGACACAATGGCTGTACTGGTCATATCTGATAATGAATTGGAGTAGGCTGCTCCAATCAGGCAGAGCAAGCAGCAGTAGGGCCTGTTCTGCAGAGCTTATTGTTTTGTGTTACAGCAGTGCTTCTTTGCAAGCCACCACCATGAAAAAAGCAACATCAAACCTACATAAACTTAAAGATCTAGTACCTCCTCGTAATGACAAACTTCTGAAAGTAGAGGAAGTTCTCCAGCTTCTGAACACAGGTGAGGGCATACCTTTTGACTGAGAAGATTAATTCTATGCTGTCAGGAGAATTTTGAATCATTCTAACAGCCATGTCGAATGTGAAGCCCTCCAGACTGATGTGATTCAAGGCTAGTATCTGCCCTCCTAGAACAATAAAACATCTTAATAATGCCATCAAGGAAAGAAAGAGCAGCTCCTCAAGGCAATGTCTTTGACAATTTAAAAGACATACCTGGTTTGAGCTTTTTAGCTTTTGCAGCTGGTCCTCCAGGTATAATAGAGGATACAAAGATGCCAGGGTCAACTTTGCCAACCTCTTCTTCCTCGTTAATGACAAAGCCTGTAATCCAATGATATTTAATAAGATAATACTTGGTGAATTTTGTAGCCCAGAGAGGTTAGGTTATTTGCTTAAGATCACACCGCTACCAAGTGGCACTGCTGATGTTTGTAGCTAAGCCCTCTGATTCTCAAACAGCTCTCTCCACTCTGTGAGACACATAGAGAAAAGAAAGCTGATTGCCCCCCCCCCCAACTAGTAAGCACGGCTAAACTAGGAACACAGCCCGTCAATGTGTACTGGGTTTTGCCCCAGTAGATAATCAGAATAGGAAAGAGACTTTTCTTTTTGAGTCTAGCTAACACACAATGTTATATTAGTTTCAGGAGTAGAGCACAGTGATCAACAAGTTCACACATTTTGCTGTGCTCACCATGTGTGTAGCTGCCATCTGTCTCCATGCATCACTCTTACAATGTCGTTAACTGTATTCCTTGTGTTGTGCCTCTCATTCCCCTGACGGTTCATGCCATAACTGGAAACCTGTATCTCCCACTCTTCATCACCCATTTTGCCCAATCCCCTACCTCCCTCCTCTCTAGAACCATCAATTTGCTCTCCATATTTATGGGTCTGATGTTGCTTTTTGTTTATTCATTTCTTTTATATTCCACATATAAATGAAATCATATATTTGTGTTTCTCAGTCTGACTTCTTTCACTTAGCATAAGACCCTCTAGGTCCGTCCCTCCACACTTTTCCAAATGGCTTGATCTTATCCAGAAAGAGATGACTTTTAATAGAGTATCTTGTCTCAGTGTTTTGTTTCTTGTGTGGTTTTTCAGGGCCTTAAAATGTAATAAACAATAAAGATGTGAAAAAGGTTGACTGCTCCCTCCCATAACTAAGAATCTAAGTATATAGAGAAAGGTTGTTGCATGGTATTAGGATAAAAAGTCTCTTTCTTTTTTGAGAGAGAGAGAAAGAAGGGGAGGGGCAGACAGAGAGAAAGAAAGAATCTTAAGTAGACTCCACGCCTAGTGTGGAACCTGACATGGGGCTTGATCTCATGACCCCAAGATCATGATCTGAGCTGAAATCAAGAGTTGGATGTTTAACTGACTGAGACATCCAGGCACCCCTAACAAGTTTTTTTTCTGTCTTGTACTTAGATTATCAAGCTATAAATCCCCAAATCTTACCAGGCTTTAAAGGAAAACTTTGCCCTCAAAATCCCACTATTTCATAGGGACACTTAAAGGAAACTAAAGAAGTGATCCCTGAAAAAGACAGGTGGGGGACAGTCAGGAGAAGGCAGTAAAAAAGCCAAAAAGAGGACCAGGACATGCCTCCCTTCTGCCTGGAGAGAGAGACTGTGTCTCATCTGCCAGAAACCGTCTTACCAAAACCACGATGTGGGTCCTGGTTCAGTGTCACATGCACGATTTCTCAGTCTGGTTCAGCTCTAAAGCCCTTTCTCCTGTTATTTTGTGGCCCTAGAGGTGAAACAAAGCCCCAAGTTGTGCTTTTCCCCCAAATTATCTGAGACCTAATACAAAAGGGGTAAACAGTATTTTACATATGCATGTGCTTATGCACACACAGTACTGGGAATGAACATACACTTCTGATCCCCATCACTGGGTCAGCATGCTTGTTTTGGCAGCAGATACACCCTCACTGGGTCAGTGTTGGCTCATCAAGAACAGAGATGAGAGTGGGGGCAAGGAGACATGGTGCTCGTTTTCTATGCAACTTACCATAGCTATTTTTTTCTGCATTGGTCTTAGGTCAAGACCAAATTTGAGCAGAGATGTACTTGTGGGCAGTGAACAGTAAAACTAAGGTGAAAGTACAGAGTTAGGATAGCAAAGCCTTCCTCTCTTGAGTCTCTAATACTCAGAGGCAACATGGCCCCATATATCAGCAAAGGCACCTGCAGGATTTCCCCCAGAGCTGAAGTCTTGAATCAGAGCTTAAGTCAGAGCATTCCAGGCTCTCCACATCTCTGCTCCCCCAAGGACCACAGCAGACCCTGGTACAGTTCATGGTACAGAGCAACCTGGTGGTGTTCCAGAGCCAATCCCCAGGCCTAAGGCTTGTAAATATTTTATCTAGTTCTGGAATCTTTCTTTCCTTTCCCTATGGTCTTCCCCAGGGGATGTATGACAGAGGAGAGTACTGCCTTCCCTATATCTGGTAGATAGTGAGAGGTGATATTCTGGGTCCATGAAGATTGTAACTGAAGTGAATGGCACATTTCTGGCCACACCACTCCATAGCAGGCACTCCTCATGCTGGACCAGAGCTCTGAGGATCTTCACCTGCCCTAATATACTACAGATCCACATGCCCAGCCCAAGCCAAAGGTGGACTGCAAGGGCTCTTCCTGACAATAAATCATTTTGAAATTAATTTAAAAATCAAGAAGATTGTGATTATTACTGGGAAGGCAGAATGAAGTAGTGGCAAAAGTTTTCAAGTAAGCATCAAAGGTAAGGTTTCCTTTTTTCCAAACTTGGCCCATGCCCTGGCCCATACCCCTGTGCACGCTCTCAGCAGGTGATCCAAAGACGGGGTCACAAGTCGGTGGCTTCTGGGTCAAACAGATGGTCTCCAACTGCTCCTGATCTGCACAATGGCTGCAGGAAAAGGCCACAAGATGAGAAAAGGTGACTAAGGAGCAACTTTCTGGCATTTCTGAGTCTGGATGGCAGCTTGGGAAGGCATCCTCGGGAAGGCAGCCTCATGCCCTGTCAGCCAGCAGACCCATTAACAGACTCCACCATAGGCTGACTCGGTTGTCAGGAGTGTACTGGGAAGAATACCTTTGGGGTCTTTCTGTCTCAGAAGGGACCCTAGAGTCCCCTGAGCCTCCTGGAAACTTCCCACTGTCCTCTCCTTAGAGTTAGACATGCACCCTTCTAAACCTCCTTTTCCTTAACCAGAAGATAGGAATAATATTCTTATTTCCCACACTTGTGAAATGATGATACACACTTGGCTCCAAAACAAGGTAGTAAGGATGACGCACCAATGCTTTCGATTTTTATTGTCTGCTTCTGTTTTTAATTGGGCTGGGCATGCTCCAGCACCCCCAGGATGATGGACCCTGTGGCCTCCACACAGTGACTCACCTGCTTGATCTCTGTGGGCATTTGAGTTGGCCATCCCCTAATCATACCAAGCTTAGAACAAGAACCTTTCATGCAGGCATGCAGATGGCCTTTGCTGAGCCAGTATTCTAGTGAACAAAGAATACGCTATGCCCTAGGAGAAAAATGAATTCAGTGTGGCACTCACTGCCCCAGCCCCCAGGATCAGCTGTGCCCAAGAGAAGCTACCCTGCGGGATGAACAAAATGGAGAGTGAGAAGGAAGCATAGATACAGCCACCTGGGTTCAGAGACCTGGAAAAAGCCAGCATTGGGCCTTATCTGAAGCAAGGAAGGCCAGGAAAGCCAACCATCTGAACAGATGTGGCCCTCTATCACCCAGACTGGCCCTAAGCTCAGTGAATTCATGCCCGTCCCACTGCTTCAGGCGGCCAGACGAAGGTGAGGATGTGAGTACGGGCAGCTTCCCACAGAGTATCGCCCTGTTCCCTTGGATAGATGTTGCCAAGTGCTCTCGGTATGGAACCTGGCACTGTTCAGAGGGGCCAGAGCTGAAAAGGAAAGAACAAAAGTGAAGGGGGAGAGAAAGTGAGTGCAGAGGTGAAGGGCAAGCACAGAGCCATTCTTCAGAGTTTGGAAATGAGGCCTCAATCTGACTTGGCTCTTTCTTATACCCTACATTTGAGCAAATGCAACCCTAGGTGCACCTAGCAGGTATCAGGCCCTGGTCTGGTAAGGCACTGACAGAAAAGGTGGGTCAGATGTGGGCTCTGCCTTCTGGGATCTTCCTGGCCTGCTACAGGATGGGGGGTTGGAGCCTTTTATGCTCCAGACAAGTGACCAGAGAAGTGCCCAGGTGACCAGAGTGCCCAGGCTCAGGAGAATGCCCCTGGGTCTAGAGCAGGGTGACAGTAGTCCTGAGGGGCCAAGAGAAGATATGAGGACAATGTGGCATTTGGGAGGGCCTTTGGAGAAAGGGAGGCCTTTCATTCCCCAGGTTCCTGTGGCCTACCTGATCTGGCCACACACACCACTCCTGCTTGAAAAGGATTAGGAGTGGCATTTACCACCAGTAACAAAAGGACAAATTCTGTATGATTCCACCCAATTGAGGCAGTTAGAGGAGTTGAATTCATAGGGACAGAAGGTGGAATAGTGGTCCTAGGGTCTCAGGGAAGAGGGTGGGAGTTATTTAATACACAGAGTTTCAGTTTTGCAAGACAAAAAGAGTTCTGGAGATAGCACAACAATGTGAGTGTACTTCTGAACCATGTACTTAAAAATGGTTGGGCTGGGGAATTTTATGTGATGTTCATGTTACTGCAAACCTAAAGAAAAAAACCAGCCATTTCCTAGAAGCCTCCACATGCTCCCTTCAAAGCTGAAGAAAAATCAGGCAAGCTGCTGTTCTCTGGAAGTTGACTGATTAACAAGCAGATGGGTAAACACCTGTGGATGTCGAGAAGGGCATGGGTGGCGTGTCTAAATGGAGCCAGTAATAGCAAGGAGCCACCTCTTTGCAGGGACAGTCGGGAAAGTTCTCACATGAGAGGCAACGTGGAATGGGGGTGAGGCAGGGGTTGTACGGCAGGGTTGGCACCCCACTGACATCCATGTTCTAAGGGGTGCTGAGTAATTAACTCGGGAATGGTGCTGGGGATGGAGTCCTTACCCATCAGTGTTAAGGCCTGCATGCAGTCCTTCCTGTCCTGGCTCCGGCCACCAAGCCACATGCTCCAGGCTCCAAGCCAACAGCACAACCTGTTCCTGCCCAGACAGGCTCCTTATCACCTCTGTGAGTCCCATGAGGCAGAGACTGTGTCCGTCCTGCTCACCACTGCATCCTCAGCCTGTAGCCCAGGGCTGGCACAGAGCAAGTGCTCAACCAACTTTTCTAGCAACACTAACTGGACCTTTACTCACAGCATTCTCTCCTCCTTCTCACTGGGCCCCAACCTCCTAGCAGTCATGACCTGGCATCATAGGCCCTTTTCCCAAGCCCCTAACTAGGAAATCACCTTACTCTCAAGGGAGCAATAACTTGTATCTGTGCCTGCTTTAAAGGTTTAACCCACTCTATCGCAGACCCTACAGACTTCACAGACCCCCAGAGGGTCTGTGTTCCTTCCATGTCCCCAAAAAGGAGGGGAAGAGGACCAACATCAGGACACTGACCACAGACCCAGCCCATGTTCAGTGTTTCCTAACACTGTTTAATTCCCACAGCTATCCAGGGGCTGTCATCACCACTGACAAATGAGGAAACTGAGGCACGTGTCAGCTCACTTATTCAAGTTCGCACAGCAGTAGCTGGTTTAGCAGGTATCAGCAGTGCACTTCAACCAGACAGTGAGCTGGCTCCAATACCTCCAGGACCCTGTCTGAAGGGGATCTTCAGCTGAGTCATCTTTGTACCAGACACAGCAGACATGCTAAACATCTCATCTGTGCCACAGAGCTGGACAGAGCCAGATGAACATCAGCCTGTGGCCCAGCTCAGGCTCTGGCCACAACAATGGTGAGCGGGTCTATGTGAGCTCAGGCTCAGCTCATACTGACAACGTCTAGTATGGTCCTCTTTCTGGACTAGAGCCTCTTGTACATCTTGGGTGCCCTCCTCCCCCACTATCCCCACCTTGCTTAAAAGTGCAGGAGAATTTGGGCCTCCCACAGATAACATTCCAGCAGAGAGGGGCTAGGACTCAGTACTTATGTGTCCACTTGCCTGTCCTTCAGACAGACAATTCTGGGAGGCCTTCTGTACACTTCTCATTGGAATACAGCCCTGGTTGCCCACACCAACTACTTCAATGGCACTGCCCCCAGTGTCAGAGAGGGAGGGCGAGGTGTAAGATGGCTCCCAGCTAAGTGCAGAGACTGACGTGGGCTCAGTCCCATGACCATGAGCTCATGACCTGCCCTGAAACCAAGAGTCAGGTGCCGAACAGACTGAGCCACAGTCTGCCCTCCTTTTTAAAATTTTCCCTCCCTGTCTCTCTCCCTGCTCCCTCCTGCTTCCTGGCACCACCTCCACAGAACCACCTGTACCCAGTCATTGTCTCAAGCTGTGCTTCTGGGGACCTTCCAGACAGTCAAGGACTCAATTTCCCTTTCCATGCAAGGGTTATTAGTAACCTCTGAAGTGAGTTATCAAGGGTTCTGAAAATTTGGCATTTGTAAACTAAAATTCGAGTAGTAGCTAGCAGGATTTACTGAAGACTCTAATTCAGCTTTCTATAGAGAAGGCCAGCTGCCCTGCAATGCTGTTAAGCCCCCACTGTGTGAGCCCATTGGCAAATCACTGGAAGCCCATCACCTCAAGAAAGATCCTTTGCAGTCAGCACGTTCTCAAGGTGGCCTTGAGCCAGGCACAGCTTCTTCAGGCTTATAAAGTGTTGTAAAGTACTGTTAATCTGAGCGACAGATTTAAAATGGTCACACATTGGGGCACCTGGCAGCTCAGCCAGTTAAGCATCTGCCTTTGGCTCTGGTCATGATTTCGGGGTCCTGAGATTGAGCCCCACATCAGGCCCCCTGCTCTGCTCTCCCTCTGCCTGCTGCTCCCCCTGCATGTGTTTTCTCTCTCTCTCTCTCTCTCTCTCTGTCAAATAAATAAATAAAATCTTTTAAAATAAATATTATGTAATTAATTAATTAAAATGGCCACAAATTCTTTGACACTCCTACATCAAGAGATGGAGTCTATTTCTGCTACCCTTGAATCTGTGCTGACCTGTGAGTACTTTGACCAAAAGAATATGGCCAATGTGTCATTGTGTCAGCTCCAGGCCCAGCCTTTAAGAAGATTGACAGCCTCACCTTAAGCCCTCAGAGCCCTGAGCCACCAGGTTGAAGCCTGACTACCTGGCTGGAAGCACCATGTGGTCCCGGAGGCCACACAGAGTGAAAGGTGCTCAGCAGAACTCAACGTCCCAGCTTATCCCTACCAAGGGGCCACACATATAAGAAAAGCCATCTTGGGGCCTCCAGACCAGTCCTGCTGAACACCATCGAGTGACCCCAGACAATGACACATGCAGTAGAAGAATCACCCAGCTAAGGTCTGCCTGAATTTCTATCCCAGAAAACTGTGAAAGAGAATAACAAAATGGTTGATGTTTTAATGAAGCCACTGTGCTTTAGAGTCATTTGTTACACAATGATATGACACCAACAGTCTTGCTCCACCATTGCTGATGTCGTTTGCAGTGCATGGTGAGGCATATTTGCATCAACAGAATTTGGGGCAATAATCTTCTAAGGATTACTTTGAGATGCATAATATTTATACATATAAAAGAATTATAGATAAGCTACAGACAGACAGACATCACAGCTCAGATGAATTACCCATACACCCTCTTGATGAAGCAAAAGTATACTTCATTCCAAAAAACAGCTCCTCCAGTAACCTTCATTGGTCACATGCTGCCTGTGAATCTGTGCTATTTATATAACTTGCAATGTAAGTGTAATCCAATTTCTAGGCTATTTTTAAGTTTGTGAATCCATGTGTTATAATGTAAAGTTGTGTTTAAAAGCTCATTATTTTCACTTACAAATCAAATTCCAAGCACTCCATCAGTAGAGAAAGCAGCATAATGTAGAGATTAGGAGTGTGGACTCCAGGGCCAGCTGCATGTGCTCAAATCCCAAACTCTCCATTTCTTTCCTGGTACAGCTGGGAGATGATAGAAACCACTTCGCAGGGTGGCAAGAGTAAAATCAATTGATGTGTGTAAGTGCTGGGAACAGTTCCTGGCTCATGATAAGACTTACTAGGCTTATTACGACTTCTTTGTTTTGTCGTCTTCGGTTTCGTACCATCACCTAGTTCTTTCTCCACCATTGGGGGATGGGATGTCTGCCCTGCAGACTTCAGCATAGACTTTGCCCATAGACCGCCTCCAGGAAATCTCTATGGAATTAGTTGTTAGTGAGTGAATGTATCCTTCCCTTAGACATCTGACATCCTTTAAACAATTTCTTCAGGTACGGAATGCTCCAGAGTGCCAAGTACAAGATGGTTTGGGTTCAGAGAATGGATGTGTCAAACCCATCTGCCTCAGATTCCCTGTGCCATAGCCTCCTTGGTGATTTCCACAGCGAAATTATCCAGCAACGTGGGCAGTGGGCCCCCTGTGGTCACCAGCCTGGGTGTGGGTGTGAACGGCGTATTCTCTGAGCTCGACAGTTTCTGAATCCAAGTGAGAGGCTTGGATTGGGCCGGGTGTGCAAGACTCACATTAGGGCATTTGCACACATTTATCATGGCCTGAAATTTGGGAGAAAAACATGAGCAACACACAAGCATGATGCTGGATCTATCACTCTTGAAACAACAAGGCATCACAGACTCCAGGTTCTATTGTTGCTCTTCTTTCTCACAATTTGTCCTCAGGCTGACTGAGGGGATGCTTGCAATTAGTCCTGAGGATGCCAAACCTTCCTAATTAGCACACAGTAATGAAAGCAACCTCAGAAACACAAAAAGGGAAGGGAAATGCTCTCCTTCCCCCTGTAGTTGAGGGCCCTCAGCCAAGATTTTGATGGGTATTAACATTCACTGCAATGTCACAATAAAACTTATAGAAAGAGTCTTGTAGAAAATTCACTGCTGCCACCCATCCTGCTCACTGCCTTTTCAAAACCATCCTCATAAGCATTGTAACAAATGAATCTTCAAATTACCTGGGCTCCAAGATTAAGCTCTGGCCTATAGAATATAATCTTTAACCTCTATACAGTTTAATTTCCCTGGTAATAATTATTTAAGATCCACATTCTGAAGTGTGAATACATATCAGATGTATTGAGTCTCCTAGCCCCTAGAAGGGGAAGAACTTCCCCTTCTCCTTCATGCAGAAAGATATAATAAATGGCTCTAATGATGTCCCTAACTCGAGATCATGCCTGTGATTCCCACCACTTCACTATTCATGTCATTCATAAGAAATTGAGATTTGATTGATAGAGTCCTTAAATTAACTAGGCTTTATAAAGCCTAGTTTGTATTGTGAAAAAGGAAAATGATGACTAAATTCTGGACATCTGCTCTCTGCTAAAACTGAGAAGGAAAAAAAAATGTTCGGGCACGTGGTGCTTCTATGGTTCTGGCTTTGTCTGTGTGTATGTGTATGTAAAGCATGGTGAAGTCCTTCCACTTCCAGGGTGTCCATGAGCATTTATATGCTCAAGTAGAAATCCCTTCTCTACAATGGTGTCTGGTCCATTGCCAGGTTTGTGCCCACTAAAAAAGGTAGCCTTTCAAAAATACTTTTTGAGAACTTTTTGTGTCTATGAAGCATTTTTGGTACTATCACTCATACACAGTGGGCAAAAAAAAAGAGCAACTTAAGCAATTTGAATATGACCTACAGCTTTTTATATGAGTTGTATAGTATCTTACACCAGAGCTTGGACCCTTTAGACACAAAGCAACAACAACAGTAACATTAACACCAACAACTCATATATGCTGAATGTGTATTATGTGCTAGGCACAGAGGTAAGTGTGTTATCTATATGGTCTCCTTTAAACCTCACAACGACCCTGTTGGGATAGATACTATTATACCTATGTTATAGAGGAGGAACTTGAGGTTAAGAGAGCTAGTAATTTTCTCAAGGTCCTATGGCTTGTAAGTGGTAAAGCAGAACCTGTTCTCAAGCCAGCTGACAACACAGTCTGCACTAGAAATGAAGGTGCCCAGGACACAAAGACAAAGACAGCAGTATGGGAGATTCATCCAAGACATGCCCAGCCTTCTGATCACCAGGGCCCAAAGGGACGGTGATCTCAGGCTTAATTACGGACCTGAGACATCTTTGAGATATTTTTCTCAGCTGAAAGAAAGCATGCAGTATAGCTGGAAAGCAAAGTGGAAGACTCAGGGCAAGACATATGTCAAGGTTCAGGCCAAACTGGGGAGAGTCTGACATGCCATCCTAGAAGTCCTCACTTGTCCCTGCAGATGGCAGAAAGCCCCCTGCAAATTTTCAGTGGAAGAACACGATTATATTGGTGCTTTTAAAAGGTTAATTTGAATGCTGAGCAAAAGACAATTATGGGGAGATGACTGTCAATGGCAAGCCCATTTGAGAGCCCTTAGTAAGAGGCAGAATGTGACAGGAGGAGGCAGGTTCAGACCCCCACCCCTCCACTCAGTTTCTTGCAGAGTGGTTGAGTGGTCTCAGTTGAACAAGACAAAGATCATGGTGGAAAAGGTTGTATGGAAGCATGAGATCAACTGTAGACATGCTGAGTCTGAGGACCATATGGGGCCATGAGATGGACATGGCTAGTTCTTAGCTGGTGCAATCACTGAAAATGGTGTCTGCAGAAAGAGTTTCTAATATGAAGAAATTTTTTAAAGGCAAAGAAAAATTATCTAATTTTTCCAAAAAAGATATGCAAGTGACCAACAGGCAAATGAAAATATCAATATCACTAATCAGAGAAATGCAAATGAAAACCACAATTAGATGCCAAACCTGTCCAAATGGCTACTATCAAAAAGACAAGACACCACGAGCATCAGCGAGGATATGGGGAAAAGGGAATGCTTGTGCACTGTTAGTGGGAATGTTAACTGGGGCAATCACTATGGAAAACAGTAGGGAGGTTCCTCAAAAAATTGAAAAAGAACTACCATATGATCCAGAAATTCCACTCCTGTGACCCACCTGAAGGAAATCAAAACACTACATTGAAGAGATCTCTGCACCTTCAATAGGCAAGACATGGAAACAACCCAAGTGTCCATCAACATGTGAGTGGAAAAGGAAATGCACATGTGTATATAACACATGTATTATATTTTTTAGCCATAAAAAAGAAGGAAATCTTGCCATTTGAGACAACATGGATGGACTCTAAGGGTATTATTCTAAGTGAAGTAAATCAGACAAACCAACCAATATTGTATATTTTCATCATATGCCAAATCTAAAAAGCTGAACTCATAAAAGCAGAGAAGAGAATGGTAGTTGCCATAGCCAGGGGCAGGGTGGGAAAATGGAGGGATGTTGGTTAAAGAGTACAAACGCCAAGCTGTAAGATGAATAAGTTCTGAAGATCTGATATACAGCATGGTGAGTATAGTTAATAATATTGTATTACATCCTTGAAAGTTGTTAAGGGAGTGGATTTTAAATGTCATCACCACAAAAACAATTATAATTATGGCAGGGACTGGAGGTGTTAACTATCTTATTGTGGTAATCATTTTGCAGTATATATAGGTGCATCAAACCATCATACTGCACACCTTACTTATATACATATGTCACTAATAATTCAATAAAGCTAGAAAAAATAAAGGAAAATAACATCACATTAACCCAGCCCAAAAAAGAAAAACTGTGAAATAATCCTTTTAATATCAATGTTATATTCCTGAAAACTCTTATGAAGGTAGAATTTGGAGTATGAGAAAACAGTAATATGAGCAAAGCTGGCTTAAAAGGACTAGTTTCACAAGTGAGCCTGCAGACCTTTATAAATATTTTACATTCACTTGTATCGGGCAATAAAAGTAATATTGATGATGTTTCACATTGTATCTTAGCAATAACAAGTAAAATACAGTTAATTTACATTCATTATCTCCAGCTCCCTGCAAACACCCTAAAACTGCCACTATGTGATTTCAATGAAATATTTATAATTTATTTGGGTTTGCTGCAAATCATATGTCCCCTTTTTCTGTGTTTGGTTCTGCATCCAAATGCTCAGCAATTTTGTTTCCTGACTGATCCCCGTCCCAGGCTCCCAGAACCCAGTGTTCACTGTCCCCTCTTCCCCCATGAACCAGCTAGCACTGAACAAAACC
The DNA here is from genome assembly GCF_018345385.1 of Vulpes lagopus. Classification (NCBI taxonomy): domain Eukaryota; kingdom Metazoa; phylum Chordata; class Mammalia; order Carnivora; family Canidae; genus Vulpes; species Vulpes lagopus. The sequence continues at coordinate 41,097,075 of NC_054825.1, read as the reverse complement.
CCCACAAGCAGAAGCTGCTCTTACTACTACACAGAGTTAGTGAACATGGGACACAGAGCTAGAAACATCTCATGTACTGTTCCTCTAAAGCCACCAGACACCAGTGTGCTCACCTAAGAACACTGAGGTTCAGGGAAAGGAAGTGAGTTGCCCCACGTCATGCAGCTAGTAAACTCTCCTGCTCTGAGTCTACTGGGCTCCAGGGCCACATTCCAAGCAAGGGGGTCTCAAACTTTTCTGTGCATCAAAATCACTTGGGTTCCTTTTCAAATGCAGATGTATTCAGTAAGTCTGTATGGTGCCTGAGGTTTCGTATCTCTAGCAAGCTCTGGAGTGATGCACATGCAGAGACCACTGTTTGAATATGAACGCTGAAACCACTCTATTAAATTGTTCTCTTTTCTAACTAAAGAAAAAATAATGCTTAGAGATCAACGGCAACTATGATCAATCCAATGCTCAGTGCCAAACCTCTCTAGTCCTAGAGTCCCTGTTCATGTAGGATAAAGGCTGTACTGCAGAGTGAAGTTCTTAGGCACCAGCCTCAGGGGGAGACAGGTTCAAACCTCAGCCCCAGCACCTCCCAGCTAGCCTGTTACTTAACCTCCTCAGTAATACTGGTGCCTGCCTCGTTGGGCTGCCTGACAATCGCAGTTTAAGGAAACAACGTATTATGAGCATAAATGAGATAATTCATAGAAGGGCTTAGAGTACCTCCTGGTACTAATAAGAATAATAAATAGTTCCTTAGTGCTTCTTAAAAACTCAAGAAGTATTAACTAGTGTTCTGTGATGTGTAGCTTCATCCGACCTAGTAGTCTCTTTCCTAATTAAAGCAATATTACATGTACATTGTTGAATGTTTGGTAAATCCTGAAAACGTCACAAAGGAGAAAACAATCATGCCTGTGTGCCTGTGTGCATGACCCACAAAGGTAACAATAAACCTATGAAGGTACTCTGGGGAGGTTCATTTCCATATTCTTCCTTTTCTGTTTCATAACATGTTAAAACCAACCAAGTTACTATCCTGGCGCTTAGGTTGGTGCTTTCCAGTGCAGGAGATACATGGGGCCATTTACATTTAAATATGTTAGTTAAAATTAATGAAATAAAAAATGTAGTTCCTCAGTTCTATTTGCCATCTTTCAAGTGCTCAGTAGGTACATCCTGGTAGTGACCCCCATACACACTGGCAGTGACCACATATACATTGGCAGTGACCCTGAAACAAACAGTATGCATATTTTCATTGCAGAAAGTTTTATCAGTGGGAAGTAAGACTTCATATTTCATTTTTCCTCACTTACAGCCACATTATGTGCATTTCACATGTCATCATTCCCCAGAAACTGACTTTAATGTCTAAATTATAGAGATGTATCTTAAGGCTTTGGAGATTTAGGTTGCTTCCAAATGGACACTGGTATAAATAACGTTCTAGTGAACACCTATGAGCATCAACTTCCATGTAACTTCTGTATTTATCACCTTTGGATAAATATTTGTCTATAAGTGAAATTGCAGGGCTAACAGACATGGGCTTTTTAAAGGCTTTTGATATATATTCCCAATTGTATTTCAGACAGATTGTACCCATTTACCCCACTGACCTCTCCCCCCCCCGCCTCCCGCCGTGGTACCTATTTTAGCATTTACCAGTCGAAGAAAATAAATACATTTCACCTTAATGGTATTTCTTGAGTTATTAGAGAGATATAAAACTTTTTAGAGGTTTCTGGGTCAACTATAGATACTGATACAAATTGTTTTATGAAATAACCTTCCAAACTCGAGGTTGAGAATATAGTGTCTAAGAACATGAGAGACTCCAAACTCTGGGAAACGAACAAGGGGTGGTAGAAAGGGTGGGTGGGGGATGGGGGTGACTGGATGACGGGCACTGAGGGGGGCACTTGATGGGATGAGCACTGGGTGTTATTCTATATGTTGGCAAATTGAACACCAATAAAAAATAAATTAAAAAAAAAGAGAATATAGCGTCTATTCACCAGCTGCAACTGGAAGAGAGCTCGTCTGAGCATTAAACCCATGCTGAGCAGAGCAGAGTCCCAGTAAATATTTACAGGTCTTTGCTAAATTGGTGACAAATGTATGCTTTTTCCCAGAGATGCTGCTTGTGATGGTGAACTTCTTTCGCTGAAGGAAGCAAACACAGGCTTTCATATGTTGATTATGCTGACCATCCATTTAAGCACAATTGTCCAAAGTGCTATCAAATGCTGGAGCCTCCAGTTTGGTCTCAATGTACTAGGCATCTAGAAGTATATGACAGATGTTCTCTGACCATGGCTTATTATTTTTTCTTATATTAAAAAAAAAACCTCTTCTTATTGTTTTCTTCATTCATAAAGCCAGTGTTTGTTTATCAGGCAATTGCCAACTGCTGAGAAGGGAGCTAGGTGAAACACATATGAAATGAGTCAGGTACACACTTGGCCCTCAGCAAGGAGTGAACATAATCCTCAGTGTGCACTTTGAAAGGCCATAAAATATATCTATAGTTTTCATTGCACAAACTCCCAGAAGGTGCAGACAAAATTTCAGCTAGTGGGGTTATAGAAAAGATAAAATAAGAATAAGATAAGAAAAGATAATATGCATTCTCACATTTCTTGCGCTTATGGGCAAGGCTCTGTTCTAAGTGCTTTCTGGGTATTAATTCATCTCATCCCCAAAGCTACAGAATGAGGTAGGTCATACAGAGGAAACACACCAAGAGTCCTTAGGATGCAGCAGAATTCAGGTCACATCACCAAGAAATGCTTCCCCATATTTATACTTTCAGGGCCCACATACAAAGTAAAGTAATAATATGGTACAGCTAAGTGGGATAAACTGGAGAGGATTATCTATAGGGGATTGTCTATCTGGACCTTTGTGGAAAAAATCCGTAACTATTATTGTCAATATACAATGTTAATAAAAACAATAAAATGCAAAGTAATAGAGATGATATTAAATATGAATTTATATATAACTTCTAAATAAAATCTCTAGATATTCTAAATATTTCAGTAAGAATCTTGAGCTTGCTCTTCGAAAGATAATTTTTATAGATACAGGGCTTATGCCTGAAAGGGTTCCCTGGAACTCCTGATCCTTGTTAATGCTAATCCCTTTTAATTCATAATAGTCACCACTTCCCAGAAGCTCCATCCACAGGGTCAAATATTAACAAAAGACAGTAATTATTCATTACTTTTCCTCTGAGAAATGTGTTTTTTTTTTTTGCCTATAACCTCATTTTAAGTAACTTGAGTATTTTCTAAATATTCTTTCACTTTACTGACAAATGTAATGTTGAAACTCCTTCTACTAACATGAGTGGATTTGGAGTTCAATTGAACTATACTATAGTATTTTTAAAAATAATGTATTTTCTCAGATAGTACCCTATTGGCCTTAATAACTTTTTCTTAGTATTTAAATGATAATGACCCCTGAACTTCAGCAGTGGAGTATTTGCTTTTCCAAATTTAAATATTTGCTTGGAATCCATCCACTTTGTCAGCACACATTGGTAAGCTCTCACATGGTCTTGACAATTGCATATTAACTGCACTCAGGTATTAAAAAATTTTAGATGAGGGACGCCTGGGTGGCTCAGCAGTTGGGCATCTGCCTTTGGCTCAGGTCAGGATCCCAGGGTCCTGGGACCCAGTCCTGCCTCAGGTTCACTTTATGGAGCCTGCTTCTCCTTTTGCCTGTATCTCTGCCTCTCTCTCTTTCTCTCTCTCTCTCTGTCTCTGTCTCTCATGAATAAATAAAATCTTAAAAAAATTTAGATGAGTAGTCATTTTTAAAAAAATCTAATAACTATTCACTAACAAATCTGAGAAAAGAGAATCATTTACAGACACACACACACACATACACCAATATTTCTTTCAACTCATAAACTCTTGGCAAAATTCTCCTTTTAGATACTAATGCTTTAAGATACTAAGCAACACAAAGAGTGGAATTTCTAGGCATAAAGCTGAAAATGGTCTCAACTGTAGTAGTTTGGATTTATTCTCCATTTTGGTAACATCATTTAATGAGAAATGCATATCTATAAGCAAACTTTCACAGAGGTGAGCTGCTCTCTGAACAAGATGATGTAAAACTAGAATCTCAGAGTTTTCAGCACAAACAAAAAAAATGTATTTACACCTCTGTTGCTGCAGTACACACTTGGTGCTTCCATAACATCACCTTTTTTTTAATAAATTAATTTTTTATTGGTGTTCAATTTACCAACATACAGAATAACACCCAGTGCTCATCCCATCAACTGCCCCCCTCAGTGCCCGTCACCCATTCACTCCCCACCCCCCGCCCTCCTCCCCTTCCACCACTCCTAGTTCATTTCCCAGAGTCAGGAGTCTTCATGTTCTGTCTCCCTTTCTGATATTTCCCACACATTTCTTCTCCCTTCCCTTATATTCCCTTTCACTATTATTTATATTCCCCAAATGAATGAGAACATACACTGTTTATCCTTCTCCGATTGACTTACTTCACTCAGCATAATACCCTCCAGTTCCATCCACGTTGAAGCAAATGGTGGGTATTCGTCCTTTCTAATGGCTGAGGAATATTCCATTGTATACATAGACCACATCTTCTTTATCCATTCATCTTTCGATGGACACCGAGGCTCCTTCCACAGTTTGGCTATTGTGGACATTGCTGCTAGAAACATCGGGGTGCAGGTGTCCCGGCGTTTCATTGCATCTGAATCTTTGGGGTAAATCCCCAACAGTGCAATTGCTGGGTTGTAGGGCAGGTATATTTTTAACTCTTTGAGGAACCTCACCTTTGTTTCAAAGCATTGTTTTACCATTTTGAATATGTTATCACCTGTAGTTCTATTATTGCTGCGGTGAGTTCGCCCTCTAGTTTGTGTGTCTTGTTTGATATCTCTTTGTGGAGCAATGATGTTCTTCGGACGGAGGCAGATTTGCCATGAAGCTGAGGGTCCTGGGAGGGGCTCCAGCCAAGTCTTCACAGGGTCTTGTAAAGTGTGGAAAGCAAGTCTTGAAACATTCAGAGCTAGAGGCCAGTCTGACTGAAATCTCTTTCAAGTTGTCAGAAATAAAAGACTGTGACTTAATTCTCAAAAACATCCCAATTTAGTGGCAGTTCTGTCCTATCAGGGGTATACTTTATAACTGTATATACTGCATTCTCAATATACTGCACAATATTTTTCTTTTTTTAATGGAGAATCACATGAAATAGAATTTATTCGATTCCTTGCACTTGCAGCACAGAAACCTATACCAGCATTACAAAGAGCAAGTGTGTCTGTGTCTCTGCAAAGCTGCATGTTTTGTGCATCTTATCAACAATAAAAACAACTTGCAGTCAGCATGGAAAGTCTAAATTGTAATTCTATTGCCTCTAGAGAAAATATTACAAAGTGCCATAATATGGAAACATAAACAGAATGTATACCACCAACATTCGAAAGAAAAAAGGAATTCTAGTTTGACGGGGAATTAATTCATAACAGTAATCTTTTTTGGCTTGATGGTTTTGCAGTAGTTGTTCACATTTTTAAATTCACAAGTTGTGGCAATTTCTTTGCTCATTCTAAAGGAATGGTCACTTTCATTTCATAGTTTGTGTTCTTTTTCTTAAAAGGAGCCCTACAAAGTCTGTATTGTCCCTTGCTCTTCTGCATTCCTCTTCAGGAGCGTTTTAACTACTGCTAATAACCCAGGATGGTTACTAACACGGGTAGGTTCCTTGTTCCACAATGAATACTTTCTCAGTTGGATAATCTTCTGAACCAATGTTGTCTCTGTCACAGACAGGCTGCCAACATGCCTACAAATCACAGTCTTAATCAATCATGCCTACGACCATAGTCAAATCGATGTCTTAATGGCATTTCTCTCTAACTCTATTGCTACTTCCCTGCTGGCTGGTGAGATGAGTGGCCTGCAATTGTCTGAAACATCTTGGCGTCTGTTATTAATTAGGCAAATTTCAAACCAACTTCCTGAGCTCATACTTGCATTATTTGTAGAGTTCCACATTTTGTGCTTGCAGAAGCATGAAGAGTGACAGTCATTTTCTGTACAAGATGCCTGATTTGTGGCAAGCAATTGGTGACATAATTTCATGGGATGACTTTTCCATAAAAAAGATATTGGTGCTGAGGAAGAGGATGGTCATCAAGGCATGGAAATCCTAATTAGTGGCAAAGTCGTTACGGGGTTTTTTAAGCTATAAGTTTGTCTTGTGAACCTGATGATTTTCCAGCTTTAATCAAGAAATTTTCCCTGGTCACAGGAAAATAGATGTCTATAAACATTCAATCAACTTAAAAATAAAGCACTTACTTAAGGGGATTATTAAATTTTATAACTTCTAAAATTCTATTTTCAAAATTACATTTTAGGTTATCTGCAGTTTTACAAATGTCCTAAGACAAATTACATTGAAAAATTTAAACAGGGGACACCTGGGTAGCTCAATGGTTGAGCGTCTACCTTTGGCTTAAAGCGTGATCCCAGGGTCCTAGGATAGAGTCCCACAATTGGGCTCCCTGCATGGAGCCTGCTTCTCCCTCTGCCTGTGTCTCTGCCTCTGTGACTCTCATGAATAAATAAAATCTTTAAAAAAAAAAAAGAAAAAGAAAAATTTAAACAATTAACCATGACGTAAAGAAAATAGGAAGCAGTGCAATAGTATTAATTGACTCAGTAATTAAAACTCCTCAAATAATCTTTCATTTGAATTAAAGTAAGTCAAATCATTAAAATTATTAAAAACTTACAAATACATGTTTTACTTTCAGATATAGTAAAAAATATTTGGGAAAAAGTTTCCTGATAGAGTATAAGTTTTTTGTTTTTGTTTTTGTGTTTTTTGTTTTTTTTTTTTAGTATTAGAAATATTTTAAGAACTCAGTTTAATTCTGTTATTTACTTTTAGATATAAGCTTTTTTTCCAAAGGCAAACAATAATTTATCATGAAACACTATCAAGGGGGCACCTGGGTGGCTCAGTTGGCTAAGCGTCTGCCTTTGGCTCAGGTCATGAGCTCCGGGTCCTGAGATTGAGCCCCCATCGGGCTCTGCACTGAGCAGTCTGCTTCTCCCTCTCTCTCTGCCCCTCCCCCACCTTCTGCTCTTGCTATCTCCCTCAAATAAGTAAATAAAACCTTAAAAAAAAAAAAGCAACATTATCAAGAATCATGCTTAAACAATATGTCAACTTCAACAGCCAAGATGGAAGAAACAAAGGAAACATTAAGCAAATGAATTAAACCAATTACCTTCTACTTAGGAAACTCTAACATCAGATAATGATAGTAAAAACAGCAATCTAACCAGGAGGAAAATCCTTAAAACCCTAACAGAAAATTAAATAGAAAGAAAAAGCTGATTATTTCATGGGCCAAAAGATGAAGACCTTCAATGTTTGATAAGGAAATCATACTTAAAGGAAATGGTGGAAGGGGAGGTGGGCAGGGGGAGGGGGTGATGGGGTGATGGGCACTGAGGGGGGCACTTGACGAGATGAGCACTGGGTGTTATACTATATGTTGGCAAATCGAACTCCAATAAAAAAATAAACAAAAAAATACAAAAGAAAAAGAAAAAGGAAAGAGTAGCATTCTCACAGTATCAGTTTTGTAAGCATTTTGTGTCTATTGTACTGATTAAATGAGTTGCTCTGTTTCAGTAAAAAAGAAAAGAAAAGAAAAAAAAAGGAAATGGCAAACTGACTGTGGTGACCTACTATGGGATAAGCAGGAAGATTAGGTACCAGAGTAATCTGCTGTGGGGACAGACATAATGCTTTTGGTGGCAAATTTATTGTAACTACATTCAGGAAGTATATAAATACTCATGCAAATGGCATTGAAATACAATTTCAAACGTGATACATTTAATAGAGATTTTTTTGTTTCAAAAAAAGACTTTTAAATTTTCAAAGGCATCAAAGGTCTGCAGTCCCCAGCATCCTGTAGCACACCTGTAGTCTGTGGGAGACAGGCTGAATGTCTCAGGACACTGTGTGCACAGGGAAATTTTAAAACATACAGGAAAAAATGTGAAAATTTGGCAGATTTCACACCACCTATATGGGCTCTCCTCTCCCATCTTCCAACGCCAACCTTGCTATCAGCATCGGTGGATTCCCTACTTTAGGAGAACTCCACCCAGAGAGAAGGTATAGCGTTTTCAGCTGATGGCTACCCATGGGGGTGCACAGGGACCTGGCAAGAAATGGTGGGGAGGAAACGGCCTCCTGGGGACTCTTCGGGTAGGCTTCTTTCAAATACGCCACAATGTATCCCAGTACTGGTTGTGAGCTTATCTGGTCAGGGGAAGATCATATATGACTCCGCTGCTCCTTTATGGGGGCAACAGACCAAAGGGAAATGAAGCAGTTATCCACTGAGCTACACTCACACAAGTAGAAATCTTCCTGATTTCTCTCCACTGAAACCGCAAAGTTGTAATTCTGCTGTTGTTTTTCACTTCGTAGAATATGACACCCTTGGCACAGATCCCCAAGGCCATCTCCCCTGCTCCCTTCATCTTCTCTGGGAGAACGTGGTGAACTAGCACACCATATTCTGGGAGCTGCTGAGTGACCTGGAGCAAGAAAAAAGCCAATTGAGAAGAGACAGTCCCACTAACCTAAAATAATAGGCTTCAGACCAATTCATGAAAAGCATTTTCACAGATGTTCCAAAAACTAAGAGTAGGATTGCCCAAATACGCTTAGGAAAACACTGAGCTAACCAGATCGCCTTACTACAGAATTTCTCCTCACCTCTGCTATGATAGCATTTCCTATTTTATTAACCCTAGGATTCCTTTTTCATGGAGTACCTAAACAACACCTGGAACACAGTTACCATAAAAATGATACAACAGAGTATTAATATTCTGAACAAGGTTTTAGAATTCAGACTCTTCTGGGTCACCTCCAGGGAAGGGATTCCTTTTCCCAATTGTGTCTATTAAGGTCTATTGAAATGTTATCTGCTACAACCCCTTCATTTTACAAATGGAAAAACTGAGATCCAGGCAGAGAAAGGCCCCTTCCAGATGGTCAGCACCACTGTGAGAGCAAGATAAGTCGTGAACATCCTGCAGAGCAAATGAGCAATCACTGGCATCTTTCACCATGTCACAATGCATTGCTGGGGTCCCTCCAGTCCAAGGTCTGTCCTCAGTTCACTAGGTCAGAAGAATGAATTTTGTCAGAGTCCTGAGGGTCAATCAGAGATGGAGACTGCATCAGGCCCATCAGATTCTTAAGAGATTGGAGTATAAACCTGATGCAGATGTTTTTATGTTTGAATGGTAATCACATCTCTATCCTGGTATCTAGCCTCTGCATCTTCACCTGCAGACTTCAGGCCTCATCAGAAGACTGATGCACCTGGACTTACAGCAGGGACTTCTTGCTCCCTCTCAGAAGGGTTTCATTGGTGAGATCTGGTATCCTATCCCTACCCCTGCCCCCAACAGAGAGCACTCTGCCAAGGCCAATTTCTCCCACCCCCAGACAGGGTAATAACAATAGGGACAAATTATGACTTTGAGAGCTCCTTTCTCAGGATATTTCCTGTGCTTTTTTTCTTCTGTTAATAATCTCTGCCGACAGGTTATACTGCCTGCAGAGCCTACAGCTCTTCATATGATGTTGATTCAGTTTCTGGGCCTTGAGCCTGCTTGTTTTAACTTTGGAGGCACTGTTCATCACCATTGTTGTCATCAGCAGTAGCATCCAAAACATTATTGAGCACTTCATGTTGAAATATCCAATGGCCAGACTAGGCATGTGCTTAGGTATTAAATTAGGGTGATCTCAAAGCAATAAAGTAAGTTCTTTTAAATAATTTGATGTGATATTTCCAAAAAAAGTTTAAAGCCTTAGACTTCACTAGAATAAAGATGCCTTTGCTAGACTCCCTTACATGTTTTAATTGTTTAGTATTTAATTTTAGTTTTTTTTTAATTTTAGTTTTTATTTTATTTTTTAAGTATATAGAGAAGGATGTGATCCTGAAGTACTTGGAGTGACAAAATGTTTAAATGGCAAAGCACCAGTGTGCCCTGGGTGGCTCAGTTGGTTAAGCACCCAACTCTTGATTTTGGCTCAGGTCATGATCTGAAGGTGGTGAAACAGAGCCCTGTACTGGGCTCCAAGCTGGGTGTGGAGCCTGCTTAAGATTCCCTTACCCTCTTCCTTGGCCCCTCCCCCGCCTCTCTCTTTAAAAAATTAAAAATTAAAAATAAAATGGCAAAGCACCATGAAAACATTTCCCATGTACCATGCTGTTTAATCTTTACAGCAATCACAACAGAGAGGGGTAGCTTTCTCTTTTCAAGTGAGAAAGTAGATTTACTTAGGAGCCAGAAATGGAAGTATAAGTCTGTCTGTTTCTGAGTCTTCACTCTTAGCCACTAACATACAGAGTTCCCATCACATTTGGAAACATGGGTGAGTATACATAAGATCCTCAGGAGCATTTTCAATTGGTAAAAAAATAAATATTATCTATGTCTCCATGCTCTACTAGGAAATCCTCTGGAGCACCTCTCCTGGGCATTCCATGTTGTGATTGCTAATTGTCCTCTCAGAGGTTCCCTTTATCTTCATGTGCTTAGAGGCATCTCACTATCTTCTCCTTCTCCCTACAGTGGCAGCCAGGTTTACACTGGACCCAGGCTCTCCTGGCTCCCAGCATATGTAGCATCCTTGCTGTATTGAAAACTGTTGGAACAAGCAGACTGTTTCATCAAGAGAGTCATAACTACTCATATCCTTTAACCCTATGATTCCATTCCTGGCAATCTGTCCTAAGAAAATGCACTGCATAATCAAGACCAACACTTCTCTAGTGATGGTTGGTGCAGACTAGCAGGGTTGGGTTGGGTGACTGGCTCCCAGAGAAAAAGATCTCCTAATGGCAGTACTGCCTTGAAAGGGATCATCAGGCAATCTTCAGAAAGCACATTTACAAAACATTTGTGATTATTTGGGGCATGCATATGTTATAATGCTAAATGAAGTAAAACACAGGATATAAGCAGTATGATTTCAACAGCTAAAAAGAACAAAGAAAAGGAAATGTTTTAATAGTATATCAAAGCCCCTCATTATTGTGAAAAAAAAAAAAAAGGTTCCCTGGTTGAAGAGGTTTGGAAAACATGGAGGTAACCTCAAACAGGTTAGGTTGTTCTGGCATTAGTATGCTAATGTGGTTGTGAAACTTCCAGACAGAGTATGTCATTCAGCATCACCCACATAGGATTTCTGCCAAGTCTACCAGCGTGAGATGGTGAGATGATGAACTAGCAGAATTAGCCATCGGTGAACTGGAAGCCAAGAGGCATCTGATAATGGAAGAGAGGAGCCACAAGGAGCTGTAATTAAATAATCCAGTGGCTGTTTATGGAGTGACTGAGCCTGTGAGGGGCCCTGAAGATTCGGGACCTTGACATTTACAACCTAGTAGGGAGGACAAGAAATGTGTAGAAAGGACTGCAATCCGAGTGTCTTGGCAATATTTATCAGCAATGTTCAAATGGTTATAACCTGAGACGCTGGCATTCCACTCATGAGCTTCTATCCCTAAGGAATTATGCACAAAGGCAGCTAAAGACTTGGGTAGCAAAAGTGCTAATCTCAGTATTGTTTAAAATAGTCCCCTATTTAAAATAATTTATGTGCCAAACAATGGAGTATTGAGAAAAAACTTAGGGTACACCATGTGTTGATTTAAAATAAAGTTTCAAAATGTTGGTGAGATGGGATTATAAAAATACGCAAAACTGCATATATAATATAAACCTAATTTTAAATGTGTATACACATGTGAAGGCACAGAACAAAGGAGAATGAATACAAGAAGATATAATTGTGCTGTCTCCAGAGGGCAGAATCATGAGCAAATTGTTACTTTTATAATTATGGATGGGGCGTTAGATTTTGCTTAACCAACATTCACCCAAACGAGAAGGGTCCCAATGTGCCATGGGGATCACAAAGCCCTTTCATGTCTCATGCAGCAGGGGTGACACACAGCCCTCGCAGGCCCAACCAGCCAGCACAGGGAACTCAAAACCCAGCGTTCCTTGAAACTGATAAGATGGCATGCAAATTAAGTCAAATCTATTCGACAAAACAAAATCTCACTGTATTTCTATTATGAGATGGTGGCTTCCTTCACAACTAATTTTCATCATTCAACCAGGAGAAGGAGGGACACAGAGAGCCTGGGGAGGGGTGAGCAGGTGGGCATCTTTGGGCCCAGAGAGGCCTCCATTGGCTCAAGTCCTTAGCCTCCCCACTGATTCTGTGGTTCTGCCTCCACCTTCCATCAGACGTGTGCTCATGGCTTTGAGGAGTCCACTCGCCCCTGATCAAAGGAAGGCTGCATCCTCTAGACAAGGAACATGGGCGAAGACTGGAATATAAAAGCAGTGAGCACCTTTCCACCAGGGCTTCTCAAATGAAGTGCTTGTAAGTTTACATGGGTGAGGTATTACCATCTGCCAAGTGGCAGACCAAAAAGAAAGGCCAGATCTCCTCTGGACAGTTCTGCTTTCAAATGTCCATCTCTATTAAAGGCCAAAAACATGGATACATTTCCTATCCATCTTGGGAAACTTTTGTACAGAGAAATGTACAAATCTGGAGCTTCTTTTGAAATTCCTCCTCAGCTCTAAAGGCCAGCCAGGTATCCTGCCCTGGGGAACCGAGGCCCCCTAGCTCCATCTACACAGGCGGAGTGGCAGTCCCTCCTATCCTGACATATTGTTATTGTTCTCATCACACAGCATACTCTGCATGACTCTGGTACCTGTCTGTTCTCTCCAGGAGACAAGATACTCTGGGGGCAAGGAGCATGTCCTTTCTGTCTCCATTCCATGCAGCACCTGGCCCAGAGCAGGTAAGTTGTGGGGTGTGCAAAGCTCTTCATCCTAGGCTATGTATGTGCCCACCGATATGGGGGACTGAAATGCCACTGCTTACACTTGAGGGATGAGCAGAGTGTAGACCAGAGCTATACCTAGCTGCATGGACCATACCATCTGTGCTGTGCTGAGAACAGTTGCTTGGAAGGCTGGAAATTTAAGGTCTTCCTTAAGTTTTGCTTTTGTCTCATACCCCAGTTTGGGGTAGCTGTCCCATATGTCTCTGTGAGAAATGTGATCTCCTCACTTAGAGGAAAGTGACTGTGAATTCTATGGCTAAAGAAAGGCTCAGCAATACCCACTCAGCCCACTAAATCCTACCCATTTGGGGGGATCATTTCCAATGCCACCTGCTTCCAGAAGCCTCTTCTTGGTCTCAAATCCCTTGATCATACCTCCATGTGGGTCAGAGCATATCTGGCCCCCCAGAGAAAGCTCCAGAGGGAAGGGCTGGCTGTGTGGCCTTAAACAACAACACCCCCCACCAGGAGACCAGAAGTCTTACCCTCAAGAACTCCAACTCAGCATCCTCTCTCCAGAGCACAGGACTGAGACAGTGCATCTCTGAGACTTCAACTTGGACCTGGAGAGCAGTCATCCTCTCGATCAAACTTGCAGGGATGTAATCCTCAACCCGAAAATAGGCTTTATTCTCTTTCTGCTGGGAAGATGCAGAAGAAAAATGGCATAACCAAGAAGCCTTCTATAGGAAGAGCACAAGAGAAGCTTGTCTGCATTCCAAACCCCAGGTAGGGCCCCAGGGCAAGGATGCCCCCTTGAAGTACCCACCTCGGATAGTATTTTCTACTGTATTAGAATTTGGACTAAACCATATGATATGAGTAGAAGGGAGAAAAGAGGAGCCACCTGTCTTTGAGACCCTTCTGTATGCCAGGTGGTCCTCAGAACACATTAGCTCCTTCAATCCCACAGTAATCCTATGAGGATGATATTATTAGTACCATTTGCAAGATGAACAAAATGAATGAGGAAGGAAGTCATTCAACAGGGCCAAGATCACACCACTTAGTGACAGAAACAAGATTCAGTCACCCAGGGGATCCCTGGGTGGCTCAGCAGTTTAGCGCCTACCTTCAGCCAAGGGTGTGATCCTGGAGTCCCAGGATCAAGTTCCATGTTGGGCTCCCTGCATGGAGCCTGCTTCTCCCTCTGCCTGTGTCTCTACCTCTCTCTCTGTGTGTGTGTGTGTGTCTCTCATGAATAAATAAATAAATAAATCTTAAAAAAAAAAAAAAAGATTCAGTCACTCAAAGTCGTCACACATCCCATGATGCCACACCACTTCTCGAAAAGCACAGCAAAACCCTGGCCCCAACACGTTGGTTCTTTTTATTTATTTAGCATTTCTGTCTGCTTGTGCTCCTATTATACTGTCCCCTCTTACAAAGGAAGTCTTGGCTGTGCCACCATCTCTCCACATGAAGGGGATCAAGCTGTTGTCCTGTGAACAAGAAAGATCTGTCAACCCCACCTCACCCCAAGCCTGAACCTCCAACCAGCCTGCTCTTTTGGGAACCTGAGGCTGCCACCCCAGCACAAGCAGCTAGGTCAGTGCCACTCACCACCCAATGCACATTTCCCTGATATAGACCATGAAGCAGAAAGGTATGCAGAGGGCAGCCCAGTTGGCTCAGCGGTTTAGCGCCGCCTTCAGCCTGGAGTCACAGGATGGAGTCCCACGTCGGGCTCCCGGCATGGAGCCTGCTTCTCCCTCTGCCTGTGTCTCTGCCTCTCTCTCTCCCTCTGTGTGTCTCTCATGAATAAATAAATAATAAAAATCTTAAAAAAAAAGAAAGGTATGCAGAAGCTTGGGGGGGTGGTCTTGAGGACCACTATAGGAATGAGGAAGGCAGAACTTGTCAGAGAAAGCTGACCCTGTCCTTGTATTCCTGATTCCTAATTCCTGATCACTGGCAGCCCCTCCCAGCTTAAACTTAGGCAAGACATTATCCCATAGCTGAGGGCAACTACCTGTGAGGAAGGCAGCTGGGAGCTGTAAGGATCTTGCCTTCTCAGGGCTGGGGATGGACAGGTCGGCCTGTTGGGGAGATCTGAAGAGAAGAGCACATGACCCACTTCATCCCCATCTCCTGGTGTGGCACAGACCTGTCCCCATGTAGCCATGGACTAAGAATCCTCAGCTGAGAGTTAGCCCATGCCAGTTCTGGGCTCCACTCAGACACAAGCAGAAAGAAATTGCCCAGCAATCTTCTGCCTAAAAAAGCCTTCAGAATGCCATTAACATGGCCCAAATCCAGAACACTGGCAACACCAAGTGCTGGTGTGGATGTGGAGCAACAGGAACTCTCACCTACTACCGGTGGGAATGCAAAATGGTGCAGCTACTTTAGAAGATAATTGGTCTTCCAAACATAGTCTTACCATAGGATCCGGCCATCATGCTTCTTGGTATTGAACCAAAGGAGCTGAAATCACACAGAAGCCTGCACGTAGATGCTTATAGCATCTTCATTCATAATTGCCAAAACTTGAAAGCAAAAGATTCCTCCAGTAGGTAAATGGATAAAGAAACTGTAGTACATCCAGACAACAAAGTATTATTCAGCACTAAAAGGAAACGAGCTACCAAACCACGAAAGACAAAAGACATGGGGGAGACTTAAGTGCATATTAAGTGAAAGACGTCAATCTGAAAAGACCACACACTTTCCGATGGAAAAAAACAGTGATGGACAGTGATGCGTTGATGCGGGTTCATCAGCTGGAATGCATGTACCATTTTGGTGGGAGGTGCTAGGACTATGTCCAAGAGAAGACGTCAATATGGAACTAAAAAGCCCTAACACAAACGTGTATTTCCATGTCACTCATAAAAAGAGGAAGATCAGAGGCAATGCGAACAATAGTAACAGTATTACCATTTACACGGCACTTCCAGGTGATGCCCAACAGTGAGAGGATGGAAAGGTGAGCAAAGGTCCACCCAGGTAAGGCGCACAGTGTAACCATCCTGAATGATCATTAGGAAGGCCACAGGAAGACATCTGCCATCAAGTGGGAAAGCAGAATGCAACTCAAATGTGGCACTGTGTGCACATGCATAAAATCCCCACAGGCAATCAGAGGCTAGAAGGGAGCTCACCATGAGGAAAGCTGTTCCGCCACAAGATGTGATTAAGGAGATTTATTTTTATACCAAAATGTCTTTGTCTCCCTCTTTAAAATGCAAATGTAATCATGTCACTTCCCTGCTTAGAATTCTTCAGCGGGTCCCAGTCTTTCACTACAGTGGTTTCCAAATTAATTATTTTCTCCTAGCACCAGAACCATTTATCAAACAAAATACAAGCCCCTTGGGGGGCACACAAGGTTTGTTCCAGATCTGGCTTGCAGTGCTGTCCAGCCTCCAGGCCACTTCAGCTAGGGCTACAGTGACAATGCTGGAGCCCTCCTCTCCTGCCCGCTCAACGACACAGACACAGGGACAGGTCTTCCTGTCTGGGTCTCCCAAAACACTCTGATGAGCCCACCACAGTGCCTGGCACACAACGAAGCCAAGCCCTGCAAAGTGAGTCCTGGCTGGGCTCTCAGTACCTTACCCAACTTCACAGAGCTGCATATTTTTCTCAGCCTCAGGTGGAAATAACACCAGCTTTGCAGGGTTGACATAGGGCTTAGATGATACCGAACATGGAACGGGCTCTCCATAAATGAGGATTGAGGGAGTAAGGGCCCAAATGAGTGGGTTTGTGTAATCTGTTGCCTTTACACCTACAAAGGAAAAGGAGTAGATCTGCCTTTGGGGGCCATGTGGGGACAGCAGAGAGTGTCCTGGAACCACTCTCGTTCATGGCAGTGAGAGAGGTTGAGGCTCCACAGGATCTGGAGAAGGAGCTGGAGGTGGAGGATGGCTGGTAAATAAACATGCCACAAACAAACAAAATAAACATACCATGCCAGGCAGTGGTAAATGCTATGAAGAAAAATGCAGCAGAGTGAAGGCATAAGGAGGGCCTTGGAAGACTCTGGGCATAGCAACACCTTCTGAAGATGGACTGGGAGGAAAGCAAAATGGTTCTGGCATAGTCAAAAAAGTGTTTTTTCAAATTGCAGCTTGTAGCACATTAGTGAGCTAATGATTAATAGTTCATAGGTAGCATTTTTAAAATTAACTACAATAGAATAGGAAATACCAGTGTGTATCACATATAGAAAGGGTGCATCTTATTTCCTAAGTTTTTGCCTCAATTCTGTTCTAGGTACATATGTGTGTGGATTGTGTTATCATCTCTCTCTCTCTCTCTCTCTCTCTCTCTCTCTCTCTCATGGACATGGCACAGAACATTGGAAAGCCACTGTTCTCAAGCAGCTTTTGATATTGTCCTTGCTCTTAAAGCCAGTTACTGAGATGAAGCAGGCAAGCTGTGACAAAGGTCACACACCTTGCCCTCTCCGCCCCACACTGTGTGAGGATGAAGAATATTGATCAGAGTCTCTTCGAGGCATCTACACTTGGCAGTGGCTACAGCTTCTCCTTCCCAGATTCCAGGTATATCTGCATCTCTAGGCCATGTTCTCTGCAGGTTCGCATTCAGTGGCTTCTGGACCCTACCCTCTAGGTTGCAGCCTTACACCAAAGAGAGAAGGGCTTTCTCTCTCTCCCTCTCTCTCTCTCTCTCTCTCTCTCAGTAATGCCATGGAAATCCTGTAGTTCTGTCTCATTGGTTCTGATAAAGACATATGTCTACTCAAGCCAATCACTGTACAGAGAGCTGCCATGCTCTGATTAGTTAGATTTGAGTTATATGGCCTCCCATATTTGCTGGGGCTGCCATAACACATACCACAGGCTGTCATTTAAGACAATGACAGAAACTTATCCTCTCATAGTTCCAGAGGCTAGAAATCCAAGATCAAGTGTGGGCAGGGTTGGTTTCTTCTGAGGCCCCTCCCCTTGGCTTGCAGACTGCCTTCTCCCTGAGCCCTCACACCGTCTCTCTCCTGTGCTCCTGGTGTCTTTCTGTGGGTCCCAATCTCTTTGTACAGGGAGTCCAATCAGACTGGATTAAGATAAAACCAGAAAGCCTCATTTTGACATAACTGCCTCTTTAAGACCCCATCTCCAAATACAGCCACATTCTGAGTACTAGGGGTTAGAACTTCAACATATAAATCATAAAGGAGCATACTTCATCCATAACACAAAGCCAGACCCAAATGACCCCAGCCAACTCAGAACTTCAGCCAAACACAGCTCCTTTGTTCGCCAAGGATGTAGCATCATGGACGACTAAGTGCTCCCTGGTGGTAGACATATATTTTTAGCTATGCACAACCATTCCCTCTCTTTCTGGAAGCAGAAGGCATCCTTTCTCCCTCTCAGTCTCCTCGCATCTTCATAGTGTGAACTCTACCCTGATTCTCAGGGTGGCCATATAACTCAAATCTAACTAATCAGAGCATGGCAGCTCCCTGTACAGTGATTGACTTGAGTAGACATATGACTTTATCAGAACCAATGAGACAGAACTACAGGATTTCCATGGCATTACTCAGAGAGAGAGAGAGAGAGAGAGGGAGAGGGAGCCCTTCTCTCTTTGGTGTAAGGCTGCAACCTAGAGGGTAGAATCCAGAAGCCACTGAATGCGAACCTGCAGAGAACATGGCCTAGAGATGCAGGAAGCCCAAGTCCTGCTGATGTCATTTGAGTACCCTACACCCAGCAAGCCCTAGACATGGTTAGGACCCCGGTCCTGGTGGCTAAAAGTAGACAGGAAGAAGCTACTGAATAAGCAAGTAAAAGGACTAGAAGGGTAGAGAAGACCTGAACACTTCAGAATTGCAAGACAGTGAGTTACATGTTTTATTCAAGCCAATCTAAGCTGAATTTTCTGTCACTTGCTATCAAGACAGCACTGAATCATCACTTCTCCTGGCCAAGGGATGTAAAGGAGATGTCAAAAAGCACCAGAAGATGGAAGGAGGGTCCCTTCTACTTGTAAAGAGGCCAGGAAATTTGTGTGGCTGGGGTTGGCCTTGGAGGGTGGGTAAGGTGGCAATGGATGTGCAAACACTGCTGGGAAACCATGCAAAGGCTCAGGGGCATAGGGATTAAACCTTTCAATTTCCTTCACGTAGTCCTCAGGTCCTCTCTTGAGTATATCTTCTGGGAGTTAAGCACTTCCTAGAGGCACCCAGCTTTTGTTATATGGCAATGGCAAAACCCATCAAGATAAAGTCCAGTGGGCTGGTGGGGAGCCCAACCTTCCTCAGTCTTCCCTCCCACTTCTACTGATGCAGACTCCACATTTGGACAGTATGTCACACTTCTGGGTCTCATGACTTGGGCTCAGTTGAGGTCTACTGCCAAGCCCCTTTCCACTCATCTGGAACATGGGTGGAGGCTTTGTGAACTCAGAACAAAGTTGCCCTACTCTCTGTAACAGCTCACCTGGCTGGTCCCTCTTTCCTGCCTGGTGTACCCATTTTGAATCTTAAGTAAGTGAAGATATTAATAACATCCAGTGAAATAAGTCAATCGGAGAAGGACAAACATTATATGTTCTCATTCATTTGGGGAATATAAATCATAGCGAAAGGGAATAGAAGGGAAGGGAGAAGAAATGGGTAGGAAATATCAGAAAGGGAGACAGAACATAAAGACTCCTAACTCTGGGAAACGAACTAGGGGTGGTGGAAGGGGAGGAGGGCAGGGGGTGGGGGTGAATGGGTGACGGGCACTGAGGGGGGCACTTGACAGGATGAGCACTGGGTGTTACTCTGTATGTTGGCAACTGGGTGTTTTTCTGTATGTTGGTAAATTGAACACCAATAAAAATTAATTAAAAAAAAAAAAAGAAAAAAAAATTTATTATTTAAAAAAAAAAATCCCTCCCAACTTTGATGTATCTGCAAATTAAATAACCAGTAGAAAAAATAAATAAATAAATAAATAAATAAATAACCAGTAGAGATAAATAAATAAATAAATAAATAAATAAATAATAACCAGTAGACTCTATAAGTTCCTGAGGACTGTAACGCAGACCATCACAGGGAAATTCAGTCAAAGAAACATATGTGTGATTCTGCTGCATGGACAGGGCTTGGCCAAAAAGATTAGAGATTTTGAGAGGCAGCGTGCCCAGCAGAATCAGCACTGGCCTAGGAGTCAGATACATCTAGACTCAAATTTAGACTTTACCAATCTCTTGCCACATGAGTCTCAGATTGTTCTTCCACAAAATGTGAGTAATGGCAGTGCTATGAGGATTGAGTGGAAAATATCTAGGTCAATGCTAAGTACAGAGTGATCTCTTAATAAAGGTTGTCTATTACTGTTGGTAAGGATGATGATGATGGGAAGTCAATAATTGAGTAAATTATTGTTTTTAGGGGAAACCTTAGTTTGAATTACATTACAATGTATATATTTGACTTGTTCATCTTTGTCTTCTCCACAGCCTAGTAAAAACAGTCAATGAAAGCTTGTTGGATTAGATGGCTGGCTGGGTGGATGGGCGAGTGGATGGATGGGTGGATGGGTGGATGGATGGATACCATTTACCTCAATCTTAGTGGTAGATGCTGAAAACGCTTCTCAAAGCCTCAGTCTCCCTATGTCTAATAGTTCTCCCTTTTCCTATAACTGCTTCTCCAATGACCCCACCATAGGCCGCAGGTGTCCACCCCTACCTCCTTGGGGTAATTGCCAAATTCAGCCTGCAAGGCAAGGACCACCAGCTGCAGCAGTGTCTCATCATTGCAGTGCAGCTTCTCCTCCAGAATGTCTTTCCAAAGCTGCAGATAAAATTGATGCCTTGTCTGGCTGTGCCTGGGAAAGAAATGCAGGAATAAGGGCCACTGGAATGCTGTGGAGGTGGGAGGTGGGGAGAAGAATACTAAAACCAGAGGGTTTTCTCAGTCTGGGAAGCATAGAAGGGACAAAAGATGGGATATAAGCCAACAGAACCCAGAAGGCAATGTCAGTAAGAGGAGTATGTTTCCTTTATACACATCATGCCACCTGCCATGAGTTGAGGGGTACTCTGTGCCAGGCACTTGACACAACACCCACAGAGATGTTTGCTGCTGCAGTTCAAGTGAGAAAACTATGTTCAGATGATGTTTTTAGTAAGCAAAAGAATAAAGAAGCCATGACCCAACTCCACGGTCACACATAACGCTTTCTTCCAATCCTGATCACTGGGTTGCTGAGGAAGGGTCATACTGGGGCCAGGGGAGAACTTTGACTTTGAGTGTGCCATGTTTGAAACAAAAGGGCAAATTCTCATTTTTGTCAGGGCCCAAACTCTGATTTGCCCCTTTTCTGTCATGTTGAAATCTAATCAACAAGCTCAACCATGATGACACTTGTTATTTATACGTAATTTACAATTCACCCAGCACTTGCTACCCATTCTTTATAACTCTAATGTCAGCCAGCACATACACAGGTCCCTTAAGGAAAAAATGAAGAATTCTGGAGCACTCACTGGAGCTGTGCACAGCAACTGACAAAGAACTTTATCCTCAGAAAGAGTGTGAATGTATTCAAGGAGGTCTTCTTCTGGGGCTGTTCACTCCAGCCTTCAGGGGCTATTTTGCACAACCTGGTTTCATTGTCCAAGAAAAAGAACTCTTTCCCTGAAATAAAAGTAGAGAGGGAAAAGCAGTCAGAGAGGCACCACCCCTTTAGACCCACAGCCCTGAACTCTGCCCAGAATGTCAAACAAGAGACATCTGAGGGCAAGAGAGAGCAGGAAGTAAGTCCTCTGGACACCTGGCACCACAGGACCTTTTCTGGGTCTGTGAGGGGCCAGAAGTCAAAGACAAAGAGGAGAGAGTCAAAGAAGAGAAACTCAGCATCAAGAGGAGGAATGTGATTATTAATCTCAGAGAAGATGTCACTTAATAGCTGCTTTTCAGCTACCGCCGTATGCAGATAAAGTGAAAAACAGATGAATGAGTATTCATTCCGTTCCTACTGTGTGCCAAGCCATTAGCCTCAACTGGACCATCCCCAAATCTTCCCCAGGCATTGGTATAATATGGATTGAATGTTTGCACCTCCCCAAAGTTCTTACCCCCAAAGTAGTGGGGGTAAGGTGCAGCCTCTGGGAGGTAATTAGATTTATTGTGGGGCTCCCATGATGGGATTAGTGTGGTAAGAGGAAGAGACCAGGGCTCACTCTCTCTGTCATGTAAGGACACCATGAGAAGGTGGCCACTTGCAAGCCAGGACCAGAACCCCAAATCTAACCACGCTCCAACCCTGATCTCAGACTTCCCAGTCTTCAGAACTGTGAGAAATAAAGATCTGTTGTTTAAGCCACTTAGTCCATGATATTTTGTTTTAGCAGCCCCAGCAAATGAAGACAGGGCATGAGTGGAGTCACCTTTGCCTTCTGACCTGAATGTGGCCATCTTGGAGGCTCCAATCCAAGCTCAGGACATCAGCACCTCTATGAGGAAGGATGAACCAGCCCCTGCCACTGCAGGCACTGCTTCTGCCCCTCTGCCCTCTTCAAGGTGAAGCCTGACCCCCTCCCACTCCCTGCCCCAGCCCTGCTCTGCCCCATCCATACCCTTCTCCAGGCTTCACCCTCTCATCCCAGAGTCACACAACAGAAGGTTGCCTGGGCACAGGAGTTGTGCCAAGTTATAGTTAGCAGACCTGTTAAGTGATACCCAGCCTTTTCTCTCAAAAGCTTGCATGCTGGGGAGACAGAAGGAGCTGTCCAGAGAAGTTCAAATAGCCTTCACCATGCAGCACCCAGACCTCTGCCCCTCTGCCTTCAGCTCGCTTCCCTTAGGACCACTTCTCCCCAAGATGTAGGCAGGTCTCCATTATAGTTTGGCTAGCAAAACCTCCCAGGTAGGTTATTTCCAAAACCCAGACTGGTGACTTCTGAATGATTTACCCAGGACACCCCAGGTAAGTAGTTCTACTATGTCCACATGGAAGGGTCCAGGATGAACACCTGACTGGGAGAAAGCAGCCTCAGATAAGGGCAAGTTGGACTCAGCACAAGTACACTGGCTTTCTGTAGGATGCATGTTACAGATCAATAAAAATGAGCACTGGGTGTTATTCTATATGTTGGCAAATTGAACACCAATAAAAAATAAATTTATACAAAAAATATGATGTTTCCTAAAGATTCAACTATTCACATTTTACAAAAGATGGAGCAAAGGTCAGTCCATCATATCAAAGCATAGAGAGATTGTTCTTTTTTATTTAGGAGAGGGCTCTTTTGCTAGCCAATAGGATCCAACAGTAAGTTAAGAAGATTATTCACCATGACCAAGTGGGATTTATCCCTGGAAGGAAGGCTGGTTCAACACTCGTAAAGCAATCAATGTGGTGGATCATATCAACAAGAGAAAAAACAAGAACCACATGATTCTCTCCATAGCTGCAGAGAAAGCATTTGACAAAATACAGCATCCATTCCTGATCAAAACTCTTCAGAGTGTAGGGATAGAGGGAACATTCCTCAGCATCTTCAAAGGCATCTACGAAAAGCCCACAGCAAATATCATTCTTAATGGGGAAACACTGGAAGCTTTTCCCCTAAGATCAAGAACAAGACAGGGATGTCCACTCTCACCACTGCTATTCAACGTAGTACTAGAAGTCCTCACCTCAGCAATCAGGCAACAAAAAGAAATAAAAGGCATTTAAATTGGCAAAGAAGAAGTCAACTCTCCCCCTTTGCAGATGACATGATACTCTACATAGAAAACCTAAAAGCCTCCACCCCAAGATTGCTAGAACTCATACAGCAATTCGGCAGCGTGGCTGGATACAAAATCAATGTCCAGAAGTCAGTGGCATTTCTATACACTAACAATGAGACTGAAGAAAGAGAAAATAAGGAGTCAATCCCATTTACAATTGCACCCAAAAGCTTAAGATACCTAGGAATAAATCTAACCAAAGAAGTAAAGGATCTATACCCTAAAAACTACAGAACACTTCTGAAAGAAATTGAGGAATACACAAAGAGATGAAAAAATATTCCATGCTCATGGATTGTAACAATTAATATTGTGAAAGTGTCAATGTTACCCAGGGCAATTTACACGTTTAATGCAATCCCTATCAAAATACCATGGACTTTCTTCAGAGAGTTAGAACAAATTATTTTAAGATTTGTGTGGAATCAGAAAAGACCCCGAATAGCCAGGGGAATTTTAAAAAAGAAAACCATAGCTGGGGGCATCACAATGCCAGATTTCAGGTTGTACTACAAAGCTGTGGTCATCAAGACAGTGTGGTACTGGCACAAAAACAGACACATAGATCAATGGAACAGAATAGAGAACCCAGAAGTGGACCCTGAACTTTATGGTCAACTAATATTCGACAAGGCAGGAAAGACTATCCACTGGGAAAAAAGACAGTCTCTTCAATAAATGGTGCTGGGAAAATTGGACATCCACATGCAGAAGAATGAAACTAGACCACTCTCTTTCACCATACACCATACACATACATTAAGTTTATTTCATTAAACTCAAAATGGATGAAAAATCTAAATGTGAGACAAGATTCCATCAAAATCCTAGAGGAGAACACAG
Source organism: Vulpes lagopus (assembly GCF_018345385.1). Taxonomy (NCBI): domain Eukaryota; kingdom Metazoa; phylum Chordata; class Mammalia; order Carnivora; family Canidae; genus Vulpes; species Vulpes lagopus. The sequence goes on along the minus strand of NC_054825.1, from coordinate 41,072,536 downwards.
GCAACACCCTTTCTTTAACTTGGCCACAGCAACTTCTTGCAAGATACATCCACAAAGGCAAAAAAACAAAAGCAAAAATGAACTATTGGGACTTCATCAAGATAAGTAGCTTTTGCACAGCAAAGAATACAGTCAGCAAAACTAAAAGACAACCTACAGTATGGGAGAAGACATTTGCAAATGACATATCAGATAAAGGGCTAGTTTCCAAGTTCTATAAAGAACTTATTAAACTCAACACCAAACAAACAAACAATCCAATCATGAAATGGGCAAAAGACATGAAGAGAAATCTCACAGAGGAAGACATGGACATGGCCAACATGCACATGAGAAAATGCTCTGCATCACTTGCCATCAGGGAAATACAAATCAAAACCACAATGAGACACCACCTCACACCAGTGAGAATGGGGAAAATTAACAAGGCAGGAAACAACAAATGTTGGAGAGGATGCGGAGAAAAGGGAACCCTCTTACACTGTTGGTGGGAATGTGAACTGGTGCAGCCACTCTGGAAAACTGAGTGGAGGTTCCTCAAAGAGTTAAAAATAGACCTGCCCTACGACCCAGCAATTGCACTGTTGGGGATTTACCCCAAAGATACAGATGCAATGAAATGCCGGGACACCTGCACCCCGATGTTTCTAGCAGCAATGTCCACAATAGCCAAACTGTGGAAGGAGCCTCAGTGTCCATCGAAAGATGAATGGATAAAGAAGATGTGGTCTATGTATACAATGGGGTATTCCTCAGCCATCAGAAACGACAAATACCCACCATTTGCTTCAACGTGGGTGGAACTGGAGGGTATTATGCTGAGTGAAGTAAGTCAATCGGAGGAGGTCAAACATTATATGGTCTCATTCATTTGGGGAATATAAAAATTAGTGAAAGGGAATAAAGGGGAAACAAATAATGAGTGGGAAATATCAGTGAGGGTGACAAAACATGAGAGACACCTAACTCTGGGAAATGAACAAGGGATGGTGGAAAGGGAGTTGGGCAGGGGGTTGGGGTGACTGGGTGATGGGCACTGAGGGGGGTACTTGGCAGGATGAGCCCTGGGTCTTATGCTATATGTTGGCGAATTGAACTCCAATAATTTTTTTTTTAAAGGAGAGGGCTCTTTTGGAGTTTTGTGGAGAGCTATGGGGAGAGGACACCCCCAACCTACCCCCAGCTTACCTCCACCCATGGCACACTGAATAACCCCTGGGCTCCTCCCATTGGGGATTAGAGAATAGAACACCGAGATTAGGACTCCTAAGCAAGATCAGCTGGCAGAGCCAGGGGTGAACCTGAAACCCCACATGATCCCAACTCTGCCTCCTTGCCATTATCCCACACAGAAGCTAAAGGGCTTCAGCAACAGCAAGGCATATTTGTGGAGATGGAAATAGGAGTCTCTTAATGGAAGGGCAGAGATGGGGGAAAAAGGAAGAAGGCTTTCCTTCAGCATCTTTATAATGAATTCTTAATTTAGGCTTCAGGGTGAGGTGCTGATTTTCCGTCAGTCCTGTATGATTAGATGGAAATTTTTTCAAATTTTTTATTGTGGTCAAATATACATAATAACATATTTATCATCTTAACCATAGTTAAATGTACAGCTCAGTACTATTAAGTATATTAACACTGCTGTTGCCATCCAGCCCCAGAATTCTTCATCTTGTAGAACAGCAATTCTAAACCTATTGAACCATACCTCCCCAGGCCCCTCCACCCAGCCCCTGGCAACCACCATCCTACTTTATGTCCCTATGATTTTGACTATTCAAGGTACCTCACACAGGTGGAGTCATACAATATTTGTCTTTTTGCAACTGTTTTGTTTCACTTGGCACAACATCCTCCAGGTTCATCCATATTGTAGCATATGCCAGAATGTCCTTCCTTTTTTTAAAAAAAAGATTTTATTTATTTATTTATTCATGAAAGACAGAGAGAGAGAGAAAGGCAGAGACATAGGTAGAGGGAGAAGCAGGCTACCTGTGAGGAGCCTGTTGTAGAACTCGATCCCAGGACTCCAGGATCATGCCCTGAGCCGAAGGCAGAAGCTTAACCGCTGAGCCACCCAGCCTTCCCAATTTCCTTCCTTTTTTAATGTGGAATAACATTCCATTATGTATATAGAGAACGTTTTGCATACACATTCATCTGTCAATGGACACGTGGGTTGCTTACACATTTCAGCTATTCTGAACAATACTCCTACAAACATAGGTATAAAAATCTCTCTTGAAGACCCTGCTATCGGGATCCCTGGGTGGCGCAGCGGTTTGGCGCCTGCCTTTGGCCCAGGGCGCGATCCTGGAGACCCGGGATTGAATCCCACGTTGGGCTCCTGGTGCATGGAGTCTGCTTCTCCCTCTGCCTGTGTCTCTGCCTCTCTCTCTCTCTCTGCGTGTGTGACTATCATAAGTTAAAAAAAAAAAAAAGACCCTGCTATTGATTATGTGGGGCGTGCACACAAAAGTGAAATTGCCAGATCATGTAGTAAATCTGTGTTTAACTTTTTGAAGAACCACCATACTGTTTTCCACATGGCTGCACCATTTCATATTCCCACCTACATGGAAATGCTTTCAACATTCACTTATCTGACATCAATGCTTTGAGATTGATCAACCAGACCCAGCACATTGCAGAAACCCACACCATCTTACACACACGATTCCATTATGATCTTCTGCACTTCCTTGACACTTTGCCATGAGCACTTGAAGCGTTTTCCATGCTAACTGATGGTCTAAATGTGCAAGATGAAGCATCCCTACCTTTATATGTATCGTATCACTTAATTTTTTCGAAGGAATAGTGTTCAGATACCCAGATATTTGGGTTATATGAAGCACCAGGCCAGCTATGGGCTACCCAGGAGCCACTTACCTTTCATGTAAGCCAAGCCAAAGTAGGTGAGCTCTCCAAGGTTGATGAAGGACATGACAGCACTGAAGATTGCTCCTGCTGTTGACATGTCACATTTCACCTCCAGACACTGCCCACTCAACAGCACTACACAGAGGTCCCTGAGAGCCAAATAAGATTTCCCTTTTTTGGTCTGAAAACAATAAATAGTATCGATTGTAACAATAACTACAAGATATGAAGTCTTTGCTGTGGGCTCTCTACTGTGCTTAACACTTTATATGTATTGTATCACTTAATGACAAACAACCTAAGAGATATGTACATTAGCGTTCCTGTACAACAGCGGAGAGATGTGTTTCAGAGACAGTGAGGGGACCTGTTAGTAGTAAGGGGGGGTAAGGATTGCAAGGGACAGGTGCCAAAGTTAGTGAGAAGCAGAACTAGACTCAAATCCACACACTCTGCCAGGCTCCACAGGGACCGTGAAGGCTGGAAGGCAGGTCTAGATGCCTCTCCTTTGCTGAAATTCCAGCTGCCCCTCAGGCTCCACCTTCTGGGTGGGTTCAAGCTGGTCAGGGTCCTCAATCATGGATCCAGGTGTTATCCCTCTGAATCTATCCCTCCAGGGACAACACAGAAGAAGGAACAGAGGTAGGTACAGATCCAGTGAAGAGACAGGCTAAGGGGATTGCTCTGAATCAGACATTGGTCAGCAGAGTCACGTGCAAAGATGAGCAGCGGTCTGCCTTCTCGCTTCACCCTGCTTAGATTAATTTCAGATCTATCTGTCTCCACAGCCCCACCCTGACCACAGTTGCCACCGCTCAGCCACCCAGAATGGCCCATTCAAGGAGAAGAGGAAGAGTTGGAGGACCAGGAGCTGGGGTGCAGCTTGGCAGAGGGCTGTAGCAGCAGTCTGGAGGAGAGAGCGAGAAGCCCCCTGGGGCCTTCCCAGCCTGAGGCCCTAGTCAGTAGTCAGGAGGCCTCCAGGCCTGCCCAGCAGGATGGTTGGCTCAGCACCCTCCACCTCTGCCCAGTTAACCCAGCACTTACCACAATCGAACCAGGCAGATGCAAAATCACCGGGGCCTCTCCAGCCAGCAAGACGAACTCCGGCATAGAGAACTGGCAAAAACACCCAGAGTCACTCGTGGTACAGGAGAGAAGTCACATTCCAGGGGGTCTGGTCACCCCCAGCTCTGGGACTAGGCTTCCCCTCCCCTCTTCCCCTATCCATTCTCCCTTCCCCAGAGTCTGTAGGAAACAGGCTTCAGGGAAAAGGGGTTTAACTGGGCTGAAGCCCCAGCTTAAGCTGGGCATCTCAAAGCAGATGTCTTAACAGCAGGTACAGGATTCTTGGTGATGTCCTAGCTATTAAGTTGGGTGTCCCCTTCATTATATGTTTCATAATTCTCACATCATTACCTAATCTTTGGTAGGTATGAAAATTATAAAACACATTATATGATACAAATATATGTTATATGTCAGAGACGTTTTAAAGTAAAAATATCTTTAGATTTAGATTAGATGAGACATTTTTCTAGCTCTGTATGTTGAATCAATAACATGCATGGGCAGCTATTCCCAATTTCACATTTTCGTACCATACTTGTGATGGGGAAGTACTTTCATACCTGTCATTAGTTAGACCCAGCCATCATCCTGTGGGGTGCATATTCTCAACCCATTTGGCAGGACATGGAGGCCCAAGAGGTTGGGAAATTCTCCCAAATCTAACATCAGAGAGTGTTAGGATTGGGTGGGGCCAACTAATGTGCCCCTCAAGGGAACCAAACAACCAGACTCCTGTTTCAAAAGGCCAGCCAGTGCATAACTTGTGTCCTGAAAGAATCTCCAGTGGCAGCGTCCTAAGTGAGTGATCATGAAGAAAAACCAAGAAGGCAAAAAAAAAAAAAAAAAAAAATCCTACTCCCTGACCCTGTGTATATGCCCTGCAAGCTCACGAGAACCTGAGAGTGGCCTCAGAGGGCAGTGGGGGACGGTGGGAAGTGTGGGAGCCCAGAGCCACAACGCGGAGGACGTCCTGAGGCTACTGTAGGCTCAACTCATCTCCAATTGGTTAAGGAGCTTTAAGCAAATATCTCTGTGACAGACAAAGACTTTCTGGGGGCATCTAGGTCTGATGTTCCCAAAGGAAAACAGAGGCACAGGCCGAACACCTGGCAAGGACAGCCTCCTGGGTTAATAGCCTGCCCTGCAGGCGCTCATCCCTGCCCCAGGGGACCCTAATCCCCTCACGGTCACTGAGGGCTTGTATGGTCACTAAAATGTCAGTGTTGTTCAAGGAAGGATGTCTTCTAAGCATTGGAAGTGGCTCTGCTGGCTGATGGCAGAGCTGCTTCTGGCAGCAGGTGCACCCTGAGACCTTCCCTGATCTCACCCTCTAGCATGCGCTTAGCAGGGTAGACCCTCAGTAGAGACCAACCTGCTCACAAGGAGACAGGGTCCCTGGAAGCATGAACACACTGCAGGGGCCACCGGACATCTGTCCCTCCTGTCAGCCTGGACATCACAGCCAGGGCAGGATGCCTAAGTACTCCACAGCCTCTACTCCACACACTCACCCCAACCCTATTACCCTCTGTACCAAGTGCAACGGGGAATCTCTCTTCCTCTGCCCCACCCATACCTTTGCTCCCGCCTTTTGCCTGCCCAGAAGGCACCTTCCAAGTACATTGGGCCCTCTTATCACATACTTTGTTTTGCCACCACCCCACATTGATAGTTATGAACATCCTGAGTGGTGGGACCTGACATCTTCAACCTTCTATCCTATACAGTGTCTGCTACCACAAGCCCACTTGATAAACTCCTATTGCCCCAGATTGCAAATGACAAGTTGGTTTTAGTTTAATTCTGTAAATTTCAGCCCAAGGAGCCTACCCACCCCCCAGAAGACCCTGCCCATTTTCAACTACTGTGTCAGCCACACATAGCTCCCCTCTCAAACCTCTTTGGAGAATGTCCTTTGGTCTTCTTTTGCTCACCTTTCCTTTTCTTTGCAAAAAAGCCCTTTGAGTAGGAGTTTCTGGCTGTGGGGTTTCTGCTGCCACAGAGAGAATGGAACCGGAGCTTAACCACTGTCTCTCCTGAAGCTCTTGGGGAATGTCAATTGGAAGAGCACTAGCCAGTGGTCAAGAAAGGGAGAGATGATGGACAATGGAAACAGCCCACCACATGCAGGTGCTCAGCTGGACAAGGTGTGTCCACTACTTTACCTTTGGAGAATTACTGTATCCACTTTTCCAATGAGGCCACTAAATCTGCAGAGCCACAGGAGTGGGGTGGGGTTTGAGGTGGAAGGCCACAGTACATTTCCTCCCTGCCCCACAACACTGCTTCACAATGAGCACAGCATCACTGTGCTCAGGACACACAGGTCCTATGACTTCAGCTCCTGAACACCTTGATAGGGTCACTGGAGGTTCTGACTTTCCTGCTTGGAATTTTAGATATTGTTCAAAACGTTTTGTCAGTTTAAAAAAAAAAGTACATTATTTATGGAAACAGAAAGAAAGCTATTTTCATGGAGAAAAAAGAGAATAGAGTTTTAAATAGCAGGAAAAATCACTATGAGATGAACCCTACAGCATCTTGTCAAGGCCTCAGGTGTGTATATGACATCAAGTATCACCACAGTCCTTGGCTGAACCAGAGAAGGACAAAATATCAATATGTAAAGAAATAAATATCCAAGATTCAAAATTCCTAATGTTCCAGATATGGGAAGATATAGTCCCATGTGGGTTTTGAGCAGATCCAAGCATCTATGTTTGACTGATTCTAAAACCAACCACTTCTTTTCCCTGACCCAAGCACTCTGCATCTCTCTCCCTCTGTTCCTTCCTTTCTCTCTCTCTCTCTCTCTCTCAACTCTGCCATCGTCTTGAGAATAATCCCAGGCTAGACTGCTGGTGATGAGCGAGTGCTCCCCCAGATGATAGCCAGCCACCCCCAGAGGTGAAGCTACAGCTGATCACATGAGGGCATGTTTTTGTTCATGAGGGCATCCAGCAAAGTCCAGAAGAACCTCCCAGCTGAGCACAACCTTTTTTTAATTTCCCAACTTACACAATCAAGAGTTAAATAAACCATTTTTTAAAATATCGTGTGTATTTATTTATTTGACAGAGAGAGAGAGAGAGAGAGAAAGAGAGAGAGAGAAAGAGCACGAACTGGGGGTGGGTGGAGGAAGGGCAGAGGCAGAGGGAGAGAAGCAGGCGCCCCTGTGAGTTGGGAGCCCGACTCAGGGGCTCCATCCCAGGATCATGACATCAGCCAGAGGCAGACGCTTAACCAACGAGCCACCCAAGTGCCCCTAAACCATTATTTTTAGGCACTATATTTTGTGGTCGTTATGCTGCCTTGTGAGGCAACAGGTAATCACAACAATGTGGAAACATGTTGTTTTACATAACTAAGCCTGAACTCAATTCCCAGAGGAGACAGAATGGCCCGACAGCACAGCTGCCATACAGCCCCCATCACCAGTTGGCTGTGTATCTGCTTAAATGTGTTGTTTTTTCACCTTTCAATGGAAAAGGATCAGCTTTTTCTGGAGAAGCAAAAGGTTTCACATCAGTAATCAGTAAAGAAGCAGGATACAGCAGTCCCGACACGAATGGTCCACACACTGTACAGCTTGCTGCTTACCTGCTGACAGAGAGGCTGTGATGACTGTGTGCTGGGGTGCTCAGCCCAGGCACCAGGGAGCTCTGCGTCTCTGTGCTTCTTTCCAAAACTAACCAAACAGCACAGTGGAGGGCACGGAAGAGGCAAAAAGCATGGCTTTCTTGAATCAAGCAGACTGAAGTGTGGATATCAGCTGTGTAACTTTGGCAAACTTACCCTCTCTGAGTCTGTTTGCTCATGTGAGAAATGGAAATGACAGTTATAGTCAAGGGAGTTTTTTTTTTTTCTTTTTTGGAGGAGGATGAAGAAAGATAAAACCTAGTGGCAGAGTGCCTTGCTTCAGAGACAGCAAATAATATTGTTTTTAATTCCTTATTTAAATTCAAGTTGGTTAACATATACTGTATTATTAGTTTCAGAGGTAAAGTTTAGCGATTCATCAGTTGCATATAACAGCCAGTGCTTATTACATCACGTGCCCTCCTTAATGCTCAGATTCAGTTGAAGAGTAGAGAACAGTGGAAGATTTGAAGAGTATTCTAAAATCCATTCCTTTAACACAACTAGAGCAAGAACAAAAACAGTCTCTTAAAGATTGCTTTTCTTCTGCTCCACCTAGACACTAATTTAAAAAAAAAACTCTTTTTTTTATGCTGTGTGTTGAAATTTGTTTTATCAACTTGGACACTTAAAACTCAATGAAAAAGGAGTTTATGTTTGATATAAATAATATCTTCAGATGAAGCTTTCCTCAGGACACAGTCCCTTCTCTCTGGGGGCTCCGTGGAAGAGGGAAGCTTGCATGGGTTTTCTCAGCTGCCACAGCATGAAATCGTCCGGTCCACTCAGGACAGGAAACAATGGGAATGCCTGGGATGCTGTACCCACCTCTGCAAGGGTGCAGACGCTCCAGGGCCCATGCTGCTGGGTTCTCGCAGCTCTCCTGAAGCAGCCTATTCCTGAGCAGGTAGCTTCTGTCCTGCTGCATAGGGGAGCTTTCTTCCACAACTCTGCTCTCCACCTGAAGGTCAAGTGCATCCCAAAAGTCGAGAGGGGACGTTTATATAGACACAGACTGGCTGTCAGATTAAGTCAGTTCGGAAGTGTCTGTCCTACACAGTGAGAGCCTAACAAGGTGCTCTGGCACCAGATGTGCTCCAGACTCCACCCCCCATGTGCACCCTAGATGTAATTCACTCCCCTCCCCCAGAACAAGTGTACTCCTGCACAGTTGTGCCTTTGTTCCTGTGCTCCCCCTACCGCCTAGGACCCCCCTGCTGAGCTCCTCTGAGCCTCTAAGATGCAAAGCTATGTTCTCTCCACTTCCAAACCTCTCCATGTCTGCCCTCAAGGCAGAGGGCAGTGTCCCTTCTGTCACCTTCCCTCATCACCTTACTGGCATCTCCTCTCTGATACAACACTATATCACGTTCTCTTGTTTCTCCCCAACCTCACCGTGTGATTTGTGCTTCATTGTAGCTCCTCTGGCTCAATGAATAGGAGCAACATGTTCAGATGCCAAGACAGAAGGGATCCAAGGGGAACAGGATGTGAGAAGCATTTTCTGACTGGCTAGAGGCAGCATCCACCCCCAGCTGTCCCCTCCTCCATCCACATGGCCCTGCATTAGGCTGGGTCTCAGTTCTCCAGCCTGCACCTTGGACAAGTGCACAGCCACCCAGCCAGTCTCCAGCCCTGCCTACCTCAGGTTCCTCTCAAATACAGACCTCCTTGTGTTTCTATCCCACGCACCTCACTGGCCTCTCACCAGTCCCAGCACTGCCCCAGCCTCAAGGGGCCCAACCCCGACACAATTCCTGCCCCAGAACTCCCACCCCACCCTCCATGGGGCCAGGCTGAGGCTGTCTCCACCTCGTGGCTGGGCTTGTCAACCACCCTGTCCTCCTTCCATCATTCCCCCTCTCCTAGGGGCACTTCCCCAATAAATAACATGCATAAGGGCACCTTTGTGGTGCCATAGGTTAAGCAGTCGGCTCTTCGTTGTTGTTCTTATCGTGATCTCAGGGTCATGAGATCAATCCCCCATCAGGTTCTGCACTCAATGTGGGGTTTGCTTAAGATTCTCTCTTCCTTTCCCTCTGCCCATCTCACTCATGCACTCACTTGCTCGCTCTCTCTCCTTTTCTAAAAGAAATAAATCTTAAATCATCATCATAATAATAATAATAATATGTATAAGCATCGCCATTTCTGGCTTTGCTTCAAGGGAATCCGACCTAAGCCAAATGCCTACTATGTGCCAGCCTCCTCCTAGGCAGTGGGGAGCACACAGGACAGCAAGCAACATGGTGTAACAGGTGCAACAAGGGGACTCTGCAGATACAAGACATCAGAGGAAGGGAGGAGCCAGGGGCTGTAGGCACAGACAGGGAAGGCTCCTTACACAAGGCTTAGTCAAATTTTGATAGATGAGCTACTCGTGGGTTATAAACACAATTGTTTTTATATAAAGAGTCTCTTTGAAAGATCCCAAAAGTCTCAGCCACATTAGAAATCTGGGCCCCCCAAAGGTCTTCACCAGCACTGCCCAACAGAACTGCAATGATGAGATTGTTCTGTATCTGCCCTGTCCAGGATGGTCATCACTAGCTACATGTGACTACCGAACACTTGAAATGTGGGGGGTGTGACAGGGGAATTGAATATTTTATTTTATTTCATTTCAATTGACTATAATTTAGCTAATTTAAATGTCAACAACTACCTGTAGCTGGTGGCTGCTGGGTTGGGAAGCACAGGTAGACACTGACCTCGGAGATGGTGCTCAGTACTAAGGTGGCCAGCCGTCGAATGTGGACATTGGCAGAGGCTGGGTAGACAGCCATTTCTTCCCAATGAACCCGACAAGCTTCCAGAACCGACTGCAAGGGCAGCCGCCTGCTAGGCTGGTTCTCGCGCATGGTCAGCAGAATGGAGTGCAGGGGCTCACGGAGCCGGAGAGGCTGGAGAGAAGAAGGGCCAGTGAGTCCAAGAGCTTGCCGGGGGTGCGGTGGGGACTAATGGACAGATGTTCTCATTACCACCTGACAGACACCTGCCCCTTCGAGAGAATTTAGGGACCATCACAAGATATGTCACTGGGGCCACAAAATGCAGAGCAATTATCTCTATGCCAATTGTGGGAATTTTGCTGTTTTCTGGTCTGGAATGTTTTTCAGTACACAGAGAGCACAGACATGTGCTTGGAATACTTATGAAAAATAAGTGCTTGGGCAGCCCCTGGTGGCGCAGTGGTTTGGCGCGACCTGCAGCCAGAGGTGTGATCCTGGAGACCTGGGATGGAGTCCTGCGTCAGACTCCCTGCATGGAGCCTGCTTCTCCCTCTGCCTGTGTCTCTGCCTCGCTCCCTCTCTCTCTGAATGAATAAATAAATAAATAAATCTTAAAGAAAAAGAAGTGCCTGACAATGTGGATTTCCACCCATGATCTGTGCTCAGATCAAACCAGGGATCAGCCTTCAATTCACACCCATCTGGGCAACCTGTCAAAATCTTTCTCGAGTACTTCTCAAATGTATTTACTTCTCAAATTACTTCCTCAATTACTTTCTGCCAAATTACTTCCCAGATTATTTAGATGGGCCTCACCGGGCCTTTCCCCCTAGAATGTGAGCTCCAGGAATATAACGATTGTGCCCTTTATTGCTCAGAATCTACAGTGGTCACCACAAGGTCACTGATCATTGGCTGAACTTTAATGTCAGATGTACCCATCAGGCAAAGGAAAAAAATACTTTTTTTTAAAGATTTTATTTATTTATTCATGAGAGACAGAGAGAGAGAGAGAGAGAGAGGCAGAGACATAGGCAGAGGGAGAAGCAGGCTCCATGCAGGGAGCCCAATGTGGGACTCGATCCCGGGTCTCCAGGATCACGCCCTGGGCCGAAGACAAGCGCTAAACTGCTGAGCCACCCAGGGATCCCCTGAAAAAAATATTTTATTAAGCACTTCCCTCATGCATCTAAATGGCCATTGTTTATAGGGAGAAGTCCTCAAATTGATTCCAAATCAGGCTTTTTCTCACACTCACCCATACTGTGGGTCATTTTTGAGATAAAGGTTACACTACCATTTTATACCGTGGAGGACTAGCTGTGAATTCCCATCCTCGTGTGTGAGGGGGATGCTGTGTCCTGGGCTCACACAGCCAATCCAAGTGCCTCTGATGTGCCCAGGATCCCATAGCTACTTGAGCTACATGGTGGCAGACCGTCCCTGCTTTCAAGGACTTCACACTCTGATGAGAAAGATGGTCAACTAAAGGGACAAGGATTTTGGTCTTGGGAAGCACATACAGAGGAAAAGATTGAACGTAGCTTGGGGAGGGCATGGGGGAGCTGGAGGAAAGAACTGGAACTAAATCTCAGAAGGCATACCGGGGTTGACCAGTTGACCAGCAGAAAAGTGAGGGAGTGAACCACAGATGGAGGCAGCAGTATGTGCTAAGGATGGCATGTTTTTTTTTCTTACATTCAGATTTTAATAAACTAGAATGACAGTATTTAAAACAAGCATGCTAGCCTATAATGAATATAGTATATACAGTAATTTAAACATTTAGAACTATATATTATACAGCAAAAGCAAACAGCACAACACTCATCATACTCATCATTACCTGCGGTATACACTATCTCTAAAAACGAAAATACAAAACAGTAAAATGCATCTATGGTTTATGTGTGTGTGTGTGTGTGTGTGTGTGTGTGTGTGTGTTTCCTTTTTTTTTTTTTTTTTTTTTTTTGCAGTTATGGGTAATCATAACTCTGGGTTGAATGGAGGGAAAATTATTGGAGGAGTTGAAGTGACTGAGAGACCTGGGTGTTGGAAGGATCATCTGTGTGGATATGGCAATTACCAATAGTTGAGATGACACTGGGAAGAGTGATGGTAAAGTGATGGTATTCGATCTAGAATAATCGAAATATGATCCCTGGGGGTCAGGAGAAGACAACAGTGTTCAGATAATCCGATGACATGAAATCCTATGCAAGACACCTATTTCACCTGCATGCCACCTGTCTCACCTCCAGGCCTGTGAGAGAATGAGGGCTGTGAGAGAAAAATCAGGCCTTGCTTAGGAAGCCTGCCAGGTCTCAGGGAACTCGGGGGGAGAGCCAGGTGTCCTGTAGGGAAAGAAGTAACAAGAATGGCCATACAATAGGTTGAGGACAAGGGAGATTTTGCTAATCATGGATTATGAACTCTAGAGGTCATGAGGGAAGAGTTTCAGAAATTAGGGAGGATAGAAGGCCACAGAATAAGGGAAAAACAAGGCCTCATAGGGGATCAAAGGCCTGGAGACAAGGTGACTTGGGAGCTAGGGAGATTGTAGAATTGACGCAATCAGGGACAAAGACACAGTGAGATGGGGCAGGACAGTGACCAGGGGGAAAATGATGAAGCAGGGCCCCTTGTTCAAAATTTTTAAGAATCTCAAAATGGTGACATCAGAGCATTAAATGAAGCATGGGTCCTTTTAAGTACAATTACATGGGCCACACACCCATGAAGCTGGCCCTGATGATGGCAGAACTCTAGAGAGGAATGAGAACCATGGCTAAGAACCCAATTTGGGGCTCCAGGTATGCCCTGCTAAGAAGTGGCACCTAACCCCATGGGGAGTAGGAAGCTAAGAAAGATCTCACATAAAGATGGGTAAGAACAAAAAGCACCAGACAACATTGGGATATTGAATTAGAGAGGGCAAAGGTGAGAGGGAGGAAGGAAGGAAGAAAGGACAGAAGGTAGGAAAGGGATGAGGGAGGGAGGAAGGGCAGGCTCTCCAGCTTTTGTTACACTGGTTTCTAAGGAATCCTTAGTGTAAGATGAAAATTTATACACATACACACAAACACATACATTCTGTAGTCAAAAAGTTTATACAATGTTGTGATAAAGTTGAATATTTTTTTTTTTTGCTTTATGCTTTCTCAGAGCCTTTAATAAACTGCTGTGCCAAATCTTTGAGAGGAAGATATTGTAGCAAGCATTTTCCCAAATTGATTGAGCACAGCACTGTTTTCCAGGGAAGCATTTCACCTCAGGAAGGGTTGCTTTATTTTTTTTTTCCTTTTTTTTTTAATTTTTATTTATTTATGACAGCCACACAGAGAGAGAGAGAGAGAGGCAGAGACACAGGCAGAGGGAGAAGCAGGCTCCATGCACCGGGAGCCCGATGTGGGATTCGATCCTGGGTCTCCAGGATCGCGCCCTGGGCCAAAGGCAGGCGCCAAACCACTGCGCCACCCAGGGATCCCAGGAAGGGTTGCTTTAAAGCCTATTTTATACATCTGTATCTTCGCTATCTATAAAACCCTCTAGTTTGCTACTTCCTCTGAGCAGATAAGTCTTCTTCTGCTTGCCAATCCTAGATTGTGGCTGGCTGCACTGCCATACTGAGCAGCATTCTGAGGTGCTTTCTGAACTCAGCAGGAGCACTTCTGTAGTGGGTTGGCAGTGCCTTCCCAGAACCCAGGAAGACAGAGTGGTGGCACACAGCTCAAGAGACATGATCCCTGTTGGGAAGAAAACCTGAGAATGAAATCCAAAAACATGACCTGGAGAGACTTTGCATATCTCATGTACAGACCTGATTTTGTGGGACATGGAAGCCTGCTGACCAGTAGAGAGTCATTCCCAAAGAATACACGTGCATCTGCCCAAGACAAAAAAGCACCAGGTTAAATTGCAGTCACCTCTGTTATTTCATAGTCCTGCAAAAAAACACCATCCAAGTTCTACCCGTGGCAGATCCTGTTGGCTGGCTAGCCCAACAACCATCTACGACTCTCATAAACTTTCCCTTCTCCCTTCCACTCTGGCAAACTAAAGCCACAGGGACCATGACACCTCGTTTTGGCAAAAGACACAGAAGTCTATTAAGGTGTTTTTGAGGAAACTTTTGTTTTTCTGACAATAAGAACACAGGTAGCTAGCTGTTCCCACTCTTCCCTCCTTTTGCCTTGTCTATTGATAGGATCACAGCTGCCATCTTGAGACCATGAGGCAACAGGCACGAGAGCAAAAAGCCAGCATCTAAGAAGGGTGGACTGGAAATACATAGCCCAGATCTTGATGACGTTTACTGAGTGGCTAACCAACCCCGAGACCTCTTGTGCAGCAAATAATGACTGAATCTGTGGTTCTAGCCTCTGTATTTTAGGCTTTCTGGTCCATGTAGCCAAAGCCATCTGTATGTGACACACTGGGGCGGCCTGATTTAAAAGTATTGCATGCTGTCAGAAAGCAACATGGTGAAATGCAAGAGCATTATCTGATGTCTCCAAGCCTCACTTTCTTCACCTTTAAAGTGAGTTTTCTGCCTGAATACTCAGGAGCATTGAGTAAAAAGCATCTGGCAATGGTAATGATAATTATTGTTATGATTATCCAATGCAGAGCATTCTCACAGCAAGCTGGGCTCTAAGTCTTTTACTTATATCGACTCATTTAGCCCTCAACCCAGTCCTGGGAGGTCAGTGTTTTAATTGTCTCCATCCCTTAGAGGAAGCAAAGCAAAGGCAACTTAGGGGACTTTCCTGAAGAAGATCTAAAGCCTAAACTTGAACTAGAGCCCCTGCCCTGGGCCTTGGCATGTTGCCTCTGGGTCATACTAAGTTCTCAATAAATGTCAATTTATTAGCTTCTGCTGCAATTGACAAGCTACAGTTAAAGTTAGGATCTATCTTTGCAGGAAATGATTTTTGGAACTTTAGAAGGGAGGCAGTGAGTTAACAAAACATGGTGTGTAAAACAGCATGGTTACTTTAGCAAACCACTCAGTTAAATACAAGTGAGTTTGGTTTTGGTTTTTTGTTTTGTTTTGTTTCGTTTTATTTGCATCTCTAGATCAAGGGCATATGTCCGGGACCATATGTGCCAATTTTCTCTCTGAAACTGTACCCCTAACCTAGTCAACCAGACATCTGATGAATGTGACTAGGCACCTGCAGAAAAGTCCACAAATTGCATCCTGGTCTCTGGAGAAATGCTCCTGAGAGTAGATGCTAGAGCAGTGTCCTGAGCACTGCCAGAGGCACCATCCATACTCTGTAACTGACTTGGATTCCAAGGGTTCTGTCTAAATATTCTAGGGCAAGGCCTAAGGCCAAAATGACAATAGCCTTCATCCCAAATCCCGAATCCGGCCCATTAGTAGATGCTGCCTGGAGAAGGATGGTGACAATTTTGAAGGCAACTCCTGGCTCAGTGAGAAAGAACACTGTGATCAATTGATGATGCCTGCCATGAGCACAGGATGGGATGATAGAGGCATGAGTGACCTGGAGTTAGACACCTGCCCACACCTTCCACCTGCTGTGGCACTAACACTCCAAGTAGTGGGGTGAGTGTGTCTGAGTGCTGGGGAAAGGTGGATGTTGGCCTAAGGAGAGGAGTCAGGGTATCATCCGAAGCTCAGAATGGAGCCCAGAGTTGGGAGAGGATTGTGAGCACAGCCTTTGCTGAGACCACTTTCCTGATTGCTCACCTCACCTGCCACAGCATCTAAGACAAGTTGGATGCAGAGGAGCCTCTGGCAGATGGTAGAGAGGAGTGATCAATAGAACTGAGTGGTAGGGATGCTGTAAGAGAGACAACAGCAAGGTGACCCTGTCTCTTGGCCTACTAAATACCAGTTTGCCATTAGCTGGGGTTCACTGCCCCAGGAAGCTAAGACCTCTGGACTTTTGGGGTACATCAGCATGAAGCCCTCTAGTAGATGTTCAGAAAGTCAGATCCCACGGCTCCAGCTGTGGCATCTCAGCTGGTGAAGGAGGCACCACAAAGAGACCCAAACAGAGGGACTGAGAGGCACCCACATCTGCATCTAACACGGGAATCCAGGGATTCATTCCTGGGATTCTGTTAGTGTGGGCAAGGGTGTAGGAGCCCCAATGCTGGGTGACTCCCTGTGGGGTGACAGAGTCAGGGTCACTGCAACCCACTGTTGGGGTCTGACTTGGAGACATGTGGGTGCAGACAAACCAACCCCAGAGGCTACCGATGCCTCCTGAGAAAGGCAGGACTTCTAGGCTGCACTCTTCTCAAGAAAGGACAGGGAGGAAGAAGCAGAACTCGCTGATGAAGTGCCCGCTATGCCTTGAGTGTGGTATGCCTGCTTTACACTGCTCTCTCCTTAGAATTTCTTCTTTTTAAAATGAAAAATAATATTTACTAGACTTTTTGCTATTCAGAAGTGAAACATGTCCATGGAAAACCTAAAATCACCACTGATGTTGCCATCCAGAATAACCACTGCAGACACCTTGGTATATATATTTTTCGAACACACACACTCTCTCATCTCTGTCTCCCTATGTGTATGTTTGTGTGTGTGTTTATTCAACTAGGGTCACATTGTAAATGTATATATTTAAGTTCTTTACAAGCCATTCCATAAGCCCTTACAGTTTCACTTTAATGCTGTCTTATTTACTGGACATATAGTTTGTTTCCAATTTGTCGCTAATGTCAACAATACAACAATAAACATAGTGCAGCTAACTCAATCTTTACTCATGCCTTAGGATACATTCCTAGTTGAGGACTTTTGAGGGTTTTGCTACACGCTGCCATGGGTACCAATGTCCCAGACTGTTTATCCACAACTTTTCCTTTTTTTTTTTTACCCACTTTTCCAATGCTTCTTTTTAGAGATTTATAATAAGCTGATGGATTCAGTCAAATCAACCTCATTTTACTGATGTAGAAATTGGAGCTCAGAGAAGTTGACCTATCTTCATCTAAGAGCTTAAAAAAAAGAAAGAAAGAAAGAAAGCCTGAGAATAACATTTTTAAAAACCCGTTCTGCATCAGTATTTCTTGGGGGTAAGTTGGGTGGGAGCTGGGGATGCCACCTCCAGGACAGGTCCAAGGTCCTAGGACCAGGTCTTTCCCTGGGACAGGCCCAGAGGTGCTGCAGAGCTGCCACACACCTTACCTGAGATGCATCAGGCTGTTCATCACCACTCTGTCCCTGGAGCAGTTCAGGGGCCTTGAAAGGAGCAGCCTCTATGTGAGAAAAATGGTCCTGGAAAGAAAGACTTCCAGCTGCGGATAGCAGGGCTGACCAGGGGCAGATCACATAGTCCAAGGAATCTGAAACCAAGGCCAGGATGGGAGTTTAGAGATGGGACCACTGTCTGGAGGGCCAGTTGTGGATCTGTAACCAACAGGTGCCCCTGGGACAGACTAAGAATAAGACCCAGGAAAACATCAAGTGGAATAAATTCAGCCTTGATACATGCATGCACAGGGGCACGTGCTACCAAGTGTGGCTGCAGCCCACCAGGAAACTAGAACCTGCATCCAAATCCCTCAGTGCTCTGAGTCTCAAGGTAAGAGGTAAAGAGAGGTGAGGTCCACTTGGAAATAAGCCCAGGTCGGAGTTCTTCGGCGCCAAGCCTAAGACCAAGGCGGCTGGTCCTCTGGGTGTACTGTAGCGAGCTATTCATCAGCTCCCGCCCCAGGGCAGGGAAGAGGGAGGGAAAACCCTCAGGGAAGAGGAAGCCGAGGGCACAGATGCTCGGCGTCCTTTGCCTCCGCACACTGGGCCCCGGCCCTCTGCTCACGTGGCCTCACGTGCGGGGACAGACAGTGACTTCAGAGCTGACCTCTGAGGCGGCGCCCGGTTTGTTCCAGTGACCAACGAAATGTCTCGCGGGTCCAAATTCACCTTGAACGTGTCCCTTACAGTGAGTGCGACGGCAGCTTTCTCAGTAGAGGGCGCTGGAAGGACCCTGTGGGAGGCGGGGTGGGGGGGCTGCCCCGACACTCCGACACACCGCGCGACCGATGTCTCCTCCGTCTACGCAGACGCCGTGGGCTCCAGGTCTCCTGCCCGCACTGGCTCCCGGGGCTGCGGCTGCCGGGTGCCCATCTCCACCCAGGGGTCCCCCTCGCCCCTGTTGGCAGTTCCTGTGCCTCGCTTGTCCGGGGACTGCTGGCCACTTCTGGCTGGGCACAGCCGCGGAGGTCGCTGTCCTGGTGGGCTCCAAGCACAGCAGCTCCAGATCTGAACCCCAAGCTGGGAAGGGGCTTCCCTTCAAAGTTTGTCCCTCACCAAGAGAGAGCCCTGGGGGCCAT
Source organism: Vulpes lagopus (assembly GCF_018345385.1). Lineage (NCBI taxonomy): Eukaryota > Metazoa > Chordata > Mammalia > Carnivora > Canidae > Vulpes > Vulpes lagopus. The sequence continues at coordinate 41,053,898 of NC_054825.1, read as the reverse complement.
GTGGAATTGTCTTGTATCTTACAACTACTCTACTGTTGGAATTTAATCATTGTTTGTATTAACCTCCCCCTCCTCTTTAGACTACCTAGTGTGTAGGTTCTGTCCCCTGATGGGACACAAGGTGATGTGCCACCTGGCAGGGGACAGTCTGGGGCTGTCAGCTGTCCAGGTAGCTGCCCCCTGCCTCCTGTCTCCTTATGCTCAGACTGTCCAGGGGCAGGGAGAGGCTCAGAGAGCTGTGACCACTGTCTCCCTAGAAGCAAGGCCTTTCTTTCAATGCTGCTGCATGCAGTGAGTCCAAGAGACAGGCCTGACTTCCTTGTGTGGTTCCACAGGTAGATGTCATTTGCCCACTTGATCTAATGGTTTGGACTGATCACAGATCTGAGAAGCAGCAGCCAGTAGTGTGTCTGGGAAGCTTTGCACTCAACTCCCTGTGATTCAACTGCCCCAAACACACTCTCGTACCTTCACGAAGGTCTTCCAGGAGCCGCTCAACAGCTAGGGACAAGAGGGACCAGATTTCCTCCTCCAACAGAGATTCACCTCTGACCTGAAGGGCACTGGCCAGGATCACAGAGGCCAGGCTCATGCCTGCAAAGACATGTGCGTGGCACAGTCCTCACAACGTCCACAAGCACACCTCGGCCTGCACTCACCATTGCAACCCGGCACAGTGCAGGCCCTTTGAAGCATGCAGCACCATATTTGCATCTCCTGCATCCCTGGGACAGAGTACACAAGAGAAGCTACAGAAATGCTTACTAGGGGGCTGGCTAGGCTGGCCAGCTGATTCAGTGAATTAGCAAATAAACTCCCAAATGAAGGCTTAAGTGAATAAATGAGCAAAGAAATGAACCAGCAGGATGGTACCTCCCTCAGTGGAGCAAGGACTGTAAATGAGAAACTGTAAAGATGCCCAGGAGCATCTTTAGCCTGCTCTCCTCTCTGTCTGGGAAAGTAGGTTAACAGCATTTTTTTTTTTTAATCTCCGATGCATGATTCATGTCTTTTCTTCTGCCACATGCAGAGTTGAATTTGGTGCCAGCAGCCCTGTCTCTAATGATCCCCAATACCTGCATGAAGACTGAAAATCACTAGCTGGGATAGCAAGCCCTGTGTTTTGAAAAGGTACAGAGTCACAAGAAAGCACGGGACTGAGTTTGCCAGAGAAGGGATAAAGAAAGCTGGTCCTCTCCTTCTCTTCTTAGATGGGCTCCTTTAAGTCAAAGCTGACATTTAAATGTCTGTTCCCCTGACAAAGCTGCCACCCACTGATCTCCAGCCCCAGGTGGGAAGGCAGCTGGAAGAGGCCAGGCAGGCTTTTCCTAATCCATTTAGGTTGTTGTTTATCTCTTCTATAGCCTCAGGGAGGGCGGAAGTGCTGTGTGGGGAGCAGGGTGGAGAGCACTTTAGGGCACCCTCATCCCTCCATCCAACACAGCTAATCCAAGCACTCCACTCACCAGCTGCTCAGCTCCCTGTGTATGCCTGGAAGTTCAACCTCCTCTGGCCTCAGGAAGTCACTTTATGACTAGGAAAAGATTGCATTAAAAGTATTTTAGGCTGGTGTGTTGTGGCTAGTCAAGACCATCATTTCAATATAATAACTCAATGAAGGAAGGGACAGCCTTTTCAACAAATAGTGCTGGATCTATCATGGAAAAAAAAAAAAAACCCTCATATCTTTTTTTAAAAATTAACTCGAAATGAATGATAGCTGTAATGTAGAAGACAAAACTTTACTTTTTTTTTTTTTAAAAAAACAACACATGAGAGAAAATATTCAAGATTTAGGACTAGGCAAAGAGTTCTTAGATTTGACACCAACATCATACCTTACCTTACATGTGCTCAGAGCACTTAGATTAGCCTATAGTTGGGCAAAATCATCTAACAAAAAACAACTTTATAATAATATGCTGATTATCTCATGTAATTTATTGAATAGTGATAAACATAATGGTTATAAGTGGATCAGTTATTTACTCTTGTGACCATGTGCCTGACTGGGAGCTGAGGCTCATTGCAACTGCCCAGTGTCATGAGAGGATCATAGTGCATATCACTACCTCAGAAAAAGATCAAAATTCAAAATCTGAAGTATGGTTTTTACTGAACATGTGTGGCTTTTGCTCCATCATAAAGTCAAAAAGCTATAATTGAGGGCACTTGAGTGGCTCAGACAGTTAAGCATCTGCCTTCAGCTCAGATCGTGAACCAAGGGTCTTAGAATTGAGCCCCTCGTTGGGCTCTCTGCTCAGGGGGGAGCCTGCTTCTCCCTCTCCATCTGCCTGCTGCTCTGCTTACTTGTTCTCTCTCTCTCTCTCTCTCTCTCTCTCTGTCAAATAAATAAATAAAAACTTTAAAAAAAAAAAAACCTATAACTCAAAGCATTACAAGTCAGGGATCATCTCTATATAAAGAACTCCCACAATCAGTGTATAAAGGCAACCCAGTTTTAAAATGGCCAGAGATGTCAACTCTAATTCAATAATAAATAGGTTTAAAGTACAATAAAAAATAATTACAATAGGCAAAACTGAGAGTGTCACAGGTAAACTGTAATGTATGGTCACCCTTTTTTTTTAATGGGCAAAGACTATGAATTGATATTTTCCCAAAGATGTACAAATAACCAATAAGCACATGAAAAGCACATGAGTACATGAAAAGATGCTCAACATAATTAACCATTAGGTAAATGCAAAGCAAAACCACAATGTGATACCATTTCAGATCTATAAGGATGGCTATAACCAAAAAGATGAATAAGTGTTGACAAACATGCAGAGAAGTCGGAGTCCTCATATATTGCTGGTGGGAATGTAAAATAATAAACTCTTCTTAAAAGAATCAACTACAGCTACCATAGGACTCAGCAATTCCACTCCTAGGTATATACCCAAGACAAATGAAAACATGTCTCACCAAAACTTGTGCACAAATATTCATAGCTGCATCCATGGTAATATTCAAAAAGTGGAAACAACACAAACATTTAACTAATGAATGAATATACAAAATGGTATACACGTATGATGGAATATTATTTTGCCATAAAAAGGAACAAAGTACTGCTACATGCTGCAAGATGGGTGAATCTTTTCTCTTAAACCCCTTTTATCAAGGCGTAATTGACATACAAAAAGCTTTACATATCTAATGTATGCAACTTGATGAATTTGGAGATAAGTATATATCCATGAAACCATCACTGCTTGAAAACAATATGCTAAGTAAAGGAAGCCAGTCACTAAAGGTCATATATCATATGATTTTCTTCACATGAAATATCCAGAATGGGCAAATCAATAGAAACAGAAAGGAGATTAGTGGTTGGCAGGGGATTGGGGAAGGAGGGTATAGATTTCTTAAGGGCACGATGATAATATTCTGGAATTAGTTGTGTTGGTTACATGACTTTTTGAATATACCAAAAACTTCTGAATTATACACATTAAAAAGGTATGTGAATTATATATCAATAATTTTTAAGAGAAAAAAGAGATGAAGAGGAACCTACAATTAAAGGACATACCAAATCGATTTAAAATATGTAAAACTAAACATAGTATCTAGGAATGCACATATGAGGGATAAAACTATAAAGAAACAAAAGGACATTCTGACTATAAAAGTCTGGATAATGGTCACCTTTAGGAGAATAAGGGGACTGTGATTGAGATGGAGAATTTTGAGGGGTTTCTGGAATGGGTGACAAAGTTTTATTTCTTAGCCTCAGCGATGGTTACAAAGGCATTTGTCTAAGAATGATCCATTAGGGGATCCCTGGGTGGTGCAGCGGTTTAGCACCTGCCTTTGGCCCAGGGCGCGATCCTGGAGACCCGGGATTGAATCCCAAGTCGGGCTCCCGGTGCATGGAGCCTGCTTCTCCCTCTGACTATGTCTCTGCCTCTCTCTCTCTCTCTCTCTCTCTCTCTCTGTGTGTGTCTGAGACTATCATAAATAAAAATAAAAGAATGATCCATTAGACTATATATTTGTTGTAATGGCTCTCTGTGTCTGTTCTTTTACAATAAAAGTTTAAAACAATTTTGAGCATTGCCCTGACGAAAATATTTTTAGGCAAATCCCCAAAAAAGCACTCCATTTCCACCTCTTTTCTCAAAATATAAATCCAAAAATTTTTATCAGTGGTGTTACATTTGTCTGGAGAGAATTATCCTGAAATCCTGTCAACAAATGCTAACCAGCTGAAAGGCTCAATCATTCTTTCCATGTAAGGGAACATCCAACATCTAGGAGAGCACATAACTGATCAGGTTGGCCAAACACCACTCTTGGTTAGGGTTAAGAGTTCCTTGAGGCTTAAGTTGCCATTCTCATTCCTGGAAGTGTCAGGATTACAGCTTCCAGGTTGCCTTCCATCAAAGGCAACCCCAAACACAGGAGATAATACTAGAAAACTGGTCACCATCCTCTCCATTAAAACAGAACAAAACAGAGGTGGGTGGGTCAGTTGGTCAAGCATCTGCCTTGGGCTCAGGTCATGACCCCAGGGTCCTAGGATCAAGCTCACATTGGGCTCCCTGCTCAGCAGAGTGCGCTTCTTCCTCTCCCTGCTGCTCCCCCTGCTTGTGCACTCTCTCTCTGTCAAATAAATAAATAAATTCTTAAAAAAAAAAAACTGTCCCCGTCCCACTTATTCCAAATGTACACGCATGATCCCACTGTAGAAAGAAATATCTACATTCCACTTCTCTATACGAACTCTGTCTGACCCCAGTGTCACAGGTGAATATTCCATTCATCCACGGGGGTAAGGTGATGCCTGGAGGGAGTGCCAACACTTGGGAACCATTAGTGGCTCTGGATTTCCATGGCAACCCTGACCATACTCCCTCACTCTGATAGGGAGTAACTTCAGTGCCTCCATTCCAGTCTACCAGCCATCAATGAGCAACCCAAACTTGTGTTAACATCCCAATCTCTGTAATATTGCCAATTCCATTTCAGAGCCAATTGATACTGACAATAAAAGGAGCCACTCCATTGCACTTGCTGTCTGCCAGGTACTGTTCCCAGTACTTCGTGTATATCAGTCCCAGCCTATGCGGCAGTCGCCAACAGCATGCTGCGGTGCCTCTGGGCTTCCTTTCAAGTGTTTTTACACAGTCTGCTGTACCATGAACTAAAGGAAAACCATTAACTATCTAAAGAACAGAGAGATCCCATCACACAGATAAACCCTGGCTTCCTGCCAGTAAGGAAGCTCAGGCAAAGTGTCAGCCACAGGTATTCTTTTGGGGGGCAGCTCTGTTGTTAGACCTTCACGTATCATTCACTTCCAGGCTCCCCTCTGTGGGCCAAGTCCTTCATATTGACTATATTCACTGAAGGCTCCTGTGGTCATCTGCTAATTCCAAAGTCTCCTCTATCTAAGGCCTCTTGCCTCTCAGGAGTGTCTTCAGACCCCCTTCCATAAGTTCCCATGCTATGGTGCATCCTGTCTTCCGGGACTCTCCTCTAGTGGCCTCTGGCTTCCAGCAGCCCCTCCTGTCTGCTCTGCCCATGCCCTCGACATCCATGCCTCCGCCATCCCTTTATTTAACAAATACCTACCAAGCAGGTAGTATATTTTAAGCTACAAATAGAAAGGTGAAAATATAACATCCTCCCCTTGCAGGTCTTACATTCTAGTGGGGATAGGCAGAGGGGGACAGATACTGAGCAGGAAAATAGATAAACAAAATAAATCCACAGAGAGAGAGACTATGAAGAACAAGTAGACAAGGGGATTCACTTGAGCTGGAGCGGTCAGCGAACGTTCCCTAAAGCTGAGGCCTGAAAGGCTGAGAAGGTGCCAGCTGCAGAAAAATCTTTCCAGGCAGAGAGAACAACAGGCACGAAATATCAGGGCTCGACAGGTTTGAAGAACAGAGAGAGAAGCAAGCTGGGCAGGAGCATGATGAGGAAGGGGAGCAAGTGGGCACAGAGGTGTGAAGGGGGAGTTGCAGAGCCAGCCAGATGCCCCTCCACCTCACCTCTCAAGCTAAGGAAAAGAATTTGCACATTTGCCTAGACACATAGGAAACTCTGCCTGCCAACTAGCCTACAGTAGTTCAAGGCTCAGCGGGACCCTTTCGGACACAGTTATGCTGCTATTGACTAGAGCAGAGAGAGAAGTAACAGAGCCTGAGGGCCAGCCACCTAACTCCTTGTCCCACTTAATACCTCACCAGTGCTGTAAGTAGGGAGGGTTTTGATCAAGGGCAAGCCTCACATCTCCGTCCTGCCCACCTCAGGAAGAACTGTCCAGGTCATCTGGACTGCTGCTGAGTGATGGTCACCAAGTACCAGCTAGTGGATCAAGCCCCGCTACCTGAGGGCAAGCCATGTGCCCTTGTTGCCATGATACTTGATAGCATTTGTAAAGTGCTGAAGAACTGCACATTCCTGCTAATCCTTACCTACTTGCTGGCTATGTAATGGATTTGAAGGACCTCAAAGGCCCCTCTCAGCTTAGGAGTTCAAGGTACCATTGCCCAGGAATAGGAGGCATTAGCACGGAAGCGGGGGAAGTTCAGGGGACAAGGCACACTGCCTCTGGTCTCTTGAGGACAGGCCAGTGGGCGACCACTCTTTCCTTAAAACCACTCCTGTTGCTTCAGATTCACTTCCCCTGACTGTTCAGGATTCTTCTTCCACTCATCGTCCCTGGAATACTGTCCCTCGGGATTCTAGCTCGGGCCCTGTGTTAGTCTCCTATGGCTGCTTGAACAAATTACCACAAGCTTGGTGGCTTAAAGCAACAGAAATTTGTTATCTCAGAGACATCAGTTTTACTGGGCTGAAATCGGGCTGCAGGCAGGGCCACACTCCTTGAAGCTCTAGGGAGGATCTGCTCCTTGTCTCTTTCAGTTTCTGGTGGCTGCCAGCATTTCTTGGCTTGTGGCCATATCATCCCAATGTCTGCATCCATGGTCTCATCCTCTTCTCCCCTTCTATTTTAAATCTCCCTCTATCTGCCTCTTACAAGGATACTTGAGATGGCATCTAGAGCCTACCTAGATAATCCAGGGCAATTTCCCCATCTCAAGACCCCTTAACTTAACCATATCTGCAGTCTTGCCATTTAAGATAGTATTCATGGATTCCACAGATCAGAATCTTTTGAGGGGCCTGGCAGGGAAGCATTGTTCAACCTACCACCTGCCATTTTTCATTCAATACTCTACCTGTTGGCCAAAAAAGGTATCAGCCTGGGAAGTTGAATCTCCAGCTCTTCAACTCCCTGGCTGTGTGAGCTTGGGCACAAGTATATATATTCTTAATGTCTCTGTGCCTTAGTCTTGTCATCTGGGAAACAGGGTTAATCATAGCAGCTACCTCATGTAACTGTTAGGAGATTATGTTAAAGGGCTAGGTATGTAAAAAGTGATGAATGCATCTTATTTCCCTTCTCTTTCTATCTCTGTTATAATCACTCAGAGGGATTTTAAGCATCAGAGCTGCTGAGAAGTTTCCAAGTATGAGATTCTTAAGATATGGTGTTAATTGTTTCCATCTGTCTGCCAAGATTGAGGTGCTTTAAACAACCCATTTTAAACCTTAGCAAAATGCCTAAAATATCTCAATCTCCCCAAAATAGACACCCTAGACAACCAGGAAAGGATGGGGCTCCCAAGGAATCAAACCTCTCAGAACGATCCGTTTTCCCTCCTCCTTTTGGTCCTTATGTCTCCCTTCATTCCTTCTCCCTTTGGACATTGATTAAAAACCTTCTGCCTGCACTCAGACCAAAATATGAGCAAAACTTTCCAGAAGGCAAATGACATCCTCCCCCTAGGAGAAAAAGACAGCTTTTGCCTCATCTGGGTTCTGTTTAAAGGGCTAAAGGTATCAAGGCTTAACTTCCAGAACTCTCCTACAGTGACTTCCTTGAAACTTGAGCTCAAGCGAGTAATGGATGATATTGTGTCACTACTGTATTCTTCACAGAGACCCTACTCTCCAATATAAACACTGGCTGTACCAACATGGTATGACCTTGAGCAAGTAACTTCCCAAAATTTCTTCACCTCCCCCGCCCCACTATGAAACAGAATGATACTTCCTACTTTACAGGGTGGTTGTAAGAAACGGAACAAGCCAAGGAAAAAACGACGACCAGCAGATATCCTACCTTTCTTCATCTTCCAAGATAGAACCCTGCATTTCTAGATAGGAGAATGGATACGGAAGAGGAGAAAAATATTCAGATTATTTTAGAGTAGTGTTTCTCCTACCATCCATCTTTTACATAATATTTCCCCAATATTTGCTATATTACCTATGCTCATAAGGCAACTTTTTTATTTAAGTGCGTTTATTTTAAAAGGAAATTGTTGTTTTAAGAAATGGAAAAATTAGGAGGAGGGGCAAGATGGCGGAAGAGTAGGGTCCCCAGGTCCCCTGTCCCCACCAAATTACCTAGATAACCTTCAAATCATTCTGAAAATCTACGAATTCGGCCTGAGATTTAAAGAGAGACCAGCTGGAATGCAAGAGGAAAAGAGTTCGCGCTTCTATCAAGGTAGGAAGACGGGGAAAAAGAAATAAAGAAACAAAGGCCTCCAAGGGGGAGGGGCCCCGCGAGGAGCCGGGCTGAGGCCGGGGCGAGTGTCCCCAGGACAGGAGAGCCCCGTCCCGGAGGAGCAGGAGCTGCACCAACCTTCCCGGGCGGAAAGGGGCTCGCAGGGAGGTGGAGCAGGACCCCGGAGGGCGGGGATGCCCTCGGGCTCCGGGAGACACTAACAGGCACCTGCGCCCTGGGAGATGCCCCTAAGAGCACCCTAAGGGCTGCAGCGCGCACGGCGGGACCCGGAGCACCTCGGAGGGGCTCGGGCGGCAGCTCCGCGGAGGGGGCTGCGGGGCGGGAGCGCGAATCCAACAGCGCAGGCTCCGGAGCACAGGGCGCCCGGACACAGCCCAGGATCCGGCCTCCCCCGGGACAGGCAGAGGCCGGGAGGGCCCAGGACAGCAAGGACGCTCCTGCCCCGAGCTGAGAAGATCAGCGGCCCCGCCCCGGAACATCCAGGCCCTGCAGAGAGCCCTGGAGATACTGCAGGGGCTGACTCCAGGGCTGCAGAGCTGGCGCAGCCACTGCGGTTGTTCCTCCCGGGGCCTCATGGGGTAAACAACCCCCACTGAGCCCTGCACCAGGCAGGGGCAGAGCAGCTCCCCCAAGTGCTAACACCTGAGAATCAGCACAGCAGGCCCCTCCCCCAGAAGACCAGCTGGACGGACCAGTTCCAGGGGAAGTCAAGGACTTAAACTATACAGAATCAGAGGATAATCCCCCGGGTTTCTTTTTTTTTTTTCTTTTCTTTTCTTTTTTTCTTTTTGCTTTTTGATTTCTGATTGCTTCCCCCAACCTTTTTTTCCTTTCTTTCTTTTTCTTTCAGTTCTTCTTTTTTTTCCTTTTTTCTTTTTTCTTCTTCTCTTTTCTTTCCTTCTTTATCTCCTCTCTTTTTCTCCTTTTCCCAATACAACTTGTTTTTGGCCACTCTGCACTGAGCAAAATGACTAGAAGGAAAACCTCACCTCAAAAGAAAGAATCAGAAACAGTCCTCTCTCCTACAGAGTTACAAAATTTGGATTACAATTCAATGTCCGAAAGCCAATTCAGAAGCACTATTATAAATAGCTACTGGTGGCTCTAGAAAAAGGGATAAAGGACTCAAGAGACTTCATGACTGCACAATTTAGATCTAATCAGGCAGAAATTAAAAATCAGTTGAATGAGATGCAATCCGAACTAAAAGTCCTAACGATGAGGGTTAATGAGGTGGAAGAACAAGTGAGTGACATAGAAGACAAGTTGATGGCAAAGAGGGAAACTGAGGAAAAAAGAGACAGGCAATTAAGAGACCATGAAGACAGATTAAGGGAAATAAGTGACAGCCTGAGGAAGAAAAACCTACGTTTAATTGGGGTTCCCAAGGGCACCAAAAAGGACAGAGGGCCAGAATATGTATTTGAACAAATCATAGCTGAAAACTTTCCTAATCTGGGAAGGGACACAGGCATTCAGATCCAGGAAATAGAGAGATCCCCCCCTAAAATCAATAAAAACTGTTCAACACCTCGACATTTAATAGTGAACCTTGCAAATTCCAAAAATAAAGAGAAGATCCTGAAAGCAGCAAAAGACAAGAAATCCCTGACCTTTATGGGGAGGAGTATGAGGGTAACAGTAGACTTCTCCACAGAGACCTGGCAGGCCAGAAAGGGCTGGCAGGATATATTCAGGGTCCTAAATGAGAAGAACATGCAACCAAGAATACTTTATCCAGCAAGGCTCTCATTCAGAATGCAAGGAGAGATAAAGAGCTTCCAAGAAAGGCAGGAACTGAAAGAATATGTGACCTCCAAACCAGCTCTGCAAGAAATTTTAAGGGGACTCTTAAAATTCCCCTTTAAGAAGAAGTCAGTGTCACAATCCACAAAAACAGGGACTGAATAGATATCAGGATGACACTAAACTCATATCTGTCAATAGTAACTCTGAACGTGAATGGGCTTAATGACCCCATCAAAAAGCGCAGGGTTTCAGACTGGATAAAAAAGCAGGACCCATCTATTTGCTGTCTCCAAGAGACTCATTTTAGACAGAAGGACACCAACAGCCTGAAAAGAAAAGGTTGGAGAACCATTTACCATTCAAATGGTCCTCAAAAGAAAACAGGGCTAGCCATCCTTATATCAGATAAACTAAAATTTACCCCGAAGACTGTAGTGAGAGATGAAGAGGGACATTATATCATACTTAAAGGATCTATCCAACAAGAGGACTTAACAATCCTCAATATATATGCTCCAAATGTGGGAGCTGCCAAATATATCAATCAATTAATAACCAAAGTGAAGAAATACTTAGATAATAATACAGTTATACTTGGTGACTTCAATCTAGCACTTTCTACACTTGATAGGTCTTCTAAGCACAACATCTCCAAAGAAACGAGAGCTTTAAATGATACACTGGACCAGATGGATTTCACAGGTATCTACAGACCTTATGTCCAAAGCCAACTGAATACAGATTCTTCTCAAGTGCACATGGAACTTTCTCCAGAATAGACCACATACTGGTCACAAATCGGGTCTGAACCGATACCAAAAGATCGGGATAGTCCCCTGTATATTCTCAGACCATAATGCCTTGAAATTAGAACTAAATCACAACAAGAAGTTTGGAAGGACCTCAAACACGTGGAGATTAAGGACCATCCTGCTAAAAGATGAAAGGGTCAACCAGGAAATTAAGGAAGAATTAAAAAGATTCATGGAAACTAATGAGAATGAAGATACAACCGTTCAAAATCTTTGGGATGCAGCAAAACCAGTCCTGAGGGGGAAATACATCCCAATACAAGCATCCATTCAAAAACTGGAAAGAACTCACATACAAAAGCTAACCTTACACATAAGGAGATAGGGAAAAAACATCAGATGGACCCTACGCCCAGCAGAAAAAGAGAGTTAATAAAGATTCGAGCAGAACTCAACGAAATCGAGACCAGAAGAATTGTGGAACAGATCAACAAAGCCAGGAGTTGGTTCTTTGAAAGAATTAATAAGATAGATAAACCATTAGCCAGCCTTATTAAAAAGAAGAGAGAGAAGACTCAAACTAATAAAATCATGAATGAGAAAGGAGAGATCACTACCAACACCAAGGAAATACAAACGATTTTTAAAACATATTACGAACAGCTGTACGCCAATAAATTAGGCAATCTAGAAGAAACGGACGCATTCCTGGAAAGCCACAAACTACCAAAACTGGAACAGGAAGAAATAGAAAACCTGAACAGGCCAATAACCAGGGATGTAATTGAAGCAGTCATCAAAAACCTCCCAAGACACAAAAGTCCAGGGCCAGATGGCTTCCCTGGGGAATTCTATCAAACATTTAAAGAAGAAACCATACCTATTCTACTAAAGCTGTTTGGAAAGATAGAAAGAGATGGAGCACTTCCAAATTCGTTCTATGAGGCTAGCATCACCTTAATTCCAAAACCAGACAAAGACCCCACCAAAAAGGAGAATTACAGACCAATATCCCTGATGAACATGGATGCAAAAATTCTCAACAAGATACTAGCCAATAGGATCCAACAACACATTAAGAAAATTATTCACCATGACCAAGGAGGATTTATCCCCGGGACACAAGGCTGGTTCAACACTCGTAAAACAATCAGTGTGATTCATCACATCAGCAAGAGAAAAACCAAGAACCATATGATCCTCTGCAGAGAAAGCATTTGACAAAATACAGCATCCATTCCTGATCAAAACACTTCAGAGTGTTGGGATAGAGGGAACTTTCCTCGACATCTTAAAAGTCATCTATGAAAAGCCCACAGCAAATATCATTCTCAATGGGGAAGCACTGGGGGCCTTTCCCCTAAGATCAGGAACAAGACAGGGATGTCCACTCTCACCACTGCTATTCAATATAGTACTAGAAGTCCTAGCCTCAGCAATCAGACAAGAAGAAGAAATAAAAGGCATTCAAATCGGCAAAGAAGAAGTCAAACTCTCCCACTTCGCCGATGACATGATATTCTACATAGAAAATCCAAAAGCCTCCACCCCAAGATTGCTAGAACTCATACAGCAATTCGGCAGCGTGGCAGGATACAAAATCAATGCCCAGAAATCAATGGCATTTCTATACACTAACAATGAGACTGAAGAATGAGAAATTAAGGAGTCAATCCCATTTACAATTGCACCCAAAAGCGTAAGATACCTAGGAATAAAGCTAACCAAAGAGGTAAAGGATCTGTACCCTAAAAACTATAGAACACTTTTGAAAGAAATTGAAGAAGACACAAAGAGATGGAAAAAATATTCCATGCTCATGGATTGTAACAATTAATATTGTGAAAATGTCAATGTTACCCAGGGAAATTTACATGTTTAATGCAACCCCTATCAAAATACCATGGACTTTCTTCAGAGAGTTAGAACAAATTATTTTAAGATTTGTGTGGAATCAGAAAAGACCCTGAATAGCCAGGGGAATTTTAAAAAAAGAAATCCATATCTGGGGGCATCACAATGCCAGATTTCAGGTTGTACTACAAAGCTGTGGTCATCAAGACAGTGTGGTACTGGCACAAAAACAGACACATAGATCAATGGAGCAGAATAGAGAACCCAGAAGTGGACCCTCAACTTTATGGTCAACTAATATTCGATAAAGGAGGAAAGACTATCCACTGGAAGAAGGACAGTCTCTTCAATAAATGGTGCTGGGAAAATTGAACATCCACATGCAGAAGAATGAAACTAGACCACTCTCTTACACCATACACAAAGATAGACTCAAAATGGATGAAAGATCTAAATGTGAGACAAGATTCCATCAAAATCCTAGAGGAGAACACAGGCAACACCCTTTTTGAATTCAGCCACAGTAACTTCTTGCAAGATACATCCACGAAGGCAAAAGAAACAAAAGCAAAAATGAACTATTGGGACTTCATCAAGATAAGCAGCTTTTGCACAGCAAAGGATACAGTCAACAAAACTCAAAGACAACCTACAGAATGGGAGAAGATATTTGCAAATGACCTATCAGATAAAGGGCTAGTATCCAAGATCTATAAAGAACTTCTTAAACTCAACACCAAAGAAACAAACAATCCATTCACGAAATGGGCAAAAGACTCAAACAGAAATCTCACAGAGGAAGACATAGACATGGCCAACAAGCACATGAGAAAATGCTCCGCATCACTTGCCATCAGTGAAATACAAATCAAAACCACAATGAGATCCCACCTCACACCAGTGAGAATGGGGAAAATTAACAAGGCAGGAAACCACAAATGTTGGAGAGGATGTGGAGAAAGGCGAACCCTCCTGCACTATTGGTGGGAATGTGAACTGGTGCAGCCACTCTGGAAAACTGTGTGGAGGGTCTTCAAAGAGTTAAAAATAGACCTGCCCTACGACCCAGCAATTGCACAGTTGGGGATATCCCAAAGATACAGTTGCAATGAAATGCCGGGACACCTGCACCCCGATGTTTCTAGCAGCAATGTCCACAATAGCCAAACTGTGGAAGGAGCCTCGGTGCCCATCGAAAGATGAATGGATAAAGAAGATGTGGTCTATGTATACAATGGGGTATTCCTCAGCCATTAGAAATGACAAATAGCCACCATTTGCTTTGACGTGGATGGAACTGGAGGGTATTATGCTAAGTGAAATAAGTCAATCGGAGAAGGACAAACATTATATGTTCTCATTCATTTGGGGAATATAAATAATAGTGAAATGGAATATAAGGGAAGGGAGAAGAAATGTGTGGGAAATATCAGAATGGGAGACAGAACATAAAGACTCCTAACTCTGGGAAACGAACTAGCGGTGGTGGAAGGGGAAGCGGGCAGGGGTGGGGGTAAATTGGTGATGGGCACTCAGAGGGGCACTTGACGGGGTGAGCACTGGGTGTTATTCTGTATGTTGGTAAATTGAACACCAATAAAAAATAAATTTATTATTAAAAAAAGAAATGGAAAAATTGGTATTATTGGACATAAATAGAAGATAATGATAACTTTTTTTTTTAGTCATTGAAGTCTTACCACAGCCCAAAGCCTGGTCTTTCATTGTGAAAGGAGCAATTAGTTTGAAAAATGTGAAGGCCTGTGGTTCTGGACAAGGCTGTCTTCTTGATATAATCTGAAGAATTTAAGTAAAATGTCAAAAATATAATTCAATGTTATTAATGCAATTCATGTTCCATGGTCCTGCTTTTCCTTTGGGAAGCCTTGTGTCATCCTTTTTTAAGGTCTCAGGGTTGGTTTTAGTGTAATCTGTACTCAGGATGGATTGATTGAGTCCTCAACAATTATACTTTAAGGTAATGCCTTCTAAGGAGAATGGCACTTTGCAGCTCATAGAGTTTGCAGAAATTCTTCTGATTCCCACCAAAATACTTCAGAGGAGGGACACCTGGGTGGCTCAGTGGTTGTCCGACTTCAGCTCAGGGCGTGAACCCAGGATGGGGTGGTGGGGTTGAGTCCTGCATCCGGCTGCCTGCAGGGAGCCTGCTTCTCCCTCTATGTCTTTGCCTCTCTCTCTCTCTCTCTGTGTCTGTCATGAATAAATAAATAAATCTTTTTAAAAAATCCTTCAAAGGATTCCTTCAAAGGCAAGGCAAAATGATCCCCATAAGCAGATGAAGAAACTGAGAAGGCAACTGACTTAAGATCCTAAAAGTCTGGCTCATAAGTGCAATTTAAGTTTCTAAAATAAAGCAAGGGAGGGTGGGTTGTAAACTAACAAGACTAATTAAAGCTACATATGTTTAAATTATGACTCAATGGAATTATAGGGAAAAGGAGATAGAGCAGCAGAAGTAAGGCAAGAAAAAAAAGGGGGGGGCAATTAGAAGTAGAGCTGCCAGTGACCAAGAATAAAATGAAAACCAAGTCTGGCGAAAGAGTTAACCAGACAGTCTCATGTGAGAGGTAAGGGAGGAAAACAGCTAAAAACACTGACCTCAGGGACAATACGGAGAGGAAAATGGAAATATCAAAGCATAGTGGCTGAGAGGGCAGGTCTTGAATCTGAGTTGGACTGACTCCTATCTACCTTAGGAAACTTAGTTTTTTCCTCTTTACCCATCTATAACACGACTTATTGCATCTGACACACAGTAGCTTCTCAATAAGCACTAGCTATTCATATGATTAACATTGACTATAAAGTGAGGGCAGAGGATAGGGTGGGGACAAACCCACAAAACGAGGGCTTTTGAGAGTAGAAATGGCATCACCCATAGAGCTGCGCCATAAGGGCATCACCTGGGAACTTGTTAGAAATGCAGACTCAGGCCCTCTTTGGGCTGTCTTAGAATCTCTATTTTGTTTGTTTGCTTGTTTTTTAAAAGATTTCTTATTTATTTACTTATGAGACATACAGAGAGAGAGGTAGATACATAGGCAAAGGGAGAAGCAGGCTCCTTGTGCGGAGCCTGATTTGGGGCTCCATCCCAGGACCCTGGGATCATGACCTGAGCTGAAAGCAGACGTTCAACCACTGAACCACCCAGGTGCCCCCAGAATCTTTGACAAGATCACTGGATGGTTCATCCGCCTATTATAAGTTACAGATAGTACTGCCCTAGGTCCCATTAATTATTTGGAAGAACCAGTTACGATGGCTGGTGGGCGATGCTGTAGCCAACTAAAATTTGGAGGTAGAATTACTTACTGTGTTAGGTAACCAGGAAGATCGTACCTAGGGCTTGCTCCAGGGTACTTGAGTAACTACTCTCTCAGATGAAAGGGGAGGAATTTGGTGGAGGATTTATGGACTGAGGCCATAAACCTGGGCCAGCTGCACAGTGTCAGGTGGGGTTATATGGCCTACACACAGAAACTGTGAGTGAAGGGGACCTAAAAAAGAGGATAATATGTGAGGGAAGGGTGACAAACAGGGCCAGAGACAAGGGAGATTGAGAAGGAGAGAGATGGATGGTCAGCAGAACTGTTTTTATATGAGCTCTCTTATAGGCTGTGTGCCCACCCACACTTCCCTGCCCCCACCAAGAGCAATCCTATGGTCCAGCTAGATCGTTCCTCTATAACCTCAAGTCCATTGAGCATGACTGATGGAGAGGCAGCATGGGCAAGGGGCAGCACCCAAGAAGTTTTGCATCACTTTCCAGATATTCCTAAAGGCTTACAACACAGTTTAAAGAGAGTAGCATTACATTCACTTTCTAGAAAGGCAAAGTAAACACTCCCTTAAAAATTCAGGGATTCAGGGATCCCTGGGTGGCGCAGCGGTTTGGCGCCTGCCTTTGGCCCAGGGCGCGATCCTGGAGACCCGGGATCGAGTCCCACGTCGGGCTCCCGGTGCATGGAGCCTGCTTCTCCCTCTGCCTGTGTCTCTGCCTCTCTCTCTCTCTGAGTGTGACTATCATAAATAAATAAAATTATTTAAAAAATAAAAATAAAAAATAAAAGGATTCAGAAAAAATAAAAAGATTCGGGACACCTGGGTGGTTGGGCGCCTGCCTTCCGCTCCGGTCCTGATCCTGGAATCCAGGATTGAGTCCCACATCGGGCTCCTTGCCTGGAGCCTGCTTCTCCCTCTCTCTCGGTCTGCTTCTCTCATGAATAAATAAATAAATCTTGTTTTTTTTTAAAAAAAGAAAAAGCCAAGTTTTTTAACTAAATTAATAAAAGGATTCACGCAGACCAACTCAACCAAAATAGGTTCCATGGAGCACTGTTATGCCAGACCTAGGGATTGAGATGCTGCGAATTCAAAATATCAGACTCATTCCTCCCCAAGAGGGGTTCACTGGCAGGGGAATGAGCACAGATTCTATAGGCATCTGAAAGAATCTGTGACTTCTCAAGACTGCAAATAGTGGGGTGCCTGGGTGGCTCAATCCATTAAGCATCTGCTTTTGGCTCAGGTCATGATCTTGGGGTCCTGGGATAGAGCTCCTCATAGGGCTCTCTCCCCAGTGGGCAGTCTGCTTCTCCCTCTCCCTCTGCCCCTCTGCCCCCAAACCCCCTCCACTCATGCTCTCTTTCTCTTTCTCAAATAAATGGATAAAATCTTAAAAAAAAAAAAAAAAAGATAGGGCACCCAGGTGGCTCAGTGGTTGGGCATCTGCCTTTGGCTCAGGTCGAGATCCCAGAATCCTGGGATGAGGTCCTGTATCAGGTTCCCTGCTGGGAGCCTGCTTCTCCCTCTGCCTCTCTCTCTCTCTCTCTCTCTCTCTCTCTGTGTGTGTGTGTGTGTGTGTGTGTGTCTCATGAAAAAATAAATAAAAAATATTTTTAAAAAAAGAGACTGGAAATAGCCCTCAACTTTCTCCACTCTGTATTTAAATCTATGATTATCCTTCTATTTTGGCCTTTTCAAAGACTCCAATATTGCTTTGAACCCCCGGAATCCACTCTTATATTTATTATTTTGAGGAGTGGTATATTTGTCCATAGAGAGAAGAACATTTTCTTAATTCCTTTCTTGGTCCCTGCTTCTCCCATCTCTGATAATCATATTCCCATCCCCATGGATTCTGCCTCTTTAAAACCCTCTTGGATCCTGTGCTGTGCTGAGGAAAGCTACTACTGACCAGTGAGAGTCAATAATTAAATCTCTAGAAATTTCGCAAGCTGGTTGTTAAACATAATCATTGTAAAAATAAGTAAATAATAAGTTGCATGAACTTCCAATTAAATAAATTATATTCATAATATATTCAAAATCCACCATTAATTATTTTTCTACATTTGATTATTGCCTGTCTCTTCAGCTCCTTTAAATCAATTGCATTTGTCTGACGGAGATACTATATAATGATATGTTAGTACATATCTCTTCAAACTTTGTGTTCAGTGATTGCCCTTGAAAGCTTGGAATTGACCACAGAGGGAATATTTACACCACAGAAATTGGCAAAATGTACACATCAGGGGGCTTGATTTGTTGTTTTGTTGATGATCTAGACTTAAGAAAGTGATGGAGAAAATGTTAATCATTCAGATTAAACCTAAAAGTGGGTCACGTCTCTAGCTGTGCTATTGTGAATAGCACAAAAATTGAGGAAATGTTCTTCCAGAATTCAAAAACTATTATCCAATTCAGCAGTCACTCATGCCAGTGACAAATGAGTGAAGTTAAAACATTCACCTTCATTGCTTAACTTCTTACTTGTCAGTATAAACCAAAAAGCAGCCAGCATTTTCACGTTGGGACTATACTCATTGGTTAATTGCAAACATAGGCTGACTAAGGATGTTAGAGTTCAGCAAAATCAATGTATGCAGTCTGTGTGAATCAACTGGCTGTATGAAATTTGCAATAAAGAGTCATATATTTTACTACTCATCAATTGTGCAATATGCATATCCTTCATATAAATAAAATTTATTATAAACTTATATATATATGTGTGTATAGTACACATGTTTGTTTATTTTTCTTTTCACTGTGCTGGAAGCTCCTGATTGAAGGGTCTGGAACATTCCCACTCTTGTTTCCCTAGGTCAGTATGTCTGTTGGCATCCCAGGCTTGATCCCCTCCAACCCCACATGGATATTACTACCAGAAGAATCTTTCTGATATTTAAATGCAATCATGGCATCCCCTTATTAAAATTATTAGTGGTTTTCCAGAACTTTCTAAATGGGATGCAAGCCATAAAAGGCTTTTCTTGCTCTGCTCTGTTCACCTCTGTAGCCTCCTCTTCTATCAGATGCTCACATTCACACTTCACTACAGTTATGCCAAACTGCCTGCTATTCCCAGAATATCCGTTACTTATTCATATCACTGGGCTTTTATGCATGTTTTCCTCTCCTGCGATAGCTTGCCCCAACTCCTCTCCTCCTACCTCCTGCTAGTTCACACCCAGCATTCAAACCTGTTCAAACACCATCTCTTCCAGGAGCCTGCACCACTTCAGCACTTTCTACTGCCACATGCTGTCATGCAGGCTCACCTCTGACTCCTGCATTCACCTGGAAGATTCTCCAGGCAGAGACAGGTGTCCCCAGAACCTAGCACTTGGCTTGGCAGCTAGGAGATACCTAGTAAGTGCTTGCTGAATTGATTAATTCATTGATTTCAGCTGTAACCTATAGCAAATAACAGGATGTAGCCAGGAGAAATATACACACTTCACCTCTGAATTCAGTTGTCACTTAAAAAACAAAAGTCATTGACACTTTATTTCCCATTGTTTTCTGGAAGTCAACTAAATAAAGCCCAAAATTCTACTCTAAAGCACTGACCTGCTTTAAGCATAATCAAAATACCCATTTCTCAAAGATAGTGACAGTTGTCATTTATTGGACTACTCCTCTGCTTCAAGCATGTGCTAAGTGCCTGAAATACATCACCTCATGTATCCTCAATAACTCTCTAATGTAGGTACTATTATCCCTATTCTACAGATGAGGAAAGTAAGTCTCAGGAAAATTAAAACATTACCTTTGAATTTGAATTTGCTAACAGATGCTGAATAGCAAAGTGATGATTCAAACAAGGGTTGGTCTGACTCTAAACCCCAAGTTTTCTCTGCTAAGCCCATTCTTCGCCACTTTTGTTTTTAAAAGAGGAATGTGGTCAGAGAAAGAGGAAGAGGAATTGTCACACTCTCTGGTACTTGGATTCAGAAAAGAACCAGCAGAGGAGAACAGCAAGAATTAGATTCCAGCTCTGCAGAAGTAGGGGTGGAAGAACAGATCTTTGGAGCCTCCTAAATAAACAGCAATTTCAAAACTGACTTTCAAACAAAAATATGCATTTTACCTCATATATTGACCAAAAAATAAAATGACACTTGATGAAACTCAGTGCTTGAGAGCATGGTGGACAAGCAGTCCCTTGCCAGTAGTGGGAATGTAGATTGGTGCCTGCTTTCGATAGGGGATTTGGTAATATTCATTAATACTGTAAATGTAAAAAAAAAAAACTGTAAATGTACAAAGCATTTGGAAACCTATTTGTGAGGAACTGACCCCATGAGCATTCTTGCAAATGTTCACTCAAGCACATATAAAAGGACACTTACTGCAGTATTTTCTTTTTGTTATGATGAAAAGCTGGAAGCCACCAAAATGTCCATCAGTAGTGGACAGGTAAGTAGATTGTTGTTCACACACATTGAAAATCGAACTACACAGCTATGCAGAGGGAGGCAGATCTGCATGTGCTGGCACTCAACACTTACCCAGAAAGCCTTTTAAAAAGCCAGAAGTGTGGATTCGCCCTGTATGATTCCCCTTTGTGAATAGCTATATAAATATTATATAATACATTCTTTATATACATATCTGTATTATATATTATAGATAATTATATATATAGATATAGATATATATAATTATATATATTAAATATTCATGTATATTCTTTATCTAGAAGGAATCATTGGGAAGTTAACAGTGATTGTTTTGTGGAGCGAGTTTTAAATGTTATTAATTAATCATGAGTTATTATTTAATCAGGAAAATTATTGTCCATTTTTGGGCTTTTCCCCTGCACCCTTATGTTATATTATGGGTTTTTTTTAAAGCAGTAAACATTATACAATATCTTACAAAATTTATTTTTTCTTTCTTAAAGCTACTTGCTCTCCACACTAGGTAGTAAAGGATTTTACAATAATCACAACCATCTTGTGCTGTTTCTCCCAAATCTGTCCCTTCATCAGATTCAGAATGGACCTTGGTAAATTCTCAGCAGCATCCCACACCTGCTGAACCTGACTCTCTCATGCCACTCAGAGAGAACAGAGGGATCTGCATTTTTTTTTTTTTTTAGATTTTATTTATTTATTCATGAGAGAGACAGAGAGAGGCAGAGAGAGGCAGAGACACAGGCAGAGGGAGAAGCAGGCTCCATGCAGGGAGCCTGATGTGGGGCTCCATCCGGGTCTCCAGGATCACGCCCTAGGCTGAAGGTGGTGCTAAACTGCTGAGCCACCCAGGCTGCCCGGGATCTGCCTTTTAACAAGTGCCTGGTAGTTTTCATTTAGTAACTTGTTCAGGCCAACCATGTGCATTTGAAGAAACTGAGTCCCAGAGGGAGAAAGTGAACGCTTCCAGTCATGAGGCTGGCTCCTAGGAGAACAGAGAGTAACATCTAAGTCATTGACACCCAGGGACATGCCGGTTTGCTTAAAGTCATTGCTGCCTTCACCTCTTTTGTTACAAATATTAGCACTCAGTAACAATTGCCTTCTGTACTTATCTCTGCTAAGATTTCATTCATTCAAATTAAAGCAAGGAAAAATCCTAATTCAGTACTGAGATTTAGGGATTTGCATATTTTTAGAAAATCCGATTGCTTCACTTTCAAGAATCATGTTTATTCATATTTAAATACAGTTCCTTAAAGTAGGAGATAAAATCAAGTAGAATTTAATACTAAAACCAATTCCCAATTATGCCCCTTATTTTATTCTTGCTACCAAGGATATGTCCAGTGTCTATACTGTCTTATACTGCAAATTAGTTACATCTAAAATAATAAAGTTTTGTTATTCTAAACAAAATCCAAGACCTCTCACACTTTGCTGGTGGGAATACAAAAAATGCACAACTATCGTGGAAAATAGTTCGGCAGATTCTTAAAAAAACTAAACATGTTTTTGTCAGTAATTGAACCTCTGGCATTTCTCCAGAAGAAATGAAAGCTTCTGTCCACCCAAAAATTTGTACATGATTGTTTGTCAGCTTTATTTACAACAGTCAAAAACTGTTCACAACCAAAATGTCCTACGGTAGGTGAACGGTTAAACAAACCAGGGAACAAACCACGGAATCCTACTCAGCAATAAAAATGAATGAACCATTGGTACATGAAACACTTATATGAATCTCAAGGGCATTAAGTTGAGTGGAAAAGCCAATTTCAAATAGTCACATACAGTATTTAAAGAGTATATTTACTCTATTTATATCCTTGCAATGACAAAATTATAGAGATGGAGAGAATACATTAGTGGTTGCATGAGGTTAGAGATGATGGAAAGAGGGGTGATTATAAGGGGCTGGCACAGGGCAACCTTTCTGGTGACTGGAGAGTTCTGCATCTTGCTTGAGATGGTGGCGATGCAGAGGGTATGTAGCTCTGTCCACCCCTGGACTGAGCCTGCTTTCAAGGCTTATGCAGGTCTCTCTCAGTGTAGGTGTGGCTGTAGCTTGGATATGAAGACCAAAGGCACCTCACCATGTGTGTGGCAGAGCCTGAGGAACAGCAGCCCGGTCTGAGACTACAAGTCCAAGGCAGCTGTTCTCATAAAACCCAGAGGCTCAGAACTTTCATTTCAAATGTAGTCTTGCAGGAAGTTATAAAAGTACATTTGTCAGGGTAACAGGACAGACATATTTAAAGTCTGGTGGCCTCCATTTACACCCTGGCCCTGGGCCCTGCAACAGTTAGGGAGGGGCAGCCCCTATTCACTGATGGTGTCTGCCCTAGGCTTTCCATTTGTTTCCCCACCATCTTCTGTAGGACCTCAACAAGTCCTTGAGCATGTCACTTCACCTTCCTCACCCCACATCTGCCATCCACTCCTGTGTTCACACATAGCCTTTGTCATTACGAGTCATTGCATCACCTCCAAAACTTACATTTCAAATATCCTAAGTTCAGATAACTCACTGACACTTATTTTTCTAGCTTGTTGACTTGAAGTTATGTCCACTCTGACAAATTTTTGTGCCCATTAAGACCTGAAAGCCCTGGGTCCTACCACTTTTGCACTGAGCATCACTTACCCCTGTACTTTCTTCCCTCATTATCCAGCTTTGAGTCCATGGTCCATGTGGGCAGAAATTCCTGCTAGCCATCCATCAAAATCTGTTCTCCCCTTCTTCCTGGGCATACATCCAGACTACACTTCCCAGCCTTCTTTGTGGCTAGGTGGAGCCATGAGACAGAGTTCGAGCCAGTGGACAGGTTGTTCATCCACCCCTCCACAGCAGGGGGTGCTAGAAAGGTAGTGAAGATGATCTCAGGGACCTCGGAAGTCACAGATTATAGATGGCAGAGTCCCCTTCAGCCTGGGATCCCAATTTCCACCCATCTAGAATATTTTCCTTGGAGTGTTAAGAAAGAAAAGAAATATGTTGTCTAAGCCATCAGATTTTGTCACATCAGGACAGCGTGTCACTAAAATCATTCACCTGTAGGTCACTGGGAGCATGAGCTACAACACATCATAATGATTAAGAGGAGGATTGTTAACCTAAGACCACCTAGATTCATATCCCAGCTCTGCCACTTACTGTCTTGGCTACCTAAGCAAGATCCTGACTCTGTCTGTGCTGTGTCTCCTCATCTGTGAAATGGAGGAGGGAGACAAGTTAACACTTGTCAAGAGCATAGAGCAATTAGACCAGTGCCGGCACAATAAGCACCGAGTGTCTACTGCTACTGAGTATGCCCCTCTGCTCCTCTGCTTCTACCTACTGCACCCTCATGTCCATGCAGCTGAACCAGGCTGAAGAATAGCACGAGCCTGCGCTAAACGGTCTCACTGTGCACCCAGGGCCACACATCTCAACCACATCACCCAATAATCTCACCACATTTCCCTAGCCTGGTTGCCCTCAACTCTCCCAGGGCACAGTCATGCTGTCTCCTCTCCCCCACCCCTCCATGCTCAGCTGATAGCTTCAAGCTGCACTGAAGAGGGAGGATCTGTACAGGAAGAGCCCCTTCATGGTCTCAGCATCAAGTCTATACCTCTTGCTCTCCCCAGTCTCTTCCCTCACCTGTCCTCTCCTCAATCTTCCCAAATCAGGCTCTCCCTCACAGGAGCCCTTGGAAGGGCTATTTTTCAGGCTGCTGAGTTCCAGAATCAGGTCTCAATGCTCATAATAGTTGATCTGCAGCAGCACTGGATTAGTCTTCCTTCCTTAAAATGCTTTATTCTCCTGGATTTCAGAATGAATTCCTCTGACTTGCCAGACACTTCTTCAATCCTTGTGCTTTCTTCCCTCCTCCTGCTGACCTCTAAGTGCTAGAATACCTGGGGATTTCTTCCACGGCCTCCTTCTCTCCTCTTTCAACACTCACTTGCCACATAAGATCTCAACTCCCATGGCTTTACCTATAGGCTGATGAATCCCTAATTCATTTACAAACAGCCCTTACCTCTCAAATAAACTGGATTCTTTTCTACAACTGTCCACATATCTTCATTTTGACATCAAATAAGAAACTCAAATTGAAGTTTATCTGCGAGAGGCTTGGTGATTTCAATCACCTGAATAAACCCTTTCTCCTTCCTCAGTCTAATTATCTCAATTAATGGCACCACCCTCTACCCATTCGCCCAGGTCAAAAAAACTGATAGTCACTTTTGATTGTCTTCAGTCTCTCACATCTCATGTCTGACCAATTGGCAGGCTGTTTAAAACATATATTGGACCTGACGGCTCCTTCTCAGCACCACCCCTTATCTTCTGCCAGAACCACCATCCTCTCTAACCTGAAACTGCACAGTAGCTTCATTGCTGGTCCTGCGTTAACAATTGGCCCTTCCCAGAATATTCTCCACTCAGCCATCACAACTGTCTTTCTAAAATCAAAGGCAGCTCATGTCCTCACCTCGTCAACATCTTCCCATGGATGTCCATCACACCAGTGATGTAAAAGCTGAAAGTCTTGCCAGGGCTCACGAAGGACAATCTAACCCGGCTACCACACTCTCCTCTTGACTTCCTGCACTCCAGTCACGGTGGTATTTTTGCCCCTTCAAACAGGCCCAGATTGTTCCTGATCCAAGGATTTTCTTTTTTCTTTTTTTAAAGATGTTATTTATTTATGACACACACATGTAGAGAGAGAGAGGCAGAGACAGGCAGAGGGAGGACAGACTCCATGCAGGGAGCCTGACTGGGGACTCCATCCCAGGTCTCCAGGATCACGCCCTCACCCTCGGCTGAAGGCGGCACTAAACTGGCACTACACCACTGAGCCACCCTGCTGCCCTGATCCAAGGATTTCACATGTTGTTTCCCCCCACCTGGAATGTTCTTCGCTCAGATCTTCATCTACTTACTTCATCACTTCATTCAGGTCTCTGTTCAAGTGTAGCATTCCTAGAAAGGCTAACCCTTAGGTAACATGCCTTCGTCATCCGGATCCCCTTGCTTCCTTCACTTCTCTTTGTACTAATTATTGTTTTTATCTTAATAGCATGTGTTTTTGGTTGGCTTGTTTATTCTCTATTCTACCACTGACAGATAAAGCTATATGAAGGCTGGGACTTTACCCATCTTACTTATTGCTTTTGGTATGTTTTTAGCTGTGTGTGGCAAGTGAAACAATGGAAAGTGACTCAGGCAATCAAGGACATCTGTGTTCTCACATATATGTGTCTTCAAACATTCAACAGCCTCAGAACCTTGGGTTGACATTTCTTTTCTCCTCACACTGAAGAATGGCTATTGCAGCTCCAGCCTTATGTCCTGACCCACCCATGTTAGAAGAGAGAGAAAGAACTTCATTTCCTTACAGTTAATTAGAATCTTTTTCAGAATCCTAGCAAACTTCCTCTTTTATATTGTTATCCATAGGAGGTCATGGGCAAATCCCTAAACCAAAGTGGAATAGGATGACAGTGATTGGCTCAAATCAATCATGGCTTCTCACTGGAAAGGAGAACCAACCCATCTTTCTGGAGCACCTGTTCCCTGATGTCTGCACATCAGGGGACCTGACACCAAGGATGATGGAGGTAAGTGTGATTACTGGATGAGAAACCAAGAATATCTGCCATTCCCATACACCTAGAACAGTGTAATCAGAACAGATAGTCAATAAATACATGCTGACTGATTGATGTAACGTTTGTGCCTTGATAGACTAAAAGTGACCCAGACTTTCATCATGCACCCATGATGAATTGCAGAGATGAACTTTCTTTGGTCCAGTCTTGTTCATCTTCCATAGCAAACCTGTGAAGTCAATGTCTATTTACTACTTTTCAAAGAAGAAGATTAGAGCTTAAAGAGGTTGACTGAATTTGTTAAGGGCATCCAGCCAGGAAATGGGCATAGTGCTCAAATCCAGGGAGAAGCTTCAAAAATGGCAGAAATTGCACTCAAGAACAGTGGGATGATGGGCAGTGAGTGGTCTTACAAGAGCAGGACCAAGAATTACTTTCTTTAATGAGACTGTACTGTCTATCAAGGCTTTTTATACATAGCCTATGATTCCATATGCACACATACTAGAAATTAGGTAATATTGTCTCCACTTAAACAGATTAGGAAATTGAGGCTCATAGAAGTCAAATAATTTGCCCAATGATACATAGCTGTAGCAGATGGCAAAGTTAGGATTTGGACTCCAAAGAGTCACACTTCAAACCCTATATTCCTTCCACTAGAAGAACCAATGCAAAGGAAAGCCTTGAAGAGGTGAAGAAGTAGCTTTCTTTGAAGTGGAAGAAAGGGAAAAAGCTGAGTGAAAGGACACAGAAATTTCAAGGCTGATGGGGGAGAATTTGAGAAATTTCATGTCATATGGCCTGAATCTTTTCAGGAAAGTAGCTCACAAAGTCAGTTGAAGTTCAGACTTAAAAATGGAAACAATTTGTGGTGGGCCCTGGAAAGACTGAGATAGTGATCAGTTTGAGGGGAATAGCAAAGATGATAAGCAGCAGGTGGGCCATGGGAGCTATGTGGAAGGTCAGAGAATCAGGAAGCTCAGAGGGAGGCCCAGTGAGGAGAGAAGATGACTGGGACAAGGCACAGACAAGTGCCAAAGATGGGCTCAGTGCCTGACATTGTATGTCCTCTCAGTGGATGAGGGCAGGGATTTTTAAAGACCAGACATCAAAGACCATCCAAATCTGGAGCGGATGGCACCTGGGCAGTTTTTGAGGAAGACTGGCAGAATGGGAGCTTTAAACATAGAGGAAGGAGGATCCTGGTAAATATCATGGAAGGGCCCGGTAGTGCTGAGCAGGACAGGTCTGGGCTCCGTGGGATCTATATGTGATCAGAAAGGACAGGGAAAGTAGAGAGACGGGGGAGGGGGTCAGAGCCAACTGTGACTGGCAGGCTAGCCAGAAATGTCAGGGCAGGGCCTGAGACCTGCTGCTTTACTTACCTGCTTCAGGGCTTAACTTTTAACTTCTGCTAAGCTTACATAGTCAGGTGCAAGGGCATCTGACAAATGTGTGTGATTTGGAATGACTGACAGTGTTGCTGCTACTCACTGAGAAAAAATGTGGGCACTGTTTTCCTAGGAACCGTAATTGAAAGGAAGGCACATACCTTAATAAGACTCTCATGGCAAGGTTCTGTGGTCCAACTCTGTAAGTCACAAGGAGGGTCCTCACAGCCTGAGCAGAACGATCTACCTCACTCACAGTCAGATACTGTGCAGGCAGACACCTTTTCCCTGTTTGTTTAACCTTATGTGGTTGGCTCTCCTTTCAGGAGCAATGATTTCAATGGAATGTTCTGGTCCAGGTAGAAAAGAGGGCAGGTCTGGAACTCAAAAACACAGCAGCAGTACACTAGGGCCAGAATCCACTAAAGCCAGCTCTACAGACAGAGGAGGAACAAAGTCCTTTGGGATACAGATGGAGATAAATACAGGTCAAGGCCACCAAGCTGAAGGTTGAAGACACCAAACTCCTATGTCCTTTCTTCTCATGGCAAGTGCTAGGTTGCTGGCAAGGTGCTAGGAACAGACAGATAACCTCTTGAGTGCCCAACTGACAAAGGAAGCACAAAATTCAGGAAAGGGGCCCATTCTTTGTTGGTTTCTCTACCACTGAGAAGGTGAGCTTGGCCATAACGGACTCTTTGTGATTGCTCCTTCCACATCACACACAGCAGTAGACATCTCAGATTTGCCAGTAATCCATAAACGACCCACAGTGGCTCTGTGGGGAGGGCTGCTATTGGGCCCTGAGGTGGGAAAGTGGTGCTTGACTTTGCCCTGCTGCCTCTGCTCTTAGTGGCAGCCATAGCTATGCTCTCCCAGCACCACCACCACCACCGCTCTTTCTGACACTTCTTTCCCCGCCCTTAACAGCCTGCCCATCTGGGGATGAGAAGTCTGCCTCTCCAGGTCTTGCCCTAGCTCCTGCTGTTACCTCCTGCATCTGCTTGAGTTTTCCATTCACAGGCAGGGGCCTGGCCTAGAAAAGCATGAGAACGATGAAGCTTCCCCATCCTTCCATGGTTCACTCATTCATCAATCCCACCACTCAACAGCCATGGGAATTTGGATGAATTACTTTACTTTTTTGTTAAAACGGACTGATTGTGAGAATTAAGTGAGTACAGACACAGATACAAGTTAATTATCATCATCTACTGAAATCAACCCTGTGGCAGGCACACTTCACAATGCAAAGGAGAGTGGTAAATGAGGTCTGTGTATAAATGGCTTAGTAGTGGGGAGGCTTGCAATACTGCGCCTCCATCTATAGTCCATTATCTGTGGAAAAAAATATTTTTGAATAAAGCATTTCTTTTAGAAATTTAGATTCCTAGAAATCTAGGAATTCTTTATATTCTCTTGGGTTGTGAGCTCAATGTCAATATGGTTTCTTACCATGAACTGAAGCATTCATCCAAACCTGAGCAAGAGTTCATAAAGAAAGAAGGAGTGGTATGCATTGTCCAGGATGTTTTTCTTTGCGCTTGTCAAGTTGCTGAAGAGAAAGCCTTTCTAAGAACAATGACAGGGCAGGCCCTTGTCCAACTATGCAGACTCAGCACACTGCATCTGGCCAGTGACCGTGACACCTGCTGGCCACCCCTGGAACCACAGCCAACTGCCTGGATGGGAAAAGCCACTGTTCTTTGTCAGAATGACCTTGAAGATCACTAGATGAGCAACACTGCCCAATTAAGGCAACCATCTATTAGAAATCAAAGAGAAAACATTCCTTGGGAAGCAGCAGTGGCAATGACTAGAGCCAGCCCTAAGCTGTAACTCCAGATGCCGCTGGTGAGGACCTTGGTGAACTTAGGCAAATGACCTATCCTCTCTATACCCATTTCCTCATCTGAACAAGACTCTTAATATTACTTCTCATAGAATCATATGAGGACGATATGAAATTCTGGACTTCAATTCACCTCCAAGGGGAACTTTGGCCTCATGCCAGATCATTTTCTCCAGGCACAATATCAAAATCAAGGGTGCAGTGTAAGTGGCTCCAAGACAATTAGGATACACATCATTGATACCAACATGCCCAAACTAGAGGCAAAAACTTTTCTTGTATCTGGACAGAGATTGTATATTTCCACAGGCTTGCTAACTTTATTCCAATGTTCTCTTTCTGATCTATGCTCTTAAGATCTGAAAGGGCCCCCAGCCAAGGAAGATGGGAAAGCAGTATGTCCTAGACACATTGGACAGGAATGGAAAACCAACTGTGTCTAAGCTACTAAAGACAGGTTCAATCCACCAGAGGGAAAATGGAAGTGACTGGCTGGGTCAATCACCCAAATTCTCTAACTTTGCTTTCCTGGGATGCCTTTCTCACTCTTTTATTTTTTCCAACGTAAAATTTATTTTTCTCACTCTTTTATTTTTTCCAACTTAAAATTTTTTTAAATTTTTTTATTTATTCATGATAGACATAGAGAGAGAGAAAGGCAGAGACACAGGCAAGGGAAAAGCAGGCTCCATGCCAGGAGCCCGACACGGGACTCGATCCCGGGACTCCAGGATCGCGCCCTGGGCCTAAGGCAGACGCTAAACTGCTGAGCCACCCAGGGATCCCCAGCCTTTCTCACTCTTTATCTATCTCTTGACACTGTGCCAAGCCTGGAGAAGACAGAGGTGAGCTAACTCCAAAGATGAGTACTTAGCATGAAAGTCCTCTACCCAGAACCATGACATCAGAAGCCAGAGTATTGGGTAATTTCTGTCCTTGAGTTCAGGCCAAAGAGTTCATATTTGTGAAGATGCCCCAGAGAATGTCTCTGGAGATGAATAGGATCATGCCTCCTGCTGAAGTCCCAGCAATGCCCTCATGCAGCTCCCCTCCCCTCTCCTGGGCCATGGCCACCACTGCTGGCTTCTGCTACTCCCACTGCTGATGAATGTATCCATCAAACCTGGATACTTTTGAAAGCCTGGGAAACAGTATTAATAATTACTGTGGAGCAACAGATAGAAAGTGGGCCCACCTCAGACAAGTTGAGACATCTAGTCACACTACCTACCGAACACAAAAGGCTCACAGTTTTTTTCAATTACTCACTTTGAGAGATCTCTACTTCTGCTTTAGACCAACCATTCACAGTTACAAACACACCTAGAGGCTGCTGCATGCTGGAAACTTAAACTGCAGTATCTCATCCAATGCCTATCTGTCGCCGCTGTTACACTCCTTTTTGTGCATTGGCAACCATCCTCAATCCTAAAGAACAGAAGGCACTCCCTCCATGTCTTAATTTTGCCCCAGTCTATGTGTCCTCTACTAGCCTCACTGTTCCTTCTGCTCAGGCTGGCTCCTGGGGTCCTTATTTCAATCTCCTTGCCCTTCATCTTTCCATTCGACAAACCCAGGAAACCACCCCCACCCCCTAGCTTCTGGATACGACTCTTTAAGTACTGTCTCTGCTTCTCTATCTGGGTTGACAAGGATTCTAGAGAAATATCTACAGTTATGTCACTTTGAATCCATGGCTTTCAATCCCTACCAAGTACCACTCAAAACTCCTTGACTTCACGGTTTACTCAGCACTCTCAAGCATCTTCTCTCTGATCTATAATCTGTAAGCCTTTTTGGAGTAAGAGGAAATCTAGTGCACTGGCTAGCCTCTTTAGGGGGATCTTATTTCTGTGTGTCTTCATAGTTTTGTTTTGTTTTTTATGATCACTATCTCTACCCCGTGAGGCCAGCTCTCTGTATTTGGTTTTTTTCTTTGGCTTGCCTCCTCCAGCCCTGTTCAATCTCCCTCTCAGGGCTGTTGACCTCTAAAACAGTGAGGAAATTATGCTTTCTGATGTCCCAACCTGCTGTGAGAGCAGAGTGAGTCAAGTATTTGAATCCGATGTCCTTTCGTGTGGTTCTACCTTCTCTAAGTACATGGGTATGTGCCCTCACAAGATAATCCAAACAGCATGGTCCCTGTCTCTACACAGACACTCCTTCACTTGGTAGACCTTGCTTGATTGCTTGGTGGTAGAGAGAACCACATGCCATGGTGAAACCTTTAAGAAGGTGTTAGTGACATCCCTATATTTCCTGCTGATTCCAAGGGAAGTCCTGCTCTCTGCTTGGCATAGGCTGACAGTTAACAACCACACCCTGCCTCTACAAGGAAATAGAATACTGTGGGGTGGGGGTGGGGGGAGTAAGCTGGAGTCTGGGCTTGATACCAGTCATCATGGAATATGATGCCCCTCTATTTACCCTGGATTACTTCTCCCTCAAGCATCAGTTGGCATGTAGATTGCCTTAGGTTCAGAAGGAATGTCTCTTTCTCCCCTATGTAGTTGTCCTTCATTTCAGATGTCGTACTTTAAGGGTTATGGCCCCAGCCCCTGCCTTTTTCCTACTATAGAACTTCTCCTCTCCTCTGCCTTCTTAGTTCCATGACAAGCTCAGAGCTGACCAGCCTGTTGCAGCTACTGTCAACTCACAACTGAGAATTAATTCTGTTGGTTTTGACATGAAGGACACTGTAATCTACTCTTAGAAGCAAAGCTGTCTTGTATGGAAATCTGCTTCAGGAACAGGATAAAGGGGTGTTGAAATTCCTGTATCAGATTTTCTTTTAATCTCTACTTTCTAGAAGCAAGAATACCTTCTCAGGTGGGCCTCAGGTCACCTCTAGAGTCAGAGAAATGGATAAATCCTGTCCTATCAGAGGGCCCCAGCAAGGCAGTAGGAAGGAAACATCTCTCCTAGCATCACTTTTGCTTTCTGAGGGGTTCAAAATTCTGCCACTTGCAGGCAATGACTCTTAACCTTCCAGGGATGCCAGAATCTATCTTGTTACACAATACCACCACAGAGAGCCTTTGAAATTTTAACTGATAACAAGTGAGAAATCCCAGGGTCTTTCTGACAAAGGGTCATTTGTGGAATGCCATTCTAGCATGAGTTCCAGTTTTACATCTGAACAGTGAAGGAAGTACCATGGACATGGAGATGTGTCCTCTCTGAAGATGCTGAGGGTGAGAGCCAGTAATGAGATGCTGACTCCTCTCTACCATGGGGCCTGAACAAATTGCCTGCAGTATAGGAGTTACAAATGGCAAAATTCCACCAACCTAGAAGAAATTCTAGGCTAAATAAGTATAAATGAGGCAGAGACTCTTTGTTGAGCAGTCTGGTGGAAAGCGTTCTTTCTAAGTATATATTTATTTAAAATAACAAAAAGTATTTTGTTAGGTACATGACTTCAACACTATACTCTTTCCCTCCCATTCATTTCCCTTTCTCTTTTTCTCCAGGGAATAAATATTGAATATCTTCAATATCTGGATGTGGATGGAAAGAGGAAAGTTTAGCTGAGGTACATCTAAGTTGTGGGAGGTGGAGGCAGAACATTAGAAAAAAGAGCCAACAATAAAAGTAAGGATACAGAGAGAAATTGAAATGTAAAAGCTATTGGAGGGTGGGTTGTCCTGTCAGATTTGCTCTGAGATTTTAAAATACAGAAAATATGTTGAATTAAGGCATTGGCTCTCAATCTTGGCTGTACATCAAAATTACCTGAGGGGTTTCAGAAAACTGCAAAACCCTGGTAGAGCTTTGAAAAATGATCTGGAGAAGTAGAATCTAGGTTTGATTAGTTTTAAAAGTTCCCAAGGTGATTTGACTGAGCTGGCTAACTTGAGAGCTAGTGTCCTAGAGCTGTGGTTCTCAAACTTGAATGGGCACCAGAAATACTTGGAATGCTCATTAAAACGCAGATGGCTGGGGGCCTCCCTTAAGGCTTCTCATTCAGCTTGTCTTGAGTGAGTCTGAGAATCTACATTTCCTATAAGCCTCTGGGTGATGCTGATGATGCTGGCTGGGGACAACAATTTTAGAAGCAGCGTCCTAGAGGAGTAAATGCTCCCCATTTTTTCTATGAGAAATTGCGTATACTCAATCTATAGGTTTGAAGAGCTGGTTTGTCTCATGTGTGCTCTTGGAAACCATGTGCACATATGGGAGTGAAGGGATAAAAGAAGCCCCAGTGAGGAATATAAAAAATAGTGAAAGGGAATAAAGGGGAAAGGAGAGAAAATGAGCGAAAATATCAGTGAGGGTGACAGAACATGAGAGACTCCTAACTCTGGGAAACGAACAAGGGGTAGTGGAAAGGGAGGTGGGCAGGGGGTTGGGATGACTGGGTGACAGGCACTGAGGAGGGCACTTGACGGGATGAGCACTGGGGGATATGCTATATGTTGGCAAATTGAACTCCAATAAAACAAATGTTTAAAAAAGGACTAAATATATATATATCTTTTTTCTTTTTTTAAAGAAGAAGCCCCAGTGAGGAGGGGGATACTTTTGTAAGTTCAAATCAGAGAACTGATCATTTCTACCCCCACTTTGTTTTGTTCAAGTTGTAACTGAGGAACTCCATTCATTTTTGGTCCTGTCTTACCCCTAAGGAAACAAGCCACAGTTTGTGAAGTTGGAGAGATTACTTTGCAAGGTGAACACTCATCTTTCCTTTCCTCACACAACCAGAGCCTGCACTGGTCCCTCTGGAGTCTGAAAGAGCATCCCAGAGCCAGGGGGTGACTGGCCAGGGGGCTAAACCCCTTCCTCTTGCAGAGGGACTAGATGTGACCAGGGGCATGGTTAGAAAACCACACTGGGTGGGGCACCTGGGTAGCTCAATGGTTGAGCGTCCAACTCTTGATTTCGGCCCAGGTCACGGCCTTCAGATTCTGAGATGGAACCCTGCGTTGGGCACCACACTCAGCAGCATGGAACTTACTTAAGGATTCTCTCCCTGTCCCTCTGCACCTCCCTCAGCTCACTCTCTTTCTTAAATAAATAAATAAATAAATAAATAAATAAATAAATAAATATTTTTGTAAAGCATTAGACCCTATTTTATAAAGAGAAGAGAAGGGAAGGGAAGGGAAGGGAAGGGAAGGGAAGGGAAGGGAAGGGAAGGGAAGGGAAGGGGAGGAGAAAGAGGAGGGGAGGGGAAGGAAGCCAAGCCAGACTGAGAAGCTTAAAAATGAGGCAAAGGAAGGACAGGAGTGGAGGTGAGGTCAGGAGAGAAGGTGCATCCTTGGAGGTGCCCTTCCTCTGACCTTAGTCAGTAAATCCCCTCTCTCTGGCTCCCCACTCTTGAATTGAAACCAGGGAACTAGGAAGTGAGGTAAAATTTCAACTTTGGTTTCTGTACCTTTGAACAGCTTAGTGAGATCCACCTGACACATTAGTCAAAGGCCCAAATCCAACACAGTCTAGTATATGTGTGTGGTCTCAGGAGAATGACAAGGAAAGAGGTACTCTGGACAGGGTGCAACCTCTTTCTGACTATCCCTCAGGGCTCCAGCAGAGACTGGGTTTAAGGGGCCTATAGCCTCCCCTCCTTTTTTTCTCCCATCGCAGCCTCAGAGAGAGACAAGAACTGGGTGTCCCCAAGCAAGTCTCCTGGGACAAAAGTCAAAAAACCTGAATTCCTTAGCTCTTCCTCCTTTTTTGAGTTAGGCCCCTATAGGTTAACCAGAGAGCATGATAGGTTAACAAAGAACAATGCCACGAGAAGGAAAGAGGCCCAGAGCCACATATGGGTAGAGAAAGCATTTTGAATATGCAGAATATCAGAGATTATTGCAGTCAATCACAAGCAGTGAAATGCTTTCTGAAATCACACAGATGCACATATACTTATATAAACATGTGGGATGTCCTTTCCAGATGTAGATAATTAGATGCTGACATGGTAGGTTGATGCTAACTTAGGAGCACTCCCTGTTGAATGAAAGAGGGGCTGTTAATAGCATTACAGAAATGGACATTAAACTCACAGGAACTCTGTCCTGGCAACACCTCTCACTTCATAACCTCTCTGATTATATTGTCTTTTGTTACTTGGAGGTCTACTGCAGAGTAGGAGGTACCTGCCAATACTTCCATCTGTGTGTCTGGTCACACCCCTGCTCTCCCAGAAAACTTACACTCATGCTTATTTCTTCAATTCTCTCTCTCAACAAAGTTTTCCCATCAGATGTAAAATACATTTGTCTTTCTTCACTGCCTGACTCACTTCTATAATCACTGCCTTACTTTTTTATCTCCCATTCATTCCTCAGCACTTCCTAATCCACTCCTGGTTCTAAGTACTCTGGGATTTCAAGTTTCGTCTTATATTGATATTATTAAACACTCTTTTCTTCTTGAATTCTTCTTTCCTTCTACCTCCCTGGCAGCTCCTTTGCAGATTCGTCATCTTCATGGTCACTGAATGCTGAAGTTCTTAAGGTCTGGCTCCCAGTCTTCTTCTCTTTTTGCTTCCTACCCACTGTCCCATGGGCCTGGGCTAACTCCTCCATACCTGAGGTTTCAAGTTATCACTCTGTCAATGATTATTCTCTTCTTCCCCCTGGGTTTATTGAGAAATAATTGATATACATTACCATATAAGTTTCAGGCATACAGTACAATGGTTTGATTTACACATATTGTAAAATGATTACCACAACAGGTTCAGCTAATATCCATTTTGTCATATAGATACAATTAAAAGAAAAGAAGAAAAAAATTTTTTTCCTTGTGATGAGAATTCTTGAGATTTACTTTCAAGAGCTTTCCCATATATCCTACATCAATGTTAGCTCTAGACATCATGTTGTACATGGTACGTTTAATACTTATTTATCTTACAACTGGAAATTTATACCTTTTGACCTTCACCAATTCCCCCTTCTCCAATTCTGCCTCTGGCAACCACAAATCTAATCTCTTTTTCTATGAGTTTGGTTTTGTTTTCATTGTAGTTTTTAGATTCCATATATAAGTGAATATATATATATGTATGTATATAATTTTTTCAATGTGACACTTAAAAGTACAAGCAACAAAATAAAAATAAACAACTGGAACTATATAAAACTATATCTATATATAGTTATATATAATACAGGTGTGGTCTAGGTGGAAGATGATACATAATGGGTATGCATATATATATGTATATATATATATGTATATATATGTATATATATGTATATATATGTATATATATATATATATGAATATATCCCACATATTTGTCTTTCTCCGTTTCACTGATTTCACTTAGAATTTGCCTTCAAGGTCCATCCATGTTGTTGCAAATAATAGGATTACTCCTTTTTATGGCTGAATAATATTCTATTGTACATGCATATATCATAATTTCTTTAACCATTCATCCATTGATGGACATTTAGGTTGTTTCCATGTCTTGACTATTATAAATAATGCACACAGGAGTGCAGATATCTTTTCAAGTTAGTGTTTTCATTCTCTTTGAATGTCTCTCCAGAAGTGGAATTGCTGGATCATATAGTGGGCCTATTTTTAATTTGGGGGTGATTCTCCATACTGTTTTTCATAGTGGCTGTGCCAATTCACAATCCCACTAACCATGCACAATGATTCCCTTTTCTCCACATCTATGCAGGCATTTGTTCTCTCTTGTCTTTGTGATGATAGCCATTCTAACAGATGTGAGAGAATTTTGTGGTTTAAATTTGCATTTCCCAAATGACTAGTGATGTTGAGCATTTTTCATGTACCTATTGGCCTTTCAGGTATCTTCTTTGGAGAAATGTCTATTGAGGTCCCTTTCCCATTTTTTAATTGGGTTATTTGTTTTTTTTGTTTTGTTTTGTTTTGTTTTTTTGTTTTGTTTTGTTTTGTTTGCTATTGAGTTATATGACTTCTTCATATATTTTAAATATTAACCCCTTACAAGGTTTGGAAATATTTTTTCCCATTGTTTTCACTTTGTTGTTTCTTTTGCTATGCAGAAGCTTTTTATTTTTTATTTTTTTAAAGATTTTATTTATTTATTCATGAGAGACACAGAGAGCGAGAGAGAGAGGCAGAAACACAGGCAGAAGGAAGAAGCAGGCTCCATGCAGGGAGCCCAATGTGGGACTGGATCCCGGGACTCCAGGATCATGCCCTGGGCCAAAGGCAGGCGCTAAACCACAGAGCCACCCTGGGATCCCCTATGCAGAGGCTTTTTAGTTTGATGTAGTCCCACTTATTTTTTATTTTGTTGCTTGTACTTTTAAGTGTCACACCCAAAAAATGATGACTAAGACCCATGCCAAGGAGCTTTATTCCTATGTTTTCTTCTAAGCATTTCACGGTTTTTATGTCTTTCATTTAAGTCTTCAATCCAGTTTGAGTTAATTTTTTTGAGTGGTATAGGCCCAGTTTTATTATTTTACATGTAAATATCCAATTATCCCAGCATCTTTTATTGAAAAGCCTGTCTTTTCTCCATTGAATATTCTTGGCTCCCTTGTCAAATATTAGTCGACTATATATGCCTGGGTTTATTCCTGGGCTCTCAATTCTGTTCTACTGGTCGATTTATCCATTTTTATGCCAGTACTATACTGACAATAGCTTTATGGTATAGCTTCTGAAAAAAATGCCACTGCAATCTTGATAAGGATTACATCGACTCTATAAGTGGCTTTTGGTAGTATTGACTTTTTAACAATATTAATTCTCCCAATTTGTGAACATAGGATACCTTTCCATTTATTTGTGTCTTATTCAATTTCTTTCATCAATGTCTTGTACTTTGCATAAGGGTCCTGTGATGAGAGTGAGCAGGGTGAGTTGGAAAAACTGAAGAAAGCCAAGTGCTGCTGGAAGGACAAGAAGGAGCTATGAAATGAAGTTGGGAAGAGAGGAAAGAGGACCTAGTGCAGTCATACTACCGATGTCTTTATCCTAAGTGCAATTGGAAGACTAGAGGTCTTTTGCTTCTTTAAATTTATTTGTAAATATCTTATTATTTTTGATGCTATTATCAATGAGATGAATTTTTTTTCTTTTTCAGAAAATTCATTGTTAGTGTCTGGAAATACTACTGTTAATTTTGTATGCTACGACTTTACTGAATTCATTGATTAAAACTAAAGAGTTTGTTTTTTTTTTCTTCTGAATCTTCGGGATTTTCCGTGTATAAAATCATGTCATTTGTAAATGGAGACAATTTTGTTTTTTCCTTTCTACTTTTTCTTTTCCCTTTCTACTTCGGATACCTTTAATTTCTTTCCTTGCCTGATGGCTCTAGTAGGACTTCTAGTACTGTGCTAAATAGGAGTAGTGAGAGTGGACATCCTTGTCTTGTTCCTGATCCTAGAGCAAAAGCTTTCAGTATTTCACCATTGAGTATGATGTTACCTGTGAGCTTGTCCTGTATGCACTGTATTGTGTTGAGATACGTTCTTTCTATGCTTAATTTTTTTAAAACATTTTTTAAAGGTAGTTATTTTTAATTTTTCTTTTATTTATTTATGATAGAGAGAGAGAGAGGCAGAGACACAGGGAGAGGGAGAAGCAGGCTCCATGCACCGGGAGCCCGACGTGGGATTCGATCCCGGGTCTCCAGGATCGCGCCCTGGGCCAAAGGCAGGCGCCAAACCGCTGCGCCACCCAGGGATCCCCTCTATGCTTAATTTTTAAAGAGTTTGTATCATGAATGTATGTTGAATGTTCATTATTTATCTCTTATCTGCCCGAGCCCAGCTCTGTATATCCACCTGTCAATGTGGCATCTCGTTTGGGCAGATCAAAAGCCTTCAAACTACCTGCTCCTCACAGTCTTTCCACTTAAGCTTCATCCTCTGCCAAGATGGCCACCTCAGTGAACTAGTACCAATAGCCACCACTGGCTACAAACCAGAAACTTATGAGCTTTTCTTGATGACTCCCCTTCCCTTCACTACCTGCTTAATCTGTCACCAAGTTCTGTGCATTGGATCTCCTAAATGGTCTTCAGATTCTTCTTCTTACTGTTTCCATAACCATCACTCTAGAGCATCACTCTAGACCCTTCTACCATCTGGACCACTCCACTTCTTTGCTGAAGCATGTCAGGACTTCCAATTGCACTTAGGATAAAGACATCCGTAGTATGACTGCACTAGGTCCTGCCTCTTTCCTCTCTTCCCAACTTCATTTCATAGCTCCTTCTTGTCCTTCCAGCAGCACTTGGCTTTCTTCAGTTTCTCCAACTCACCCTGCTCCCTCTCATCACAGGACCCTTATACACCAAGTTATCTTCATCTGAAATACTTTCTGCCTAGTTAAATCTATTCTAACTTTAGAAGAGGCAGTTCCTCAAGGAAGACTTTCCTAGCCTTATTAATTCTACCCATCAGTTTTTTTAAAGATTTATTTATTTATTCATGACAGAGAGAGAGAGAGAGAGAAAGAGAGAGAGGCAGAGACACAGGCAGAGGGAGAAGCAGGCTCCTCGCAGGGAGCCCGATGTGGGACTTGATCCCGGATCCCAGGATCAGGACCTGAGCTGAAGGCGCCTCTGCTGAGCCACCCAGGTGTCCCAATCAGTTTCATAATACTTTGTAGCCATATCAATTTGCAGTGATCATTTTGCATTTGTTTACCATTATTAATTCCATATTATGTTGATTACATACGTAAGTTCCATTGTATTGCCAGTGCTAGCACAGTGCCAGGTACAGAATGGGCATGAATAATTGTTTATTGTAGAAATAAAGGAAGAAAGAAAAAAGGCTGAGAGAGAGAGAGAGAGAGCAAGGAAATGGAGAGAGAATGTACAAATGATTGTTCACATTTATATTTCATTTCAGAATCACTGGAAACAGGCCAACTCAACAGGACAAGGGAAGCTAGTATACCTGGATTCAGTCATTTACTCAACAATATTCATGTGTTCATTATTAAAGTAATGTAATTTTCTGATTATGAACATCATTGTTCCATTTGGAAACCATGGGGAAGAAAATTCCCAAGTATAAAAGAGATCCAATTCCCCTCTCATTCCAGAGTCCAGTGATGAACTACTGTTAAAATAATTCGGCAAATTTCTTTTCGGGTTTTTTCCATGTATGCATAATACATAGGTAGGATCATTATATAGAGACCTGCTTCTTTCTCTTCATGATACATTGTGAACATTTTCCTGTATTGTTCAGAATTCCTTGAACACCCGGCATTTAAATTGCTGAGATATACTCTATTGGATGGATGGATGTGATTTAGACGCCCTTTCACCCAGTGTTGGATATTTAAAGGCTTGCCGATTTGTCACTCCTGTAGCTAAGGGAGACACGCTCTGCGGGAGCTCAGAGATAGATAAGGTGATGGAGTAAATCTAGCATGAGGTGGATTGGGGGAAAACAGGAGGCAGCTTTTTCCAGGTGGCTGAAAAGAACAATTGCTTGCTGCAGGTGACGAGGCCCTGGGCAGGTGTCCCCTGAAGGGAATGTCAAGTCGGTCAAGGTCACCCCGCCTTGCGCCTCGGGTGTGTGCTCAGGCCGGGTGCCCAGGAGGCTTCGGCTCCCACCAGTGGAGCGCCCCGGGCGGCAGCTGGGAGCTCGGGCCACACGCCGCACGTGCCCCGAGCAGGGCCGCGCCCCGCCCCGCCCCGCCCCCGCCGCCGGCTCCCGCACTCGCCCCTCGCGCGGGGTCTCGGCGCCTCCCCGCAGCTCCGCCTCCAGGCGACCTCCGCACGGCCTGCGGCTCCCGGAGTGGCCCCGCCCCCGGGCTGCGCGTCCCGCCCCCGCATCCGGGCCCCAGGGCTGCCGCGCCCCGCCCCGCCCCGCCCCCCCGCGGGCCGCCTGCGAGGCGCGGGGGCGGGGGCGGGGGCGGGGCCGGCGCGATGACGTGGGCGGGCGTGCGCGGTGACGGCCGCGTTCCTGTTACTCAGCGGAGCGGCCGAGGCCGACGACCGGGCCGGGTGCGCGGAGCCGCCCTGGGTAACGGCCGTGGCGACCGCCCGGACGGCGCCGGCCCCGCGGGCGGGCTTCCCAGTCGCCGTGCGCTGCGTTGCGGGGTGAGTGCGGCGGCTGCCGCGGGGCGCGGGAGGCCGGCGGCCCCGCCGTGTTTATGTTATTGTGCCGCCGCCGCCGCCGCCTTCCCCGCGGCCGTGACCCCCTCCCGGGAGTGGGGGCGGGAGCGCGCGGCGGCTCGGGGACGGGGGCGGGGGCGGGGGCGGGGGCGTCGCGGGAACAATGGCGGGCGGGGAGGCGGGGCGGCGGGGCGGCCGGGCGGCCCGGGGCGTGCGGCTGTCAGACCCCGGCCCCCGCCCCGGCCCCCGCCGCGCCCCCGGCCCCCGCGCCCCGCCGCGCCCCCCCGCGCCCTGCTCTCGCGGGTCCCGCGCCCGCGTCGGGAGGGAACGTGCAGCCGGCGGTGGCTGCCGAGTTCTGAAACGGTTCGGGAAAGGTCCGGGCGGAGGCGCCGGCGGCTCGGGCTGCGGGGTCCCGCGGGGAGCCTCGGCCCGACCCGCGCCTCCTTTGTCTGGCACCGTGCTCCCGGGCCTCGAGGGGACGGGGCGCTCCCCGCTTGACTGAGCCCTCCCGTCGGATGCTCCCGCGAGCCGAGCGACGCGTCGACCAGCGGCCGTGCGCAGTGGTGACTGTTCCCACCTGAGGGTCCGCGGCCTTTTTGCAGGATTCCGGTGTGTGGGCCCGTGGTGCCTTGAGACCGGCATCCGGCGAGTATCTGGGCAGTCAGAACATCTGTTTGTTTCATTCATTCATCGAGCAGCTGTTGAGTGCCGTGCTCGCAGTTGGAAGGCGAAGAGGAATATTGTTTTGATGGAGGAGGACGCTTTGAAATAGAGTAGATGTCTTTTAACTGAGTTATGTAAGTAGTGTGCGTTAAAGGTGGGGCTATACTCTGGGTCATTTTATTTATTTTTTTGGTTTTAGGTTTTTTTTTTTTTTTTT
The DNA here is from genome assembly GCF_018345385.1 of Vulpes lagopus. NCBI lineage: Eukaryota > Metazoa > Chordata > Mammalia > Carnivora > Canidae > Vulpes > Vulpes lagopus. The sequence goes on along the minus strand of NC_054825.1, from coordinate 41,011,477 downwards.
TTTAGCACAGTTAGGAGGTTGATCTAAATGTACAATGGCTTTCTTTATTTACGAATTTAACTTTTCAGTTTTAACAGCCTTACGGTCTTAAAAGTATTTGTAATGCTTATCTCAGATTTCCCTGCTGTGGGTTAAGCCTAGGAGATCACATGCTGTTAGGGAACGTGTTCAGTGCTGTGCCTGTCAAAAGCAAGCAGTCAGAATGGGATTTCCTTGAGGACAGGCCCGTCTTTCATCTGTGTCTCCAGCGCTAGCCTGGAATATAGTAAGTGTTCAATAAGAGCTTGATGAAAAACTCTTCACGATTAATAATAGTTAAAATCCAGTCTTTACAGTTCTCTGTAAAGTTTTGGAAGCCTTTTGCAAACTCACTTTCAGATGGCTAAATGATTTGTTCATTTGTATTATCTGTCACCGCACCAGGGGCTTTTCAATATTTCAGTTTTTTTTCCTAGCACTTCTAATTCATTATCCTAAAATAAAATCTTGTCTAAGATGCTTTTGTTGTTTTTGTCTTTTTTTTTTTTTTTTCTTAGTATGTGTATCACACACAGACATAGTGATATTACAGCAGGGGTCTAAAATGATTGAATTTGTCCTTTTTTGAACATTGCTTGAAAAGTTTCTCATGACGCCCCTGTAAGGGGAAAAGCTAGAGTATGGGAAATAAGCCACATGAAAGTTTTATTTGAAATGTTTAATTTCTAATTGCATTTGTAGAAATGTTTAATTTAAAATTCTACCTTGGTGAAGCATTTGGGCCTAACTGAATTTAAAATTTTACTATTAGAGAAGCATATGGGCCTGAAACTCCAAATAATACTGATTTATTCAAGTTACGTCGTTTTTCCACTCACAGTTTAATAAATTTTAGCATGTTTTGGATATGAGAGAATTTGAAATGAGCTTATATTATTGCCTGATGCAGAGAACAAATTAAAAGGAAATACTTCGTTAAGATAAGGAATGAAAATCATGAGATACCAAACTTTTATTGATTTGTCTAGTTACGGTATGTCAGATTTCATAAAGTGTTACTGATACAATCCTTTGGTAGTAGCTCACTGTAAGGCTACATGTCAATCCAGTTTTTTTGTGTTTTTGAAATTCTTTTGGTTTTTAAAAATAACAATTTTATTGAGATACAAATGACATACCATAAAATTCACCCGTTTAGAGTGTGCATCAGTATGGGTTTTAAATATATTCAGAGTTCTGCATTGATTGCTACTATGTAATTCCAGTACATTTTCATCACCCCAAGAAAAACTACATACCCATCAGCAGTTACTCCCCTTTCCACTCTAAATTATGTTTATTTTATTTTATTTTTTAAAGATTTTGTTTATTTATTCATGAGAGACCTAGAGAGAGAGGCAGAGACACAGGCAGAAGGAGGAGAAGCAGGCTCCATGCAGAGAGCCCGATGTGGGACTTGATCCCTGGACTCCTGGGATCAGGCCCTGAGCTGAAGGCAGGCGCTCAACTGCTGAGCCACACAGGCGTCCCCTCAGTTATGTTTAAAAAGAGATATCACCAATTCTTTTGGTGAGTATATTCCATTAATGAATTTGAAATGGGCTGTCTTTAAGTGTCCTGACAGAGTAGGAAACTATTTTCTTATTATACTCCTTTAGATCCTGAGAGAATGGCCACTTGGAAAGGAAATTTAAGAATAAATTCTATCCAAATTAATGAGGTTAATCTTTTTTTTTTTTTTTTTTTTATGAGGTTAGAATCTTAACTCAATGCCTAATACTATGGAAATGACCTTCACCAAAGTGAAGGTACTTGGTGCTCAGTGAAACAACTTGAAGTAATTTAAGTGACCAGTCCTTAGCTATTCTAGAGGCAGTCAAGGAAGTTGTATATTAGAAGTCTGATTCATGCTAGTGTGTTTTGCCTATGAATTGATTTGGACACATTCAGATCATCTAGATAGTTCAGATGCTGCATTGCACATGTAGAAGTATAAAGTAATGTCTGACATTAAGATGCCAGTTCTCTAGAGGTCTGTGGTCAAGTCAGTGGTAGGGGTAGTAGCCTTTCTGATTTATGTAGTGCAAGGAAGTAATTATAGCCACATAGCTCTAGATATGAATCACTTGCTTAGTTCAGGGAGCTGTGATGCTTATTGTCTTAGTCATGAGCTCTTTACACGAACATTTAAAAACATTGGTCTTCTTACTCTAATACAGATTAACTTGAACTTTGATTTCAGAAATGAGTTCTGAGTCAACAGACTTTACTACCTAAAAGGAGACAGGAGTATTAAAATAAGAGCTGTTCTATCATTCAGGGCGATAGGTGAAACTAGATTTATCCAGGAGTCAGACCTAGGTTAACTTCTCAGTTCTGTCTTCTAGACTTTGTCATCAACAAGTTCTAGAGCTATAGAAAAGTTGCTTAACTTTTTTTTTTTTTTTTAGGACTGTAAACTGAGGCTGTTGAACTTTTTTTTTTTTTTAAGATTTATTTATTCATGAGAGACACAGAGAGAGATCAGGGATGGGAATAAAAGCATATCTAACAGTGAATTTATGTTCTCTTAAAAGATTTATAAGAGGGCTTTCCCCAAACAAACAAAACCCTGCCCCAGATACCTGGATTTCATTGAAATCCATTTTTTAAAATTATATGTGAATATGTATGTGTATAAGACTTTTAGAAAATTTATTAGCTGCCATTCTTTTTCAGGGTGGTGGGTTATGTCACAAATACAGCTAATAAAGTACAAATGTATGTCTCCTTTTACATTTGGTAGTACATTAGGTTTGGTTAAAATGTGTCTGTTCTTTAGAAAGCTAAGGAGCCCAAATTTAATAGTGGTTGTTAATATGGACCTTAAGGTCAGCTCTGAGTTCAAATTCATGCTCCAAATCTAACTAATTATATGGTTAGTTCAGGTTATATAACATCTTTGGGCCTGTTTTATTGTCAAGTGAGAATAATAATAGCACATAATCTCATAGGCCTATAAGGTTTAAGTGAGGCATTGCACGTAAAGTGCTTGGCACTAATACAGTACCTGGAATACTAGATATAAGTATTCAGGAAATTTTAGCTATTATTATAGCTTATTATTTTTAACTTGGAACAAATGCAAAATGCCAAGTGAATTGAAAACTAATTTCATGTATACATTTGAATTTGCCAGGAAATGCCAGTTGTTTCCCCCTGCATCTCGGGTTTATTTAAAATTAGATTTTCTCACCTAATCTCAATTGACTGAAATGATTTAACATTTGGACCAGTAATCCTCTCTGATTTAAAATATGGAAATGTTCCAAAAGCAAGTATTAAAAGAAAATTATTTGCCACATTCTCTGATACAAAGTTATTTTGCCATGTTTTCTTTTCCTACTGCAGAGAATTGCCTAAGCTTTTCTAGGTTGATTTTTGAGAGATTTCTAAAAGAATGGTAATCCAGGAGCTGGGAATAGCTATATCATGTTACCCGTGTTCGAAGAAAATGGAATACTGTTGTGTTTTTAATCTTACTGGAATTTTTGACTCCGAAGAGTGCATATTTATGAGAGACTGGATAACCACCAGTTAGTTCATTGAATATTTTCTAGAGGTCTCTAGAAAAACAAGAGAGGTTAGAAGTAGCATCTGGAAATATTTTTCCTGTATTTTTCTAAGTTTTCTGTGTAGTGTTTCTGTGGTTATATTGGTACACCAAATTTCTTGCTCCTCCTTGAGGACAGTAACTATGAAATGACACTGGTTTTATATAGGCAGTATTCATTGAGAAGCCATTAAGTTCAGGTATTAAGTGATGTGGGGGCTGAAGGAAGTAGAAATTAGGCTCTTCTTTCCGTGAGTATAACCTGATGGGAAGCAAGGGCACACCATGCATTTATGTCCTAACGCAACGAAACAGATATTGTTAGGCATTTCATTGGGAATTTCTTTAATCTTGAAACCTGCGTGCTGGATGTTGGGGCATTTGGGGATTTCCAAACCATACATCTCTCAGGTCGCTTCTTAAAATATATTCACTAGATAAAACCACAAAAAGTAAAATGTCGTCTTTCCTAATTTCTGGTTAAAGTTGAGAGTGTGGTACAGAGAACTCAAAATCTTAATAATAAGAAAAGATAAACCTTATAGTCACCTTAAATCCATTTTGGAACATAATAGGGCAATAAAAGAAGTGAATGAAAAGCAAACAAAAGATGCTGCTCAGATACTAATCAGAGTCCTTAAACTTCTGTATTGAAGCTCTGAAGACTTACACTTAGATTTTATGCTAGGAGCATTTCTTAAATTTTTCTAATATTGAGAAGTATGGGCTTCACTGCTTGCTGTTGCTGAGGGGCCAAAGCCCTGACTTACTTTTGGAGTCATTAGGAAAGAAAAAGCTTTACTTGGCACTAGGCATCAAAATATCAGCTAAAAGCTGTTAATAGGGATGGATACTCACCCTTCCCTAACTTGCTCCTTAGCCGGTGACTGTCTGACTCAGCTGTCATATGGGTCAACCAAAAGTTGACCAATAAAGGAAAGCCATCACTATATATAGATTTCTCTGTGACTTAAGCAAGGGTTAATTTTTAGTCAGAACAAGCAAAAACCAAAGCATCTGGCTGAAAATTAAAAAGGTTTAGTAATTTTATCTTACTTACATTTTAACTGAGTAATGTATTCACTTTGATTCAGAATTCCAAAGATTTTAAAAGATGTCCAGTAAAAAGTCTTCCCATTTTGTGCAGCCACCCATTTCCTCCACATGGAAACAGTGTTAAGTTTCCTGTGAATCTCTCCAAAGACAGTTTATGTATGTGCAAGTAAATAGAGGTGTATAATTCCTTGTCCAAAACCCTTGATCCAGATGTATTTCAGAATTAAGGTGTTTTGTTTTTGAGGTGGGTTGCTGTGGAAAAGTAATATAGTGTCTCTAGTCTATTATTCAAAATCTGTAGTTGGAAGGGAGTGTGTAGTATCCTGTAAATACATTAACATCTCTATATCAAAAACACAAATAGTATATAATAAAGGTAAAGATTATGAAATCTGACGAAAGAAATTTTTGTCGGATTTTGACACCAAATAGGTTTGTGCTAAAGTTAAAAAAAAAAAGTTTTTTTCTGAGCTTTACAGATTTAGAATTGCCACAGATGGATTGTATGTCTTACATATATAGTGTATGTTCTTTGCCTTCACCTCCATTTTCATTTAAGTTGTTGCATACTATGCACAGTATCCTTTACCTTTTATTTTAACTTAATACAGCTTGGGATGATTTCCTATTAGTCATATCAGTACATAAATGTCATGCTTATTCCTTTTTTTTTTTTTCAGCACCTTCACAGTGTATCATTTGTCTTAGCTAGGGTTGCTATAGCAAAATTCTGTAGACTTGGTGGCTTAAACCATTAGACACTTCATTTCTAGAGTCTGAGAAGTGCAAGGTCAAGGTGCTCAGAGATTTGGTTTTTGTGAGGACTCTTCCTGGCTTGCAGATGTCACCTCACTGTCCTCACATGAAGAGAGGGAGTGTCTGCTCTCCCTCCCTCTTTTTTTTTTTTTTTCCCTCCCTCTTTTTATGAACTAATTCCATCATGGGGTCCCAATCTTCATGAGTTCTTGTAGTCCTAATTACCTCCCGAAGCCCCAAAGGGGACACAAAATTTCAGCACATTATACAGGTATAGCATTGATATAAGTAACCCCTTTTTTATATACATTTAAGTGGTTTTCAACCTTCCGCTATTAAAAGCCATGGTACGATGGATTCCTTTTAACACTTGTACAGAAATGCATAGGACACATATCCAGAAGTAGAATTGCTAGATCAGAATGTATGTGCTTTCTAAATTTGATAGATACTGCCAAAATAACATTTGTAGAAATGTTCACTTAGTTCATTCTACCAGTTCAGCTATTTATATATAAGTGACATCTTTTATCTTTTAAGGGCTATTTATTTATATTTTCTTTATTGTGAACTGTCCATATTCTTGCCTGTTTTTATGTCACTTTGTTACTCATCTTCTTAGATTTGTAGAATTTATTTTTATATTAGGGGAAAATAGCTCTATGCTATTTTTTGGAAATATTTTTCCAAGTTTGTTCTTTACGTTTTAGTTTGTTTATGGTGATTTTATCATGCTGAATTTCCCCCCAGTAGTTAAAATTCTTACCAGTCTTTACTGACTTCTAAATTGTATGTCATGGTTACAAAGTCTTTCTCTAACTCAGGATTTTACAAGAATTCTCAAATGTTACATTTTTAGTACTTTCATGTTTTTGTTTTGTTTTGTTTTTGTTCATTTCTCTCTTTTTATACTTTTAATTTTTCTTATTTGGAATTCATTCTGGTGTAAGGTATGATGTGTTCAACCTTATTTTTGTCATCACATGACCATTCAGTTGTCCCAGTATCATTTATTAAATAATCTATTTTTGTCTTACAGATTTGAAATTCTACCTTTATAATTTACTGGATTTCCTTGTGTATTTGGGACCACTTCTGGTCTGCTGATCTATCTGCCTATTTGGGAACCAAACCATCTTGTTTTAATTATTGTATTTTTATATTGTTTTCTGTTAAGGCTAATTCATTTCTTTTTCAAAATCTTTTCTAGCTTCCATCTTGTTTATCTTACTTTTTATTTATTTATTTATTTTTTTTTTGTGAAGATTTTATTTGAGAGAGAGATCAAGCATGCACATGAGCAGGGAGGAGGGGCAGAGGAAGAAGCAGACTCCCTATATTGGACTTGATCCCAGGACCCTGAGATCATGACCTGAGCCAGAGGCAGATACTTAACCAACTGAGCCACCCAGGTGCCTTGCATCTTGTTTATTTTATATGAAATTTTACAATTACTGAAGTTTAGTCTATTTGCCATTACTTTTGGGATGACTTAATTTTTTTTATTCTATGGAGGTAAAATTTGCATATAGTAAAGATGCACAATCCTTAAATTTACAGCCCAGTGAATTTTGTCTATATATTACTTATGCAGTACCTAGATCAAGTTATAGAACATTACCATCAATGCAGACAGTTTTCTTATGTCCTTTTCAAGTTAATACTCCTTTCCAAGGAGAGAAAATGAGTGAAAATATCAGTGAGGATGACAGAACATGAGAGACTCATCTAACTCTGGGAAACAAACAAGGAGTAGTGGAAAGGAAGGTGGGCAGGGGGTTGAGATGACTGGATGACGGGCACTGAGGGGGGCACTTGACAGGATGAGCACTGGATGATATATGTTGGCAAATTTGAACTCCCAATTTAAAAAAAAATTCCTTTCCACCACCCTTCTCACCTTGATTAATTTCTCTGACATAGATTCAGTTAGTGTTTAGGATTTTCTTTGTGTTTTTTGGCAGCTTTATGGTGTTCTTTTTATCCAAGAATATGGAAAAACTTCATCTTTTCATTTCTTTAAGTCCCCTTTTAGGTTCCGAATAGCATTTTTATTTTTATTTTTTTGCTATTAACTTTTTTATTCTTTTGCCGTGAGAAACGGCATCTTCTGTCTCATTTTTTACTTGGTTGTATATGAGAAAGCTGTTTTTGTTGATTTGTTTTCTTTATTCTGTTTTCAGTTTTATTGATTTCTGCTTTAATTTTTTTTCTTTCGCTTGCTTTAGGTCTCATTATTCTTTTTGATGCTTACCTTGTTCCAGATTTGAAGTGACATCACTGTCATTTTGATCTGACCTTGGTTGGTCATTGGGTGCTTCCTGCCAGAACAAGATGTCTATGTTTCAACTTCTTACTTACCCTGCCTCAGCCTGGAATACTCCCATTACTTTAGGAAATTAGTTTTGGTCTGAATTTTACTTGATTATTCATTTCTTTCATTAAACTTTGAACAGATTTGCCACAAAGGATCAATCGCCTTTTTGCTTTTCTTTGGCAGTCTACAGAGCAACTGAGGTATCCTCTCCATGCTTGTATTTTTTGGATCCTTCTGTCCTTCAGACCAGAACGTTTTCTTATTCACTATGTGTGGGCATAAAGATACTTCATATATAGCCAGACTCTTCTATGAAGTCCCTGAAAGTGACTTGAACTTTAGCAGTTTGGGCTCTTGCTATGTTAAGAGGTAATAGCACACCACACTGCGTACCTTTTTAAAAAGTTAGAAAATTAAGTATTCAGTGTTCTGAATTATTTCATTTGGCTTTTCTGTGTCTCTAGAATTATTTCATTGTTTATTATTAAGGTATTTGAACTGTAACTTCAGGGGTTTTGTTTCTTTTTCTTTTTTTTTTCAACAAATACTATCTGCTAGCACTTAACAATTAGCACATGTTATCTTTCTAACAACCTTTATTATTCTATCCTCTAATCCATTTTATACGTGGGAAAACTGAGGCACGTGAAGTTAAGTGCCCAGATAATCTGCTCCAGAGTCTGAGTTTTAATCACTGCTGTGTGTGGCCTGTCCTGTGATGGCTAAGTGGAAGAGATGTTTGTGATTTTGCATCAAGTTGTTGCCTTCTCTTCATGTTAATTATGGTGCAGTGGTTGATACTCATATTACTGTAATGCCTTGGTATAGCATTTTGGGCATTAGTTATTTAAGCAGTAGAATTTTGAGATCCCTAATTGGAAGAATTCAGAGCCTTGTATTTCATTGCTTTGTTCTATTGGCTCTTTGCTGCAGTTCTTTGGTCAAGAGACCAATGATTTCTTGAATAGTGAAAATCTCCAAGATGAATACATTCTCCTTAAAAAAAAAATTCAATAAATCCATTTAGAGTATGAATTTTGAAGTACTCTACTCTGCGATGATACAAGATCAAAGGAGAGTAAGTGAAAAGACTTCATATAAGGTACAAAGAGCTGAATATTTGTAACATATTTATTGTTGTACATAGTTCTGGCACTGTATAAGAAGGATCATTATTTTAAGAGAACATTTTATTGGAAATCCAACCAAGATTCTTAGAATTCTTAGAATTCTAAGTTTTAGTTCTTTGATATGGTAACATGAGGTCCACTGCATCCAGTTTCCTGGTGTAATTTTCTCTTCCTTCTCTGTAGCTACTAAGGCCTATGGGTTCCCTAAGGTTAGGGCACACTTTTTTTTTGAAAAGAGTGTTATCCAGTGCTAATGAGAGGGGGAGAGTAGGGAGAAGCATCTTTCTGTTTATTTTTTAAAAATTCAATACAAATAGATACGGAGTATTGAAGAAACATAAAAATTAAAAGATCAAAACTGCTCATAATCTTACTAATAATATTTTGGTGTTTTCTTTTGATATAGTTTGTGCATATGTGAGAGAGATCATATATATTTATATACACAGACTCACACGTAACATGTATATGTGTATAATGGATCCAAGTAGTGTTAGCATGCATCAGTTGAGGACTAGAGTGGTGATAAGTGCTTTGGTCTGGTTAGGGAAAAAGCCTGGAAAAATAGATTTTATTTTAAGAGAAATATGTCCTTAACAGAGTAAGAATTTTTGTAAAATAAGAGACGATTTACAGTGTTGGTCTTCATATCTTAGTCTGCTAAGGTTTGTTAACATCTCTGAACTTTAACAATAGAAAATATAGGAAGGGGTTTCAAGGGTTCCATGAAGTCAGACTTTTTGTATAACAGTACTAATTTGTTAGCGTTTTTCTTGCTTACAGACGAAGCAAGGCCATGTGACCTGACCTGAGGCCATGTGACCTGACCTGTGATGTGGCAACAGAGTGCAGAAGCACATAAGAGAATCCAGCTGTCTGAAATTAAGCCAACAGAAAAAGGAATTTGTAAAAATGTAAAACAGTGGTACTTTTCTCAATAGTGTCTAAAGAAAAGTATTTTCCCCAAAAATGCTAGTTATAGTAACATGTAGTAGGTTTGTTATTATTATATTTAACTAAGTTTTAAAGTTTTTAAATGTTAAGTTTTAAATGCTTATTGATAGATATAATTCAGTATAAATTATAAAGAAAAGTTCTTTGGGATCCTCAGTAATTTTAAAGAGTATAGGGGATGCCGATCCAAAAAATTTAAGAGCAGCTGCATTATAGGGTATAGGGTATCAAGAAGTCATTTGTTCTTATCACTACTTATCAGAAATAACTTGGGAAGCTGCCAGATTCACAGTGGCAAGTTTAAATTTTCCAAAATTTTAATTTTCACTTGAAAGTTTGATTTTTATCATTGACAGTAAATACTGCCATTTGTTTTCCTTGAAGTAATAGGTTTGCTTTGTTCATTTTCAAGAAAAAGTCTTCTCAGATACCCTACTCCAAATTAATAGTTTATCTGTCATTTTTTTCAACTAAAAATGGTATTCCATGGAAAAGTAGTTGAGAACTCAAATAGTTGTTCAGGTGCCTTACTTTGAGACAACCATTAGTTTTCCATTATACAGCAAAAGCACTAATGTGAGAGCTTCCCATTTCATTACACAGATTATTTGAATATTTCTCTTTTATACAGCATCAAAATTTGACAGTTTAACACCTGTGAAATCTGAAACCATATAAATAATTTTTTCATATTCTATTATACTAAAATCATTGGTCAAGGGTGCCTGGGTGGCTCAGTCAGTTAAATATCTGCCTTTGGCTCAGGTCATAATCCCAGGGTCCTGGGATCGAGTTCTCTGTCGGGCTCCCTGCTATGCTAAAGAGGGAGCCTGCTTCTCCCTCTGCCTGCATCTTCCCCTGCTTGTGCACATGATCTCTCTCTGTGTAGAGTAAATGAATAAAATCTTTAAAAATAAGTAAATAAATAAAATCCATTGGTCTGTCTTGCATTTTAATGAATCTTTTGCCGGTGCATTGATGATTTGGAAAATACTGGTTGAGTGAGGTCTGCAGATATTCTAAATGTCAAAATATTTCATTATACATTATTGTTATAGTGTTTTATGAGGTCTCATAGGCTATCACCAAAAACTCCCATTTGTGTCAAGTACTTTTAGGGCAAGATTTATATAGTTAATAATTTGGGGGAAAAAAATTGCCAAAATTGGCAATATACTAACCAGCCAGACTGGTTAGTGTAAAAAAGAGAGAAGCCCCAAATTACCAATATCTAGAATAAAAGAGGGACATGACAGTATATCCTGCAGACTAAGGGAGTATTATAAACAAGTGTGTACTAATTATTAAACAACTTAGATGGGACAGAAAAATTCTTTTTAAAGATACACATTAGGGGATCCCTGGGTGGCGCAGCGGTTTGGCGCCTGCCTTTGGCCCAGGGCGCGATCCTGGAGACCCGGGATCGAATCCCACATCAGGCTCCCGGTGCATGGAGCCTGCTTCTCCCTCCGCCTGTGTCTCTGCCTCTCTCTCTCTCTCTGTGACTATCATAAATAAATAAAAATTAAAAAAAAAATAACTATTAAAAAAAAAAATAAAGATACACATTAGCCAGATTGACACTGCAAGAAAGCTGTGTATTTATTAGAAAAATTGATTTTATAATGAAAAGGTTTTGCATAGGCTCTTTACCATCACAAGGGAATGAACACTAATTTGATGGGGCCACTAATTCCCAAAGCTATAATTCCCCATTTTTTAAGTCTTGAAATGCCTTTATGTTCTTAAAAATAATTGAGGATTTCAAAGAGATTTTCTTTATATGGGCTGTAGCTATCAAAGTTTTACCTTATTAGAAACTAAAATTAAGAATTTTAGGAAATATTTATCAGTTTATTCACAAAATAATGAACGAATTACAAATTAACATGGCAAATTTTTTTTTTTTACATAAACAACTTTTTTTTTTTTTTTTTTTTTTTTTTTCTTTGTGAAAAATGGCTATTTTCGAAAAGAAAAAATACCTGTTGTGAAATCTCAGGTCTCTTAGCCTCTAGCCTCTGGAGAATTCTTGTACACTTGTGAATGAGAAGGAAAAGGAGAAATGATATGTATTTCTGGATTGATATTTTTATTTTCCAGCAGTTTAAAGTTGTAGTTTCCTTGTATCTGACTTGTATGGTTTCAGAGAAGTCTGGTAATTTTTATCTTTGTTTTTGAATGAATTCTGGAAATTGTTCATCTTAATAACTCCCTGGCAGTGGTCTTGTTCCTCAGTCTAGGGGAGTTTTCCCTTACTTAAGTGTAGATTAGTATTCAGCCAGAGATACAAGAGGACCCCATGTTGATTTCTGGAATTCTTTCTCCTCTGAGTAGCTCTCTTGTTTGTACTCTGGCCTCAAGATTCCAGACACCCTTGCCTTCCTGATGTGTCTTCTCAACTCATTGAAGCTGCCATGCTGTTAAGTGTAGTCCATTCTGCACAGTGGTCTGGAAGGGGCCCCCAGGCAGATTGGCAGGGCAGTTATAGGGTTTACCTACTTTGTTTTTCTCTTTTCAAGAGGTAGCAGACCTAATCTCTCTGTTGTCCAGTGTCTGATCATGGTGCTGTATTTTTTTCTACTTTCTGGTTACTGAAAGAGGGTAAATCTGATCCTTGTCTTCCAACATGCAAGACACAAATCTGCTTTATTAATTTGTATTTTTAGAGATGTTTCAAGCACTATTCTTTTAAAGGAACTGAACCATATTTAATATATAATGCATAATACAATGAAATTTTTTCTTAGGAAAATCTAAATATCTGGATAGGGATTAAAACACATCATAGGTTCTACATCCCCACCTGAAAGTAGAGCATTCCTTTATGTTACCTTTTGTGTTTTAAAAATGCCATAAAGCAAAGAAGCAATCAGCATTAATGTATTTGAACAATTTTTTGAGTATTCCCAGACCCCAAAATAGCCTTCTCAGGCTTTTCTGGTACCTCAGGACACAGCTTGCTAACAAATGCACAAAATAAATTGAGATAATGCACCGATGTTCACAGAGTTCAAAGCTATGGTGATTTGATGCTGAGATGCTGAGTGTAGTTCTGGAGAAGGAGCTTGGTGGTACATTCTTGTTGCTTGGGGTGTGTGCTGCCTTTATAATGGCTCACTGCAAAACAAATGCTGATTGCTATTTTTGTTTTTTTGCCCTTTTTTGTAAAAATGGAAATTCTTTTTGGATTTCTTTTGGTTTGCAAAAACAGGTAATAATATAGGCCTTTCCTTAAAGTGATTTGGCATAATGTAAACTTTTAAAAAGCGTATACCTGTAAGAGTCCCAATAATAATTATTATTATTATTTAAGATTTTATTTATTCGTGAGAGAGACACACAGAGAGAGGCAGAGGGAGAAGCAGACTCCATGCAGGGGCCCGATGCAGGGGTCCATCCGGGTCTCCAGGATCACTCTCTGGGCTGAAGGTGGTGCTAAACCGCTGAGCCATCTGGGCTGCCTGAGTCCCGGTAATTAAATACAAAGAGTGTCAGTGACTTCCAGGATACTTGTATTTGAAGTAATAGATTTCAATTTTCATTTGTTTGTTTATCAAATATTATTTGGCATTTCCTGTATACCAGGTACTACGCTTAGGCTTCAAGGATATAGAGTGAAGAAAGCAAGCATTCACTGCCATCTTGGCACTTATACTCTAGTGGAGAAGAGAAATAATCACAAAAATAAGTGAGCAGTTAGAACTCTGATCAATAAATGGTGCTGGAAAAATTGGACAGCCATGTGCAGAAGAATGAAACTAGGCCATTCTCTTTCACCATACACAAAGATACACTCAAAATGGATGAAAGATCTAAATGTGAGACAAGAATCCATCAAAATCCTAGAGGAGAACACAGGCAACACCCTTTTTGAACTCGGCCACAGTAACTTCTTGCAAGATACATCTATGAAGGCAAGGGAAACAAAAGCAAAAATGAATTATTGGGACTTCATCAAGATCAAAAGCTTCTGCACAGCAAAAGATACAGTCAACAAAACTAAAAGGCAACCTACAGAATGGGAGAAGATATTAGCAAATGACCTATCAGATAGGTCACCTTTTTTTTTTTTTTTTTTTTTTTTGCAGAAAGGACTGGAGTCTTTACTTCCAGGATGGGGTCCGCCCCGCCACGGAGTAACCAAGGTGCCCGGGGCCGCGGGGGCTCAGGGTGAGTGTGGGTGAACGTGCTGGCGGGGAGCCTCCCACACCTGCTCCATGGCCCTGCAGCCGGGTGGCGTCAGTGCTGGGGCCGCACACCAGGCGCCTCGGGATGTGAAGGTACACCCGGGAGACCCAGGGCTCGGGGCCCCCATCCAGGAGGCTGCAGCCTGTGGGGGCCGTGGCCACCCTTGGACGCCACGCGGTGTTCAGCGCAAGTAGCCAAAGCAAGTACGCGTGGCCACAGTCGTGCCCGGGCTTCTGGCGAGGCCGGCGGAAGGCGTGGCAGTGTGACGGGGACGGCCAGCCAGGAGCCGGGGGGCAGCGTTCGGGGCCCTGGGAAGCCGGGCCAGCAAGGGCTCAGGGGCCCCACCAGGTGTCCCCCGCTCGTCTTGTCCACTCACAGGGCGCTGCCGAGGTGCCGGGGGACACTCCGGTCCTTCTGGCGTCTTGCTTAGGTTCCTCGTTAAGACACAGATTTGTCACATCTTTGTTCCTTCTACAAGGCCATTCTCTGGAGAAACTCAGGCTCCTGCTTCGTGCAGCTCGAGCAACAGTGGGGTCAGAGGCTCTGAGGCGCGGCTGGGCCGGTGGAGGCGCAGTCACACCCACTCTGCAGGTGCCGCTGGTGTCCTGCGGTCTGCACCCCGCGGTCTGCACAGCAGGGAGAGGCCAGCGGCCCCGTCCTCCCCACGGGATCCACCCCAGTGCTGGGATCTCCACAGAGGTCCACTCGAAGTTCCCAGGAGGAGAGCCGCTGCGGGTGGGCAGGCTGGAGGCAGGCTGGCCAACGGCCCAGCACAGTGGCCACGGAACCCAGCAGAGCACGTGGGGCGGACAGACAGATGGACAGGGGCTCAGATCATGGTGCCCCGGCGGCTAAATGCCTCTGGCTGACCCCGTAGGCTATTCACAAGGGCCCTCTAGCCCCAGGTGGGCAGAGACAGGAGGAGGAGGTCATGAGGGACCCAGCCAAGACCCCATCGCCCACAGGGACAGGAACGGGGAGAAGGGCCGAGGGCCACACCCCGGCACAGGACACGCGGGTGAACACGAGGCCAGTATCCAAGATCTATAAAGAACTTATGAAACTCAATAGCAAAGAAACAATCCAATCATGAAATGGGCAGAAGACATGAACAGAAATCTCACAGAGGAAGACATACACATGGCCAACAAGTACGTGAGAAAATGCTTCATATCCCTTGCCATCAGGGAAATACAGATCAAAACTGCAATGAGAAACCACCTTACACCAGTGAGAATGGGGAAAATTAACAAGACAGGAAACAAGTGCTGGAGAGGATGTAGAGAAAGGGGAACCCTCCTGCACTGTTAGTGGGAATGTGAACTGGTGCAGCCACTCTGGAAAAGTGTGGAGGTTCCTCAAAGAGTTAAAAATAGAACTGTCCTATGACCCAGCAATGGCACTGCTGGGGATTTACCCCAAAGGTACAGATGCAGTGAAATGCCGGGACACCTGCACCTCTATGTTTCTAGCAGCAATGTCCACAATAGCCAAACTGTGGAAGGAGCCTTGGTGTCCATCGAAAGCTGAATAGATAAAGAAGATGTGGTCTATGTATACAATGGAATATTACTCAACCATTAGAAACGACATATACCCACCATTTGCTTTGATGTGGAGGAGGGTATTATGCTGAGTGAAATAAGTCAATTGGAGAAGGACAAACATTATATGGTCTCATTCATTTGGGGAATATAAAAATAGTGAAAGGGAATAAAGGGGAAAGGAGAGAAAATGAGTGGGAAATATCAATGGAGGTAACAACATGAGAGACACCTAACTCTGGGAAATGAACAAGGGGTGGTGGAAAGGGAGGTGGGCGGGGGGTTGGGGTGACTGATGATGGGCACTGAGGTGGGCACTTGACGGGATGAGCACTGGGTGTTATGCTGTATGTTGGCTAATTGAACTCCAAAATATATATACACAAAAATAATAAAAAATAAAAAGAACTCTGATAAATGATACGAAGAACTTGGTATCATGAAAGTGTATAAAGACACACAGTTGAGTTTGGAGAGTGAGGGAAAACTCTCCTGAGAAGTTGGCAGTTGAGCCGAAATGGAGATTTGGAGGGTGAGCCAGAGCTCCTCAACACTAAGGAGAGGAAGTAGATTTGAGTAGAACTTGGGAAGAGTTATCTAGGCTGAGAGAATACATATGCAGAAGCTATCAGGAAAGAATCTTACATATTCCAAGGAAAGAGGGAAGGTTAAATGTGATTATTGGAGGGCAGAATACCATTTGATAAGACAAGGAACACTGGAAGAAGAACTGGGTCTGGTTTCTAAAGTTGTTGAATTAGAGGTGCTTTGGAAACATCTAAATGGAAATATATAGGCAATTGGGTTTCAAATCAGAGGAGAGATCAGAGTTAAAAATAGACATTTGGATTTGTTGTATCAAGGTGGTAATTGCTATGGATGTGGATGAAATTAATCAGAGCAAAGGAATAGAAGTAGCCTTTGAAGAATTCCTTTTTTTTATTGTCTAGGTAAAGAATGATTAATTATTAAAAGTCCAAGAAGAACTGATATCAGCATACCAGGACAGTGAATTATTAAAGAAGCTCCAGTGTTTTAGTTTTCTCTGGCTGCTTTGACAAATTACCACAAATTTAGTGACTTGAACCAACAGAAATTTATCTTTTCATAGTTCTGGAGGTAACAAATCTGAAGTCAGTATTGGTCAAAATCAAGGTGTTGGCAGGGCCAGCTCCCACTTGAGACTCTCAGCCTCTGGTGGCAGCCAATATTCCTTGAGTTGTGGCTGCACCATTCTAGTCACTCACTGCCTCTGTGGTCACATGGATTTCCCCTTTTCTATTTAATCACCCTCTGTCTTGTGAGGATATTTATGATGGCATTTAGGTACCATCTGAGTAGTCTTATCTTAAGCTCCTTAATGTAATCACACCTGCCAAAGCTTTACCCTGAGCTATTTTTACCTACACAATACTTCTGACACCAAATGTGTGGATTTTTTCCTCAGAGCAATCCACTCTCCAATTCCCTGGACACTAAATGGGTGTTCTGTAATTCAAGACTGACACTAACTGACACCCCACAGGTTACAGGCCCAGTACTGTAAGATTACCCCCACTTTAGATGTTAGTTGTAAGTCTGTGTCACCCATACTTCTGACTTAAATAGCTGTAAAGTCAAGGTGGGGAGGTTCCCACAACCCCTCACCTCAGATTTGATAATTTGCAAGAAATGGTTCACAGAGGTCAGAGCAATACTTTATTGCTGGTTTATTGTAAAAGGTGCAGCTCAGGATTTGCCAGATGGAAGAAATCCATAGGACAAAGCATGGGGGGTGGGGGTGGGGTTGAAGAGTTTCCATGCCCTTTCTAAGCATGCTATCCTCCTAGCACCTTGATGTGTACCAACCTGGAAGCTCTCCAAACCCCACCATTTAGTAGAAGTTTTTATGGAGTTTTACTGTGTAGGCACAATTGAATGAATCACTGGACATTGGTGATTTACTCAATCTCCAGCCACTCTCCCCTCTCTGCAGGTCAGTTCCAACCTTCTAATCATGCTTTGGTATTTCTTGAAACTGGTACATATCCTGAAGCTACCTATGGCCTCTAACCACCGCCATCTGATTAGCATACAAAAGACACTGACCGGGGCTGCAGAGATTGCAAGGATTTTATCAAATAAACATTTCTTAGGACCTGGTATCTTTGGAAAAGCATTTTTCAATCTACCACACAGGGAAGAGAATGCTTCAGAGATTCAGTTGATCAGCTATATCAGGTAAATCTGAAACATCAAGTTAAATGTGTATTGACAAAGCCTTACATTGGTAGTATTGGAGACCTCTTTGATGGAAGCAGATTAGAGGGTGTTAAGAGTGTATATAGGTTATTGAGTAGGGAGAAGTTGCAAGACTTCTTATTTGATATCTTCTGTGAAGAGAAGAAAATGGGAATTAGGAGTTTGAAGAGATGGGAGAAAATCTGAAATAAATTTTGTGGAGAATGGAAAGTAATTTTAACAGAGAAAAGACATTGTGCCCTCACTGAGGTTGATACTTGTATCTGTCCTTTTATGTTACTTTTTCTCCTTGAGCTTGGGTATGAGTATGGAAAAAGCAGATATTTGGTTTCATTTGGACTTGAGATTTTGCAAAACAGGAATTTAAGAAGTTTAAGATATTTCCTAAGAGTTATTTTTAACAAGATGGAACATGGAATAAGTTGGCAAAACAAAACAAAAAAGATGTAGTAAGAGGAAGGCAGGTGGGGAGAAAGTAGAAAGTTAAGGTACTAAGTTAAGACCATCTAGGTTCAAAGAGGGTATTATGAGGGTATTTTATAAGAAGGCTACCAAGAGAAGAGAAGAGATTGGTTAGAATGGCATACCTGAGCTATGTTTTCTTTAAGTGGGTCAATTTCAGACCATGACTCAATCCCAGATAGTGACCACAGGAAGGGGGGAGGGGAAGGTAGGGGAAGGTGCAGAGGTAGATTATTGTAGATGAGGATGTCAAAGAACTGAAAGACTATAGTTTTGGACAGTTTGATCTCAGGGATGTCGGTAATCTCTGAGGATGATAGCAGTGTTTAGAGTAAAAGGGAAGACTTTAGGCAGGAAAGCCCTTAGTGATTGAGGGAGGTAACAGGGAGGTTGGTAGATGATAGCAGCAAAGGGATGAGTGTTATAGCTGAGTCACATGAGCTTTAAGGGAGCAGTTTTTGTGTATGTGTCTCAGAGAGTTTGGGAATAATAGTAGTAGTGGAAAATAAGCAAAATACATATACTACCATTTGAGAAAGCAGCATAAGTGGTGTTTTGAGACAAAACAAGGTTTCATTCAAAGCACAGAAGCAAAGCAAATTTTGGAAAAAGGATTTAGAATATAGGGGAAATTGGGAGCTGCAGATTTAGTGGCTCTATGGAAAGATTTAGGAAGGTTGAGGAACAGTGGAGACCTTGGTCACAGGTCAAAGAGGTATATAGAATTCCAGGGGGATGATGATGGGCATTTGGTTGAGGATTAAAAATAATTAGTTTTGGTGAAACGAGCGCCATTATGAATTTTATCTCCCCTCTCTTTGAGATGGTGGACAGTAGGCCCACTTCTCAAAATAATTGACTCAGTTGATGTTAAGTGAGTGTGTCAGTTGATTGCAGTCTTAACTTGCTTCACAAGGCAAGTGCCACAGCATTTGTAGATTTTGACTTTTACTGTTTTTAAGAGAAGGAAGAAGAGGTCAGGGAGCCAGAAGTGAAGGAGACAAAGAAAAGAAGGTGGTGACATACATAAAAAAGTATATGGAAATATGTGCAATAAATTTATCAGTTGCAAACCTGGACTCTTTGATATGTGGGTTTGTATAATTCTGGACAGATTACCCATTGAACATAGCACATATGTATATTCTGGTATACCTCCAGTCTCTGTCATTTAGCCAGGATACTTTAAGCACTGCAAGTTAAGTAGTTGGTAAAATAGAACAATATCAGAGTAAACAAAGATCGGATGATATTTTGACTTAATTATGAGTTTCCCCAGTGACCACAGATATTTAAAGGCAACTATAATCATCACCTTTGAAGATTATTATGAGGAAATATGGTCCAGATGAATTTTAGCAAGTTTAGGGTAACAGATTTGCTTCTCTATATTCATTTTTTAAACTACACAGATTTCGTGAGCTACTTTTGATTTTACAGATTTCTGGTGCTATTTATAACGTCCTCTTGTCTTCATCTTCATTTCTAAAGAGCTACCCTCATTTAAGATTGTTGCCAGATTGGCCATCTGCTGTTGTTTCCCACTAGTCATTAGTTTTTCATCATGTACTTAACCAAAGGATTTATTCTGTTCATTCCTGCTTCGGGGAGTTTCACATCAGCCCCTGTATAGAAGGTGACTGAGTATTTTGTTGGTGGCTATTTTCAGCATATATTTCTATATTGGCAGACTGTTTGCTTATTAGATCACATGGTTGAGGGCAGCCCGGGTGGCTCAGTGGTTTAGCGCCACCTTCAGCCCAGGGTGTGATCCTGGAGACTCCGACTGAGTCCCATGTCCAGCTCCCTGCATGGAGCCTGCTTCTCCCTCTCCCTCTTGTGTCTCTGCCTCTCTCTCTCTCTCTCTCTCTCTCTATCTCTGTCTGTCTCTCATGAATAAATAAATTTAAAAATCTTAAAAAAAATCACATGGTTGATATATCTTTTAGCCTCATAATACTGTAAGAGTAATCTTCCTGGTTAATATAAATTCAAAATATACATGTTAAAAATCTTCTCTAGGGGCAGCTGGGTGGCTCAGTCAGTTAAGTGTCTGCCTTTGGCTCGGGTCATGATCCCAGGGTCCTGGAAGTGAGTCCAGTGTCAGGCACCCTACTTAATAGGGAGCCTGCTTCTCCCTCTCCTCCCTGCTTATGCTATCTCAGTTGTTCTCTTTGTCTCTCTCAAATGAATAAATAAAATCTTCAAAAAAATATCTTCTATAAACAAGGCAATGTATTAAGTAGTTTGGGAAACTTTTTTAAAAGTATAAAACAGGGGGATCCCTGGGTGGCGCAGTGGTTTGGCGCCTGCCTTTGGCCCAGGGTGCGATCCTGGAGACCTGGGATTGAATACCACGTCGGGCTCCCGGTGCATGGAGCCTGCTTCTCCCTCTGCCTATGTCTCTGCCTCTCTCTCTCTCTCTCTCTCTGTGTGACTATCATAAATAAAAATTAAAAAAAAATTTTTTTTAAAAAGTATAAAACATTTTCTATCTCCAAATGCCTAAGGTGCATGGAGAGATAGCATGTATGTATGTATGTCCAAATCATGTAGTTGCAATTACTATGAGACAAAGTTAAAATGCTGTAGGAGTTCAGGAATTCTAGGTGATTATGATATAATTGTGCATCTCATTCTTTTTTCCTCTTTGCCCACTGAAATCCAGATAAAGTCAGAAAACAAAGATAGATGCTTTCAAAAAAACAATCCTTTAAAACAAAGTGATGCAGGAAGATTAAAGGCTAAAAATAGATTCATGAACTTAAAAAAAGATTATGAAATTGTAAGAGAAACTAAGAATAATATTAGTATCAGATGTGTTGGAATTCAGGGATCAAACATTAACAGAACAGAAAGGGTCTTTTTTTATTGATAAATCATAGTGGGAGATTTTTTTTTTCCATAGTGGGAGATTTTAGCATACTCATCTCTTAGAGTAAAGTATGCAGAAAATAAATAAGACCATAGGAAATATTAGAGATTTAGATAAACTTGTCAGGAATTCCCAGTTTCCTGGTTTGATCCAATGTTTCTGTGAATTTCCCACTTTATTTCCTTATGGTTAGCTTAATCCCATAACTACTAGATGCCTTCTCAATTTGGTTTGTGAGTCACCAAGTACACAAGCCTTCGGTTCTTTGTTAGTTTCCGCTAGAAAGCCAATCCTAAATATTTTGTGAAATAAGTAAAATTAACAGATACTTGCAGTGTCATGGGGAGGCATATGAATGAATAGGACCATCTCTTTGAATCTAAGATCTTATTTTTTTTAACACACACATACACCCACACTCCAGCATACACACACACACACACACACACACACACACATACACACACACAACCTACCCCTCTTTACCAAGCTTAACCTTGAAGAAAATATAAAAGTAAACTTAAGGGCAGCCCGGGTGGCTCAGCGGTTTAGTGGTGGCTTCACCCCAGGGCCTGATCCTGGGGTCCCAGGATTGAGTCCCACATCAGGCTCCCTACATAGAGCCTGCTTCTCCCTCTGCCTGTGCCTCTGCCTCTCTCTCTCTCTCTCTCTCTCTCTCATGATCATTAAAAATAAAAAATAAAAAAAATACAAAAGTAAACTTAAAGTGATGCAGTATAGACTTTTGCTTCCAGAAAGATGGAATAGATATACTTTCCCCTGTTTCTGCCCTTAAGTACAGCTAAAAATCCTAGACATTATGGGTAAAATAAGAGTCTGAAAAGTGGAGAAAAAGTCGGTTGGCTTGGGACCTCAGGACCCAAATAACATGATGGTAAAAATCCTAGGTTTTCTTGTTGCCTCATATATTCTAGAATGAGTGTGGAAAAGTTGGCAACCCTGAAATGTTGGATGCAGACAAAATTCTGAGAAAAGTCTGTCTTCTTTTTAGCCAAGAACCAGGAAAGGAATAGCCTAGTGGGAGAGAAAAGTTTTAGACAGTAACTACTCTTCTCCAGCCACATAGAAAGGAAAAATCACCTTGATTAGCAAAAGCCAAGAAGGTACCTAGACTTCCACTCTCCTAAGACATAACAAGACAACTCCTCCCAATCTGGTGTCAGTGGAGGTGATGTTGGGAGCACTAACTATGCACTTTTCCCAGCCAGGGCAGTATTAATGAGGATCCTGAAATCCACCTTCTTACCAAGGATTCCAAGTCAGAGTTCCAAGTCCCTCCCTGCCCACTTGTGGTCAAAAAAACCTGGTAAAAAATCTATACTACCACCCATGTCAGACAGTAATGAGGCTGTGTCCTTTCCTCACCAGAGCAGTGTTAAGAGGAAGCCTGCTATAACAGAATATTTAAATAAGATCCCAAATCTCATAACATAATATTTCAAATATCCAGGTTTCAAATGAAAATATAACAAGAATCAGAAGTATCTCAACTCAAATTAGAAAGGAAAATTAACATGCCAACATCAAGAGAACATAGATGTCACAGTTAACTGACAGGATTTTAAACCAGTATCAAGAAAATGTTTCAACAAGCAATTGCAAACACACTTAAATGAAAAAATAGAAATTCTCAACAAAGAGTAAGTCTCAGCTGCTTTGATGAACTGAACCAATTGCTCAGAAAGCCTCACTTAGCTTTTTACATTGATCATTGAAATAGGAGAACAGCATAGACAAAGCAAAAGTCTTAAAATTACCTCAAGAGGGAAGAGAGGTTTGCTTTTAATTGTGTCATGCCCGGAAGACACTGGAACATAATTTTAAGTAAAAAGAAAAAACAGTACAAAATTCAGCATCACGGAAAAAAGAAAAAGTAAGAGGAAATTCAGACACTTCATATAGACAGAAACCTGAGCGTTTGCGTTTAGGAAGTCTTCACTAAAGGAAATTGTGAAGGAGGTATTCTAGATGGGAGGAAAGTGATTCTTAGATTAAAGGCCTGAAATATAAGAAAGAATTAAAAGCAAAGAAAGTAGGGAAGAGCTTAGTAACTCTAAACAGTGGTTTGCATTAAACAGTAATCATGTCTCATCGGCTTTTAAAAATAGATGTATAACTCAGTAATAGCATATAAGTCAAAGAGGGGTGAATGGGGTTAGTAACAGGGTATTTGTTGGTGAGGAGAGTAAAGATACGTAACTTTGTTCAGAGTATAAATTAATTAGCATGTATGTTATAAAAAATAGCAACTAAAATAAATAGAAGGAATAACTGAAATAGAGTGTTAGAGGGGGCACCTGAGTGGATCAATTGGTTAAATGTCCCTCTCTTGAATAAAGGGGAAAGGAGAAAAAATGAGTGGGAAATATCAGAAAGGGAGACAGAACATGAGAGACTCTTAACTCTGGGAAACGAACAAGGGGTGGTAGAAAGGGTGGTGGGCAGGGGGAGGGGGTGACTGGGTGACGGGCACTGAGGGGGGCACTTGATGGGATGAGCACTGGGTGTTATTCTATATGTTGGCAAATTGAACACCAATAAAAAGCAAATTTATAAAAAAAAAAAAATGTCCCTCTCTTGATTTAGGCTCAGGTCATGATCTCAGGATCCTGAGATCAAGCCCTGCATGGGGCTCCTCACTCTGCCGGGAGTCTGCTTCTCTCTCTCTCTCTCTCTCTCTCTCTCTCTCTCTCCCCCCTCCCTTGTCCCCTCCCCCGCACCCCTACCCCAGTTCATACACACGTTCTCTCTCTCCCTCTTTTGCTCTCTCTCTCTCTCTCAAATAAAGAAATCTTAAAAAAAAAAAAAAAAAGTACCAGGTAACAGGCAAACTGAAGCTGCCAGTGCAGGCTATAATGTATTACTGTTCCAAAACATAACGTAGGGAATGTAATAAGGAAAAGTGTGAAATCCAAAGACAGAAGCAGGCAAAACATAATTCATAGAATAACAAAACATAAAATGATGGACGTAAATCCGACTATATTAGTAAACCACATTAAATATAAAATGGACAAAGTCCCAATTAAGACTGGATTTTTAAAATTTTACTATTCAGTTTACAAAATAAAGTTGCAAGTAAAAGAATAAGAAAGATACATCATGCAAATACTAGCATATATTTTTAAGTCAAAGAGCTTTGCTAGAAGGAAATTGGGTTATACACTCATAAAAGATACAATTTAATAGGAAAATTAATTCTGTGACACCTGGTTGGCTCAGTAGTTGAGCGTCTGCCTTTGGTTTGGGTTGAGTGTCTGTCTTTGGCTCAGGGCGTGATCCCAGAGTCCAGGGATTGAGTCCACATCGGGCTCCTCGCAGAGAGCCCATTTCTTCCTCTGCCTGTGTATATGCCTCTCTTTCTGTCTCTTATGAATACATAAATAAAATCTTTTAAAAATAGGGAAATTAATTCTAAATGTTACATACTAAATAGTGTGACCCAAAAAGACATAAAGCAAAAAAAGAAAAAAAAAAAGAGGAAAAAAGGCATTCATCAAGCATAGTTTGAGAGTTTTCAGCTTCTCTCCTTGACTGATAAAACAAGCAGACAAAAGACATAAAACTTATTTGTAGTATCCTTTTATCTGTTTCATGTGTGTAGCATTTGTAGTCATATCCCTTTTTTCAGTACTCCTACTGGGGGGTTTGTGCCTTTCTTTTGCTTCTGCTTAGTCTTGTCAGAAGCTCATCAATTTTATTTGTCTTTTTTTTTTCATTTTTAATTTTTCCGTTTTTAAAATACGGAATTAAATATAAAATTTACCAGTAGTCACGTTTATTGTATTTACATGTTGCACAACCATCACCACAATATAGTTCCCAAACACTTCCTCACTCTTAAAGGAGACCAAGTGCACATTAAGTAGTCTCTTCCCCCACTCCAGCCCCTGGCAACTACTTAATCTACTTTTGTCTCTATGGATGTGCCTATTCTCAGTATTTTTCTTAAACAGAATCATATCACATGTGACCTTTTGTGTATGACTTTCTTCACTTACCAGTGTATTTTCAGGTCAAGGTTGTTCATGTTGTAGCATATATCATTATTCCTTCCTTATATCAGAATAATTTTCCATTATATATATATATATGTATATATATATATATATATATATATATATATATATATACCACATGTGGTTTGTTTATCAGTTGATAGGCATTTGGTAGTTGATAGGCATTATTTCTACCTTTGGCTCTTGTGTCTAGTGTTGTCTTGAACATTTGGATTACAAGTACCTATTTTTCATATATATATTTTTTCATATATATCAAATATATTTTTCATATATATGTGTGTATATATATACACACACACACACATATATATATATATATATTTTGCATTTATGCCCAGGACTGGAATTGCTGGGTCACATGTTAATAATTCTATGATTAATTTATTGAGGCACCCACCAAACTGTTTTCCACAGCATTTGTATATTTTATATTCCTGCTAGCCATATACAAGGGTTAATTTCCTCACATCTTACCAGTGCTTGTTATTGTCTGTCTTTTTGATATAAACATCCTAGTGGATACAAGGTGGTATCTCATAGTTTTGATTTGGATTTGCCTGATGGCTAATCATGTTAAGTATCTTTTCGTGTACTATTTATAGATCATCTATGGAGAAATGTTTTTGTCCATTTTTTAATTAGGTTGTCCTTTTGTTATTGAATTGTAGGAGTTCTTTATATTTTCTGAAATTTGGACCTTTGTCAGATATATGAGTTGCAAATATTTTCTCCTATTCTGTGGATTGTCTGTCACTTTCTTGAAAGTGTCCTTTGACATATGAAGTTTCTAATTTGGTGAAGTCTGACTCATCTTTTTTTTTTTTTTTTCCTATTGTTTAGTGTGGTTTTGGTATCATATCTAAAAAATCATTGTTAAATCCAAGGTTAAGATTTATTCCTGTCGGGACACCTGGGTGGTTCAGCAGTTGAACGTCTGCCTTCGGCTCAGGCCGTGATCCTGGGGTCCTGGGATCGAGTCCCACAGTGGGCTCCTGCGTGCAGCCTGCTTCTCCCTCTGCTTGTGTCTCTGCCTCTCTCTCTGTGTCTCTCATGAATAAGTAAATAAAATCTTTAAAAAAAAAAAAGATTTATTCCTGTCTCTTAAGAGTTTTGGATTTTATATTTACGTCTTTGATACATTCATTTTGAGCTAATTTTTAAATATGATATAGGTAAGAGCTTAATTCTTTTTCATGTTATCTAGCTGTCTAGCACTATTTGTTGAACAGAGACTGTTCTTCCATTGAAAGATATCCATTGAAATATCTTGGCATTTTGTTGAAAATCAGTTGACCATTGGTATATCATTTTATTTCTGGACTTTATGATCTATTTGTCTGTCCTTACTCTAGTACCTACTGTTTTGATTACTGCAATTTTGTAGTAAATTTTAGAATCAGAAAGTATGAATCTTCCTACTTCATTGTTATAAAAAATTCAACTTTTGGCTTTGCTGACCCCTGTATTGTTTGTTATGTTTTCATTAATTTGAGCTCTCACCTCATCTTCATTGTTTCCTTCCTTTTACTGTATTTCTTGGATTTACTTTGATATTCTTTTTCTTTCTTGGGTTGACATTTGGCTTATTAATTCTTACTTTAAGTATGAATTTCCATCATATACTCCATAACTTTATTTCTCAAGTTTTAATGGTTTTTTTTTTTTCCTTTAATTCAATTCCGGCTATCACTCTCAGTAGTTTTCTGTTTAAACTTTACTGTCTTCTGGAGATATTTTTAGTTTTATAATTAAAAAAAAAAACCAAAAAACAAAAACCCAATACACAGGTTTTAATAAATCAACTAGAAAAAGACATCAAAAAGTGGAAAATTGAAAGTTAAGTAAACATGAAGATTCCTACTCTCATTAGTATCTAAAGAAGTGTAAATTAAAACTACATGAGATACTGTTAGTTTGCATTACAAATTATGTCATTCCAAGGATTGATGTTACCACTTTTGAAGATAATTTGGTATCACTAATAAAGCTGAACATGTGTTTATCCTGTGAGCCAGCAGTTC
This sequence comes from Vulpes lagopus, assembly GCF_018345385.1. Lineage (NCBI taxonomy): Eukaryota > Metazoa > Chordata > Mammalia > Carnivora > Canidae > Vulpes > Vulpes lagopus. Next base: position 40,984,316 of record NC_054825.1, on the reverse strand, counting down.
AGTTCCTAGGTAAATACCCTAGAAAAGCATAAGCAAATACATATAGGTGATACCTGCATAGCAGTGCTTTTCATCACAATTCAAAACTGGAAACAACCTAAATCTCCATCAATAGTAAATTGGATAAATCATGGTGTATTCATGTAGTGGAATACCATTTCACAGGGACAATTAATGAACTATGACCTACACACTCCCTCTCTATTTTATACATATCACAGTTATAAAAGCAAATGAAGGGGAAAAAACACAGAATAAATGCAACTGCAATTTCTTTTATATGAAGTTCAGTAAGAAGCAAAGCTGAAAAATATGACTGGGATAAAAATACCTAGATTGTGAAGCTATAAAGAAAAGCAAGGGAATGATTCCACAAACTTAAGAATAAATGGTTACTTCTTGTGGCTGGTAGAATTTCAAGGGGCTAGCAATAGGTGAGGATTACACTGACACTGAGTTCATTCTTTATGTGTGTGTATACACACACACACACTTAATACACTTTTGATATATAAGAAATGTTTCACAAGATGAATTTTTTCTATATTTATGTACCAGTAAATCTATAATATTGATGAAGTGGTTGATTTTTTTTTTAAAGAACATAAAAATAACCAAAATGAGATCATAAGAAGTAAAAGCCTTGAATTCATCAATATTATGAAAATGATTTTGGGCTAGCTGCTCTTATGTGTGAAGTGGGAACATGACCCACTTTTAGAGCTCTGCTTTTGTATTTCCATAACAGTCTTAGACACCACCACCTGATCACATTACTGAGATCAAAATTGTCATTTCTAAAACCAGTTTCTCATCTTTCTGCTTTTCTAGTGTTTCCAGTCTCTTTATTTATTCTGATTGACTCCCCTGTTTGACTTCTTATCACCACTGCACTTAACTTTATAATGGTTTCATTTTCTTCATGTTCCCAAACTCTCCCCTTCTACTCCCAATCTCTTATTGCTCCCTAGGACCTTGGGTTGTTTTCACTGCCAAAACAGAAGTTTACCTTTCCTAGGCTGACATGTTTCCTTATTGCATATAGAATAATGCTTGCCCTTTTCAAAAAGGAAATGTACTGGGGATCCCTGGGTGGCTCAGTGGTTTGGTGCCTCCCTTAGGCCCAGGGCATGATCCTGGAGTCCCGGGATCGAGTCCCACATCAGGCTCTCTGCATGGAACCTGCTTCTCCCTCTGCCTGTGTCTCTGCCTGTCTGTGTGTGTGTGTGTCTCTCATGAATAAATAAATAAAATCTTAAAAAAAAAAAAAAAGGAAATGTACTGTAGGTATCAACCAACACTTTCTCTTTTATCTCCTTTATAGTTTTCAAGCCACTCCACACTACTGACATTGCACTCTCATAATACACTTCTCTACGTTTTCCTTCTTACTCTGATTGCTGTTGTCATTTCTTCCTTACTCCTTCCCTCTTTCCCATTCTCTTTTAGTTTGTTCCTTAACTTTCTCTTTAAAAAAACCCCAAAAAACCCCTGAGAACTTAAATGCAGATCTTTCTTAAGGTGTGTACTCCTTAGCTTTTATCTTTCAGCATATCGTTTCATATGTAAATCGATAATTTACGACATAATTGTGTTTTATTATTAACCCATACTTGGAGTTAATAATAAATACCTCTACATTTAATAATAAATACCCCTACATTTCCTGGCACACATCTCAGATTGTCTTCATAATTTTATGTTTATGGTTAGTTGTTTTGAGTTTTTAAGTGGAAAGGAAAGGGAAATAAAATTGTTTGAATGCTTAATCATGTGCCAGGTTCTTAAGTAATGTACAGTATTTAATTGATTCTCCCAGTAGCCTAGAAGATAAATACAAATATCTCCATTTTACAAATGTAGAAACCAAGGAATCAGTTGGGTGAAGTAAATTGCCCAGAATCAAACAACTAGTAAGTGGAGAGGCAAAATTTGGATCCATATCAGACCTCCTTCATGGTTTTTACTCTTTCTAGGCATCAGATCATTCTCTGGGAGAATCATCCTTATGCCTCCAAAAAGGGAACCTGTTCATCTTCATTATCAAGGGTTGCTTTTATTGTTTTGACCAAGAGAAAAGGATTATTTCCTGAAGTGTCAACCATTTAAAATGTTTATTTTAACTGGTTGAATGCTTCTGTATTTTGGCAGAAAAGGCAGATACTCCAAACAGTGAATTGATTGCCTCTGACAATTGATCTTTTAAACACCTTTGATATTATAAAGGAGTGTTATCAGGAAACTAGAGCAGTCAGTTATACTATCTTTGACATAACCTTAGAATGATAGTAAACTTTGTGTAAAAATTAGACCTAATCTTATTTTTTCAGGTATTATATATGTACATATTTAGCATCCATAGTGATAACTATGAATTACTTCCATCAGTTTGACAACATATTATGTGATTTAAAGTAAAATGGCAAGTTATTGATATAAACATACACAAAATATTAACAGTATTGTAAATAGATAACAACAGTTTCTTTCTCTTCATAGAACTCCCTTGTATTATCTATTGTTGAAGGGTCATGTAGCTAAACTGTAAAACAGGATATGTAGTTGTTAACTGAGTAAAGTAAAACAAGCAGTAAAAAAAAAACCATTATATAAAACAAATATTTAATTTCTTAGTGGCTGTGGTATAATTTTTCTTGGCTCTGTAGTCCTTGTCCTTTTCCATTTTATTAGTAAACAGTCGCTAGGTACGTAGCCTTCAATGCTTGCAAAGTTGATATTGTACCTTCACAACTATGAAAACAAAAATAATCAGTACTGCTGGCTTGAACACATTGATGTCATTTTATGTCATCAAATTTCAGTTAAACAATATCATCGTCCCATGACCATGAGTAATTTATACCTCTCCTGTCACCTTGTAAATTATCCTACATACTGCCTAGATATACTGAGATTTTTACTCCTTTTTATGTGTTATCAGACGTTGACAGTATTACTACCGTATTCATAAATTGTTGCATTGTATGGAAATTCCAAAGCTTTGCTAACTGTAGATAACACGATAATGACAAAGTAGGGAGATTCTTATTGCATCTTATTGTATCTTATTGCATCTTATTGCATTTTTGAGGGAAATGTAAAATTATCTGTCTATAAAGAAACTTTGGCAAATAGGTTTTAAAAAATATGTGAGGGGTTCTTGGTTGGCTCAGTTGGTTGAGTGTTTGACTCTTGGTCTCTCAGCTCTGGTCTTAATCTCAGGGTTGAGTTCAGGCCCCACCCTGGGATCCACACTGGACATGGAGCCTACTTTAAAAAGGGGGGTGGGGTATGTGGAATTCCTAGCCATTTTGTTATTGATAGCTTTGTGTCTGAATGATTTTTTAGACACGGGGAAAGAAGTCTAAGTTGTCAAGAAATGACCATGTTCAGTGAGTTATAATGGTGGGTATGGCAATTGGATACCAATTGTATCTTGCCCAATCAACTTAATCTAAAGCTTAATTACATATTTCATTGTTTAGTCACTTCCTGATTCAAAGAGAAGTCACAATAGGTAGTAATTTAATAGTTAGCATGTTCTGCTTCATAACTCTTGTAGACTGTTTTTGGCAAGTAAAGTCCACAAGAAATGAGAATTCTTAGAGAATGCAATTTATCTAATATGTTTTCTGTAATTTGAAGTGGCTATGAATGAATCTTCTATATAGTAAGAAAACCCTAACTATATAGTTAACCCACTATAACTTACTATTAGTTGGAAATGAAGTTTTTTAAAGAAATGAATATTTTTATATATATTTTATGTTCCTAATATTTATTTATTAGAGACCGTGCATGGCAGCAGGGGTTGGGAGAGTGGCAGAGGGAAAGAATCTCAAGCAGACTCTGCTCTGAGTACAGAGCCAGAGGTGGGGCTTTATCTTACAACCTGAAATCATGACCTGAGCCAAAACGAAGAGTCAGATGTTTAAGCTGACTGAACTACCCAGGCACCCCATTTTGACTTTTTTGATTATGGTCCACAACAAATATCTGGTCCATAAAAACATCACAAAAATACTCTTCTGAAGTATACACTGTGTGTGTGGGGGGAGGAGGGGGAGTAAAAGTTTCACAAATACCTATTAACATGTGAACTGCTCTCTCTGATATTCTTTATTCTCATCTGTTTCATTAAAAAAAGGTTCTAACCCACTAAATTGATTTCATGATCCAGCCATGGGTTGGTTTAAAAACACTGCCATATAGGATTCAAAAGTAAATTGTTTTGCCCTAAGTATTGGCAACAAACTATTCTGAAGCAATTAGGATATTTGAAAAGCTTTATTATTGGCTTCAAAAAAAACATCCTGCTTTCTTGAGTCCTCTCTGCTGTGTCATCACAAATTTTATTTCACTTTGTTTTCCAGACTTGAATATTTTTTTTTTTTTTTTTTAAATTAACTTTTATTGGTGTTTAATTTACCAACATACAGAAAAACACCCAGTGCTCGTCCCGTCAAGTGTCCACCTCAGTGCCCGTCACCCATTCCCCTCCAACACCCACCCTCCTCCCCTTCCACCACCCCTAGTTCGTTTCCCCGAGTTAGGAGTCTTTATGTTCTGTCTCCCTTCCTGATATTTCCCAACATTTCTTTTCCCTTCCTTTATATTCCCTTTCACTATTATTCATATTCCCCAAATGAATGAGAACATACACTGTTTGTCCTTCTCCGATTGACTTATTTCACTCAGCATAATACCCTCCAGTTCCATCCACGTTGAAGCAAATGGTGGGTATTTGTCGTTTCTAATTGCTGAGTAATATTCCATTGTATACATAAACCACATCTTCTTTATCCATTCATCTTTCGATGGACACCGAGGTTCCTTCCACAGTTTGGCTATTGTGGCCATTGCTGATAGAAACATTGGGGTGCAGGTGTCCCGACGTTTCATTGCATCTGAATCTTTGGGGTAAATCCCCAACAGTGCAATTGCTGGGTCGTAGGGCAGGTCTATTTTTAACTCTTTGAGGAACCTCCACACAGTTTTCCAGAGTGGCTGCACCAGTTCACATTCCCACCAACAGTGTAAGAGGGTTCCCTTTTCTCCGCATCCTCTCCAACATTTGTTTCCTGCCTTGTTAATTTTCCCCATTCTCACTGGTGTGAGGTGATATCTCATTGTGGTTTTGATTTGTATTTCCCTGATGGCAAGTGATGCAGAGCATTTTCTCATGTGCTTGTTGGCCATGTCCATGTCTTCCTCTGTGAGATTTCTCTTCATGTCTTTTGCCCATTTCATGATTGGATTGTTTGTTTCTTTGGTGTTGAGTTTAATAAGTTCTTTATAGATTTTGGAAACTAGCCCTTTATCTGATATGTCATTTGCAAATATCTTCTCCCATTCTGTAGGTTGTCTTTTAGTTTTGTTGACTGTATCCTTTGCTGTGCAAAAGCTTCTTATCTTGATGAAGTCCCAATAGTTCATTTTTGCTTTTGTTTCTTTTGCCTTCGTGGATGTATCTTGCAAGAAGTTACTGTGGCCAAGTTCAAAAAGGGTGTTGCCTGTGTTCTCCTCTAGGATTTTGATGGACTTTTGTCTCACATTTAGATCTTTCATCCATTTTGAGTTTATCTTTGTGTATGGTGAAAGAGAGTGGTCCAGTTTCATTCTTCTGCATGTGGATGTCCAATTTTCCCAGCACCATTTATTGAAGAGACTGTCTTTCTTCCAATGGATAGTCTTTCCTCCTTTATCGAATATTAGATGACCGTACATTTCAGGGTCCACTTCTGGGTTCTCTATTCTGTTCCATTGATCTATGTGTCTGTTTTTGTGCCAGTACCACACTGTCTTGATGACCACAGCTTTGTAATACAACCTGAAATCTGGCATTGTGATGCCCCCAGCTAAGGTTTTCTTTTTTAAAATTCCCCTGGCTATTCGGGGTCTTTTCTGATTCCACACAAATCTTAAAATAATTTGTTCTAACTCTCTGAAGAAAGTCCATGGTATTTTGATAGGGATTGCATTAAACGTATAAATTGCCCTGGGTAACATTGACATTTTTACAATATTAATTCTGCCAATCCATGAGCATGGAATATTTTTCCATCTCTTTGTGTCTTCCTCAATTTCTTTCAGAAGTGTTCTATAGTTTTTAGGGTATAGATCTTTTACCTCTTTGGTTAGGTTTATTCCTAGGTATCTTATGCTTTTGGGTGCAATTGTAAATGGGATTGACTCCTTAATTTCTCTTTCTTCAGTCTCATTGTTAGTGTATAGAAATGCCATTGATTTCTGGGCATTGATTTTGTATCCTGCCACGCTACCAAATTGCTGTATGAGTTCTAGCAATCTGGGGGTGGAGGCTTTTGGGTTTTCTATGTAGAGTATCATGTCCAGACTTGAATATTTAACTGAATGATTAGAAGGTGTTAAACCAAGAACCATCTGAGATACAAAGCCCACAAAGGAAAATTTAATATTGATTGAGATACCTTGGTTATTTGTGCACCTTTACAGTTAAGACATTTTACAAATACAAAGTTAAGTTTCACCTGTTTAAAGGAATGTCATTAGCTAGGACAAAGCAGCAACCCTTGGTAATAATAAAAACATTCTAACTGTGAAAAGTCTATGTTGTAGGCAAGTGCAATTTTATTATTTATAAGTAACCATGATTATCACCATGTTTGGGAACATTAATAACTTAGTCACATTATTTATGTTAAACTGCATTACGTGTTTTATCTTTGCATAACAAACCTGACATTTTTTGGTTGACATAAAATTTTACAGTTAGATATATATAGGTAACTTTTAGTACAGTATAAAAAGTACTAAGTTGTCAAGAACAGTATAAATAAAATTCAGATAAAAAGTACCATTTTCTGGCCTTATATGATCCCTTATAGTTGAACACTTGGAAATGATAGAGAAAGGACATTTCACAGAAGAGAACAGAGACATAAAGTCAGAAAAGTTTGACATGTTCAAGAAATAAAAGTACTTCCTTGGATGGACTTTGTTCTAGAAGTAGTTTTTAAGTAGAGGAGAGAATTAACATCTCTTTTTAATACCTATTTGTTACAGGATATAAGATGGATTTGAATAGGGTGAACTTAGGCAAAGAGGTTAGTTAAAACTTCATTGAAGTAGCTTAGAGAAGAAGAAATGAGATTGAGTAGAATAGTATCTATGAAATAAAACATTTTATCAGGATATAATAAAATCAACATGATTTGGCAACTGATTAGGTTAATTCATACATAAATATTTGGGTATTTGCTGTGCAATTCTATGAATACAACTGTGAACAAAAACAATGCTGTTTGCCCTTAACAAAGTTTTTATAAGTCCAGTTACTGTATTTATTGAAAAAAAATTCATGTACGAATGGACCTGCACAGTTCAAACCTGTGTTGTTCCTTGGCCAACTGTATTGTAGAAATTAGAGAAGATAGCTGACTAGGATTTTCTGTCTGGCTTAGACTGTGCGCCTTGAATTGAAAAGCAGTACCATTGAATTGAAAAGCAGTATGCACCATTGTGTTTTTGGTCAGTAGCTTCTGTACAGGCTTAGGAGGAGACAGCCAGTTTGGTTCACACGGTGGTATTTCAGGTTGGTGGTATCAAGGAAAGAGCAGAGATGTTGGCTTAGTGTCTAACTAATATACTGTTGAATGTAAGATGAGGAAGGCAAAAAAGTAAAAGCATGAGAGGACTAATGGGAAAGTAGAGTTGTTAAAAGTTTGGGAGTCCTTTTGTGCAAAGAATAAATGAGAGTTAACTCTAAGAGACTGATCCTAAGGTGAAGGTGACACTAAAGGAAAATGAACCAGTAGTTTCTTTGGAGATTTCCAGCTAGAAGAATGGTACTGCTGACAAAGGGAATAGATACAGAAAAAGAATAAGTTTTAGAAGAAAGAAAAGTTTGATTTTTAACTAACTGTTTTTTAACTAACTGTTTTGATTTTTAACTAACTGTTAAATACCTGTGGAACATATTCACATGACCAAGAGATAGTAGAATATATAGGAAAGAGGTCTGGGCTGGAAACAAAACTGGGAGATCATAATTGAAGCCATGTATTTACCAAGGAAGGGAAATATATATAGAGAGAAGTAAGATCTTTTTAGGTATAGTATGCATTTAAGGAGTGGGAAGTAGAAGTAGAGGAAAGTTGCTTGCAGGGTTTAAGCAATTTGCAATGTGGTTCAAGAGGAGCTGACTGAGCAGGCCCTGGATTTGGGAACTCGGGTAAGTGGCTCTTCAAAGGGTTGGAGAGATAGTGGAGCGTTAAGGGTGATTGTAAGGATTTGAGGAGTAAGGGTGACTTTTTGCAATATGCTTATGACCAGTTTATGATGTGTATCATATGTGATTTTTGTCACCCTGATACACTAACATTTAAAAAAGTAACTTTGGGGGATCCCTGGGTGACTCAGCAGTTTAGCGCCTGCCTTTGGTCCAGGGCGTGGTCCTGGAGTCCCGGGATCAAGTCCCACATCGGGCTCCCTGCATGGAGCCTGCTTCTCCCTCTGCTTGTGTCTAAAGTAACTTTGATTAGCAGCTTCTTTATAAAAATTTGTTAGGCAGGTTCTGGCTTTCTGAAATGGAGTACACTGGTCATTTAATTTCTTAATGCCTCAGGGATATCATTAATTATTATTACTCAGGATTGCAGTATTGCTGGGGCCTTTGAGTCCTCTTAGCATCATTTGTTCTGGTATTGAATGGGTTTAGCATACTTTGTTTTTCTAGGCCTTCTTCCTCTGTGCCGTTTATCAAATCATTTGATACTATTATTTAAGGATCTTTTTTCCTTCAAAGTACTTCATCATTGTATAGTTTTAAATTGTTGGAGGCCCCTTTAGGAACAAATAAATATGTATAAGTGAGTTAGGCCTTTTGTGAATCAAAAAATCCAAACCAGGGAAAAGCCATTTTATTACTTCTCCCATTTAGTGTGTGGGACACCTATATTATGTTTAAATTGCCTCCTAAGTGATTTCATGAGCTTTTTCCATATGTAGGCTATTGAATTAACTCCAGCAAGTCATAAATCTTTGGGGGAAGTGTGAGGGGAAGAGGATTAGAGGAGAAATACTTAGTATCTGCTATAAATTTATATAGGAAAAAAATCTGTTTTTAGTCTCTAGCCTTTGTTGCTGTTAATGTGTTGGTAATGAAAAAAGAGATTTTTGGTAAGTTAGAACTTAAAATTGAAGGCTTTTTTTGAGTGATTAATTATAGGTTTGTAACTGGACATTTAAACCACTTTATTAATCTTGCAAATCTTCAGCTTAGATTTGTTATATCTGGTTATCACAATCAGATGGAAATGCTGTTTTTCTCCCTCATCTTGCTGAGCTTTCAGATTTTGAAGCATGGTGTAATTTACTCTGAAATTCAGTGGTTATTTTTTTCTCCTGGGAGCAGGCATATTTAATTACAGAAAGCTATTTGTAATGGAATCACTTTCTGCTAATACCTACCTAGGACTTTTTCAAAATTCTGATCATAATTACACTGCTGGCAAGATAAACTGGTGGTAATTATATGTGGAATTAACTAATATGAATAAAATTCCCTGCAAAATACATCTTGGACACTTTTCATTTGCTATTCCTAATTTGTAGTTTTAGGAAGTGTCTCTGTTGGTGGTTGAATGTGACCAACATTTTCTTTTTTAAAAAAAAAAGATTTTATTTATTTATTCATGATAGAGAGAGGCAGAGACACAGGCTGAGGGAGAAGCAGGCTCCATGCAGGGAGCCCGATGCGGGATTCGATCCCGGGACTCCAGGATCACGCCCTGGGCCAAAGGCAGGCACTAAACCACTGAGCCACCCAGGGATCCCAGCGTTTTCTTTCTTATGAGCCTGAGAACCTTGTTACTAGAAGAGTTGGCAAAAGTTATGATTAGAAAATGTCAGGCATTTGAGTCTTTCTCAAGGAATGAGTTCTTTCATATGATCAGCTTTTTCATAGAAGAGTTAACCCAAGATACCACAGTGTACAAAGATGCTCTTCAAGCTGTAGGTATTCTTTCTTGCCTAAGAACTAAAAAAAAATGTTATAGGAACTTACAAGTGTACATTTTTCTTAGCTTTAAAATGAAAATATCTTAATGAGTACCTTGAGAAATAGTGTATTCTTACAAATTAGGTTACTTGTTTTTATTGAGTTGAATGTCACTGAGAAAATTCTTGTTGCATTTTAGCCACTAACATTAACAATCTAAATATAGTTGAGCAGCCCAGAGACAGCTTTCTAATATTTTTAGATTTTTGCCATTTTGAGTATGATTCTTGGATACCAACTAACAAAAATATGAATGGTAAAAGGATACACATATTGAGTTGTTACTGTTTAGAAAGCAATCAAAGGCATACTACTTTATTGCTGAGGACACTGCTATAAAGTCATGAGGTCTTTAATAAATAACCTGAATATCTGAGGTCTTAGAAACTAATTCTGAAGCTTAGTGATTTCATGTGGCTGCTGCTATTTTAGTCAAAGGCATCCCCCTCAAATACAGAAATTGTGAAGGTACACTGGGATGTTAGCATTATTTTGTGATTGTAATGTAATTAACCTATTCTAGTAAGCTCAATTAAGTGATAAATCTATTTTATAAATAGGTGTTACAAAAACCAATTGCTGAAGTACAAACTGGGCCTACTTTCTCCACTCTCTTTGTTGTGGAGGGCTAGATTCTCCTAGAAAAGAGGGCATACTAGGTATGATTGGTACATAGTAGAAAGACTCGGTAGTGGCCCAGGCATCAAGGTTATTTTTTGGCTGGAATACTTACTTTCTGAACTCAATGGATAGCTAAAGAAACATAGTAATTATACTAATACTTAAAGGATTTGCCCTCTACTTTTTTTACAGAGGATCTGTGGGAGTAGATCCTAACCATCTCTTTATAAGTGAGTTGTGAAGGAAAGGAAGAATAAGGAAGAGTCTCAGATTTAGAGGGGCATTATTTCAGCCCTCATCTAGGTTTATTTAGCTTCTCTTACTTTCATAAAGTCTGGATCAGGTGAATTAATTCTTATAAGATTCTAACCTCTTCCTAGAAGCTTCATTATTTTAATGCCCATGGTAGTGACATTTCATCTGAGAGGAGTTTAACTTTTAATTTCTCAGCTATGCATGTCTTACAGATGGATAAAATGAAAGAAGTGACAGGAATTGGTTTGTCTCTTGGAGACAGGAATCTGGGCTGTTCTATTTTAGTAAGTTCCTATGATTCCCATAGGGTGAACATCTCACATTTTGTAGCCCTAAAAGTTATTATACTTAATGTTGTATATGATTATTTAACTAATTTTTAGGGGTGATTTTGATTGTGCAAGTTTTATGGATTATTTAGAATGGACTCTTGGTGTTTACTGCAGTTAGAATCTGAAGTCAGTGTATAAAGGCAAAGAATCACTCTTAAAAGTTCTCTAGCTCATAAAAGACAATATAAAATCTTTTATGTACACACACACACACACACACACGCTCACTCCTGAACATTAATTCATATACACATTTAAATTGGAGAGTCACTAAGCTAAAGTCAAGTTTTCTCTAAGAAAAAAGTATACAGGTGTATGTTCACCTCATTCAGCTTTAAAAATGGTGGATAGGTGGAGAGTTCTGTTTCTTCTCTGTTAGTTTTACTTCATTCTGTTTTAATATAAGCTACTTAAGTCTTAATACTAATTTTAGTTTATTGTGAGGATTATAGGAACTTACTGAGTTTAGTTTTTCTTTAGGATAAGTTCTGAAGTTAGTTGGTTAAATTCTAAGCTTAGCCATTAAAAAGATTTGTGATGCAACCTGCTGAGTTATTTTCTATTGTCTGTGAGGCCTTTTTGTGTGGCTGCATTGAAATCCTTCTTTTTTTCATAAATACTTTTAATATAACTATTTAGTTTAACTTATTTGTCTCCACATTCAAGTTTGCCAGACCAGCCATTTTATAGGTGGGCCAACTTGATGGCAGTAGTCTTGTTCCTTGTGTAGACATCATAGAAGTAAACCTTGAGTCATAAAAACCTAATTCAATCTTATCTTTCCCTGCTAACAAAGGAAAACACTGATGAAGATAAATAGAACAATTTATTAAGTAATTTGTAACTTTAAAAAGATTCATATTCTTGGTTAACTTTTTTTTTTTTTTTTTTTTTGGTTAACTTCTTTAAGCAGTTAGTATTAAATATAACATACAGAGAGTGGATGTGCTAGGAACCTGAAGATATAGGAAACACAGTCCTTACCTTCAAAAAGATCGCAGTCTGGAGGCACCTGGGTGGCTCAGTCAGTTAAGTGTCTGACTCTTGGTTTCAGCTCAGGTCACAATCTCTGGGTTATAAGATTGAGCTCTGAGTCAAACCCCTGTAACAGACTCTGCACTCAGCGCTGAGGCTGCTTGAGATTCTCTCCCTCTCCCTCTCCTTGCATGTTCTCTCTCTCTCTCAAATAAGTAAAATCAAAATCCTAAAAAAAAAAAAAAATTACAGTCTGGTAGTAAAATCTGCCTATTTATACAAAGCAATTTAGATGAGAAATTAGGTTCAAGATGGTTTGAGTAGAAAAGTCTTCATGAACATCATACTTTAATAGATACAATTGAGCTAGGAAAAAATTGGTGAAAATATTTCACAAGAAGGAAAGGAAAATGAGTAAATTTCAGGTGCATGAGAGTTTTGGGGGATGATAATTTAGCCATGTTGACATTGAGTTTAGTGTTCTTGCTAGAAGAATAATAAGAGGTGAAATTTGAAGGCTAGAGCTGAACCTCAACATTTCTACAACATTTCATTGCATGTTAGCTTTTTTGAGCCTGAGTTTACTCATATGTTGAATGGCATAATAATAATGCCTATCTTTTCTCTTAACTCCTCTGAACCCCATAGCCAGTCATATCTAAATTCTACAACTATAGTTCCTTTGTTTTTAATCCAAGCAGAGGCCTTCCTGAGTAGGGGCATGAGTCATCAGAGAACCAGTACCATATTCTCCTTACACTCTCGCTGTTCCAGCATCATCATGGAGAGAACAGGAGAACAAATGAATCCTCCATAATGTCACCAATATCCTTCATGCCCTTGTCTTGGAAATTGACCCTTCCATCTCAGTCTTGATGGTATTTTCTGATTGGCAGAGCTACACCAGTGTCTCCATCTGCATGGCCACACATATGTTTGGATCCCATTCCTTTCAATCTTTTCAGAAATACGGTGCCATCTACTGCTATTCAACATAGTACTAGAAGTCCTAGCCTCAGCAATCAGCCAAAAAAAAGAAATAAAAGGCATTCACGTTGGCAAAGAAGAAGTCAAAACTCTCCCTCTTCGCCAATGACATGATACTCTACATAGAAAACCCAAAAGACTCCACCCCAAGATTGCTAGAACTCATACAGCAATTTGGCAGTGTGGCTGGATACAAAATCAATGCCCAGAAGTCAGTGGCATTTCTATACAATAACAATGAGACTGAAGAAAGAGAAATTAAGGAGTCAATACCATTTACAATTGCACCCAAAAGCATGGGATACCTAGGAATAAACCTAACCAAAGAGGTAAAGGATCTATACCCTAAAAACTACAGAACGCTTCTGAAAGAAATTGAGGAAGACACAAAGAGATGGAAAAATATTCCATGCTCATGGATTGGCAGAATTAATATTGTGAAAATGTCAATGTTACCTAGGGCAATTTACACATTTAATGCAATCCCTATCAAAATACCGTGGATTTTCTTCAGAGAGTTAGAACAAATTATTTTAAGATTTGTGTGGAATCAAAAAACCCCGAATAGCCAGGGGAATATTAAAAAAGAAAACCATGGCTGGGGGCATCACAATGCCAGATTTCAGGTTGTACTACAAAGCTGTGGTCATCAAGACAGTGTGGTACTGGCACAAAAACAGACACATAGATCAATGGAGCAGAATAGAGAATCCAGAAGTGGACCCTCAACTTTATGATCAACTAATATTCGACAAAGCAGGAAAGACTATCCACTGGAAGAAAAAACAGTCTCTTCAATAAATGGTGCTGGGAAAATTGGACATCCACATGCAGAAGAATGAAACTAGACCACTCTCTTACACCACACAAATATAAACTCAAAGTGGATGAAAGATCTAAATGTGAGACAAGATTCCATCAAAATCCTAGAGGAGAACACAGGCAACACCCTTTTTGAACTTGGCCACAGCAACTTCTTGCAAGATACATCCATGAAGGCAAGAGAAACAAAAGCAAAAATGAACTTTTGGGACTTTATCAAGATAAGAAGCTTTTGCACAGCAAAAGAAACAGTCAACAAAACTAAAAGACAACCTACAGAATGAGAGAAGATATTAGCAAATGACATATCAAATAAAGGGCTAGTATCCAAGATCTATAAAGAACGTATGAAACTCAACAGCAAAGAAACAATCTCATCATGAAATGGGCAAAAGCCATGAACAGAAATCTCACAGAGGAAGACATAGACATGGCCAACAAGCACGTGAGAAAATGCTCCTCATCACTTGCCATCAGTGAAATACAAATCAAAACCACAATGAGATACCACCTCACACCAGTGAGAATGGGGAAAATTAACAAGGCAGGAAACAACAAATGTTGGAGAGGATGTGGAGAAAGGGGAACCCTCCTGCACTGTTGGTGGGAATGTGAACTGGTGCAGCCACTCTGGAAAACTGTGTGGAGGTTCTTCAAAGAGTTAAAAATAGACCTGCCCTACGACCCAGCAATTGTACTGCTGGGGATTTACCCCAAAGATACAGATGCAATGAAACGTCGGGACACCTGCACCCCGATGTTTCTAGCAGCAATGTCCACAGTAACCAAACTGTGGAAGGAGCCTCGGTGTCCATCGAAAGCTGAATGGATAAAGAAGATGTGGTCTATGTATACAATGGAATATTACTCAGCCATTAGAAACGACAAATAGCCACCATTTGCTTCAACGTGGATAGAGCTGGAGGGTATTATGCTGAGTGAAATAAGTCAATTGGAGAAGGACAAACATTATATGGTCTCATTCATTTGGGGAATATAAAAAATAGTGAAAGGGAGTAAAGGGGAAAGGAGAAAAAAATGAGTGGGAAATACCAGAAAAGGAGACAGAACATGAGAGACTCCTAACTCTGGGAAACAAGCTAGGGGTGGTGGAAAGGGAGGTGGGCGGGGGAGGGGGGGGATGACTGGGTGACGGACACTGAGGGGGGCACTTGATGGGATGAGCACTGGGTGTTATTCTTATGTTGGCAAATTGAACACCAATCAAAAAAAATACGGTGCCATCTGAAACTTCATTTTTCTTTTTCATTCCTCTGTTCTCACCCTTCTTCTTTATATTGTATCCTTTCTGTTAGTAGGTCAATAGGTTCATGGGATGCCTGGGTGGCTCAGCAGTTGAGTGTCTGCTTTCAGCCCAGGGCTGCATGATCCTGGTGTCCTGGGATCAAGTTCCGCATTGGGCTTCCCTGCAGGGAGCCTGTTTCACCCTCTGCCTGTCTCTCTGCCTCTGTGTGTGTGTGTGTCTCTCATGAATAAATAAATAAAATCTTTAAAAAATGTTCATGTTGTTTTTGTGTTATATATACTGTACCATGTTATATGTTATATATAATCTATCCTGCCTTTACCATTTTTCTCCATCAATTTCCTCCCTTCTTTGCTAAATTTCTCTTAAGATGTACTGACATCTACTTAACCTATTTCTAAAATCATATCCTACTTACACCTCAGCTCATTCCAATCTAGCTTCTACCCCCCATTACTACTTGAGTGGTTTCTTTGATATTTCTGAAGCATTCACTCACCAGTTTTTTAAAACCCTTTGGCTTCTTCAGTGTGATCTCTTCATTTTCTATCTGTGTCTGGCTATTTCTTCTCTGAATGGCTTCCCCTTAGATCACGGACCAAGGGAATGATGTTTACTCTTACCACTTCTATTCAGAATTGTATGGAACTTGTAGTGAATAGGGGCAAGAAAAGGAATTCAGAGGCATTCAAATTGGAAACGAAGCAATGAAACTGTATACGTGGAAAATCTCGAAGAATCCACAAAAAAGGCTCCTAAGACTAATAAATGAGCTTAGTACAAAACTATTATATAAAAAATTTAATTGTATTTCTATATTTTAGCAATGAACAACTGAAAATTTAAAAATAAATTAATGTTAAAACATTTACAACAGCACCCAGAATATTAATACCTAAGAAAAAGTTGAACAAAATTTTGCAAGGCTTGTATATTGGAAACTATAAAAGATTACACATTATGTGATATCACTTACATAATATTTTACTTAAATGAAAAAAATTTATAGTGGTGGAATCATAGCTGTCAGGGGTAAGGTTGGCAAGAGAGTGTGATATATAAACAGATAGCATGAAGGATTTTCTTTGGTGAGATGAAACACTTCTGATTGTGATAGTTTACACTAATAGATGTATGTGATAAATTTACAGAGAACTATACACAAAGTACATTTAAAACTGGTAAAATCTGAATAATGTCTATAGTTTGTTTAATCGTATTGTACCAATGTCAGTTTCCTTGTTAACAGTAGTGTATGTACCAATGTCAACTTTCTCATTTTGATAATTGTGCTGTGGTTATGTCAGATGCTCTCATTTGAGTGAAGCTGGGTAAAGGATAGCCAGGATCTCCGTATTATTTTTGTAACTTCTCTGTGATTCTAAAATTATTTCAAAGTAAAACATTTTTTTAAAAAAAAGACACTTAAGAAAATGGAAATGAAAAAGCAAGCCACAGACTTGAAAAAATACTTGCTTAACATCTGATAAAGAATATATATCCAGAATATGTAAATAAGTACTTAAAAATCATATTTTTAAATGGGCACAAGTGTTAATTAGCTACTTCATCAAAAAATGTAGCATATAAGTCCATGAAAAGATGCTCAGCATCATTAATAATTATTAGGAAATGCAGATGTAAACCACTAGTATACATAAAATTAAATGGCAGTCACAAGAATGTGGAGCAAGTAGTACTCTCTTACTTCGCTGCCAGGAATTAAAAAGGTATGGCCACTTTGGAAAACAGTTTGGCTGTTTCTTACAAAAGTAAGCATAGGACTCAGCATCCCCCTCCTAAGTATTTACCAAAGATGTATTGGGGGCGGAAAGTGTGAATGTTTATACTAGTGTCATTTATAATACACTTCCAGACTGACAACAATCCAAATGTCCAAATGGTACATCCACACGATAGAATACCATTTGGTAGTACAAAGGGATGCAGCACAGATCAATCTTAAATGCATTAGGGCAGTGGCACCTGGCTGGCTCATTCTGTGGAACAGATAACTCCTGATCTTGGGGTTGTGAGTCTGAGCCCCACATTGTAGAATATTATTTTAAAACTTAAAATCTTAAAAAAAAAAAAAAAAGGGCAGCATTAGGGCAAATGAAATAAGCCAGACATACAAATTACATAATGCTGTGATTTCATTTATATGAATTTCTAGGAAAGATACAGCTAAGCAGTTCATTGGTTGCTAGGGGTGGGTGGGAAGTAGAGGGCAGGGTTTGACCCATACACATTTTGTGGTAATGGAATAATCTACACCATGGTTTTGGTCCTGGTTATAGGATTGTGTACTTTCATCAAACTGATCAAATTGGACAGTTAAAGTTGGTGAATTTACTTTGCATGTAATATTTGTTCTGCCTAGAAAGCTCCCTTCTCTTCATGCCTGATTAACTCATATGCAGTGTTTAGATCTTGCTCAAACATCACAGCATCAAGGGAATTTTTTCCTGAGCCCAGACTAGCATAGTCTTGTCTCTTTTAGCATCCTGCCCTATCTCTTCACTGCTCTTATGACAGCCATATTGATGCACAGGCAGATACTAAGCAACATAAGGTCTCTTTATCTGTCTTAACTACAAGCTCTCTTAAGGGGCAGATAGATGCTGATAACTGTTGTGTTTATTGTACCCAGCATAGAGTTTGATTCAGGTATGCCAGTATTGTCAACTGAGAGTGAGTAGAGTTTTCTATTTCCTGTTTGTGGGAGTGGCAGCTGTGGCTTTTGTGGAGGGTATCACTGTCTGGGCCTACCTACTTAGCTCTGGTACTTTACCTGCCATACCTGCTCTGTGCCTGGGGAGCTGTTATTAGCTATCATCACTCAGCTGCTGCCACAGCTTAATGTAGACTTCTGTGTGTGTACCTTGGGCACTCCTGATCCCGGGCCATTCTGTTCTGGGAACAGAGAGAAGCCTTTCCTTACTATTTGGAGGCTCTGTGCTACCCCTCTGACCATATGTGCATATTACCAGAGACCATTATTACAGTCTCCGGGCCCTAGACAGACCCTGTTTCCAGGATAAGTCTGTAGAATATTTGATGAGGGACCTTGCACCCAACACCACTTCTCTTCCTCCTTTCACTTCTCTTTCTCCTTCTTTTCCTCCTCTGGTAGACAAGAGGGAATTCAGGTTACTTTAGGAAATTGGTCTGGGTAACCAGTACTTGTATTTGTCTACTAGCATATCTTAAGTGTTTAAATCGTTACCAGACTTTTTTCTTTAAGCCTCTGGTCTGTCTGCTGAGGTGGAATTAATGACATTTGTCATTTCAGACACTTCTTTTTGGAGTAATACATAACTGGTTTAGTTACTGATTTTGGAAATGTTTCTCTGGTCCTGCTCTACTGTATCCAAATTATCTGACTTCTCAATTGCTTTCAATTTACTTATCTAGATTTTTAAAGATTACAGTATTTGGACTTTTTTGTTTAGTTTCTATTTAATACCATCGTATCTAAGAATTCATTATTTTTTATTTTGTCTCTTATCTGGATTAGTACAATAGCTTACTAGTTTTCTAATTCTTGTTCCCCCTCCTCTTGTAATGTAGTCTCTCCAAGTAGCATCCAGGGAACTGGTCAGGGACTTCTTGCTTTCCACTTTCCAGTGCCTTCCATCCTACTTTAAGAATTCAACTGTTAGAATCCAGTTCATGAGCTTCTACATAATCTGGCCCTAGGGCCCAACATAGTGCCTGAAACAGGTTAGGCACTTAGTATTTGTTAAACTGATTTCTTTGCATTCTAAGTGTTACCAGAATTTTGTTTTTGTTTTTGTTAGCATTGTCTTAAAACCTATACATGCATGCACATGGACAGTAATTCTTAGACCTCACTGGTTTCTTGGTTCATTGTGGGATGTGGGGAGTGGTTTGGAGCTGTCTTGTTTGCATTTTGGAATAGACCACTTTCGTCTAGTAAGAATGGGTAATAGGTTTGTCGATAAATACAACTCCAATAGGTGGAAAAAGACTTCCTTGGCTTGTAATCAGCATGTGGTAAAGAGCTGTGGCCAGAACTTAGATTATGCTTTTGAGGCCCCACACAATTCAGAACAGTATTGTTTTATTTCACATCCTAATATGCTAAATGCTTTTTTCTATATATTTTCTTATTTTTAACTTTATTTTATATCTTTCTTTATCTTATATTTTCTACCCTGCTTTTCATCCTTTCAACCATCATAACCTCAACATCTGCATTATACCTGGATGTTGCTGGTGGGGGTCAGGAGCTCTGTTATGGTGATAGCATAACAGAGATCTGCTCTGTGTTTGTTAGGTAGGGGTGACACATGCTAACTAGGCTTACTAGCCTGCCAGTTGATTTCTTCCATGCCATGCTAAATGAGATTGTGAATGAGTTTTGAATAAAAGTTTATCGATTTCTCACAAAAATTAAGGTTTCAGTATTTTATAATAAATACATAAAAAGGACTGGTTTTAAATTTTAAACTATGGAAGTGACCTTAAAGGCATGTTTAGTTATAATTATTTGCTTTTTTTTGTTTGTTTTATAATTTTCCAGTAAGTTAAGACACTAGTGACTTGTAACGGAGAAACTTAGCCTTTGTAAAAATTTTGTTCTGTTTTTAACTCTCAGTCATCTCCTTAAGTATAGCAGATGCTAACCAACCTCCGGTATTTTTTTCTTTCTAATTGTGTTTTAATGAAGCAGCTCCTTTAACATGGTATAGCAATCTGTGTTACTATTAGTGAACAGAGTAAGGACTTGAATTTTAAGATTAAACAAATTCATTTTGTTAACATCACATTTTGTTCCATTTTGCAGCTTCTTGGTGAATATTTGGATGAAGCCATTAAATTAATTGTTTGCCATCATGAGCAGAAGCAAGCGTGACAGCAATTTTTATAGTGTAGAGATTGGAGATTCCACATTTACAGTCTTGAAACGATATCAGAATTTAAAACCTATAGGCTCAGGAGCTCAAGGAATAGTATGGTAAGTTTTTACTTCCAAAAATTAGGCAAAGAATCATTAACTGCCATCTTTTCTCCTCTTAAAATATATTTATCTGAGTAAATATTTAACTTGCATCAAAAAAATTAAGATAAAACTTAATAAAGTTTAAATTAAAGCTATAACATAGTAAATTGTTTTGTTCTGGGGTTGATGGTCTTTATTATTCATTAAACACAACTTTATAAATCAGCACTGCCATCTTTAAGTATAAATTATGATTAAATACTTGGTCATAAGCCATGTAAAGACAGATATCTATATCAGGAAAGGATAAGTGGCATGCTTGTTAATTCCATGTATACATCTATTCCCATAGCTAGTTGTTTAATAAGAAGCTTCTCTTAATCATTACTTTCATATTATAATGAAACTCTGGAATTTCAGAAATCTTATTTTGTACTGGGGGATGAAGTGAGCTGATACCTCATGTATGTGTTTCAGAATTCATATGTGTCTTTGAAATTTATTTACTGGCTAATTTCTACAAAACGCCCAGGCTTTATATAGAGAGCAACATAATTTTTTTTAGATTTATTTATTTGAGAGAGAGAAAGCACACGTGCAGGGGAAGAGGCAGAGGGAGAGAATCTCAAGCAAACTCCCTGCTGAGTGTGGAGCTTAATGCACCCTGAGATCATGACCCGAGCTGAAGCCAAGAGTTGGATGCTCGACTGACTGAGCCACCCAAGTGCCCCAACATAATTCTTTATAAAATATAAGGGTAGAACACTTTTTGGACAGTTCTGCTAATGATTTTTAGATCACTCAATAAGCATAATAAGCTAGTGTTTTGAGGAATTCTAAGCCTCACTCAAACATAATTATATCTTTATTACCTCTTCTTGAACCAAATTTATTTCAGAATTATTTTTTAAAAATCATAAGTATTTATGACCCTGCAGGTCTCTCAGGTTTAGAATAACTCTTGCACATGTACATAGAAACAAACATAGGAGTATTCTTTGCAATACCATTTATAGTAGTAAAAATTGGTAATACCAGCAAGTCTGTCCATGAGAATAAAGCAATGTGATATATTCATGTAGTGAAGTACTATACAACATTTAGAATGAACTGGAGCGATGTTTCAACAAGAACAATCTTAGAAATACAGTATTGAGTTTAAAAGGAAGATGCAAAATATATATACATTATTGTACCATTTATATATAGAGATTAAAATATGCAAAATAAGACCATATGCTTATTGATGCATACATATGTAGGAAAGTATAAAAACCATTAATAAACAGCAAACTCAGAATAATGCTTACCTCTGAAAATAGAGATAGGGAGGAGACTTTACCTGTGATAATATATTAATTTTTTAAAAATTCAGCATTTGGGGTACCTGAGTGACTCAGTCAGTTAAGCGTCCAACTCTTGATCTCACTTCAGGTCTTGAGCTCAGAATCCTGAGTTTTGAGTCCTGTGTTGGACTCCACACTGGGTATGTAGCCTACTTTAAAAAAAATTACCAATTATGGTAAAATACTAAAATCTAACAGATTTCTGTAATGGAAACAGTAGCATTTAGTCTCTTTCTGTTCTCTTGAAGTAATTTATAATACCAGAAATTAAAGAATTTGGGTAATTTTATAAAGTATTAGCTGGCTGGTTGTCATTTTAACTAAGCACATTTAACCAACCACAAATTCAATTTAAAGAAAATAATGTGGTACAGTCAATACAGGAAGGATTCTGAAAGTCAGCTCTTGGTTCAGATTCTAGTTTCATAATGTATTAACTTTGTGACTCATGGCAAGTTAATACTTCTAAGCCAGTTTTCTCACCTAATTTACATGGTTGTTGTAAGGAATATAGTATTTATAAACTTCTTAATAGTGTTTAAAAATGTTTTTTGTGGGGTGCCTGAGTGTCTCCGTTGGTTAAGTGTCTGCTTCAGCTCAGATCATGCTCTCAGAGTCCTGGGATTGAGCCCTGCTCAGTGAGGAGTCTGCTTCTCTCTCTCCCTCTGCCCCCCAACCCCCGTCTGTGTGTGTGTACATGCATACACTCTTTTATGTTCTCTCTCAAATAATTAAAAAAAATAAATTTAAATTAAAAAAAATGTTTTTTGTTTTTTTTTTTTCTGGGAGTGCCTGGGGTGGCACAATTGGTTAAACCTCTGACTCTTGGTTTCAGCTCAGGTCATGATCTCCAGGTCGTGAGATTGACCCCTGTATCAGGCTCCGCCCTCAGCGTGGAGTCGGCTTTAAGTTTCTCTCTCCCTTTGTCCCTTTCCCGTGCATGTTTGCATACTCTCTTTGTCTTTCTCTAAAATAAATAATTAAAAAAATAAATAAAAAACCTACTCTGTGTTACTTACCATCAGAATCAACTAAATAACTTAATTGTTTTTTAAATGCATTAATTTGGACCCCAATGATAGTAAGATTCATAGAGGTCTGGTTTGGGGTCTCTAATTTGTGCACATTTAAGTATCAACAGTTAGAAATCTAACTTCCTTGGATACAAAGTGCAGCCTTCTCAGATACTGTTGAACCTTTAGAGTTTGCAATACTACTTTGGTTTAACAGATAAAATGAATTTAATGCTTAAAAATAAAACATACTTGATCTGAAACAGTCAAAACTTCTATTTTTTTTTTATTTTATTTTATTTTTTTATTTATTTTATTTTTTTATTTATTTTTTTTTAAAACTTCTATTTTTTATGACTCCTAAAGTTTTTTTTTTAATTGAGGAGAACATATCTGTAAATACGACATTTTCTAACTCAGAGTTATATTTATGTCTTTTTTACTATCTGTGTGTGTGTGTGTGTATACACACACACACACACACACACATACATATATAGGAAATAGTTATGGCATATATATTATGCATAGATGTGTTCCTTTATGGCAGAGTACCAATTTCTTAATACATATTTCTTCACTACATTTGAAATAGTGAGATAGCTAGAGAACAAACTCAGGTTTTCAGTTAGAGAATAGTTTTAATCAGCAATGTATCAAACTTTCCAAATATATAAACAGAAGTCTTATAGTATGTTAGGTAGTCCAGTATGAAAAGCGATAACCTCACGTCAGTCTTTTGGTCACAGCTTTGTTTTTAACTTTCTGACTCACTTTAGGCAAATCAATCAGGTAATTAATTTAGGCAGTTAATTAGTGACTTCAATGATTTGTAGTGTCTTTCAGTCATAATATTCTACAATTTTAAGATACTTTATTTGTGCTTTACTTTCTCTGATCTTTCATTTACAAAACATGGTGTTTTGTTAGTGGGATATGGTAGAAGATATGAAGAGTAATGATGTTGGATGAAGAGGAGGATGAGGATGATGTTATATGTCACAGAATTATAGATGTTTCATTAACAGCAATGAAGCAGCTTGTAATGTCCTGAAGTCTAGCATTTATATTTGTAAACTTGATTTTTTAATTCCTCCCAAAACAAAGTTTAAATACTTTTATATTGTAAAATAATCTTTTGCATACCTTTATATATGCATATATGTATTCTTATATATGTATTCTTTCCTCTCTCTGTATTCATTTTGTTGTGCCCAAGGAAGATGGAAATGATCTGCTTATGTAGAATTCTTCAGAAAGTATCTTGGGTAGAATTTATGACCACATGTATTCTTTAGGATTCTTTAGGATAGGCTTAAAGCTATCTATTAGACCTGAATACTCATTAAACATTTGTGCATTGAGTGCTAATTGTATGCTAGGTGGAATTTGGAGGACACCCAACAAACAAGCAGTCTCTGTCTTCACAATCCATTGTTTCTTTGCATATAATAGCATTTTAAGAAACAGTTAATGCTATACATGTTAGAATATTTTATACAGTGTTAGAATATGCTATAATAGGTGTTCAAGAAACATGTTGAATATCAAAGACTGGAAATTGACACAGTTGCATTCTATCTTGGAGAAAGTTAAGGAATCTGCATGAATGTTTCATAAATTCAGTTTTGCAGATTTAAAATTTTTGTTTGTTTTTGAATTTCTTGTTACAGTGCAGCTTATGATGCCATTCTTGAAAGAAATGTTGCAATCAAGAAGCTAAGCCGGCCATTTCAGAATCAGACTCATGCTAAACGGGCTTACAGAGAGCTAGTTCTTATGAAATGTGTTAATCACAAAAATGTAAGTGAATGTTTTAGAAAATGTTTTAGGTATAGATTATATCAGGATTTGTTCAGGAATACATAGCAAATACTTCAAAAATATTGAGATGCTATAAATTATTCTAGATTGGAACATTATTGGGATATATAGCTATAGGGTAAATTTTTTCTCAACTTTATTGAGTTACATCAAAAGAAAAACAGCTTCTGAAATTTAGATTGTATACAAATTTTCTGATATTTAATTTGCAAAAGGAGTTTTAAAAGAGGTAGGTGTTTTCGAAGAACTTTATTTAGGCTTGATCTCGTCTTCTGCTTTGTGTTTTCTGTCAGGCTGACATTTTAGAAAACTGTAGCCTTAGCACAGAGATGAAATTGTTTTCATTTACTTTGACACTGGAATTTTATTTAATAATATTTGATATAAAATTCAAATCATTTCTCCCTACTCCACTCCCACTTTTTTAAGTGATACTTATACTCAACTGGTCAATTTAGGTTGAAGATAGTGATTTTATTTATTTTTTTTTTAATTTTTATTTATTTATGATAGTCACAGAGAGAGAGAGAGAGAGAGAGAGAGAGAGGCAGAGACATAGGCAGAGGGAGAAGCAGGCTCCATGCACCGGGAGCCCCACGTGGGATTTGATCCCGGGTCTCCAGGATCGCGCCCTGGGCCAAAGGCAGGCGCTAAACTGCTGCGCCACCCAGGGATCCCGAAGATAGTGATTTTATAAAGCAGTTTAGCAAAAACTTCAAAAAATATTTAAATGAAATTAGAAAACATTCCTAATTCTTTTTCCTGATGATTATAACAACTTAAACATATGACTTTCACTCATTTTGAGGAGAAATAAACTTTTTAAAACTTATTTTAAGCATATTTTTGTGATTATTTTCATGGAATGATTTCTCTCAGCTGAGGGGAAAAAACTAGAAGTGAATTGAAAAGGGGACGGTTTTATGAAGTACTAAACTGAAAGCATCTGACTGGAGATGTCTTGTGTTTGTCCAAAGGAACCTATAAAATACAAGCTCAGTGCTTCTAATTGCAGATAACACAGTTTACCACATTTTGAGAGCTAACTATGCAAGCCTGTGTGTGCTAGAGTTACTAGATTAGTCACTGAGGGGAAAAATTCATGGAAGTTAATTGTGAGGCTCCTTATTTGGGGGAACATACATGTTATTTTTAAGACAAATACATAGTGAAATATCAAATATGACAAAGCAGTAGAAGTTTGATTGTCAACTTGTGGTGTATAAAAAGTAAGTCCTCAGATTTCAGGAGAGAGAGGATTGCATGAGCTTTCATAAAATGGGAAGGCTTTTAGGAAAAGGTGGCTATAGACTATAATTCTTAAAAATGGGGTAAAAATTGAATTGTTGAAGGAAAAGGGCCTCCCAGAGAGAAAGAACAGCATTTAAGAAGAGATACAGATTAAAGTCTGTGACAGGGAAGTTGTGTCAGCCATTCTTGTTCTAGATGGGAACCAGCCATGTTGCTTGTCAGGGTTTTGCTGGTGGCCTTCTGCCCTCAGATGGAGCTGCTCATCCCTCCTTGTAGCCCATTTCATGGTGATAATAGTGGTGATACTGCCTTAGTTTTGTGGTGGGGGCATAGCTAGTGACTCCTACTTCCTGAACCTGTGTGACTGTAAAAAAAAAAAAAATAGATGGTTCCATCGACTAAATGGAAGGCATGGGAAGCTTGTTTAACATAGTTAACCCTCTGGTAGGAATGGCAAGATCCATGCAGACAGTACCCTTGGCACCTATAAGAGTATTGATATTAGAGTAGATGCTGAAAACATATTTGTTCAGACAATGAATGTAAAACTAAACACAGTTGACCTTTGAACAATATGAGAGTTAGGGATGTTGACTGCCTGTGTAGCTGAAATATGCATATAACTTTTGACAACCTCAAATTTAATGACTGATAGCCTCCTGTTGACCAGAAGCCTTACTGATAACATAGTCGATTAATACATATTCTGTAAGTTACATGTATTATATTCTTACAGTACAGTAAGTTAGAGAAAACAAAATGTTACTAAAATCATAAGGAAAATTCTTTTTTTTTATAATTTTTTTAAAAATTTTTATTTATTTATGATAGTCAGAGAGAGAGAGAGAGAGAGGCAGAGACACAGGCAGAGGGAGAAGCAGGCTCCATGCACCGGGAGCCTGATGTGGGATTCGATCCCGGGTCTCCAGGATCGCGCCCTGGGCCAAAGGCAGGCGCCAAACCGCTGCGCCACCCAGGGATCCCCATAAGGAAAATTCTTACAATGTACTGTATTTATATAAAAAAAATCCATATATAAATAAACCCACACAATTTGAACCTATGGTGTTCAAGGGTCAACAGTATAGGGAAACCAGGAATGATAAAGGAAATTTTACACTCCAATGGATGGATGTTTTTGTTATGTCTTGCCTTTTCAGCAGTTTCATGTTCTTCACAGATCATCTCTTCATTGGTCTAAACATCTCTGTTTTTTCCTACTTTTTTCTTTTTTTATTGTAGTAAAATACACATAAAACTCACTCTCTTAGCCATACACTTCAGTGATACTAGATAAATTCATATTGTTGTGCACTTCCTACTATTTTCATAAATGCTTTTGAGTTTGTTTTTTAACTTGGTCACGTATCTCTGAATGTACTTTGATGTGTCACCTAGGACACAGTACTTCATATTTGACTCCTCCAAGAGGAACTGAAGCATGTCATCTCCTCTTAACTATGGGCTTATTATAATCCTGTTTAGAAATCAGATAACCATTTGATTCACATTGTCTTATACCAAGTTATTCTTTGTCACAGGCCTGCTAATAGATCACATCTTTCCCGTCTTTCACTTTTTAAAAAGATTTTGTTTTTAAGTAATCTCTACACCCAGCCTGGGGCTCAAATTTACAACCACCAAATCAAGAGTCACAGTCTGCACTGACTGAGCCAGCTAGGTGCCTTCCATCTTTTACTTTCTTTTTAATCTTTTGATTTTGGAGATAAAGTGTAGTACTTTCTATTGCTCCCCAGAATTTCAGATGTGAAATCTGGTTCCTTTTCCCAGACTATTGGGGATTGCTTTTTCCTTTGTTCTGACTTTTCACTTGCTGGCTTCATTTCCCAGTTTTGCTCAGGATACCTTCATAATAGCTGGATTAGTTCATTAGTGACCCTTGAGTATACTGTAAAAATGATCTCTGCCCATCTCTCCTGAATTCATCTTATTCACATGGATATTATGACTTGAGACATTTTCAAAAATGCCTTTTTGAAATCTTCATATACTTATTTGGTCACATTTCTGATCTACTGCTGCTATTCTTTGTTGTTGTTTTATTCACAGAAGGAAGTACAGTTTCTCAGTGAATTTTTACCTGCTCCTAGTAAGTGTTACTTCTTTCAGAGTACTTACTACATACCACCCACTTAATCAGTTCTTGACTTTTGTTTTGCTGTCCAGTCTATGATTGATATAATTTCCTTTATTTTCCTTTTTGAAAGATAAGACAGCTGTCTTAATCTTTTATTTTATAACTGCTTTATTGAGATATGATTCAGATATTTTACAGTTTATTCATTCAGTGTGTGACAATTCAGTGGCTTTTAATGTACTCACTGGTGTATGTGACTAGAACATTTTCTAGAACATTTTCATCACCTCAGAATCTCTGTATTGTTTAGTTCTCATTTTCCTATTTCCCACCCCTCCTCCCCCTTGGCTCTAAGCAACCACTAATCTCTTGTCTTTATATGCTTTTCATCTTTAGCACTTACCTTCTATAGGGTTTCTCAGATAAGAAGAGTTTTAAGTATTTCTCCAAGTCTCTAGATGTGATGTTCATCTAGTTGGGAACCAGAAATTAGTCATTTAGAGCAACTAGATGCATTCTTTTTTTTTTTTATTTTTTTTTATTTATTTTTTTATTATTTATTTATAATAGTCATACAGAGAGAGAGAGAGAGAGAGAGGCAGAGACACAGGCAGAGGGAGAAGCAGGCTCCATGCACCGGGAGCCTGACGTGGGATTCAATCCCGGGTCTCCAGGATCGCGCCCTGGGCCAAAGGCAGGCGCCAAACCGCTGCGCCACCCAGGGATCCCTAGATGCATTCTTATGATCACTTTCTTTATCTTAAATTTGTTTGACCTTTTCTGATCTGGATATTATTTTTCTCAGTTTATTCACTGAACACATATTTGAATACCTTCTATAAGCAAAGCTTTATGCTTTTTTTTTAAAGCTTTATGCTTTATTATGAATGACCTAGATTCTGCTCTCATGAAGTTTGTCTAGAAAAACTTTCCCATTCCTAAATATAATTGTCAACAAATGTTTTAAAAATGTGTGTGAAGTATCTCCCTATGGTGCCAGGGCTGAAAAAGGGAATAATTCTTTCTGACAGGATTCCTGGTGTTACTGGCATGAGGCTTTTGTGAAAATGAGACTATGCAACAGTATGTTAAATGCATAGTAACAAATAAAATATCATGGGGATGAAGTAAAGTTAATATTCAGCAACCTGTCAAGGCCTAGAGGTTATCAGACTCTACAAAAGACATCAATTTTGAAAGTTAACTGAATTCAGTAGGTAAATATGACAAGTACAAGGAAGAATGTATTTTAAAATATTGAGAATTTTTAAAAATAACATTGTTCAAACTTATTTAGTATGGCTAAAATATCGAGTTTAATAGAGAGCTTAGCAGGAGATGAAGTGGGTTGATGTTCTGTCCTTTGATGGCTTTGAATGTATTGCAAGGGAGTTTTGGAATTTTTTTGCTGGCATTAAGTTTTTGAAGAGGTTGATAATATGATCAAGTCTTTACCATATTTTAGACAGTAAAGTGGTAGCTAGATTTTCAGAAAACCATTGTTAGGGAACTTTAATGTTAGAAATAATTATAGCATGAACAGTATAGATGAGATGTTAGAATACTCTATCTAGTAGCACAGGGAATGAGAGGAAGTTGAAGTTCAACTGGCAGTAGAATAGGATAGTTTTTCTTTTCAACATTTATTTATGGTGCTAATACTGAAAAAGGAGTCAAAAATCACTGAGCTTTCTATTGTAAAAGGTAAGGCACTCTGGAAAAGTAAAGGGTTTGGGTAGGAATGATAATGAGTTCAATTTTATATTATTTGTGAGACTTTAATGTGAACTGGCAATATATATTTGAGACTTATAAACTAAGCAAGGACTTTTAATGTATATTTGGAAATTATCCACATGGAGATGTTTAGAGAAAAAAAAAAACATGTATTGTCTAGGGAAAGGGTACAGGCAAAGAAAAGAAAAGGATTAAAGACAAAATGGTGGCAAAGAGGGCATGCCTCTGGATGAACCAATGAATAGACTGGAAATGTGGAAAATTGGGAAAGTTCAGTATTATGAAAAACAGGATGTGGCAGGGAGGGCTGGGATTATGTACAGGTATTAAGTTAGATAAGAGCTGGTGTAAGGTATTTAAAAATTGCTTACAAGTTATGTAGAGGATTGTATAATATAGGTCCTTGATGTTGAGTATTTATAAATGGAATGGATATGTGGAACTCTTCTCGATCGTTTTTTTAAGGCTTTTTAAAGAGCATTTTTAGGTTCACAGCAAAAATGAGGAAGATACAGAGATCTTCCATATACCCTCTGCCCCCATACATGCATAGCCTCCCTCATTATCAGTATCCCCCACTGACTGATACATTTACTATAATCAGTTGACACATCCTTATTGCTCAAAGGCCATAGTTTACATTAGGGTTCACTCTTGGTGTTGTACATTCATTGGGTTTGGACAAATGTGTAATGACATAATACCTTCCATTATAGTATCATTCAGAGTATTTTCACACACACACACACACACACACACACACACACACACACAAGATCCTGTGTACTTTGGTTCCCTCCCTAATCCTAATCTCTGGCCGAATCCCTGGCCATAGAGTTTTAATATGTAAAATAAAAGGGATTACTTGGGTTTAAGAACATAAGATTTTAAAATTCTTATACTGATGGAAGAATTTTTTAACCCATGTATTTGCAGTTCTTAAATGAAAGTATTAGCAGCAGCGGTGTCTAATTTTTCTGTCTCTTTGCTTTTGCCACAGATAATTGGCCTTTTGAATGTTTTCACACCACAGAAATCCCTAGAAGAATTTCAAGATGTGTAAGTGTGATAATTAAAATTTTATGTTGATACATTATTCTTATATTATTGCTGTACACTTTAGCTGTCATCTTTTTTCATCCATGAAGTTACATAGTCATGGAGCTCATGGACGCAAATCTTTGCCAAGTGATTCAGATGGAACTAGATCATGAAAGAATGTCCTACCTTCTCTATCAGATGCTGTGTGGAATCAAGCACCTTCACTCTGCTGGAATTATTCATCGGGTTAGTAGAAAAAAACTATCATCATATATTTTTTTTAATGATTGAGGTGAATTCACCTAACATAAAAATAACCATCTTTTAAAGGGTTCAATTCAATTGACATTTGTACATTCACAACATTGTACAACCACCACTGATATAAAATTTCAAAATATTTTCATTGCCCCCAAAAAACTTTATACACATTAAGCAGTCAGTCGCCATCTCTCTTTGTCCCCAGCCCCTGGCCTTACCAGTCTGCTTTCTGTGTCTATGGATTTATCTCTTATGGATATTTCATATAAATGGAATCATATAAATGTACCCTTGTGTGTTTAGTTTTTTTAACTTAGCATTGTGTTGTCAATCGCATTCAAGTTGCATGTATCAATAGTTCATTCCTAATTTTTAGTGTTTGCAAATAGTGCTGCTGTGAACAGTCATGTACAAGTATTTGTCTGAGTTTCTATTTTGAATTCTTTTGGGTATCTTCCTAGGATTGGGTCCTATGGTAATTGTATATTTAACTTTTAGAAGAACTACCAAACTCTTAACAGTGGCCTATATCATTTTACATTCCTAGCAGCAACGTGTGAAGGTTCTGATTTTGCCACATCTTTGTTAATACTTTTATTTTAACGATCCTAATGAGTACAAAGTGGTATCTCCGTGTGATTTGCATATCCCTAATGACTAAAGATCTTGAATGTTTTCATATGCCTGTTGGTCATTTGTATATCTTCTTGAGAGAAGTGTCCGTTCAAGCCCTTTGCCCATTGTCCTAATGGTGTTGTTTGTCTTTTCATTGTTGAGTTATAAGTTCTTTCTCTGGATACCAGTTACTAGACCCTTTTCAGATAAGTGATTTGTAAATATTTTCTCCCACTTTATATATTTTCACTTTCTTGATATCTTTTGATGTACAAAAGTTTTTTATTTTCATGAAATCAAAGTATCAGAATTATGTGGAACTACTCTAAGAACAGAGGCATAGACCAATGGAATAGAACTAAGAGTCCAGAAATAAAATCACATTGTCTGTGGCCAACTGATTTTCAGCAAGGG
The DNA here is from genome assembly GCF_018345385.1 of Vulpes lagopus. Lineage (NCBI taxonomy): Eukaryota > Metazoa > Chordata > Mammalia > Carnivora > Canidae > Vulpes > Vulpes lagopus. The sequence continues at coordinate 40,952,449 of NC_054825.1, read as the reverse complement.
TGCCAAAGATCATTCAAATGGGAAAAAATAAGTGTTTTAAAACATGGGGCTGGGTTTCCACAATCAGAAGATTGAATTTGGACTCTTCCTTCACATCGTACACGAAAATTAACTCAAAATGGGTCAATGACCTAAACATAAGTGTTAAAACTATAAAACTCTTAAAATATAAGGGTAAATACAAGGATTTGTATTAATGATTTAACAAGGAATTCTTACAGGGGGTACCAAAAAGCACAATCAACCAAAGAAAAATAGATAATACTGTAGCTTTGTAGTAAGTTTGGAAAATGGGAGAATGTGAGCCCTCTAACTTTATTCTTCTTTTTAAATATTGTTTTGACTATTCAGGTCCCTGAGACTCCATGTGGATTTGAGTATCAGCTTTTCCATTTCTGCAGAAAGGCCATTGGAATTTTAATAAAGATCTCATTCATTGAATCTGTAGATTGCTTGGTTTTGTCTTCTTAACTATATTTATTATTCCAATTCACAGACACCGGATGAATGTCTTTCCATTTGCTTAGGTTGTCTTAGCCTCCTTGGGCCAGCATAACAAAATAACACACTCAGCAGTTTAACCACAGCTGTGAAATTGCCCTCTGAGTTCTGCTTTTTCTGTATTCCCTAAATTTTTGTATGTTGTGATTTCATTTTCACTCAAAGTATCTTTTCATTTTCCTTGTGAATTGTTCTTTGCCCCATTGGTTGTTTGATAGTATGCTGTTTAATTTCCACAAATTTGTGGATTTTCCAGTTTTCCTTTTTTCTTTGTAGCTTCTTTGTAGATTTGTAGCTTCCTTCCATTGTGATCAGAGAAGATATATTGTATGATTTCTGTCTTTTAAAATTTATTGAGATTGTTCTTTCTCCTAACATGTGGTCTATTTTGAAGAATATTCCATATGCACTTGAGAAAAATATGTATTCTGTTTTTGGAGGGAGTATTCTGTATCTGTCTGTTACATCTAGTTGGTTTATAGTGTTGTCCACATTCCTTATTTCCTTACTGATCTTCTGTTTAGTTGCTTTGTCCCTTAATGAAAGTGAGGTATAGATGTCTTTAACTATTACTGTATAATGGTTTCTCCCTTTGGTTTTGTCTTCTTGTATTTTGGGGCTTTGTTGTTTATAGTTGCTATATCTTCTTTTTTTTTTTAAGATTTTATTTATTTTTTAATTTGAGAGAGGGAGGGAGAAAATGAGCAGGGAAGAGGATCAGAGGGAGAAGTAGACTCTGCTGAATAGGGAGCCTGACGTGGGACTTGATCATGACATGAGCTGCCGGCATACACTTAGCTGACTGAACCACCCAGGTGCCCCAGTTGCTAGATCTTCTTGATGGATTGATCTTCTTATTAATATTTATTGTTCTCCTTTGCCCCATTTTTTTTTAAGTTTTAAGTAATCTCTACACACAGTGTGGGACTTGAACTCACGACCCAGGGATGAAGAGTCACAAGCTCTTCTCCCTGAGCCAGCCAGATGGTTCCCCTTGTAGCAGTTTTTGACCAATACTCTTTATTTTGTCTAATATTAGGTTTTCTATCCCACCTCTCTTTTGGTTTCTATTGGCTTGAAATATCTTTTTCCGTTCTTTCAATTTGTCCCTTTGAATCTAAAGTGAGTTTTGTAGAGTTTCTAATAGGATCATGTTTGTTTTATCCCTTCTACTATTCTCTAGCTATCTACATTCAGGCAGTTATTGATAAGGAAGAATTTACTTCTGCCATCATGCTATTTGTTTTCTGATATATCATATCTGTGTTCCTTAGTCCCTCCATTGCTTTTTTGAATGTGTTTAATTGCTTCTTGTGCAGTGTGCCATTTGATTCTTTCCACATTTCTTTTTCTGTATATTTTTCACTCATTTTCTTGAAGGTAACCATTGGGATTGCAATTAATCTCTTCAGTTTACAACAGAATCTATTTTGAATTATTACCACCTTATCTTCAATAGTACACAAAAACTCTATGACTCTATACAATCTATTCTTCCCCCATTATGTTATAGTTGTCACAAATTACATATTTATGCACTGTGTGCCCAATAAGATAGATAATGTAATTATTTAATACATTTGTCTTTTAAATTGTATTGAGAAAAAAAATAGAAATTAGGAGCCCAAAACACAGTAATACTGACCCTTGTGTTTACCCACGCAATTATTACCTTTACTAGTGTTATTTCTTCCTACAGCTTCAGTTTACTGTTTAGTGTCTTTTTATTTCTACCTGAAGGACTACTTTATAGGGCAGTTATAACCACCAATAAATTCCCATAGCTTTGATTTGTCTCAGAGTGTCTTAAATATCACCTTCACTTTTGAAGGGTAATTTGCTAGATGTAGAGTTTTTGTTTGGATTTTTTTTTTTTCTTTCAGCAGTTTAAATGTATCTTTATACTGCCTTTTGGCCTGTATGATTTCTTTTGAGATACCAATTGTTAATGTCATTAAGGATCTCTTATAAATGACAGGTTGCTTTTCTAGATTCTTAAGATTCTCTTTTTGTCTTTGGTTTTCAACAGTTTGATTATAATATGTCTCAGTGCAGATCTCTGCTTTTATCCTTGGAATTCATTGAGCAGCTTGAATGTGTCTTTCATTAAATTTGGAAGTTTACAGTCATTATTTTTTCTGCCCCTTTTCTTTTTCCCCTTATTTGGGACTTCCATTATGCATATGTTGTATACTTGATGGTGTGCTGCGTCTTGTTTTCAACATTAATATTTTGTCACAAGCAGAATGGCAGAATTCATTTGCTTTGCAGTGTGTTTGAGAAATGCCCCCTGTCTAGCCCAAGACCAGAGTCCCACAGTGAGAATGCAGGCTGCTTTCTGCAAGACCCTCCTACCCAGCCAGGAAGATGAGTGAGACAAGGGCTAGTAAAAACACCACATAACTTTCCTGTTGTTTTAAGTTACTTTTTTCTTGATTCTGTATTTACTTGGTTGTTGTGAACATTTGATTATTTTCCAGATTTCTGAAAAAGTTTATTCTGATCCATTTTGTTCTGCTTTTTGGTGTTTCTGTGAAGCTATCTACTCTTCTATTTTGCTAACATCACTGCCTTTAATCATATTTATAAATCACTGATTTATATGGAGTAGTATAAGCTTAGTTTTGCTCTGAAATGAAGTGGTATATAAAATATCCTATCATTACCAATTTTATAAAATTGAATATTCAGGGGTGCCTGGGTGGCTCAGTAGGTTGGGCATCTGTCCTCCTCTGGGGTCATGATCCCAGGGTCCTGGGATTGAGCCCCACAATGGGCTCCCTGCTCAGCAGGGAGCCTGCTTCTCCCTCAGCCTCTGCATGCCACTCCCTCTGCTTGTGCTCACTCTTTCTCTCTTGTTCTGTCAAATAAGTAAATAAAATATTTTAAAAAATAAAAGTGGGTGCTCATCAGAGTTATGTTTCTCATATTCAGAAATAGTTTATATTTCTGTATTCTGTGTTTTAACTGTTTTAGTGACATATAATTCACATACCATACAGTTTATAAAGTGTATAATTATATTCAAAGGTTGTACAGTCGTCACCACCAAATATTTTTAGAACATTTTCACCCTTCTTAAAGAAATCCTCTACTTGTTAGCCTTCAATTCCTGTCATTCCCCCAGCCCTCCACAACTACTAACCTACATTCTATCTCCATATACTTGCCTGTTCTGAATATTTCATATAAGTGGAGCTATATATATGATGTGATCTCTTGTGTCTATAATTTCTTTTCCCTAACATAATGTTCTCAAAGTTCATCTATTTACCATGTATCAGTACTTTGTTTCTTTTTTCTCTTCTCTTCTTCTTCTTCTTTTTTTTTTTTTTTGGCCAAATAATAGTTCACACTATGGTTGTATACTATATTTTGTTTATCCATTCATCACTTGAGGGACATTTGGGTTAACCATTAACCATTTTTTGGATATCATGAGCAATGATAAACATAAATGTGTGTGCAAGTTTTTGTGTGAACATGTGTTTTTGCCTTTTAGTTGTAATTCTAGCTTGTTCTTTGAAAAGTGTAGCATCTAATTTGAGAGAAATTTCTTGAAAAGTTTTCAATTCAGTGAAATTATATCTTTGAACTACCTTGTGTCAAATAACCTAACTCAAAATGAATATATAGATTTGTGTTCAAATTAACTATTTTAAGACAATTATGTCTGTGAGACATTTAGGCTTATTCTTAGTTCTATCATTCTAACTGAATTGCTTTGTATATTGCATATGCAGCTGCTATAATGTTATATCTAATGCCATCTTTAGGCAACATAAGAGAAATCATTTAACACGGGAGAGTATATTATCTTCCTCATCCCATATTCATATATTGTGTGAGGCAAATGAGTTAAACTTGTAGGTTTTATTTTTGTTTTTTTCTTTTGCCCTGTGGACCAGGACAGTAATCTGCCACCATGGAAGTTAATTCTTCCATATAGAAAGTCTTCAGATCAATGGGTAAAACAGAAACCATAAACTACATGATGGAAGATAAGAAACAAAAGAAATAGCAAGAAACATAAAAGAGGAACATTATAGAAGACCAATATATAACAGAATGAGTAAAGGGATTAACCTCTTAATGAACAAAGGTCAGATTTTGACACACAGAGCCACTGACAACTACTATGTATTTTTAGTAATACAAACAATTGTAGCTAGCTTCCAAAGGATGAAAGCAAAAGTATTGGCAAAGATGTAGTGGGAAAACAAAACATGAGAACAAGGATAACTCTGTTTAATCAGATGAATTGAATACGGTGGGGCCAGGGAGAAAATATCTCAATAATTTTGTGAGGAAAAAGGGTATAATCCACCTATTTGGATAAGTAACTGTCAAGAACTTTATACATGTAGTGAATAAATTACAATACACAAAACTTAAACTGTGGAAAATAAAAGAATTCTACAAACACAATAGTAATGGGATATTTTAACATACTCCCTTAGTTGGCTAGATAAGTTGTAAAAATACAGTACAGTTATAGAAAACTTACATAATTAATTTGAACTAATAATTAGCTCAAATGATCTGTTTCCTGTGGAGAAGAATATGCCTTTATCTTAGGTCAGGCTCTCTGGGAAACAGTACCTAGGGTGGGGATATACATGTAAGAAGTTTGTTGGGGAGTCTTCTCAGGATCAACATCTTTAAGGGAGTAAAGGAAGTAAAACTGGACAGAGGGAGGAATTGAAATGGGTGCAATCACTCCAGGGGATTCACCTGGTGACAACTGGATTTGTGCTTTGGGGAGCAGCATGACGTTGGAAAAGGTGGCTTTCTGTGGCTGAAGGCAATTCCTGGAGAGAGATTTGCTGAAAACTCAGCACCAACACTGCTAGCAGCTGGAAGGGATCCTGAACCAGGGACCCACTATAGGACCTCTGGTGCCACTTGTTCTCACTTCCTTCATCATGTAAGTTCTGGAAACTCTTCCTCCAGGATTTTATTTGATGTTTACTCCTTGAGTAACAAGGAACTTAAAAGGAGTTTAATGGGATAAACTACAGCACCTACTCCTGTAGCTGGTCTTGAGGCCACAAATGATACTCATCTCTCTGCTCTACTACTAGTTAATTTCTAAACCCTTCACCCCAGCCTAATACCTCTGCTGGTGTAAAATCGTTTTCTTGGTAAAATAACCTGAACTTCATCCCTTAGGGTTTCAGTACAAGTCAGGGTAGGGAATGGGGTTCCAGATAGTCACTCAGAGACCCAAGCTGAATGTGGTTCTACCATTTGCATAGTTGCGGGTCAAGAGAAGAGAAAACCTGGTGGTGTGTCCTGGCTCTTCTATGCTTTGGCTTGGAAGTGACACACGTCATTAATGCTCTGAAGCCTGTTGGCAGAACAGGTCTTAATGTTCTTCATGTCCTATTATAACGGACAGGGAAATGTAGAGAGGCAGACTTCAAAATGGTGGTGAACGTTAGTCTCTGCCACAGTCTACCCTTCTGGTTATCAAACACTTCTTTGCTCCCTTTGTTCCACACCTAGTACACTCACCCCCTGCTTAGGGTAGATAACCTAAAGTCCTAGTCTATCAAGGCATTTATTTCCCAACTGATACATGGTAATCTCTATGTCAGATCCTGTAAACAGTCCTATTTGGGAAATTGAAAAGTTTAGTTATTGGTTATTTGTAATTTGAAATTCTCTTGAGCCAGGGTAGCTGGATGGCGCAGTCAGTTAAATATCTGACTCTGGTTTCAGCTCAGGTCATGATCTCAGCATCATGAGATTAGTCCCTATGTTGTGCTTCATGCTGGGCATGGAGTCTGCTTAAGACTATACCCCACCCCACGCTTGCTTGCTTGCTCTTTCTTCCTTTCTCTCTCTCAAATAAATCTTTAAAATTATTGAGAAAGAAAGAAATTAATTCTGTTGGCAGATGCTGTGAGTGTAGCCTCCCTTGGGGATGGGGAATATTCCTTGTTTAGCCCCTGAATCTCATTTCTGCAAGGAATGGTCTGTTCACTGTTCTTAGTGGTTTTCTGTGAAGAATCTTTAATTCTACTATTTTTTATTCTACTATCCTTTTGAATATATTTGAAGTGCTTATTGGAAAATGTGTTCTTCTTGGGGGCTACTCAGCTTTCTCAGCTTCCTATCAAAGATGGGGGGCCCAACTGTCAATTTTAAGGCAGTCCTTCTCAACCTGGACACTGTTGATGTTTTGGATGAACAATTCTTTGTTTTGAGGATCTGTTCTGTACGTTGTAGAATGTTGAGCACATTCCTGGCCTCTACCCAGTAGATGCCACCAGTATTCCCTAATTGTGACAACCAAAAATATCTCCAAACACTGCCAACTATCCCCTGGGGCCAAAATTGCCCTGAATTGAGAATCACTGTTTTTAGGCTAGAAAAGTCACAACTAATGGAGTTTCTTTATAGTATAGCTCTCTCAGAAACTTTGGAGACTTCTTTTTAATTACAGTTCTTTTTCAGAGCACATTTGTTAGTCACTGGCTTTATATTCTTCGGCTTAATGTCTACTTTTAAACTCTCAGGCTTCTGTTGGCAAGTCTAAGGCATTTTCATCAACCAAAAGAATTTACATCTCTTTCCTTCAAGGGTTTTCAGAAGTATTATGTGGGAATGATGCATGAAAAAAATAATCCAAGGTATTGGTGGCTTAATCTGCATTTATTGCTTGCTCAGGCATCTACAGGTTGGTTGTGTGGCACTGCTCCAGATCATGGGGTCAGATTCAGAATATGTTCAGGTTCAGGTTTCAGCATCCAGGCTGAAGGAATGCCTCCCAGGGGCACATCCTTTTCTTTTGGCGAAAGAGAGGAGCAAGAGCCAAACTAAATCAAGCATATTTAAAACTTCTTTTCAGATTTGTAGAACATCATATTCCCTCACATTTCATTGCCTAAACAAGTCATCTGTCAAGGCTCATTAATAAGATACAGGAGTACAGATAGTCCCCTACTTAAAGTTCAACCGAACTTTTCAACTTTACAATGGTGTGAGAAGTGATATACATTCATTAGAAACCATACTTTGATTTTGATCTTTTCCTGGGTTAGCAGTATGTGGTAAGACAACTCTCTTGTGATGGCTGGGCAGCAGCACTGAACTGCAGCTCCCCCTTAGCCATGCAGTCACAGAGGTAAACAACTGCTACACTTACAAGTATTCTATAGCCATACAGTCATTCTGATTTTCACTTTGAGTATGCTACTCAGTAAATTACATGAGATATTACAATACTTTATTATAAAATAGGCAAAATCAGATGATTTTTGCCCAATCATAAGCTCAGGTAGGTGTTCTGAGCTTAGGCTAGCCTAAGCAATGATGTTTGGTAGGTTAGATGTATGAAAGCATTTTCAACTTATGACGGTTTATTGGGACATAACCCCATCATGAAGTCAAGGAAGATGGATACACTGGGTTGGAAGAGGGAGAGATTTACTGGACAATCTTGCCTTTTTTTTTTTTTTTTTTTAAGGGCTTAAAGTAAAGTTTAGCTTTTCTAGAGAGACAGGTCCTGAAATTCTAGATTCTGGTTCTCTTTCATTTCTGTTTTTAAAGTGACCAATTCTTTCAAATGCATCCAGTAGCTACCAACACACACTACTTGAGTTTTGCTTTCCAATCTCTTGTAGAGCAGGGGTTAGCAAACTTTTTCTATAAAGGCTTAGTAATATTTTAGGCTTTGGAGGTGACAGAGTCTGTCTTATAGCTATTTAACTGCCACTGTAACACAGAAGCAGCTTCATACAGTAGGTAATTGAATGGGCAGGACTAATAAAACTTTCTTTGTAAAAACAGGTCTTAATTTGTCAACCTTGAGCTTCAGATTCATTGTGCAAGTGCAGTGCCTTCCAAATTATTGCTAGTGGCAGTATCATGAGATAAATGTATTGCTGTTGTATAACCTGGATCACCTTTCCAACCTCTGATATTCTCTGCTACCCGCTGCTCATACTGATAAGCTGTGATCCTGTGTTTAAAATTATAACACCTCACTTCTGGCACTAATTTCAGTGTTAGGATAGACTAATATAAAGGAAAAACATTTCTGTATGTCTCCTTTACTCTTAAATTATTATATCTGACACCAAATATGTAGTAGCTTTTCCCACACCAAACAAGTCTCAGATTATCTGGACACCAGCTGGGTATCTTGTAATTCAACTAAATCTTGATATTATCAGATCCAACAGGTTAAAGGGATCAGTCCTACAAGTGCTTGGCTGTTTAAATGCCAGTCACAAATTCAGGTTACCTGTGGTTCTGACTTCCTGGCTATAATTCAGAGGTCCCTCCCTCCTCAGGCTCAATTAATTTGCTATAGTGGCTCACAGAACTCAACAAGAGGTTTTACTTACTGGATTGCCAGTTTATTACAAAAGACATAGCTCAGAAATAGCCAGATGGATAGATGTATTGGGCAAGGTATATGGGAAGAGTAACAGTTTCCATGCCCTTTTTGGATGCAATTCCTCATGTTCACAAATTCTCCTTACCAGTCCTTTTGTTTTTTTATGGAGACTTCATTACATGCCAAGTTTGATTAAATCATTGGCCTTTGATGATTGAACTCCATCTTTAGTCCTCTTCCCTCCCTGGAGGTTTGGGGTGGGAAATGCTGAAAGTTCCAACCCTCTAATTACTTTATTGTTTCCCCTGACAACCAGCTCCCATCCTCTGGAACTTTCCAAAGTCACCTCATTAACTTAAACTTAGGTATGATTGAAAGGCACTTTTTTTTTAATTTTTATTTTTTTAAGAAAAAGCACGAGTGGAAGGGAGGGGAACAGAGGGAGAGAAAGAGAGAGAGAATCTTAAGCATGCTTAAGCATGCTGGGCATGGAGCCAGACACCTGGAGCTTAGTCTCATGACCCCTGAGATCATGACCTAAGCCAAAATCATGAGTCCATGCTCAACTGAGCCATACAGATGCCCCCAAAATGCACTTCTTATGAAAAACAAAAGGCTCTCCTTTCTCCTTATTGCTCTTATCTCTTAGGTAATTCTAAGAGTTTTAAGAACTCTCTGCCAGTAATTAGGCCAAAGACCAAATATGTATTTCTTTTTTTAAAAATTTTTTTATTTATTATAGTCAGAGAGAGAGAGAGAGAGAGGCAGAGACACAGGCAGAGGGAGAAGCAGGCCCCATGCACCGGGAGCCTGACGTGGGACTCGATCCCGGGTCTCCAGGATCGCGCCCTGGGCCAAAGGCAGGCTCCAAACCGCTGCGCCACCCAGGGATCCCCAAATATGTATTTCTTATTATAAATCACAGTGTTACAACTAGGCTTTGCCAAGGTAACAGATAAACCCTGAATTCTTAGTAGCTTAACACAACCAATGTTTATTTTCCATAATACATGTCCAGGACAGGTCATGGTGGGGTAAGGACTTTGTCTTACATTAGGTGCTCAGCAACCTCAGTAGTCTGACAGAGGGTCTACTATCTGGAATGATAACTAATCAACAAAGCAGGGGAAGAGACAACAGGATGTTGTGCAGTGGCCCTTCTCTTCTTTGCTCCCACTCCCATCCTGTTGACTAGAACTAATCACAGTTAGGTCTTGCCTGTAAAGAGGCTGAAAAAATTGGGGGGCAAAGTTGGAATATTAGGTTACTTCTACTACTTCTGCCATAAATTTATACAAATTCACTTACTCTTCTCATACATAGTTTGAAACAGTGTTACATCTAGAAAGGTATAGATTCATATACAAGGTTGAATTTCAGGTAATATTCTTTGAGGCATTTTTTTAACTTTTTTCTTGATAAAAAATATTTCTTAAATTGTATTTTGCTCTTAATCTTTCCAAAATAAAGTGTTTTAAGGTTGGAATCTTATTGCTAAGCTAGAATGCAGTAGTATAAAGAGCCATTAATCTTTAACCATCATAGTAAACACTGAAGTAGTATCAAAGCTTACAATATGTAATTCTTGAACTAGCTCTGTTACTTTGCTGGGATAATGTATTTTGTAAATAGTATACCATTATGTTTACAGAATAGCAATAATGAAAATTTTCATCTTCTATTTCACTAAGCCTGTTGATCTCTATTTTTAATTTGATAAAACCCTTAGATTATATATCTTCTAAACCCATTCATGATCACCTATCAAAATAGGCTAAAGACAACATATGTGATTTTCTGGATATAGACATTACAAAAGTGTTCACACTTTTATAGCCTGTCTTTCAGGCTGCTTTTTTTCTTGTGTATTAATCACTGGTATTTTAATGTTATATACTGTTTGTCAGTGCCAGTAATGGAATATTTTTGTGGTGTGGACTTTCTGTGCTTGCTTTCTTTGGTTTCTTGGTTCATAATAAGATTCATCAGGGCTAACAGGCAAAGTGTGTTGGACTTGAAGTCATGAGTGTTTATGCTGCTGCCTTCCTTTTAATTATCATAGCACATAATTCCTAAAGGGTAGGATTAGGTAGAAAATTCTCACAAGGACATCATTTAGTAGCATCAACAGCAAGTAATTTTATGGATTAGTGGCACCAAGACAATGGTATCCTACTTCCATGGGCAGACAAAAATTTTATGAACAAATTTGTGTGATTTAAAGTGGGAATCTAGTGATAGAAAAGACTGATAATCATTTCAGTCCTTTAGAACTAAAAATCTGCCAGTTTGAAAGATAAAGGACATTTGCTTGGATTGACATGGAATAGCCCATTATTGACTCGTAATATCTATATAAAGCTTGTTGTGAATTTAAAATGAGATTTTTAAATTTTATTTTAGAGAGAGAGAGAGAGTGCAAGCTTCTGTGCTAGCAGGGAGAGGGAGAATCTCAAGCAGACTTCTGGCTGAGTATGGAGCCCAATGCAGGGCTTGATCCCAAGAAACTGAGATCATGACCTGGGTTGAAATCTAGAGTTGGACACTCAACCAACTGAGCCACTGGGGTATCCATAGAATGAGACTTCTTAAAATTTGGTCATTTATAAAGGCTAACTTATGATTCTCTTTCTTTTACTATAATAACTTTGAAATACCTTTCCAATTGTTTTTATTGCACTTGATTGAAAATTTCTAGCTAATTGTAATTTCTAGAAACTGAAAGATAAATTTCTCTAATACGTATGTATAGAGAAATACATAAGTGAAAAATGCCATCAGGCTAAATTCTCAAAATTGCCTGTTATGGTGAATTTGGGCAGTGATATTGATTATAATGAGAGACATTATAACAGTTATCATGAATTGTTTTTCAGGTGATCTAATGGACATGTGGATGGCTCAGTCGATTAAGCATTGACTCTTGATTTTGTCTCTGGTCATGATCTCAGGGTTGTGGGATGGAGCCTCATGTGGAGCTCTCCACAGAGCAGGGAGTCTGTTTCTAACTCTGTCTCCCTCTCCTTCTGCCCTACCCCCTGCTCACTCATAACTTCCTCTATCTCAAATAAATAAAATCTTTTTTAAAAAATTATTCTAATTAGCTTGTGAACTATAAAATTTTTGTATATACCATAGCAGTCATTTTTTGTTTTTATATTTTTAAGGACTTAAAGCCCAGTAATATAGTGGTAAAATCAGACTGCACTTTGAAGATTCTTGACTTTGGACTGGCCAGGACTGCAGGAACTAGTTTTATGATGACACCTTATGTAGTGACTCGCTACTACAGAGCACCTGAGGTCATCCTAGGGATGGGCTACAAAGAAAACGGTCAGCAAACACTATTTACTTGAAATACTGTTATTTGCTTTTGTTTATCAGATTGCTTATGTAAATATTTAAACTTAAGTGGATAGAGTTAAATGTATCACTGAAATGTTTATCACAAATTTGAAAGTAACTATAAATTTTGTCATAAATGTTTAGAAAAACTTGGGGCCCCTGTTTATTTAAATATAAGTACATAACCATCAATACTACAGCTAGACAAAGGATTTGTTGCTTTGGCTTCTGAAACAGAATATATGCCATTTGCTTGCCTGTAACTTGAAAATGAGTATTTCTAACAGGGGCTGAAGTATATGGTGGGCTGACAGTTCTTTAGTAATAATCCTACTTTGCATAAGTGATATTTGAACATACTTCCAACCTTTTGAAACTAAAGTTATAGCACCTAGTGTAGACTTCAAGAGCTATAGTGAGGCCATTTTGCAAAGCTGATGGATGATTAAAGTGATCTTTTAGAAGCAGTGCTTCATCAAAGCCTTGTGTCCACCCTAAAGAAATGTCATCATTTATATGTGCGTGTATTCAATTATAGATTTCAGCATTAGAATCAAGTTTGAAGGGACGCTTGGGTGGCTCAGCGGTTAAGCGTCTGCCTTCAGCCCAGGGCGTGATCCTGGAGTCCCAGTATCGAGTCCCACATTGGGCTCCCTGCATGGAGCCTGCTTCTCCCTCTGCCTATGTCTCTGCCTCTCTGTCTCTGTCTCTCATGAATAAATAAATAAATCTTTAAAAAAGCAAAAAAGAATCAAGGTTAAAGAAAATTAACAGGCATGTAGTTCATATACCTTTTAAAATGTTACATACATATATGTGTATATATACACATACGTGTAATTTAAGAATTTTGTTGAAACTCAGATTTTTAAGCTATAAATAAACCTATACCGGATGATTATGAGCTTAAACTATAGCTTTTAAAATGTGGCAATTTCATCCAAAATACTCCCTAGAATAAGACCTAGGGTACCTAAGGTGTGTTTTTTTGTTTTTGTTTTTGTTTTTGTTTTTAAGCAAGGAATCTGGAACAGAAGTTCACTTTGAATCAAGAAACTGTATTAATTCAGTCTTTAAGATTAATTTTTATAAAAGATGACGCTAAACTGAAGATTTTAGCTTAATTTCCTTTGCTTTTCTGAATTAATTAAAAACAAATACTTTGACTATTTATGATTATTCTTTTCTTTAACATGCTGTTCTGTTTCCATACTGTCTAAAATTGTTTTATATGTTAGACTTCACAGATTTAGATTTCGTATTAGACTCTTTTCTTTTGAGAAATGAGATTTCCAGTAACCAGCATGAAAATTGCTTTTGCATTTGTTGTAAAGCTGTCAATTGTCACAGATACTGTGTCACTCAATGTCCTATAAATGTGATCTTGGAGATAGTTTCCTACCAGAAATTAGCACCAATAGAAACTATCATATAAAGAATTGACATGCTTTCCTGTCTTAGGAATTTTGCAGATCACTTTATTGCCCTTTTTTGGCCTCAGGAAACAAAATCAAATGTAATGCTTGATCATGATAACATTAGTAATAAGGTTAGAACAAGAACTTCCTTCTTTTAGTGACACCCCACCCCCACTAGTTCTTTGACAACTTTATTTTGTCTTTTATTGCAAGCTACCATAAGGCTTTTTACAAACTGTGACATGATAACTATATTTAAACTGCCTAATAGATTAAGCAGTTAAACCGTTTAAAGCTAGTTTTGTTTGAATCAGGCATGCTCTATTTTGAGAAGTCTTCCCTAATCTAACCCAGGCAATATCTACTCTTGTGCTTGCAGCTTTTGAAATTTGTTTAAAAACATGTTTTTCTTAAGGCTACCTACATAAATTGTGTCCTGGATATTTAACTGAAGTTTACCATTCTTTAAAACCTATAGGGAAATTTTATTGTAGTAGTTTGTTTCCAAAAATAAAAACCCCAGAAAAAATGGTTTTCGGAACTGATTTATGAGTATTAACTTTCCTCTAAAATTGTATTCTTGAAAGGTGAATCATGAAGATTCATATGAATTCTAATAAATTTTAGAGAAACTTTAACTCAACAGGATTTCCAAAATTTATTCCCACCTTTGTTCCTAAGATTCCATAAGGAGCTGGTAGTCTCTTTATGAGTATATTGGAAAGTACAGACTTCTCATTTCACAAGTCCACCTATCTCTAACACTTATTTCTTTCCTCTTTCTTTTTTTGCCTGAAAAAGGACCTTGAAACTTCAAAAACAAATGCAAGTTTCTAAGGCTTTCTTTTTAAATTGCTCATTCTTCCCCTCTTCTATTAAACTGCAACCACCTTTATTTAATTGAAATATATAGTAGGCATGCAATATTATATTAGTTTCAAGTGTACATTGTAGTGATTCAGTGTTTATACACATACACACATATATGTATATATATATTTATATATAGTGAAGCAGTCATCACCATAATGAATCTACCTCCTCTCTTTTTTTTTTTTTTTTTTTTTTTTTTTACCAAATTTTCAAACCAAAGACATAAAATATCAGGATGTATTAGTGAAACAAGTGGAGATCCCCAAATTGCCCTTTTCTTTGTTTAGCTGATTCTTTTCAGCATCAATTGGATTTCCCATTAAAAGTTGATGGGAGTCAGGAAGTCAATAGGGAGACTCTTTGTAAATAATAAATCTGTGGGAACTTTCATATTATACCCAATTAAAACGAACTTCTTAAACCAAAGCAGTTTGGTTTTATGGGTTTAAAAACTTTAGATGGAAAACATAAAATATACTTCTTTTACTAAGGTTTTTTTCATTGATTATTTGTTCATTCTCTATGCACTTGTTCCGTTTGGAATAGTAGGGTAAATGTAGTATGACGTCAAGAAAACAAATGACTTTCATTTCAGAATAAAACATAGGACTTCTCAAATAAATTTACTCAGTTTGAAATCCAGTTTGAAAATTTCTGAAGAGCTTTTGATTAACTTTTTAACTGTAATTATTCATAGAAACGCATTCTTTCTGTTAAATATTTTAATATACTAGATTATTTCCGCTCATGCTTTTTCTTTTATTTGACTTAAAGAGAGAGTATAATGCACAGTTGAACCTCAAAATAGTATCAAGATTTTATTTAAATTTTGCTGCCTCATGTTCATTTTCAGCCTTATTTGCAAAGATGTGTTTGATTCTGTTTCATATTTTATAAACAAATTTATAGAGACAAATGTATAGGTTTTTCAGTTATGTGATTTCTGTGCATAGCTCTCGCTTTAAAATTAGATATGTAGTTAAAAGGCTACACTTCACATTTGCTTTTGTGAATCAAAGCCTTTTGAAAAATATTTTGTGTTTTAAATTATTCCATTAGCTAAAATTAAAATCACTTTTTTCTTTTTGTGATGTTTTGCAGTTTTTATATAATGCAGTCATTTATGCTTCTTTGATTTTAACGACCTTTTGCTTTGCTTTTCCTTCTTTTGTGCTGCAAACATATAGTGGATTTATGGTCTGTGGGGTGCATTATGGGAGAAATGGTTTGCCACAAAATCCTCTTTCCAGGAAGGGACTGTATCCTTGTGCTGCTGCAGCAGTTAAATTAGTTAGGTGATGAACTTCCTTCTGTTCTCTAATGAAAATAAATATGGCATATTCATATATATGGGTTTCTTTAAACAGATGTAAAGTTTGTGGCTGTTATAGTTCAAAAATTGTTGAGACAAGAAGCTGAAATATTTGTAGGCTGCATTTGGCAGTAGGACATACAGTCTCTGCTGGTAGTTAGAGCACATTCACTGTCACTCATTTTTATTTTATACTGCTTTCTATAATTTTAAAGTATACATGGTGTATGTGATTTTTTTTAATGTTTAAATTTTTTTTTAACCAAAATCTTTATGTTAATGTCATTGCATTTTGTTTTCAGTTGACATTTGGTCAGTTGGGTGCATCATGGGAGAAATGATCAAAGGTGGTGTTTTGTTCCCAGGTACAGATCGTATCCTTATCTTTGGCCTAAAATGTAGTTTCTAAAGGTCAAAATGTATGATAGCACTTTAACTTGGTCAGGTATAATGTATTTTGTCTCTCCCTAATAGTAAAATATTGTTAAACTACTCTTTCAAAATACCACCTGCTATTTGATATAGACTTTCCTTTCCCTCATTTATTAGTTTATATATAAGTTAATTCTTACAATTGCTAAGTGAATTACCCATAATTACTTGCTGGCTTTGAGTTGATTTATTTAACCTAAATCAAAATCATGGCTTGCATTAAAATTTCTAATAATTATACACTCGAGTGAGCCTAGAAGTACTTAGGACTTAATACAAATTTTGGAATTGTCTGTTGCTTCTGTTCATCCTTTTGTTTTGTTCCCCCAACCACCTCCTCTTTTGTTACTGTTCTGTATGTTTTGCATCTTTTTGGTTGTTGTCTCATTTTCAACATAACATACTGATTTTTTTCATCTGAGAATTTTAGCATAATAGTTTTATATGGTGGTGAGTAGATTTGGGTTCATTCTTTTTGTTCATCTGACTGATTTTAGTTTTATATTAATGGTGGGTGATCTGTTACTTGTTTATCAACTAGTAACTGAGAATTGTAGGAGGGAGAATGGGAAAAGCTATACTCCCTGGGCTAAGAAAGACTGAATTAGTCTGCAGAGAGGACTTGGAGTATGAAGACTAGGACGAAAAAGACCAGGGAATCATAACCTTAACAACTTATCAAAACACAGACTCATTTCTTAAGTTTCAGAGTTTTAAAAATATTTTAATTAAACATAAGCTAAACAAAGAATGACAAAAGAAAATGGCACTTTTGTTAAAGCCATTATTTTTATTGTTACTGGTTATTTTCTGTTAGTACAGAAAACGAAAGGACAGATTATAAGAAGTATTTCTTAACCTCCCAGAAATGCATTCACATTTTCTAAGTTAAAAGAAAAGACAGATTTTATATTCTAGAAATGTGTACAGTTTAAATTTAGAGTTCCTGTGGGTAGTAATTGTCGTTATTCCTTGAGTCACTTATCCTTTGTATTTAGAATTTGTGGGTTTAAGCTTCTCTTTCTATGGTAAAATCAGTATTAGTAGACATACGCACACACACACACACACACACACATACACACACACACACACACAAAATAAGGTTAACAAAGCTTATCTATTGATCCTTTCTATCTACAGTCATTGCCTTTTACAAGGTGGCTATAAGACAGAAAATTTATAACTGCCACATTCTTTCTTAGAATTTTTTAAATTGCCAATTTATTGTTATTTTAATATAGATATGGCTAATGTATTGAACATTAGTTACAGAGTATTTTTCTTAGCTACTTGATATTAGATATTGATCAGTGGAATAAAGTTATTGAACAGCTTGGAACACCATGCCCTGAATTCATGAAGAAACTACAGCCAACAGTAAGGACTTATGTTGAAAACAGACCTAAATATGCTGGATATAGCTTTGAGAAACTCTTCCCCGATGTACTGTTCCCAGCTGACTCAGAACACAACAAACTTAAAGGTACTTTTTATAAATATGTATATTTATTCAGTTTTGGGATGTGTGTGTATGTATGTTCTTAAGGGATAAAACGCAGCGTTATCTCTGAGTGGTGGAACAAAGTGAAAGGTTTGAGTTAATTTTTTTTGTTATTTTATTTTTTTAATCCTGTATATAACCTGATTTTATAGTAAAATCTTTTTTTTAAAACATACATTTTCAATAAATGAAAATTACAATAATGAAAGTTATAATAATTTAAAAACTTTCGTTAGATACATATACATTAACATCATTATTTTTACAGCCAGTCAGGCAAGGGATTTGTTATCCAAAATGCTGGTAATTGATGCATCTAAAAGGATCTCTGTAGATGAAGCTCTCCAGCACCCATATATCAATGTCTGGTATGATCCTTCTGAAGCAGAAGCTGTAAGTTCTTTTCTTAATGTTTGAAGACTATACTGAATTAAAGTTAGGCTTGGAGGAGACTTTAATTTTAAATAAAAATAACATATTTTTTGTTTTTTGCATGACTAGTATCTTAAATTAATGATCATATCCAAGCACCCCACACACAAAGTTACATCCCACTATTTCTTTCCTTTTAGCCTTGGTACGTGATGCTAGGACGTTGAACACTTTGGGAAAACATTCTAACTAGTTACAAGACAAACTATTCTGTCCAGAGCATAGCACACTTGTGTGATGTAAATAAAATAGGACAGTTTCAAAAACTAGAAGAAAAGAAAAAGATGGTTAAACATCTTTTTTCCTGTCGTGAAAGTGTCATCCAAAACTAGTCTCTCTACATAAGAAGGTTGTTTATGATTGATCAGTGTTTGTCTAATGATGTATTTTTGAAAATCTCTGTCTGGCTAATAATTCAGATAATTTATAAGGAATTTATATACTCTCAATAAACTGAATTATTGTTGCATTGTGTTTTTCAGCCACCACCAAAGATACCTGACAAGCAGTTAGATGAAAGGGAACATACAATAGAAGAGTGGAAAGGTAACATTCACCAGATTCTTAGAGATGAAGCTGGAAGAGCTTCTGGATCTTTATGTTGATTTATTCATGTTAAGGAAATTAAAGATACTTTCTATTATTCATAACTGATATTTGGTAAAAAGATTATTAGTATTTTTACAGAAATAGAAAGTTTTCTGTCCCTGACTTAATCTGAATCTCTCAGGTTCCCACCCCGACATATTGATGCTTTCTGGAATTTTTATGCTCTTTCATAGTGTATAGATGTACAAACTTGTGTTTGATGTCTCTCTCTTTTCCTCTCCCACCCTGTTTTAGTCACAAATGGTTGTATACTGTGCACACTTGCTTTGTTGATATAATCATTTATCTTTGAGATGTCTTACTCCACGTATCTAGCTCATTTGGTTTAATAGCTGGTTAGTGTTCTGTTGTATGGCTGCGTCACAACTTCTGTATCTAACTCCTTCTTGAAGAGCTTTAAGTTGTGTCCAGTCTGTTGTTGTTACAGACAACTCCACAGTCTTCTTGTATACATGTGAGAACATCCCTGTAAGAAAAATCCTACAAGGAGATTTGCTGGGCCAAAGGATATTTTTCAAGTATTTCCAAAATTACTCTCCAAAGAAATTATAGCAGTTTACACTTCTGTCAGCACGGTTTAGGAATGTCTATTTTACCCCCACCTTCACTAACAGAGTGAGTTAATTTTTAATCTTTGCAAATCTAATATAGTAGTTTTACTTTGTGAATGTGGGTAAACATTAATAATGCACTGATTGTCTTAGAAATGTTAAAATATTTCTTTTTAAAAAAGATTCACTGGATCATTGGGGCTGGACAATTTTTAGATTCTGTTTACTTCCATTTCTGTTGTCATTTAGTAACTTGACCACTTTTGTAGCTATGTGACTTTGGGCAACTCACTTGGCCCCTTCTTTACCTGATCTTAAAATGGAGACAGAAGACCTATTATTAAGAGATTACATATATAAATAGTTGGAAAGGCTAAAGGCAGTGAGTGGGGAGATATAAACTTGAACAGATCCATCTGTAAATTTGGGGTGCACCTGGGTGGTTCATTCAGAAGCATCTGTTGGCTCAGGTCATGATCCTCAGGGTCCTGAGATCAAGCCCCAAGTCGGGCTCCTTGCCTGGAGAGGAGTCTGCTTCTTCCTCTCCCTCTGACCCTCCCCTTGCTTGTACTCTGTCTCTCAAATAAATCTTAAAAAAAAAAAATCTGTTCAGGAAGAATGAATTTGATTCTTCCTAGGACTAACCAAGATTAGTTTTCTCTGAGTTAACTTTTGGGAAACATAGTTAGACTCTATAGAGCCCCCCAGAATGATAGAATTAAGTGGAACCTAGTGTATCTGTATATGTAATAAGTAATGCACAAGAATATAATTGTGGACCAAAGTATGTGGTCCTGATATTTTACATATCTTATCTGATATTTTTATATATCATTACATTTACAGTAGACATTTATGTATTTCTTATAATTTTAATAGGCCACCAATTGTAAAACATATAATTATATACCACTAAGAGAAAACACTGCCAGTTGCACTACACCATTGATTATAAGATGCAACTCTATTTCATATATGTTAAACTGAAAGTGCATCTTAAAATCAATGAAACATAGTATAGTTGACTCAACAACCCAGGGATTGAGGTGCTGACTCACACACAGTTGAAAATTCGCATATAACTTTTGACTCCCCAAAAGCAACTGCTAATAACCTTCTGTTTTTTAGATGCTTTACTAATAACATAGTTAACACATATTTTGTATAATACATATACTGTATACTGTATTCTTACAATAAAGTAAGCTGGAGAAAAATGTTATTAAAGTCATAAGAGAAAATAAATTTATAGTACTATACATATATTTGTTGGAAAAAAGCCATGTATAAGTGGACCCATGCATTTCAAACCTATGTTGTTCAAGAATCAACTATATTTTCTTTATTTAAATTTAATTTGCCAACATATAGTATAATACCCAGTGCTCATCAGGTGCCCTCCTTAATGCTCATCACTCAGTTACCCCATCATCCCCACCCACCTGTCCTTCAGCAACCCTCTGTTTGTTTCCCAGAGTCCACAATTTCTCATAGTTTGTCTTCCTCTCTGATTTTTCTCCATTCAGGAGTCAACTGTATTTTTGTGTGTAAAGATGTATCTGTGATTTTTGATCACTTTAAACATGTTTACCTTTATTCTATCTTTTTCTCCTAGTCCAAGTGCAGCTCAGTTACCCACAAACTGCTTTTTTTAAAGATCTGCTTGACAGTTTCAGCATTATAGCAGAAAAATCCATTCCAGAGCCATTAACTTACAGGTTACTTTGTCTACTAGTTAGTACTCCTAATTAGCCTTGGTTCCTCTGCTCTAATATCTTTTCACAAATGGGTGTTTTCTCTTTTTAAAAAAAAAAAAAAATCCTCCTATTTAGAATACTTATCATTGCTTTTTTGTTTCTTTCAAGAAAAGAATCTTCCATTCTTTCCTCTATTCAGACTTCGTATTTTTCTCTTTCCAAGACCAAAAAAGATTACCATAGCAAGCAAACTTTGGTGTCTCTAGCTCTTGTTCCTTCTGACATTCCCACTTATTTTACCTTATAATTAGAGATTCTTTATCAGTTTAATTTAAGTAATTAGATTCCTTGAAATCCTGTGAACATTTTCTGCTTGTACATTTTTCTTAGAAGAGGGTTCGTTGTTCTTATGCATTTTTCAAAGGATTCCATGATCAAAGATGAATAATGGTGATGTAGCATCCACTGGAAGGTTCTTCTGAAGTAGACATTCAGACTCACAAGGTGCATCACACTTGACATAGAAGAACACAGGGCAGGAGGGATATAATAACATCCTCAGGGCAGCATCTGGTATCTCTTCAGTTGGAGCACTGCTTATTAGCATTTCATCCACTATACAGAAGTCTAGTAAAAAAAGATTCCCATGGAGAAATCTGTGATAGCATGTCATACTTCAAATCATAAGGAGTTGAAGGGTAGCTACCTGCTTTTTTAAAAAATAAAAACATATTTATATTCCATTCTTATTAAAGAAGCTTCCATACACACTTGCATTTAAATCATATAACAGATATCTAGATAAACACCTACAATGTACCAGTACTATGCCATAGCTCAGGAATTAGAGGTGAATAGGACAAATGTGAGACAGAATTGAGCATTTGTCATACTATGTGTAGAATGACGTGGTATAGAACAAAGAACTGGTGGAGTGAAAAAAGATGAGGCTTCCAACCCTACCTCTATCCTTAACCGAACTTTAGGAACATTAGTTATAGCAGAGATTTTGTTTCTTTCAGTATAGTTCATGGTTCAGGATCAGGGAATTGTGGTTAACACTTTTGAATCTTCGACTGACGATTAAGGGAGTTTTTGCCATTGAGAAGACACTATCAGAAATAGTTAATGTGTGTAAAAATGTTTTACTTAAAACATAGATAACTGTGAGATTGGCTCTTAGACTTTGAAAAGTTTATTTTTGTTCACCTTTTTTTCAGAGTTGATATACAAAGAAGTTATGGACTTGGAGGAGAGAACCAAGAATGGAGTTATACGGGGGCAGCCCTCTCCTTTAGGTTGGTTACAATATAAGCTTGGTTAAGGTTATACAGTTTGCTTCTTCTGTTGTAATCTTCAGTTGCACGAATCCTGTAGTTTCCCCCATATTTACCACTGTTATTATTGAAAGTTTTAAAAGTATAGGGAGTATAATTTGGTTAGTTAAATTTGAAAGCACTGATACACTACTGTATCAATACATCATACTAATATATCTGTAACTGACTTTATAAAATATACATCTTTTTCTATCGTACTGACATCCCAATGAAGAAGAGAAATTTAAAACCTTCTTCTATTGACATTGTTCTCTTTAAAGAAGAACTTTTTCACAATTAAGTATACTTATCAGGATTTTAACACTTTACTTTGGATAAACTAAGGCTTTATAGCAAAATTTGGTACATGTGACAACTAAGTTACCATCTTCTCATTTTGGTGTTTTTGATTTGTTGAACTAAGGCAGTAACATTAAAACTGCCATTAGAAATTGTTCCATCTCTAACAAGAAAAGCAGTTTGCAGGAGTTAGACATTTTCTTTTATCATAAGCTATCTTACACTTAATTTTAGTACTTGTAAAAGCATAAAGCATTGAGGGGGAAAAGTTAAATGACAGGTAACTTGTATGAAATACATACTGCATGACAGGCACCTTGTGGTTTATGTACTTTTATTTCTTTCAAACCTTACCTAAGACCTCATGAAAGGGATTATTATGCACATTTTACATGTGAGGAAACTGAAGTTCAAAATTATTAAATGAATATAAAATTACAAATATATTATGTAAAAAAGTCGCTAACCTGAAGCCATGTTTACCAGTAGCTTCAGATAACCCGGTTTTTCCAGTATCCCATATGGCCTTTGGCTGGCAGCAGAGACTTTTAGCTGCAGAGATTAGGGCAGCTTTAGGAAAGAGATGAAATTTGAATTGAACCGTGAAGGCCAAGTAGTATTTCAACAGATAAGTCTTGAATTTGAGTAAAACGATGCTATTTTAATCATCCCTTTAAAACTCTTCTACATTTTAAGGGAAAAAAAAAAAAAAAGAATATCCTGTGGGTAAGATTTTTAATTATAGTTTCAAATGCCCATTTTGTTGTACTATAAACATATATTTGTTTAAATAATTTCTGTGGCTCTCTATAACATTTTTGGTTTTATTTGTGCATCTTTAAAATTTTTTATTTTTTAAATCCTTGATCAGGAGTGCAGTCTTCTAAATTATAGTATCGATACTATTGAAAACAGAAATTAATTTTGACCTTATACTTAAAATTTAGTTGTAACAAAAGCTCTGTTATAAATACTTTAATAGCTGAGTCGATTGGCTTTGTATTGATGTACGGTATAGTAGCATAACTAAATTGTTCGTGTTGGAGATCCAAGTGGGATTTGAAAAGTCCATTATTTGGAAAACTTTTATACTTCAGAATACTATCCTAAAAAAATTTTTTTTTAGATAAAAATAAAAAAGAATACTATCCTAGTGAGTGGCACGTTCTAAGTGTTGAATGTTTGAGTGAACTTAATTTTATGAGATGGAGCAGTTTTATCTCTTCTTAATTTAAAGAAATGGCATCTTGGGCAGCCTGGGTGGCTCAGCGGTTTAGCGCCGCCTTCAGCCCAGGGCGTGATCCTGGAGACCCGGGATCGAGTCCCATGTCCGGCTTCCTGCATGGAGCCTGCTTCTCCCTCTGCCTATGTCTCTGCCTCTCTTTCTGTGTCTCTCATGAATAAATAAATAAAATCTTAAAACAAAAAAAAAAGAAATGGCATCTTAAAGAACACTTGACTGTAGTTATAAAATAGTGGCAAGGACAGGACTGCAGGTTTCTAGACATTTTCTGGATTCTCAGTTATTAGCTTGCAGAGGAGAGTGTTATTTTAGTAAATCAACCTGTTATAAAAATATTCAGTTCTTAATTATGTACAAAAACAGAAGAAAAATCTTTGACAAATTAGAATATGAGATAATCACAATACCATTTCAACTTGATTTTTTAAAAATGAAATGTATTATTTTCCCCACTTTCCTATCTTTATTTCAGTTTGGCTAATATACAGTGAGTTTGCATGCCTTTGAGTGTATAGAGACTCACCTGAGAGGGAAATGACCCAGCTACCAGAAATGAATGATTTTCCTTATTATTGCCATTCAGATAATTCAGAATTTACTAGATTGCTTTAAAGTTCAGGGGAAACAGGTACCTTTTTTTTCATAGGTATTTGATTTTCAAATGAAAAAGTTACCTATATAATGCATTTAAAAGTTAGTTTTTGGGGCACCAGGGCTGGCTCAGTTGGGTAGAGCATGTGACTTTGGATCTCAAGGTTGTAAGTTTAAGCCCTACTTTGGGTATAGAGATTACTTTAAAAATAATTTTAAAATTAAAAAAATAAAAGTTAATTTTTATCAGATTAAGAAGTTTGGATAAAAGGAAATTTGAATTAAAAAATAGAGGCATGAGGGGATTCCCCGGGTGGCTCAGCAGTTTAGCACCTACCTTCAGCCCAGGGCATGATCCTGGAGTCCTGGGATTGAGTCCCACGTCAGGCTCCCTGCATGGAGCCTGCTTCTCCCTCTGCCTCTCTCTCTCTCCCTCTCTCTCTCTCTCTCTCTCTCTCATGAATAAATAAATAAAATCTAAAAATAAAAAATAAAAAAAAAGAGGCATGAAAATGTATGTTTGGTAGAATCCTTTTATCATCTGAATATTTCAGTACAAGTCTTCAAAGCTAGCCGGGTACTGTGTACTCTTCAGTCAACAGACACATTTTGTAGAGTCTTGTGGATTGAATTTGAAGTAGAGTGTCTTTTACCTTGTGTTACCTGTTCTGTCTCTAGTAGTTCCATTCTTTTCTGTCTCCCAGCTCCCTCCCCAGTAACCTAAAGATTTGCCTATTCTATGTCCCTGGTTATTTCCTTATTGCTCTCAAAGGACCTTTTCTGTTCTAAAGAGTTTTATTGTTCATCATTAGACAGAATAATAGGATAATTTAAAACACTGAGATGCTAGGTACTAGAGCAGTGTTTTTTAGCCTGCTTTGTTTTTAGCTTTGTTTATATCCTTGAGTGCTTGAAACTCAGCCCTAGAAATGCTTACTGCTCAATATGAAAACGATTGCTTTTATTCCATAAATGTATTCTTAAGAACTTCTGTACAATTTGTATTATTTAATAAGCTCAAATTTGGAATGACTCTTATTTGATCACATAGCTCAGAAGAATTTTAAAAAAAAATACATACTTACCTAGAACATGAATCATCTTTAACATATTTCCCATCCCTCAGTGACATTCCCTCCTATGTCCTAACCCAACTCCCTTCAAAGGATTTCTCTATTAGTTATTTATTCCTGCTACTTTCTAAAAAAAATCCAGGTGGGATGCCTGGGTGACTCAGCAGTTGAGCGTCTGCCTTTGGCTCAGGGCGTGAATCCCAGGTCCAGGGATCAAGTCCCACTTTGGGCTCCCTGTAAGGAGCCTGCTTCTCTACCTATGTCTCTGCCTCTCTTTCTCTCTCTCTCTCCCTCTCATGAATAAATAAATAAATCATAAATAAATAGGTAAGTATATGTATGTATGTATATATATTATATCGATAAATATCCAGGAAATGCTTGTTAGCTATAGCTAACTTACTTACAGTAAAGGAAACAATCTTCTTGTACTTTTATGTTTTATGTTTTAAAATCTTTTTTAAAAAAGATGTGCCAGGATATTGTTTGGAGTTTACAGTGAAAAGATAAGTAATTTTTATTAGGGCAGTAGTCTTTTAACTTTTTGGGCCATATATCCCTTTGAGATCCTCTCTCCAACAAAATGCAGTACAGACAGTTTTGCATGTTTTATCAGTATTATTCATACACAATCTAATGAGCCTTTTCAAAGCCAAGAGAAAAAAATTATTGATCACTAGAGGTAGCCAATACAGTATAGACAGCTCGGCATGCAACTCTGTCTGCAACTGATTTGCTGTTTTGTTTCTCATAGCACAGGTGCAGCAGTGATCAATGGCTCTCAGCATCCATCGTCGTCATCATCTGTCAATGATGTGTCTTCAATGTCAACAGATCCAACTTTGGCCTCAGATACAGACAGCAGTTTAGAAGCATCAGCTGGACCTCTCGGCTGCTGTAGATGACTACTTGGGCCTTTGGGGGGTGGGGGGATGGGGAGTCATTTAGTCATTGATAGAACTACTTTGAAAACAATTCAGTGGTCTTATTTTTGAGTGATTTTTCAAAAATGTAGAATTCATTTTGTAGTAAAGTAGTTTATTTTTTTTAATTTCAAGTGATGTAATTTAAAACTTAAGTTGTGTTTTAAAACAGCAACAAAACTGTATTGTATTTTTGCTGTAATTAACTGTATAATGTAAACCTAATTATTTTATCATGGTTTAAAATTTTTGCATATTTGCTTTATCTTATGCTGCTGATTTTTTTTTTTACTGAATTTGTAAGATTTTGTTTAAGCAACTATTATGTGGTGACTTGCCTATATCATGAATTATTTAAGATTTTATAGTTTTTTTAATTAGAATTTTATTTTAAATGTTTTGTTCATGATGCTATCCTTCAGGGTTATGTGCTTATCAATGAAATAACCCCAGAGGAGTGAGGGAAAATAACCTGTAGCCAGTTGTATTCAGGAATAACTACTGTAAATGATGAACGTGTTAAAAAAAACCTCCAATATTTGCTACTTGCCAATCCTAATTTAATTATAACAGTTGGTAGGCATCCTACAATTGTTCTTTGGCAAAAGTCCCATCATCTAAATGGCAGAATAACTTAGAGCATGTCTTTGAAGATGCTGGGCGTCTACCACCACCCTCCTATTCCCCAACCCCGCACAACAAAAGTAAAGTAAAAAGAATATGGTATTTTCTACAAATTTGTGGCATGCTCAAAGCTTATGATTACATAAAGTCAAGAGGATACTTCATGAATAATACATTTCAATGCAAATAAACAGATGGTTCACTTCTACTAGCTATGAGCCTGTTTTTGTATACACAGAGTTAATCTACTCAGGCTGTAGGTCCCAGCAGTGGTCTAGAGTCTGGTCTTTCCCTTTCCGCAGCCTCAGGCCCTTGGACCTTGGACCTTTCTGGTTTCCTATCACAGTGTCAGTCAGGGGAGCACCAGTTCTCAAGGTGTTTCTGGCCATTTGATTCTAACTGTAGCATAATCATACTTACACTAGCTGTTGGGAGGTTCCAAAGCCTACTTCAATTTCTGTAGGTGATGTATCAAATGAGCAATATACCGTTCATCTGAAAATAGTAGCACACAGCCATATATAAGATATCATTTTCTAAGGACTGTTTCTTCACATTGAGCAGAGCAGGCATAAGTAGTGGTTTAGTCTGAGTCTTTGTTTTTTTATACCTAATTTTCAATAAAACATGCAATGTGGATGTTGAGTAGTGTAAGAATGGTGCTGCTCCTATCAAGTGTATGTTAACTGTTTACATTTTATACCTGCAGAATTCTTTCTCCACAACAAATTTTTCTTAAGTAAATGCCATTGAGGTGTCTATCTCTGAAATACATTCTTTGTATTGCCCCCAGGCACTTTTTGTTATTTTTGGAACAAGAAGGATTTCATGTAATGAACTGGGAAATGCATATGTAAGTGACAAGATTCTAGGCAGAAAGTCCATGGGAATTAATGACCAACAGGAGCAAGAACTGGTACATCTCAATATTCAGTGTCTGAGAGTTCGCTTGGCATGTTCTTCATATATTTAGTGCAAAATGCCTTTTGAGTTAGGTATTTTAGGTTATTGTTAATGTGCAATATTTAGGATTAAAATACATTAGCCTTTTTGTATGCTTTGAAACAGCAAGTTTGTTTTTGATGGTTTCCAGTTGTGAGTTCTAGCCTCTTGAAGTTATCAACCTTTTTATCAATCCGTCTTCTACTCATACAACATGGTGTGTTAATTTTATTAATAAGCAAATTAGAGTTTTGAGAATGTTACACCTCGAGTTATAGAAACAATTGGATTTGCAGTTTTAGTGGAAATTTGAGCATGAGTGTGTTTATATTAGTTCGGCAGTTAATCAGCTTTATTTTCCCTAGGATAAATTATTTCACTGTTGCACTTTAACAACTGACATGCTTTCAGAAGTTTCTCATATTTTATGTTTGATTGCCAGTAAGCCATCTCTATTGATACAGATTAAGCAAGGAAAACCAGGTGTTCTTACTGTATCATTTGTTGTAAATGCCAGCTCCCCCTTGCCAGCCAGCATGTTTCAGTTGATCCAGAGAAAATGAATTCTTATTAGTCAATGTAGACTAAAATTCTTAACAAATTCTATCCTGAAAACAGTCTGTTAAATGTTAGGTGCCCTAGGTTTTTAAAATACAATATCTAAATACAACTTTCCCTCATCACATAAATCTATTAAGCTAAAGATGTACTGGTTCTTTTTATTTTATAAACCTTTTGAACCTTTAAAACATCTTAAACATTTGTGTGTGTTTTTTTTTTAAGAAATTGCAAATAAGATTTCTATTAAGCAGTACTTATGTAAAGCCACCTTGCTTCTCATAACTTTGGTTTTTCAACTTTATATATTTAATATACCCATCATCTTACTGTCAGAAAATCATTTTGATTAAGATTTATTATTAACTGTATTATTTTATTATTCAGCTTTATAGGAAAGAGGCAGTAATTCTTTCTACATAGTTCTTCCTGGTTACCACTCTGTTACTTTCTAATCATTTGTAAAATGATTGTGGTGTTGGGATTGCTTAATTATAATATGTATAAATAGAGCATCTCAACTCTTTCATACTGTTTGCTGAACAGTTCTCGTTTTGTCACACACCCTTGGCTGCTGATTATTCCTGGTGTGTACTCTTCCAGGTTGGCACAGTGCTTCACACCAGACTTACTAAGAGAAATGCCAGCCTCTTAAATGAGGAGGCTCCCATACAGCCCCCTTTGTAGTATAGAGAAACTTGATGATATGCAAAGCAGCAAACTTTCCCGTAAGCCCTTGCGTTATTCTGTTCCATGTTAATCCTGTTTTGTCTAAAAAGATGAAGGTGAAGAGGACATCAGTTCTGATAGTGAGATCAGAGGTGGGCAAGTGAAACTGTTTCGGGGTTATAGATAAGACTTGGTTTACACTATCGGCCAGTATGTGCTACACGTATGAAGATGTAACTACTCAGTGTTGCCTAGGCACAAGCCTGTACGACATTTTGAGATAAAGACATAGTCTGTTTTCAAAAATACTGTTGTAGTTTGTTTGTGGGTGTTGTTCATTAGTCACACATTAGCTGTAGAGTGAATGCATGAAGCCCCATGACCCCAGTAAACTTCTCTTATCAGTAGAAAAACCAAACACCACTGTTCCATGATTAGCAGCCCTCTTAAATGTTGCCTCCGTGTCTTTACATGTTAGTGTACCTGTGTTTCTATGATCTCTCTTAGGTTTTTCCTGAATCAGAGGAAACTGATTTTTCCTTAATAATAAGAATGATGAAGATGTAAAGGGCATTGAAGCAGAAATGTATAGTTTGGGGTACGATTAGAGAAATCACAAGGAAAACAAAAGTCCTAATTAATTTAAAACTAACTGCTCTCTTAGTTAAGTGCTCTTAAGGAGAGTCTAGTAAGAGTAACAACTTATGGCCATTTCTAGTTTAGATTCTCTTCGTTCCTGAAACTTCCGAGAAATGTTACCTGTGGATTAATTTTGCACAATGTTCTATTCTCACAATAATTTACAAATTAAACTAGATTTTTATTGAACTACCTCACACTAATTTTCTATGCTTTCCCAAGTAAGCTATTGCCCTTATTGTAAGCTCTTTACTGAGTGTGAATTATAAATGTGTGTTAAATACTTTATAGCCAATGTTGACACAGTACCAATAAGTGTGTAAAATATATACCTTGCATCAGTAAGAGAGACTCATGTGGAAAATCTTTCATTGTATATCTTGGAAAATTGTGTTAGATGTGTTCGTTGAACATTATTACTGTCTGTTTTTATAAGTAGAAACCTGCTCGTGATACCAGTCCATTCTTTACATTTTACAAAAGGAATAAATCTTAGTAAATTTTACGAAGAAATAAATTACTTTTGTAGGCCCGATATTTGGTATATTTTTGAGAAGCTCTTAATCTTTTAGCTGAATGATGAAGTTGAACTAGCTGTCTACCTGGACTGTGACATCTATTTTCTCATTACAGTTAATCCTGTTCAACGGGTTTTAAAACCTGGAAACCTGCATACGATAATTGACATTTGCTTTTCTCCCTCTATGATGCCATTCCTTCTTCATTCCTGTTCCTTCCCTGTGTTCCATTCCCTCTCCTCTCTAGAAAAAAACAAAATGGGGCACTTTGTAGGGAATGCTGAGATAATTATTGTGGTTTTTAAATCATTCATGCCCTGGTCATTAAACATGCACCACTGGAATGTACACATTGTTACCTAGTATGTTAATTGGTTATAATATTTTAAATAAAAAAGAAAAAAGTGGTATGAAAATTATGAAATTAAGAGTTTTTTCATTGAAAATAAAATGTAGATTTGTGGCAAAAAGTTTTTCCGGCAATTTTAAGATATCCTGTGGATTGGGATTAAAAGGGTAGTGGTGTTAGCACAGGTTTCTTAGATTTGGATTTATACAGATTGTGAAGAGCTTAAAATACCATGCTGGTTTTCTGGTTTACCTAGTCTTGCTTTTCTTGAGGTCTTGAGGTCTCTGGAGAAAGTTTATCTAAAAGGAATTTTCTTTAGTGCCCTTAAGCTAGTTCTTGGTAACTATGTGAGAGAGCAGCTATCATGGCCACTTGGCAAAAAGTAATTTAAAAGGATCTATTTCAGAATAAATTGAGGCTTTCAGCCTTGAGTATGTTCTCACCTTTGTCATGCATATTTTCTCTTTGCCTGTGCTGCTGGCCAGGCTGCTCTGTGAGTATCAGGGTCACTCTCTATATACATCCAGGATGCCTCTGTATGACAACACTCCTCTATCTTACTCAACTCTTGCTCCAGAAAACCATCTTAGCCATCCTGTCCCCAATCCTGGCCTGCACTCAAACTTCCTGCTCTGAGGACAGGACTGGAAGGAGGTCTTTAACCTGATCACTGCTGCTCCATCAGCTGATGGGGTTGCCAACCTGGTGCATGCAATCTGTTTTATCACAGTCACTGGAGAGGCCTCCGGGAAGAGACTGGGTGGCAGAAGCAGACATTAAAGCGTTGAGTCAATATCCACCACCAGTTGGTATCCAGTATCCAGTTCTGATACCCCATGATGTAATACCCCAGTGACACTAAATAAAAGGGGAATAGTTCGTCCTTGTTAATCTAAGTACTCCATTTATTTTAGTATTGTACCTTAAAAGGTGCATTGACTTCATGTAAGTAAAAATTGATTTGTACTGATTTTGTGGTTTAAACTTTTTTTAGCTTTACAGCGAATGCACCAATATCTGTGGACTTCATTTGAAACTAAAATACTTAAAATATGCCTTGTTAATGTTGGACTTCTAACATTTAATTTTGTCAACTGGTGAATGCATTTATGTCTAAGATCCTAAGTTGGAAGCTGGGGTAAGGAAAGATACAAAAATGGATGACAGTCTGGTCAGCCTAATTGAAATACTCTTGTGAAGAGGAACAAGAACCATGCTGAAGGAACACAGGGATTGATCAGATGAAATGAGAATTTTGCAGAGGAGGCATTTTTTTGAGCCTTGGTATAAGGAAGGGTAATCCCAGGTTAAGGGAAAAGCAAGGAGGTTTAAAAGTGTGTGCATGGGCAAGGAATGTGGAATGGCCTGGCCTGAATGTGGTCTATGAGGAGAATATAATGACAGATAAGTCTGAAAGACTTGAAACATTTGGAGGAATTGTCTTCATTTTAAAGGCAGTAGGAATTTGAAGTTTGTGGGAAAGAGTAATGTGACCAGACCTTTGTTTTAGGAGGTACATGGATAGTGGGAGTAAGCTGGTTAGACTGGAGGTGGAGACTGGTGAGTGGGCAGCCAAAGATAGCTGAGAGAGCTGAGATCCTTTTTGAACAAGAAAGGAAGGAGAGGACTCAGGTTGCCATTAGCTGGGCAAAGTGGCCAAGAGTAGCATTTGGGGATGAGCCCTAAGGATTTGGCAGCACACAAGTGGTTGTGCAGGGAAAGCATATCGAGTCTATTTTCCAGTTTGTTCATCATAGTTTGAAGAGACCATGATGGGACATACATCAGGTATGGCATCAGCTTGCCACTTTGTTTCAGGATGGGAGGGAAAGGAGTAATTTCTCCTTTACTGCCTGTACACCTCTCCAGTCTCTTCCATCGTGAGGTCTGCATCATCTGCCTGTATGACTCATAAACCCATTTCCATTAGTATCATTTTGTGGACAGAAGAAAAGGGGTTCCTGTTGGGTAATATATGTAAGACTTAGAGTTACCTGGATAGGTGGGGGCATAGTTCTGTTTGCTAAGGATCCAGTGAGTGATGAAACAGCAGTAACAAGGACTTTTTAGAAGTTGGCAGGAAATACAGAGAATCACAACATGTCTTGAGGAAAAAGACTGAAGGGTCAGACAAATGAAAAAAGAGGAACTAAAAAGCACGTGTGTTGACAAGACAAGGTTCCAGAGAGAGTGGGACCTATTGAATCCTGTGAATCCAGGTTAGCCTGAGCTCAAGATGGAGAATTTGGGCAATCTTGGATAAGTCTCAATTTTGGTGAGCCTGGCGCTTCTTTGTCACATAAGGATGGGAGATGGTCTCACAGGGCTACTATAATGATGACTTCATATACTTTTACAAAAGTAATCAGTGTAAGCAAATGGAATTGCTGACTTTAACTTTGGAAAGGAATAGAAATGGTTTAATGTAGAGAAGTATCCAAGAGCAAAGGAGCAATTGTGTATTGACTCCCACCTGAGAACTTCTGTATGCTCTGACCTTCAAGTAATTTTTTATATCCCAAGTAGTCCCACCCTTTGGTTGGTAATAATTCATCATTTGAGAGAAATGCCCCAAAAATCAATACTGATATTTTTAAAATATTTTATTTATCCATGAGAGACACACAAAGAGGTAGAGATATAGGCAGAGGGAGAAGCAGGCTCCATGCAGGGAGCGCGACGTGGGACTCGATCCCAGGACTCTAGGATCATGCCCTGAGCCAAAGGCTCAACCCCTGAACCACCCTAACATCCCCCCACCTTTTTTTTTCTTTTTTTTAAGAATTAGAACAGATAAACATTTTGTTTTGGTTCTATTTCATGTAACATTCCCACTGTTCACCTCATTCCAGCTGAACATCCACCATGGCATCTCTGTGTACAATGCCTCGGTTGCTTACTCCTGCATTTGCCTATTTTAACTCCTCATTGCCTAAGACCTAGCTCAGATAATTCTCTGATGAGCTTTCCCTGCGATGACTTTTTCTTTGACATACCCAGTGCTTGCTTGCTAACTCATTCATTTGTTCACTTCCCACTTTTTTCCACAGGATATAATGTCTTATAAGACAGGCATGTTGTCTGCCTTTTAATATTGTTCTGTGAGGTACCCTGTGTTCTCTTTTAGATGCTTCATTCTGGAAGCCCTTGGATGGAAGAACCTGTCCTAACTCCTAGGTAATGCCTGGGAGGTAGGCATTCAATAAATGTTGGGCTGGGTAAATTAATGGCTAGGGCCTACATCTATGCTGTTTCTGTCCTCTGGAATGCAATATTCATGATCCTCCAAATGTGTCCTAAGGAAACCACATATAGCACTCTGAAATTACTGTGGTAGTGTGAGCTTGGGCTCCGATACCTAAAGTGGCACCCTGGCTTCACACTAGTTGCCTCACCTACAGCAAGTTGCCTAAACTCTCTGAGGCTCTTGTTTTCCCAGAAGAGGTGAGAGGGAAAAGGTGATTCTCAAATAGAATTAGAACCATGAGGGAGATGGTTTTCTTACAAGCTTTCTGAGATGACTCTAATATGTCCCCCCTCCATCCATTATCAGCTGCCTTAGAGACCTAAACAAATACTCAACTCTCCACAAGAGCGGTGACAGATGGGATGCAGGGCACATCAAGAATGAGGCCGGCCAAGCCCCAGGTGGTTACTATGAGAGAAGGGAACCAGGATGACCCCAGGAGACCTCTAAGGGAAGACCGAGATGAGGAAGTAGAGGGGCAGATGGTGCAGCCCAAGTAATGATCCTGCCTCTGCCCTTCCTACAACCCTTCAGTGACTGAGTGACTAGTACCAATTCTAGCTGGCTCTCTGTTGAATTAGTAACAAGATTCATTGAATGCTTACCCTATGCCAGGCATTCAGTGCTTTGTATGAGCTTGCAGAGTTTTTGCCACTTTGGTAAGAACTGTTCTCCCCTCAAACTGAGGCACAGCGATCCTAAGTAACATGCTCAGGGCTACTTGACTGACCTGTGGTGGGGCCGGGGTCTGAATCTGGGCAGTCTGACTCCAGTGTTTACTTTGTAACCGCTCTCCTCTACAGTGGTTACAGAGGGAAGACTGAGAAGTTCTATGCCAATAAAGGTTTTAGTGTTCAAGTAAGTTATGGGGCTGCTACTTAAAGGCGAGCATGTTCATTTTTCAGGACTCTTGAAAGACTTTGGTATGTGTTTAGTCTGTGGCCTCTGGCCTCCCACTTCTCGTCTCGGAGGCCAACCCTTCCACCTTCTTGCATCTTTTTTCAGACTTCTCATTATCACCCTCATTTCTTCATCATTATCTTTCCCTCTCTACTGAATTACTCTTAGCAGCAAACATGCTCTAGTAATTCCTGTCCTTAAAAGGCACTCTCAGCCCCTTTCGCTTTGCTACCCTATTTTTCTGCTCCTCTTCACATCAGGACTTCTGTAGAGATTGATCTGGGCACAGTGCCTTCCCTTCATCCCTCATTCAGTCTTCAGACCATTCCTATCTAGTTTCTGACCTGTCACTCTATTATACTCGGGCTGGACCTCAGTTCCTGGACTAGCTTCTCTGCAGCCACTTCCTGTCACCCCCACCAAAGTTCTCCACTCTCCACCAGTGGCCCAAAGAGCCTTGTTGGGATGCAAGCCAATTCATGTCCATGGATTTAAAGCCTTCAAATGCTTTTCTACATCCCTTAAAATAACTCTACCTTGAGTGACAAGGCTCTAGTGTCTGGCCTTTCCTGCCTCCTGCCCTGTGACCCACCATGCCGACACTGGTGCCATCACTCATGCAAACTTCTACAGCTCTTTTTCTTCTGTCTACAGCCGTCTGGTTGCATGGCTGCCCTGTCTGTCCTTCCGTCTTCAAATTCACCTTCTCAGGACTTCCGGACCAAACTGTCTAAAATACGGCCCTGGGATCCCTTTTTTCAGAGCACGTCTTAAAATCTGAATGTATCTTGTTTATGTGTATGTCTGTTAAAAAAGGAAAAAAGCACAATTCAACTGAGTAAATTTAGGTCTTTTTTTTTTTGTAAATTGAGATCTTAATGACTTTATTCAATGATTCATAAATATTGGGCAGAATTGAGTCTAACATAGAAAGGAACTCGGAGGAGCCGTACAAAATGAAGAATTTCTATAGGCAGAAGGGAACAGGAAATTATATTAGAAAAAAAGCAAGTTGGTTATTGTAAGGTTACTTTCTTAAAGGGGACAGTTGGGGTCTAGATGACCTAACTAGTACTGACCAGATGATTACTGATGGACTGGTTTAAGATTCCGTTCGTTCCTGGGAAAGCTCTAACTGTTAAGTCTTGGTCTGTGATGTGTGGCTTAGTTTGAATGACTGCATTTGGGGCCTGTTGTCTTCTTTTTATACTTATGGTCTATCTTACATCATAAATTCTATGAAAGCCATGACCTAGGTCTTGTTCCCTGTATCACCATATGAATGAAAAGCCTGTGGATTTCTACAGGGGACATAATATGCAGCAGGGAAATCCTCTCCTAAAGCATAAAGGCTAATAGCATATCCCACCCCTTGTGACTAGATCCTTGCCACCTTCTCTAGCGCTCCATCCTCCCCCACCTCTCTTTCTCTGTTTCTCTCTCTGTCACACATACACACACCTCTTTTGCTCTAGCTACACACATCAGCATACAAAACAGTTCAGGTGTCAAATCTATCAGGGTGCCTTCCCTGACCTCTGCCCTCTGATTTAGAGATCTCATAGCAGTCATTTTGCATCCTGTGCACAAACCTCATTTGAATTAAAGATTGGTGTAATGTTTTAAAACTTTCAAGCCAGCATCTTTTCAATTTGAATGAGTAACTAAGAATACAGGCTCTTAATTAAGACTCCCTGGGATGGGAGCCTGACTCCTTCACCGACTTGTGTATGGTTGTGGTCCAGGTCCTTAACTTCTCTGTGCTTCCAAAGTACTAGGTTCTAACAGTACAGAAAATAATGTCACCTAATCACATGTAAGGTGCTTAGACTTGCTGGCACAGCAACCATTCTCTGAGGTTATCCTCATTTTAGACATGAGGGAACAGAGACCCACACAGCTGAACTTCCCCAGTGTCTTCCAGCTGCACAGAACTGGCCCAAGTTCTTTGTTTTATGCCAAGAAGCTTTCTGTGGTTTTCTCTCTCCTTTCTTACCAACCACAATACAATTTTGGCCTGGACCTCCTAAGTCCAGCTGTCACAGGGCTTCTTGGAGTATGGAAGTGGTAGCAGTGGGCTTAGTAGGAAGGGCAGAGATTTCTGGCAAAGGTGGTGGCTCTTGGTGGATACAAGGGTGTAAGAGGCAGTAACACTATCATATCTACTTAGCTGTGAGGTCATATAAATTAGAAATTGTTCCTTTATAACAACACCACACAGGATATTGGGAGACCTTTCCAGGGGGCTGGGGCCCTGCATCAAAAGGAAAGGGAGTCAGTGAAACATATTGTTACTGTTAGTGACTCCATTTACTGTCCACAGGCCTGGGAACATGGATACATGGACTCCATTCCAAAGCCCTTTTAACAGTGTGGAGTATGCAGTGGTTATGCCTAGTCCAGTATTCAACAGCCAGCTAAAATAAGGAATGTCTGTCTGTCTGTCTCTCACACACACCCTAAAAACTACTCTTAACAAAAAAAAAAGGACTTTTGTGAATCTTATAAAACCAATTCCTTTTTTGTTTTTGAGTATGACACTTATAATTTCCAGTTTTGGTTTTAAAGCAAAACACAAATTTTAAGACACTTCTGAAGTAATCTGAGAGCAGAATGCTAGATTTTTGCTAATTTTCAACTATTGCATGGTTGATTTATCCATAATTCAACAATTTTTTTTGCAACTTACCTTTCCTCTTTCTAAAGCATCCAAAAAAAATCAGGAGTCTTCAAAACATTAATTTCTTATGTTTTCACATTCGTAACTCATTGGTTTGCTTAATATGAAATGCTGTCATTACACTAAATAGGTACAACTTGAAACAGTTTGGAAATAGGTTGTTGAAATTAACTCAGGGAGAACCTGAGTGGATAGATACAGAATACTGGGCCAAAGCCCATCGGCCCTGGTGCTGAGTGTGCTTTACAGGCAGAAGGCCATATGCTTTACAAATCGAATGGAAAGTGCTGGTTAAGTGAGAACTGGAGGACAGAACTTCTACTGAATGTTGGCTGATTTTCAGAGAAGAATCGCATTTGCAGATCCTACTTCCACCAGCAGGTGGCAGACAGGGTTCACGAGCTGGTTTTGGCTTGGCTGGAAGCGGAGCCTTTGCCTCTCTGAAAGGCTGAAAGCAGCCCGGCAACCTTCCTTCTCATCACGTGAAACCCCTTTTGTCTTTCCGCTCCTTGGATAGCCTAGCAGTGTTCCTCTCCAAGTCAATGTGGGCAGAATCCCGGGACTGTGGTAAGGGATCCCAGGACCATGAGAATACACTGGTGCTCCCACTTATCTTCTCCTAGCCTCAGTTTCTCCCCTGAGATGGGGCCAACTCCTATCTTGTTGAGGAATCAGTCCCTTCAATTTCTTTCTCTTTCTCCTTGAATAGAGAAGAGAGCAATATTTTACCTTCTGGGGAAGCCGGTGACCCAAATCATCTGCTAGTAGATTGCCTGACAGTAGATCTGGGTATTGGTCTCCAATGACCCCCTCCCTCCTCACGGTTCCCCAAGAGGACTCTTGATGGCTGATGCTGCTGGGTGCCCTTGGCAGGCATCTGGCTTCCTGGTTGGTAAGACCACAGGTGGCCTGTGGTCAGCCTGCCTCACCACTCTGGAAGTTACTAGCCAACTTGGGCATGTGGGCTTATCCCTCACGGTATGAAGCCAGCTCTTCTTGGAAGCACCAATAGCCTGGCATTTAAAGCATCAGTGCAACAGTGTATACTTGACTGTAGGCAGATGGATGGTTGGCCCTGAGGGACTTTTCCCGAGATAGTGATCAGAAATTGGGGCACTTTAGTGTTCAGGGTAGCAAGAGGTGATAGGTAAGGACACTATGAGCAGGAGCAAGTGAAGGAACACCAGCCCAGTCTGCTCTGAGGCCACTCCTTTGTTGCTCCCTAAATCCCAACCCTAGGAGCTCTGGCCCAGGCTAGTACATGTGCTGTGGTGGCCAGGTAGACTTTCTTATAGGGTCTGCCCTAATGGACCTCTGAAGTCTGGGGATGAGCTGGAGAAGGAAGGTAAAATGGGCATGGAAGGGAGAGGGACTAGTACTAGCCCGAGGGAAGTGTGGAGAGAAACAGGGCCCAGCTCGTGGGGCCCCAGGAGGACAGAGAACCGGCACGTCCCATCACCATGGCTCCCTTTTCCTTTGTACACATGCCTTGCTCCCCCGCACAGGCCCGGGTGCAGAAGTGAGCTGTACAGTGCCCATGCTGAGCTCTGCCTCATAGGCTCTAACCCTGGAGCAGATATGGGGTGAAGCAAAAGCAAGCAGGTTATGGTGGAAGGCTTGTGAGGAATTCCAGACCAGCTGCCAGCTGCACAGGCCCAGGTGGCTCAGCGGGGGAAGGAAGAACTGACAGGAAAACTGTCCTGCCCTGGGCACAGGGAGTATGGAGCAAAACGTAGATTTGCATCAATCCAGCTTCAGTGACTGTGATCACACTGGGTATTCCTCAGAGCTTCGTAAGGCCATTCCACTGTGGGACACCCCGAGGACTTCCGACTCTGTGAGCAACTTGGTAACACCCATTCTGCATGACCATAAAGGAGTCAGGCATCCAGACATCGTGCCATGACAGCAAATTTAATAAAGAATGCAAAATGTTCCCAGTGGGCTACTCTGATCCCAGGTGCTTGGGTGGTCACGGGATTGTCCCCCCTGACACCTACCAGGCCCTGCATGGTCGGAGCAGCATCCAGATCCTACATGGGGCTTGGGCTCCCAACAGTCCCCCTGGGGGTGTCAGGACTCCTCCCTCCAGCTGGCTCCAGAGCTCCTGGCACCACTGAAGCCCAGGTCCAAGCTGCAGGGGTTTGTGGCTCCTCCTGAGGCAGGCAAGCACTGCTGTGGGAGGGAGCTCTTTCCACATCTTCACTTTTGGGCTTTGTCACCTTTTGCCCCAACAGTCAGGCTTCCCAAGGTTGAAAAAAACTCCTCCATTTCCTTCTGCAGCAGCTGGTTCCTCTTCTCTGCATCTTCCCGTGCCCGCTCTGAGTTCCTCAGCTTTATTTCCAGCATTGTATGCTTTTTCTTTTCTTGGTCCAGTTCTTCTTCTAGCCGTGACATTTGTTTCCTCAGGCTGGCACTACCTTCTTCAAGTCTTTAAAATGAAGAAGAAAGACACTGATTTAGCCTTTGGCTGGCTGGGTTTCAGAAAACATGTACCTGCATGCACTCCTTCCAAAGGAGCTGGTCAGGCGGCCCATGGTGGAGAAAGATGAGCACAAGCTGAGACCTGGCTCTGGGATGGGCCCTGTAGGCCTCATCAGCTCCTCGCAGGACCCTGGCACTGACCCTCGAGCCAACAGGCCTCACCCCCAGGGGACCTCCCCTCAGCCTGTGATCCAGAAATGCCAGCATGAGCATCTAGCCTTTGGCACTTGAGGCTGGAGACCTCTCTGAGTCCTTGCTAAAATATAAAGTCTGCCACCCTCCCGCCCAGCCAACTGTCCACAGAGGAATGGACAGAAAACAGGACCGGTCCCCAAATGGAGAGGAAAGTAGGAAACTGTCCCCGTGCCTTTGCTCTTCTGCGAGGCTCCTTGTGCTCCGGCCTTCCTCTGGTTGCCCCACCTCCCATGGCCCCCCAGGTCCCAGCCAGACACTGCGACTCACTGGAAACCCCATTAGGGTTGTCACCTCCACTACTCCTTGTCCTTCATGCCCCAGCTCAGATGTCTCACCCTCGGTGATACTCCTCTGGATCCTCCCCAGGAGGCCACATTAGTGTTTCTTATGCCACCGCAGACATGCTGCTATGGATGTTGACACCATGCTGTGCCAAGGTCGGCCCATCCGTCTTTTCGACCAGATGACTACATCCTATGAGGCCTCTGGGGCACGCTGAGCCCAGCCCCTGGGAGCCAACATACGGCAGTGTGAGCCCCAGGCTGGCTATTTATGAAGCAACATGGGCTGCTCTGAGTTCTGGTGTCTTTTCTGAAAAAATACAGGTGCCAACCCTCCTCCCAAGAGCTACCACTACTAGGGACGAAGAAGAACCAGGAGCACACAGCATAACACCTGTTACTTGTACATGAAGTAAATATCCATTCCCCAGCCTGTCCAGGAGGAAGCCCAGGCCTCCACCCTCAAGCACTGAACACAAAGCACGAAGAAGGCAGGAAAGCTCCCTGCACCCCAGCCCTCCATCTGGGGAGCACAAGACATGCCATCAGAAGAACCTCTCCACAGACCCCTCATTGCTCGTTCCTCTGCCCTGGTGCTCTCAAGCTCAGGCCTGGGCTACCCGTCTGCTTCTCTATGTGGGTCTTTATATGACCTCACCCAGTCTCCAGACTCAAAGCATCATTTACACGCTGGCAACCCCTCACAGCCTCCATCTCCCTCAACTCCACTCAGAAACCTCATAAGCACTGCACCTTAACAGGTCCACAGATAGCTCCTGATCCTTCTCCAAGCCACTTCTGCAGCCCTCGTGTCCCACTCAGTGAACATCTTCTTCCAGTTACTCCGCCAAGACAAAAATATTGTCCCTTAAGTCAGTTCTTTCACTCCCACATCGGACCAATTAGGAAAAACTTCCAAATACATTGATAATCTGGTCTTCTCCCCATCTCGACTGCTGCCCCTTAGGTCCATGATACCCACCTGTCTAGCCTGGAGCCCCACCCTGTGCCCTCTACCCCCTTTCTCACACTCCCCTCCTCCCCACTCTTTCTTCTTCCTGCCTCTCCCGGCCAGAACCCCCGGGCTTCTGCACCTGGCCTTCCCTCTATCCCAGCATTGCCTTCCAACCCTCACTCCCCATGCCCCCCTTCCCTTCACCCTGCTGTGTTCTCCTCCTTTATCTAACCTTCTAACACACCATACATTTTTAAAATCTATCTTGCTTACAGTCTCTCTCCGCCCCCAACTCCCAAGCACCACCAAATTAAGAATGAGGGCAAAGGTTTTGATCAGTTTTGGTCTTGGCTTGTGTCCCCTGTGTCTAGTACAGTATCTGCACATCACAGACACTCAGTGGATTCTCTTTGGGAATACAGGATTTGGCACAGGGGAAGGGTTCTGAGTCCTGGGAGGCAGGGCAGAAAGCTGGTTTCTCCCAAACCACTAGACAGACCCAGTGCTGACTGACTCCATATGTGCAGACGTATTCCCCAAAGACCCGCTGGGTGAGGCTCCAGTCTTTCTTACGCTCACACAGACTCTTCTCTCCCTAGACCACCCCTCCAACCAGGATGACAACATGACCACTCTGCTAGTGAGGATGCTACAAGGGCCGTTCCTTCCACCCCTTTGCCTCTGAGAGCTTTAGCTTATCTCCAACCCATGAAGCAGGAGGTTATGTGAGCAGCAAAAGCTTCCTGAGCACTCTGGATGCACCAGGTCCTGTGCTGAACACTCTCATCTATTGTGGCACTTAATCCTCATGACAAATGGGTGAGGTCACCGGAGCCCAGAGAGCCTGCCCAGGCAGACATTTGGCCAGTACACGCTGGGGTCAGAGAGCCTGCCTGGGATGCTCGGCCAATACACAGTGGACAGGGACCTAGCCCTAGGCAGTCTTATCCAGAGCCCTCCATGAAACAACACTGCATTTTCCCCTGAGAAGCCAAGTTGTTAGCAGGTCAAAGAACTAGAAGCTCAAGTTGGTCCACAAATA
Organism: Vulpes lagopus; assembly: GCF_018345385.1. NCBI lineage: Eukaryota > Metazoa > Chordata > Mammalia > Carnivora > Canidae > Vulpes > Vulpes lagopus. Next base: position 40,909,893 of record NC_054825.1, on the reverse strand, counting down.
GCTAAGGAAGTGAGAAGTTGGTTCTGACCTCCTCTGAGGCTATGTGAGGACAGCCTTCACCTAGTAATATTTCCCATGTATTCTGTAGTTTTTGTCTGTGAGCTCATCTTCAGGTCTGTCATCATCTTCCTCTGTATCTGCAGGGTGTTCCACTGTTCCCTCTGCCTGGTAAATTCCAACCCAATGCTCACATTTGTGAGGTTTCCACCTAGCTGTATACCTCAGTTTTACTCATGTGGTGTCTTTCCTCCTCCTTGCTCAGCCCATTCCTACTGGTCCTGCAACTCCTGGCTCAGGTATCACCTGCCATGACCCTCCCTGACCTGACCTCCTGCAGAACAAAAGGACCAAACGCTGCCACTCCTACTCCCTTAGAAATATCAGGCTCAGAGTTAGAAGCAGGAACCGCCCTCTACCTCCACTGTCTGATGGGGAAAAGAGGACCTCAGAGCCCACTAACACCTTCGGCCAGTGGGTGGGGCCTGGTTTATAGGTCAGATAGCTGGGGCCAGGGATGGAAGCCTGAGATGTTGGTGGAAGCACTGCACACTGGCCAGCAGTGCAGGCCCTGCTGGTAACCTTGGAGAACCTGGTGCCTCAGAGCTGGAAAACACCTTCCTCCCAGGGAGGCTGGAAGGATCAAACTAGGGCCATCTGTGAACAAACTTGCAAGGCTCAGCATGTGGCACAAGGCATCCTCCTGTGGCCAGGGAAGGTAGGAGGGCAGGGCTCAGCACAGCCAGCTCCCTTCTCATAGGAAATTGGACTTACAATCCTGGAAGGAGCCCTCATTGCATATCAGGCCCAACCACGGTCAGCCAGTGAGGCTGGCCTGGGGCCTGCATTGCATGTGGGCACTTCTGGGGTCCATGCACACCTCAGGGAGCCCGCCTCCTCCCTGAAGGCCACACGGGGACTCCCATGCTGAGTCTCTCTGTTAAAGGTGCTCTGAGCAGCGCAGGCTGAGATTCTGACTCACTGGCTCACTCAGCAGGCATTTGTGGAGCTCTGAGTGCATGCCCGACCCTGTAGCTCCTGAGCTTCTCCAGACAGAGGACCCTACCCCCTCCATTCCCAACCCTGTCCTGGGGGCCTTCTCCCAGAAAAGTGGCTTCCAGGGGCTGGCTGCTCTGAGCCTCACCTCGGGGAGGCTTTCTTTCAGAACCAGAGGCCATGACCGGAGGCCAACTACCCAGGGCCGGCGCCCGCGAGCTACTGACCACAAGGGCTCTGCCCGGCCCTGGGAGTGCCAGCCTCGCACTCACCCAGGGCTGCAGCCCTTTACCTTTTTATACTTGTCTCGTACTCAGTCTTCTGCCGGCACAGCTCTGCCCTGAGCTCCGTGACCAGGCCCTGGAGAGCCTTGGAGCAGCGGGCATAGTCCTGGGTCGGGCTGCCTGGGTCGCTGGGCTCGCTGCTGCTGATGCAGGTGCCCACGTCATCTAGGCCACGGCCCAGCTCCGGAGATCGGTGGTCCTCACTGCTGCTGGGGAAAGGGGAAGGTTCGAGGGCCCCCTCAGTGTGCAGGGAGCTGCAGGCGGACGAGTCGCTGGCCCGGCAGGCCGTGCAGCTGCTGACTGAGCCCCTGGCCGATGCCTCGTAAGAGGAGGCCCCCGACCATGCTGTGCTGGCCACACTGGGAGTGCTGGGAAACAGGCCACCGGGAGGAGGCACGTTGTCATAAGTGGAGAGTCTCTGCGCAGAACTGGAGTCCTTGAGCCGTTCTCCCGAAGAGGCCCAGCGGTGGCCACGCAGAGAGGACAGCCCGTTCATGAGCCAGTTCCCTCCAGAGATGATGGGCACCTCCAGGGATGAGTTGCCCACCTTCGGGCTCCCCGAACGGGACCCTGACTGCCAGAAGGAGGACTTCCAGTTGGGCAGAGTCTGCACCTTCTTCCCAGGGCTGGTGGTGACAGGGCTGCCTTGGCGACCCAGGCCCGTAGGAGAGGTTCTGGATAGTGCCGCCACAGTGGCCCCATCCAGAGATGAGGTCCTGTGTGACGGCAGGCCAGGGGTGCTGGGGCTGCTGGGTTCTGGCTGGGCATCCCTCGGGACCTCCTCCGAGCCCCAGCTCACTGTGCACGGTGGGCCCCCACGCGGGGAGGCCAGTCCTTCCTCGGCCCTCGCAGCGAACAATTGGCTGTGTTTGTGGATCAGGACAGTCATCAGGTGCTGGACCAGAGAAGTGCCTGCCAGGAAGAGAGTGAGAAAGCCTGGCTGTGGCTGTCTTAAGTCCGGGCTCTCTAGACCACACCCAACCTGGGGTGCCCCTCAAGAGAGGAGCCAGAGCTTGCCGTCTGTCTCTCCAGAGGAAAGGATGGCCACCACATCCTCCAGACCCAGCACAGCCTGAAGAATCCTGCCCACGAATCCCCTTCCCTGGACACAGAGGAGGCACTGTGCCGCCCCGCCAGGTGCGGGGAAGAGGCAGGCACTATGCCCAGTGAGGCTGCAGGGTGAGCCAGCAGCAGGACCTAGACGTCACAGCCTTCTCAGCTGTACCATGTCAGTCCCCTGTACTGCCAATGAGGGCTGTGCCTGGCTGGCCACATTCTGGGGGGGCACAAGGCTCTGGGACAGGGACAGAGATGTCTTACACACACACATAATCCCACATCCACATGGTCACAACTCACAAATGAATGTATGCAGCCCCCAACATGCACAACCTGCCCTTGCCTCCCCCTGCATGCTCTCCCTCTCTCTCTCCCCCTCTCTCTGTCACACACACACAGCGACACACACACACAGTGACACACACAATACCTCTTCTCCAGGCCACAGCCCCTGAGATGCAGCCTGTAGTGCCTGACACAGGGGCTTGGGGGTCCGCGATGAAAGGGGGGGGCAGTACAGTGGAACCATGGTACCTATCTGCTTGCCATGTTCCCTCCTATTACCCTCCACTAAAGACCAGAGACTGGGAAGGTTTTCAGGTGATAAGGAAGGAGGGGTGGTCGGGTGGGCCCTCCCACTAGGGGTAACCTTATAAGGGTCCTGGAAAACATAAGGAATCCTTAGGCCACAAAAGTGGGTGAAGCAGGAACTCGGTGTTTGCTGTTGGCCATTTGTTCAGCCTGGCAGGCCCAGAACCTGGGAGCTCAACGTGAGAGAGTGAGCTCAACAGTCCCAGGGAGATCTGAGCAAGCGTGCCACCCCAAGAATCCCAAGCAGCTGCTATTGCTATTTTTTATCACTATTATTATTATCTCCCCCAGGGAATGGCTCTGACATCTGGGAGCCAGCGACAACTAAATAACATTTACTTAAGGGAAACAAAAACATCACTGTGTATTCAAGGACAAGGGAGCTGACCTCTTTCCCCCACCCCAGCCTCTCCTGCCATTCTAATTGCTCCCAAGGACCCCACCCACAGGCCAAAGTTCCTTTTGCTTTTATAGCTGGACCCCATGGGGTTGGGGAAGGGGTGGTGAGGTGGTCTAGAGGCTCCTGCCAGGTCCCCGGGACACAGCCCCTTCCTACCGGCCGGGCCTGGGCTGGACTGATGTAGGGTGATGCTTCTGAGGACGCGCCTGGGACTGAGGGGAGGCCAGACCCAGGCAGCACCCGGTACTGCCGTGCACCCCTCCACCGTTACCTTCCATGATGGTTACTGGGTCTTCTATCTGTGGCCGAAGTATATTAGGTCCAAAAACAGTTGCCAGGTTCTGGACGCTCATCTTGTTGACATTTGAGTGGGACTGAACTTCATCCAGAAACCTGTACAGTAAGGAAGAAGCAGCTGGCAGAGAAGCAAATGCTGATGCCAGATCCAAACTCAGAAGAGGGCAGAGCTTCCCCCTCTGTGGGGCAGGAGGCAGCCATCCAGAGCAGAGGCCAATGGGGCAAGGGAGGACACAGGACTCTCCTGCCTGCAGTGGGGGCAGATGCCCCAGAAGGCCCAGAGCCCTCAGGCATGGCGCTAGATGAGGGCCACACTGCATGCCTGCTCCCAGCACCTGGGCCTAGGCCGTTGTGCTCAGGAGGCTGACCCCTGAAGGGAGGGGACAGGGACAGGCACCCAGAGAGGACTCCAGGGACAGAGGGTGCATCTCTCCTCTTCAGAAATGATGCACCGGAGACTATCGAACACCACCTGCTCCCATGGGAGTGTCAGCTCCACGGGCATAGGGGCTGTGTTCTTTATGCCCCTCACTGGCTCCAGCAACACCTGGGGAGGGTGGGTGTGGGGTGTGAGAATGACCGGGGCCCCTCTGTAAAGGGAACTGAGCCAAAGTGCAGGAAGGGAAGCTCTCTGCCCCTACTCACTTACTTGCAGATATATCTGAGCAGGTTGTAGTTGGCCAGGGGAAGGCTGCTCACTTGTTTAGCCAACTCCAGAGTCCCCTTGGGATTGAAAGAGAAAAAGAGCATTTCAAAGGCCAGCAAGGAGACTCCAAGGCCCTTTTGCTGGAGGGAGGGCTGGGAGCAGGGGCATGAATCAGAGTCCAGACCTGTAGCCAAGCCTCAGGGGACCAGAAGGTGTCACCACCTCCATCTCCCTCAGAGGAGCAGTGAGGCCAGGCTTGTGACATCTTGTGGGAGCCGATTTACTCTGGAGAACTGATGTGAAGGGTATGCCTCTGCAGGGCTAAAGAGGAATGTCAGGGCCAGGGCTCAGCACATTTATGGAGACACAAATATTTGCCAGGTAAAGACCCCTCATCTCCCACAGGGCCAGAAGGTCAGCATATAGTCCCTGCCCAGCCAAAGGCACCTGCAGGAGAGGGTGATGGTAGGCTGGGAGCCCTCTGTCCTGGAAGTAGTCTCAAAGTCTTTTGGGAGAAGACAGGATATAAATAGATGAAGGGTCTGGTGGTTTCTGAACCCAATGGCTGGCCTGGGTAGCCTAAGGTTGAGGTGGGTAGTAGGAGGAATCCCTACTGTGTGGGGGTCCAGACCTGGGCCCCAGGCACCCAGAACCATGACGGGAACTCGGCCTGTCCCTCCCAGAGACTGAGGTCTGCACACAGAGAGGACCGTATGCAGACAGGGGATGCTCTCAGCACCCTGCATTCAGAGCCGCCCCCCCGCACAACATGCAGACAGCAGGATGTTCCAGGCCCCCCTTCACAGAGCAGGAGGTTCGTGACCTCCCATCTTACAGAGCAGGCTGTGGGCCAGGATCTATGGGCCAGGAAAGTCAGTTTGTGCCCCGCTCCATACACCCACCTCCCAGCAGACCCGCTTTCCAGAATGGGCCCCAGGAGCTACTGACCTCCCCCTCGTCCTTGGTGAGCAGCTGGGCACAGCTAAGGAAGTCCTCATACCTGGCGAAGGGGACCACGGGCTCAGGGAGCTCCCGCAGGTAGAGCTTCAACAGAGAGGCCACCGTGTGCACGTCTGTTGTGCTGTGGGCAGGGGGACATGCATGAGGCCTGGGACACCAGGGAACCCCAGCGGTGGCCAGCACCGGGGGAGCCTCTGCTCTCCTGTCCGTGTGTGTTTGTGTGTGTACAGTTAGCCAGGAAACCGGCAGGAGTGAAGGGCCCCTTTCTGCTGGCCTGGTGGTCCCTCTGGGGTCCTCTGCAGGGCAACATGAGAGCTGCTCCGCTCTAAGCAGGCACTGGGTGATGGGAAGCCTGAGCCTGCTCTCCCCCCACCCCCAGACTGGCCCACAGTGTAAGGAGAGGGGCCATGGCAAAGGCACCTGGCATGCTAGCCTGCTGAACTCCTGGAAAGAGCAGGCATCCCTGGGCCCTGGCCACTAGGGCCCAGGCAGCTCAGAGGTCGGGCCCTCCCTCGCAGCCTCTGGGCTCCTAGGCACATTATAGACGCCTGGGCGTCTATGTTCATCACCCTATTTCCAGCGCCCCAGTGCTCTGTGTGTCCACTCGGAGGCCTCAGTTTTCTGCTCCCCAGCTTGGATTTGCCCAAGCTGGCTTTCCCCCAGTGAAGAGCAGCAGCCCTGGGCCTATTGGCCTCTGGGTTCAGGTTCTAAACTGGGGTCTTGGCACCTCCTCTAAGCTTGCCTTCCTGGATGGACCTGGGCACTAGGTATTTCATGTTTTTCTAGGGCCCTGGATTTAAACCCTGAGCCTGCATCTTCCTCATGGCAGGAACTCAGGAAAGATGAGGCTGGGGCCAGGAGAATGCGGCTGTGCCCTTAAGGTGTCACCTGGCCTTGGCTGTCCACAGCTGGTCTTGCTGAGTTAAGCCCTAGGGTCCCTTCTGGCTTCTCAAGCTGGAGCCCCATCCTGGCTCCTCCTCTATGCCCTCAGCTTTCAGTACTCCTGGGCCTGGGAGGCCTGGCCCACAGCCGGGGTCCGCAGCCCCAGTCCACAGCCTTCTGCCCCCAGGTTCCTGTAGCCAGATCCTCTGCCCTACCCTGGTCTAGGGAGTCTGGCCCAGCATTCTGTCTCCCCTTCTTTCCTCCCTGCCTAGAAACACACTTCCTCATCCTCTCCTTCTTTCCCTACTCACTGCAGAGCTTTCCTTTTAAACAGTGGCTTAAGGCTTTTTCTTGGTACTCCTTGAACCACGCCCTCCTCACCACCCTCTCCCACTACACACACCTGCCCTGAATCCAGGCACCCTATCCGAGCACCCAAGGAGAATGTTCTGCAGCCCACAGCTCTGTGGATGCCCACCAGACTGAGAGCCCCACGAAGGCAGGTACTGTCACCTGTCCCGCTCACTCCCCCAGGACCAGGCTCACAGCATGTGGTGGAAGGGGGCTGGGTGCACAGGCAGGGAGGACAGCTCAGGGGTCCCAATCAGCTTCTGCCCTTTCTGTGGGCAGGACTCAGACAGAGGGAGCTAACCTGAGAGCCTTAGTTTCCCCACCTGTTAGATAACACTTCCATTCCTTGGTATCTCTTCTTTCCTAAGGGCAGACCTTCCCTCAGAATGGGGGCAGTCCCAAGCTCTACATCTACTGACAGACTTGCCCACTGCAGTGATGGGTCCTAGTAGAGGCTGGAGGGACTGAGGGTGTTCTGCCCCAAGAGAAGGGCTGGGAAGGCCAGGGCTGCCAGCAGGAACCCATGGGCTTATCTGTGACTGTGAAGGCAGAGCTGAGACGCTCCAACAGAGGCCAAGGCTGGCTTGATGCAGGAAGAACTTTCTATGAAAACTACTCTGTGATGGGTGGGGTCCTGTCTGGGAGAAGAGGCCCCAAGGAGCCACCTCCCTGGTCATAGCCCTCCCTGGGCTCCTAAGTGAAGTTGACTCTACCCACACAGTACAGCCCTCGATGGGGAAGTCCCAGTGATGGGATAGGACAGGTACCGGCTCCCCACCCCTGGTATCTGAGAGAATATGGGGCTGCTCCATCTTGCCACTGAAGGGGCCTGAAGGGTGGGAAGCTGAGAGAGGGGCCCTGCAGAAGGCCTAGAGTCCCAAATGGAACCAGCAGAGGCCCTTCTTTTCCCCTGCCTGGGTTGGGTTTACAGGCATCCACTGTGGAAACAGCCTGCATAGTCATGAGTGTGCCTCATCCGTGGCAGGATCCATCCCTGAGAGGAGGCCCACGGCTGCTGCACTGATTTTGTGCCCAATGCTCTGCCCATGGGAACAGATGGGTGCTGGGGGGGCTAACTGAGCGCACGTGCTACTGTGGGGAGCCATGCCACCACCACCTTGCTGCCAGGCTTCCTGGAGGCCAACCTACTGCCCCTGGAGCTTGTGTCCTGGGAGGAGCCCCTACAGCAGGAAATGGACAGGTGATCCCATCTCTACTGCTTTCCCTCAGGAGCTCACCTGTCAAACAGTGGTTTCTCCCCACAGTCGAAGGAATCCTGCAGGTCCCTCACCAGGTTGGCTTGGCCTGGCATGCGGAAGAGCCCCTCCTCAGTGAGCCCGCGCTCCCGGATGAAGTCCACACACTGTTCCACCAGCAGGGGGGCCAGACGGGGGCCATACTTCCGCTCATGGTGGACTGTGTCCTCTAGGCGCTGCCCAAAGATCCCTGGGCACAGAGAGGAACTGGTCACACTCTCAGCTGTCCAGCTCAATGGTGGGGGAAGGGTGCTTTGGACAATGGGGGGCCAGAGGTACTGTCAGGGCCAAAAGTGTCTCTCTTCTGAGGGAGCAGATGAGGATCTGGAGGGAGGGGTCTATACCAGGCAGCTGGACCCTGGGCCACAAGCAGGAGGGGACGGTGGGCAGGGGGCCTATCCTGTGCTGTGGAATTTGTCTAAGCCTGAAGAACTTTCAGAGGGCCCTCAGGGAACATGAATTATGCATTTTATTGATTCATTTATCTGTACAACACTCACCTCCAAACAGGAGTGACTTACATTGAAAATCCCAGAACTATGTCCCCCAAAAGATGTGCCCTAGAATGTTCTTAGCGGCATTCTTTGCAATCCGTCCAAATGGGAAACCACCTAATGCCCATCAGCAGTAAAATGAGTGGGCATGTCATGGTCTACTCATACTGTGCAGAACCAGACAACCATAAGAACAGATGGCAAGGGATCCCTGGGTGGCGCAGTGGTTTGGCGCCTGCCTTTGGCCCAGGGCGCGATCCTGGAGACCCAGGATCGAATCCCACGTCGGGCTCCTGGTGCATGGAGCCTGCTTCTCCCTCCGCCTGTGTCTCTGCCTCTCTCTCTCTCTCTGTGACTATCATAAAATTAAAAAAAAAAAAAAGAACAGATGGCAAACAGCTCACACAAGACAGAGGACTCACTGATGTGAAAACTTACTCGTGGCTCAGCATCACCGATCGTTAGGGAAATGCAAGTCAAGCCACAGTGAGGTACCACCTTGCACCCCGGGAGGATGACTACTATCAAATCAGAAAGCAGCAAGTATTGGTGAGGATGTGGAGAGATTGGAACCCTTGTGCACTGTTGAAAGGAATGAAAATGGTGCAGTCACTAGGGAAAACAGGGCAGTGCCCTCAAAAATGTAAAACAGGATTTCTGTATGATCCAGCAATTCCACATGCAGGTAAATAAGCAAAGGAACCAAAAGCAAAGACTTGAACAGACACTTCTACATCCATGTTCATAGTACATTATTCGCCATATTCAAAAGGTAGGAGCACTTGGCGGGCTCAGTCAGTAGAGCCTATGACTCTTGATCTCACAGCCAAGAGTTCAAGCCCCAGGTTGGGTACAGAACTTGCTTAAACAAAACCAAACAAAACAAAAGCCAAAGGTAGAAACAACCCAGGTGTCTGTCAAAAGATAAACGGATAAACAAAACGTGGTACATACATACAATGGAATACTATTCAGAATTAAAATAAAAAGGAAACTCTGACACATGCTCCAATGTGGATGAATCTCAAAAACATTATGTCAAAGTGAAATAAGCCAGCCACAAAAAGACCAATACCGTATGATTTCGCTTCTGTGAAGTACTTACAATAAGAATTCATAAAGACAGAAAGGAGAATGGTGGTTGCCAGGGACTGGAGGATGGGGGCAGGAATGGAGAGCTACTATCTAATGGGGTAGAGTTTCAGTTTTACAAGATGAAGGAGTTCTGGAGCTGGAAGGTGGTGATGACTGCACATTGTAAATGTACTTAATGCCACTGAGTTGTATGTACACTTAAAAATGGTTAAGATGGTAAATATTAGCTCTATTTCACCAAGAATTTTTAAGAATTAAAAAATAACTGCAAGCAGAAGCCAGACCTAGAGTTCACACTGCATGACTCCATCTATGTAACATGCAACACCAGAGCAGGATGTGGTTACCCTGGTGGGTCAGTGACTGGAAGGGGTCGGAGGGGGCTTCGGGAGTGCTGGTAGTGCTCTGATTCTGGACCTGGGTACTCCTTACCCAGCTGTATTCACTTTGGAAAAAATCATTAAACTACCCTTGTGATTTATATACTTTCTTATACGCTACATTTCAATAATGTTTGTAAAAAAAAAAAAAACAAAAAACCAAAACCAAAACCAAAAACAAAAAAAACAGGAAGCAGGAGATCCAGAGCATTTAATACAGGACAAGAGGCAAATGAGGGATAAAAGGAGAAAGAAAGAAGTAGAGGAACTCTGGACTGAGAAGATCTATGACAACTAAATATACACCCAGCTAAGAGGCTCCTCGCGGCCTAGGCCAAGAGCGGAAGTAGCTGAGGACCATAAAGCTCTCGCTCTCACAGTGATGGTAACAGGAGAAACACACTTCTCCCAGCCCTAAGCTCTATGAGGATTTTCAAATACCTAACATCTTCCACTTGCACACATGACACAGAGACTTCCCCCACAGGGTGGCTTCTGGGGTGTGCCAGGGGCATGATGCCAGAGCTCCATTCTGTCCAGGCATGTGGCTGCCGGAGATGTGGATGGTGAGCCAGTCAGGTGAGCATTCAGTCTCTCCCTTACCACTGAGCAGTGGAAGGACTCTGGGCACCTACTTAGCTCCCCCCACACTGGCTAGTTTAAAATAAGATACATCAGTACCTAATACAGTGCCTGGCATAGAGCAGGACTCAGTAAATGTTCGTTCTCCCCCTGCTCGACCCAAGTACAAAGCCTACAGAGTCTGGGGGTGGTGAGACTTCTCCCTTCTAGAAAACATGCCCATGTAGAATGCACCCAGTGGTGCCATCAATACTTTAGGGAGAAGTGTGTGCATGCAAGTGGACTTGTGTGTGCACGTCTATGCACGCATATGCATGAGGAGAGGGTGCTAAAACAGCTAACACATGGCACTCAAGGTGCCAGGTCCTGCTCTCAGCACTTCAAAGACACCAGTGCATATAATTCTCATGCAGCTTGTAACCTAGGGACTATTACTTTCACATCACTATCAGCATCATCCCCATTTTTCAGATGGACAAACTGAGAGGCAAACAAGTTGAAGAGCATGCCCCAATTCACTCAGCACATGGCAGGGTCAAGGTTCGAACCCAAGCAGGCTGGTTCCAGGCCTAGAGAATGTTCTAGGCCACAGTGCTGCTCTTTACCCACACTGATGCCCGGATACCTGGATACTATCCACCCACCAGTCCTGTTCCCCAAGTTTCTCCAGTCTTCACTGGCAGTTCCCACAGACATGGTCAGCACTAAGCAGAGACTATAATACGACATGAAAGGAAAAGCTGTCTGCCTCCCGGGCCTGGGGGGAGAGCCCGGGGCCCCTGCCCACAGGGGTGTGGCCTGCGGGCCAGTCAACAGCGTCCTGGCCTCTCTGCCGAGCCTGAGAGCGGCCTGTGCTGGCCCTGGGGACACAGCACCACTGTTCCCCCTCCCCTCACCCAGGGCTCCATCACCAGCGCTCAACAATGGGCCCCATGGGCCCAGATGCTCTTGTTCAGCTGGTGTGCTAACCACTGTAATATGAGTTATTTAAAATCAGGAGGTTTCATATAAAAATTGATTTCCAGCTTCTCTTGCAAAACTCCACAGGTCCGGGGGCCGGGAGGTATTCCTGAACAGCAACAGGGGCGGCGTCCCGCCATCCATGGCCGGGACAGCACATCTCACGGTCCTCGCCAGGCCCTGCCACCTCACGCCCAGCCCAAGCCTGCCTTGGGGGAGGCCCTCACCCCTCTGCTTTGACCCGAACGGCACAGACGGCCCCAGGGTCCTGTGGGCATGGGAGGTAGGGAGCAGGGCGGTGATCCACGGAAGGTAGGAGCGGGAAACCATCACGTCACCACCTGAGGCAGTGCCAGGCCCTTCAGTGAGCGGGAAGATGACATGTTGAGGGGAGGCGCACGTGGGCCGAGGGTCCCCCAAAGGGGAGAGGGCTCGACTGGCACGGCACCCTGGGTGCCCACCTCCCTCTGGCCCGCCTCCCTCTCTGGTCAACGTTACATACTACTTGAGCCCCCTAAACCACACGTCTGCCTTCCTGCCTCTGGCCCGTGCATAGACCTCGGCCTGGAGGCTCCTTCCTCTCCAGTCTGGGCAAATTTCCTACCAGCCCTTGGGAGCAGCTCTGATGGCCCTCCTGCGTACTCCTCACCAGGAGCCCCTCCCTGTCCTTCCTGAGCTAGTGCAGGATGGGGATCACTGAGGGGAGGACGGTGAAGGATCCAGAGTTAGTGCTCCCCACCCCTGGGCTCACAGGGGACTGAAGGCCCGTCAGGGAAGAGAGACACTGAGGAGAATTCTACAACTCCTCCAGAGACCCACAAAGCTGGGGTAACCCCGTGCAGCCCTTTCTGCTTGCCCGTCTCCTGTCCCCAGGACACCTGCCATCCTCTGTCCACCTGTCCATCTACCCTTCCTCACCCTCGCACTCGGGCCTTACCCTGTTCTAGGTAGTGGAAAATGCAATGGGGCAAGCAGGCTGGCCAGACAGAGGGCAGCTGCTGCAGGGCTGGCCCACTGCTGCTCTGGCAGCACCGCCACCTCTAGGAGCCCCCTCCCAACCCCGGCACAACCACGGCCTCCCTGGTAACCCTCATCGCTGCTCACCCTCCCTCCCAGACAGGGTTGTGAGCCAGGAATCGGGAAGTCCACCAACCCCAGGCGCTTCCAAATACAGGTGATTTGGGGGAGGAGGTGACGTTGAGACTGGGGTGCAAGAATTAGTGGGAGGCAGCCAAGCAGGCAGGTGGGAGTAGGGTGGGTGAGCAGAGGCCCCAGGGCAGGTGTGGGTGGGGTCTGATGGGGAACTACAGGGGCTGGAGAGTGGGTGTGAGGGAGCCTGCTGAAGAGGCAAGGATCCTCAGCTGAGCTGAGCACTAACCTTCTATGCTGCTCAGGGGCTTGGGAAATGGCAACACTGCCCCAGGGCACTCCAAGTGCTGAGCCCAGTGACAGGGCTGGCCTAGGGGTGGGGGTGGAGACCCAGGCAGCAGGTGACGGTCACCACTGAAGGTCACAAAGACAAAGATTTGAGTCTAAGTGTGCACTGGTCTGGGTGTACGTTCCAGCTAAGCTACTGAGGAAAGGAGGGGGCCTCAGTTTCTCCACCTATAAACCGGGGTGACCATGCTGTTTTTAGGAGGCTGCCCTGAGGCCCTGCCCAAGGCACCACCACGTCCCCGGCAGGGCTGTAGGGCAGGGCTGTGCCAAGCTTTGCAGGAGACTCTGGGGCCAGATGCTTTGTGGAGGGCCTGGGAGAGCTCACTGCAGCTCTGCCTCCTGGGTGTCCTCCCTGGTGGTCCTCCTGCTGGAGGCAACCTGCACTCAGGCTACAGAGCCTGGCCTCCCTCAGTCAGGATCTCTCTGGCAGAGCCAGGGCTGCGAAGAGCTGCGCTGACCTCCCTCGGCCCTCCTGGCACACCTCGATGGGGAGCCTTGCCAAGAACCAGTTCCAGTAGGTTTGTCAGATCCCTGGAAGCCCAGCTGGTGTGCAAGTTCCTCAAGGTCCCCGCCCACGCTCTTCCCCAGGTACCAAGGGCTCTGCCACGGAGAGGAAACTGGCAGAGGCTGCGCTTCCTCTGGATGAACCTGCCGGTGAACCTGCCAGGCCTCCCCCACCAGCTCTCCCTGGCAAACATCGGCTCCCACTCTCCTCTCCCTGAATCACAGGCAGGAGCAGGAGCAGGAGCAGGAGCAGGAGCAGGAGCAGGAGCAGGAGCAGGAAGCCGCAGGCCGCAGGCCAGGTGCTCAGCGGGCTCAGCCCCTGTCCCTGATGACCTCGGGCTCTGAGCTCTTCTCTGCAGTTCCATGAGCTGTGAGCAGCCCCAGGAGGGCCTACCCCCGACAGGCACAGTGAAGCAGGTGCTGGGTCCATGTGGCCTTCTCCTGACCCAGGAAGGCGGCCCAAGGCCATGGCACTGCCAGCTCCTGAGGCCCCAGGAGGAAAGGAGGCAGGTGGGACTCCCTCCATGAGCTCATTCCTCAGTGGGGTCAGGCCTGCTCGGCTCTACCGGTCGGCCGTCTTGTCGGGGGATGGCAGGACAGGCAGGGGCTAGGCCACACTCGGGGGAAAGACACAGCTTCCAGCAACATTCTTAGTCTCCCTGCAGAGGTCAGGCCTTCCACCCTTCCCGCTCGTGTGCCCCCACCTGCCTGGCCCTGCTCCAGAGACTCTACAGCCTCCCAGCTGCCCTGGGGACAGAAAGCAGCCCGGGCTGACACCCGCCAGGAGACAGGAGACAGCGTCTCCACCAGGGTCTTGCCTAGGGCGAGCCGGCCCCAGCCGGGATCCCTGCCTCCTGGTGGTAGCCAGCCCGGCGCCGGGCACCGTGGCCTTCCTGAGGCCCACGGCGGCGGGGGTGTGTGCAGACGTGGGACAGCGCTGTGCCTGTGCTTGGGGTCGGGACCTGGGGCTCCCCCGCGACTCGGTCCCCCCGCGGGTCCCCGCTCCGCTCCGGGCTGGCACCTCCTCTGTCGGTCGGCCCCCTCCTGTCTCCTGTCCCCCGCCCCCGCCCCCGCGCCCGCGCCCCGTCCCGCCCTACCTGGGGCGGCGGGCGGCGGCGGGCGGGCGCAGCAGCCAGGGAAGGCCCGCGCGGCCGGCATGGGGCGGTGCGGCTGCGGCGGCGCAGGGAGCAGTGAGCAGGGAGCAGGGAGCAGGCAGCAGGAAGCAGGCAGCAGGGAGCAGGCAGCAGGCAGCAGGCAGCAGGGAGCAGGCAGCAGGGAGCAGGCAGCAGGCAGCAGGGAGCAGGCAGCAGGGAGCAGGGAGCAGGGAGCAGGCAGCAGGGAGCAGGGAGCAGGCAGCAGGGAGCAGGGAGCAGGCAGCAGGGAGCAGGGAGCAGGCAGCAGGGAGCAGGCAGCAGGCAGCAGGGAGCAGGCAGCAGGGAGCAGGCAGCAGGCAGCAGGGAGCAGGCAGCAGGGAGCAGGGAGCAGGCAGCAGGCAGCAGGGAGCAGGGAGCAGGCAGCAGGGAGCAGGGAGCAGGCAGCAGGGAGCAGGCAGCAGGCAGCAGGGAGCAGGGAGCAGGCAGCAGGCAGCAGGGAGCAGGCAGCAGGCAGCAGGGAGCAGGCAGCAGGCAGCAGGGAGCAGGCAGCAGGCAGCAGGGAGCAGGCAGCAGGGAGCAGGGAGCAGGCAGCAGGCAGCAGGGAGCAGGCAGCAGGCAGCAGGGAGCAGGGAGCAGGGAGCAGGCAGCAGGGAGCAGGCAGCAGGGAGCAGGCAGCAGGGAGCAGGGAGCAGGCAGCAGGCAGCAGGGAGCAGGCAGCAGGGAGCAGGCAGCAGGCAGCAGGGAGCAGGGAGCAGGCAGCAGGGAGCAGGCAGCAGGGAGCAGGCAGCAGGGAGCAGGCAGCAGGCAGCAGGCAGCAGGGAGCAGGCAGCAGGGAGCAGGCAGCAGGGAGCAGGCAGCAGGGAGCAGGCAGCAGGGAGCAGGCAGCAGGCAGCAGGGAGCAGGCAGCAGGCAGCAGGGAGCAGGGAGCAGGCAGCAGGCAGCAGGGAGCAGGCAGCAGGGAGCAGGCAGCAGGGAGCAGGGAGCAGGCAGCAGGGAGCAGGGAGCAGGCAGCAGGCAGCAGGGAGCAGGCAGCAGGGAGCAGGCAGCAGGCAGCAGAGAGCAGGGAGCAGGCAGCAGGGAGCAGGGAGCAGGGAGCAGGGAGCAGGGAGCGTCCTGCCCGCCCCCGCCCTGGGCCGGGCCGCAGGAAGCAGGGAGGGCCCTTCCCGACACGCCACAAGACGCCACCTGAAGCCGGCCTGGGGAAGGGCCCCGTCCAGGCGTCGCAGCCCCTTCTCCCGCCCGACACGAACGCTCATGACCCCGGCCCAGAGCGAGGAGCGCCTGGTCCGTGCCCCCCAGGAAAGTCAGCGGGGGGACAGCCGGTCACGGACCTAAAGCGGGGTCTCCTGGCTCCAGAGCGGGTGCTTGGGACTTAAAGTCAGGTGCGGTCTAGCGCAGCCCTGAGAGCTAAGTATCCATGTCCCCATTTTACAGCCGCGGCTGCTAAAGCTCAGCGGGGTTACGTAATTTTCCTAAGGCCACACAGTAAGTAACAGACTTGCCATCTAAACCTAAATTACCTGTCTGCGGGAATACATTTCTGCAAGGGCAGGATGCTGTCCCAGGAAATGAGCCCGCAATCCCATACTTCCAAAGTTTGAAGAGCAGAATGGATAGCCAGCGGCAGGGATATACCAGGAAGGTGGGTGGAAAGCAAAGCCAAGCTGGGGGCTTTGCAACACCAGACAGGAGGAAAAGAGGTCCACAAGGGTCTGTGGGCCAAAACCTGTAAGGGCGGGGCTTAGGAGAGCCCTGGGGCTGGAAGGGGTGGGGGCTCCTCCAAAAGCTGAGTGTGCAGGGCAGGGCCACTCTTTTTACTCTACTGAGCAGGGCTGGGGCTAGGATGCGCAATATGAGGCACTCACCACAGGTGCAGAATTTAAGGAGGTGTCAAAAGTTTCAATAAGATATTTTATTGCAATATTTTAACATGTATAAATTAAATGCAAAAAATACCCCATGACGAATGAGTTAATCAAAATTTTAAGTAATGACAGGCTCTAGCCCTGCTCTTGCAAACTCTGTGAGCACCTAACGCTAATCCCACAGATCCTGTCTTTATTTAAAATTTCGATATTTATCATGGGTGTCGTAGGCTACATAATGACCCCTCTCCAAATGTCCACATCCTAATCTCTGGGACCTGTGAGTGTGTTACCTTACCCAACAAAGGGACATGGTAGACATGACTAAATTACGGATGGAGAGATGATACTGGATCATCCAGGTTGGTTGCATAAAAGGGAAGAAGAAAGAAGTATGACTACAGAAGCAGTAATGATGTAAAGAGGGAAGCAGCGATCTGGAGTGATGAGGCCACAACCAAGGAAGGAAGGCAGCATCTAGAAGGTACAGAGAGGCAAGAGCCCTCGGAAGGAACAGGCCCTGCCAACACCTTTATTTTAGCTCTATAAGACTCAGTTCTGACTTCTGTCCTACAGAACTGGGAGAGGATATATTTGTATTCTTTTGAGCCACTCCGTTTGTGGCAATTTGTTGAGCAACGATAAGAAACTAACATAATGGACTTTTTGCATTAATTTTCATTTAAAGAAAATTTCAATAAAATGTTTATCTTGACTGCTGAGTTTGCTGGCGCACCCTTAAATTCTGTGCTGGAGGCCACTGAGGCTCCTAGGTTCTGGCCCTGATACAGAGTGGGGGTGGAGGGCCGGGTTGAGGGGGGGGGGGCTCAGTGTACTTCCTTCCCACAGCTCACCTACCTGAGAAGGGAGGAAGGGCATTTCATGATGAGGGCCACAAGCCAAGGAATGCCCCGGCCTAAACCTGCCAGAAAAACCTGGAGCTCCCGTGGCCCCGGGACCCCTGTGTCTGAGTAGCACTGCCCACCTTAAAGAGAAGGGCCCAAGGCCTCAAGTTGAAGCAGCTACTCTGGGGTAGGTGGGCCCTCCCCCGGGACCTGTGGGCTCTGGTGCTGACCTGCTTTCTCCTCCTGAGCTTCTGTTCTCCCACCTGTGTGGTCATCACATTAGGCCTGCCAGTCACTAGGGAATCCCCCCACCACCATTCCCCAGATGGATGGAAGTCCACAGGTGCCCTCCATTTAGAAGGTTCTGGACTCAAATGGGCACTGATAATGAGGTATAGATTATGCCCTGGAGGGGATGGTGCCCATCCCACATTGGGGGCTACTTTGAGTGGTGGGACCTGGTAGGGGTGGGTATTCAGAGACGGTCATCAAATTGTCCTCTTGGGCCAGGGCCAAGAAGCTGAGAAGCTGGGGGTGGTCTGTCCTCTCAAATCAGTTCCTGGTGACTGGTGACCCTAGCTGGGGTGGCCCCCATTTCTGTGCTGTGTGTCCTATGGCCTGGGGTCCAAGGCCACAGGGACAGCCTCTCTCCTCAGTCTGGATGGCCTGCCTCCCCCGACCTCCACCCCTCTCATCAAGACAACTAGTCAGATCCAGAGATTGTGCTGCTTTGATGCTTACCCAGCAAGAGAGAATCTGCAGATAGGCCCACCCAGAGGGCGGCTGCCCCCGCTCCCACCTCGGCTGTGTGCCATAGGGCAAACTGCTAAACCTGTCTGGGTCTCTCTGCCTCCCTCTATAATGTAATTTTGATACAACTAATCCCTGGCAAGAGTAGCACTTAGCAAGCATGAGGCCCCTCCCTCTTTCCTCAGCCTGATATGGAGGACAGGGCTCCCTGGAAGCGGCCGAAAGCCCAAGGAACCTGGGCAGAGGACACCCGGAGGCCCCATGGCCTCCCTCTCTCCAGAGCAGGCATCTAGCAGTGGGGCTCTGAGCGCCAGCACACCTGGGTTAGAACCCAGCTTCCTGCTGACTTCTCTGTGACCTGATGGAGCATTTGAGCCTCCCTGCTGCTAAGTGTCCTTAGGGGAGTTAGGACAGTTCCCTGGGGCTGTTGCAGAGCCTGAAGACACAGGAACATGCTGAATGAATGTTAGCTGCTCTGGCAGTGGCAATGCCTCTGGAACTTCTCCGTGTTCCCCCCCCTCCCTGCCATGGCTCACTGGCGCTAACCCTCCACTGGCTTCATCTTATAAGTGGCCACAGTAAACTCTTTCCTGTCCTGTGATTGGAGCTCTACATAGCCCAAGGGGAAACCAAGAAGGCCGAGTTGATAGGGCACTTCCCAGCACAGCTGGCAGGAGGGACAGAGGCAGGAGGGAAGGAGGACTTCCAGTCCAGCAAGGTGGGTAAGAGGCAGCCAAGTGGCTGGAGTCCCGAGTTTCTCAGGAGGCAATGGTGAGCAGCCCCCACTAAACCACCTTGCTGGCTTGCCAGGCTCACCCAAGGTAAGGCAGCTGCTCCTTCGCCTCTCCTCCTGGTAAACAGCCCTGGGCTCCCGGGCTGTCTCCTGTGGGCTGTCTCCTGTTGGAGCGGCCTGTGGCTGGGAGCTATTTCCCCTGCCCTGGGGATGCGAGCTCACAGACCCCAGGAGCACAGCAAGGGAAGGAGGCCCCAGGGTGCCATGAACCCACCCCTGTGCCCAGAAAAGGCCAGATCTTCCCTTTATGAGCCTGGGGCATGGACAGCATCTCTTTGGAGGTGTCTCCTCCTCCACCTGGCTAGTGGACCGTCAGGGTCCATGCGAATAGGCTGAAGGTACCAGGATCATGCTCCAGTGTCCCATCTGTTGGCTTAGTGACCTGAAGCCCAGACCAGATCAGCCACAGTCTATTCTCTCCCCTTTTGGAAGAGCTGCCCAGAAAGGCCCGGCCAGGCCCCCAGACTTGGTGGGTCAACATTCAGGGGAACTAGAAATAAGACTTTCTCCTTCAATCTCCTGGACGAGTTGGGATATGAAGCAAGCAGCACTGGGGAGAAGTGGTCCTCTAAGATCTCAAACTCCACCACTGCTGGCCCAGGCTAGGTCAGTGACCTTTCATCCTGAACCTGATTGTGCTTTGAGGGCCTTCCTTTGGAGAGGTCATTCTAGCAAACAGCAAACTCTGCTGGCTGGACTCAAGAGGTTGCATTGTATCCCTCCAAGTTGTCTCAAGGCTGGGATTGTCTCCATGTCAAGTGTCCTACCCTGTGGCTTCTGGAAGCTGCATTTCCCCCCTCTTCTTCGGTCTTCCATGTGATTTCTGAGGAACTGAAGAGGGAGAAAAGTGGCTCCAGGAGGCCAGAGGGAAGTCTCCAGTGGCCTGCAAAACCCACACAAGTGGGCTGGGGCAACGAAGCTGTGATGCCACTGCAGGCCTGCTGTCTGGCCCCTCGCACCCTCCCCAGCACAGGGCAGTCACTGGGGGCGGCGTTCCCGAGTAGAAAGCTGGGTTCCCAGCCCCAGGATGACGGCTCTCTGCTGCCACTTGCCAGGTCAGGACAAAGGGCTTCTGGGCTGCACTAGGCAGTGCCTGCTGGTCTGTGAGCAGGACAGTTGCGGTGCTCTTAGTTACTGAGCACTAACCCCCAGACTCCTGCATCCAGCTGCCCAAACAGCACCTGCCCTGGTTTAAGGACAAACAACACCCCAGGGATGCCTGGTGGCTCAGTGGTTGAGCGCCTGCCTTCAGCTCAGGGCATGATTCCAGGGTCCTGGGATGAAGTCCCACATCAGGCTCCCTGCCTCTCTGTGTCCTTCATCAATAAATAAATCTTTAAAAAAATCCCAAACAGACACCCCAAACTCTGATGTGTCCCAATGGAACTGTGTTCTTGCCGCAACCCCCAAACACACTCTACACTGAGTCCTTCTGTCTTGGCTAATGACAGCTCTGTCCCCACAGCCAACCATCGAGCCCTCGGAGTCGACCTGCCTGCCCCCACTCTCACACCCCCATCCAGTCCTTGTCAGTCTGATTTCCAGAACAGTCTCAGAACGTGCTGACTTTCACCATCACCCACCAGAGAGAAAGCGCCCTTGTCTCTTGCCTGGAGCAACTCGAATATTTGTGTCCTGGCTTTGCCTTATCGTCCCTCATGAGTTAGCAGTCAGAATGGCCCTTTCCAGCTGTAGATCAGATGCCATCACTCCTCAGCCCAAAGCCCTCCAATGTCCTCCTGCCCCTTTTACTTCGGAGTGAGAGCCAAAATCCCTATAGGGGTGTAGGAGGCCTGGGCGGCAGACTCCTCCCCATGTGCCCTGTCCCTTGCCCTTCAGGCCCATCTGCCTCCATGCTGGTTCAAGACCACATCAGACGTGCTCCACCGTGGCCCAGGCTATCACCTCGGTCCCGGACATCCTGGCTGGCGTTCTCACCTCCCAACACTGTTTGAATGTCCCACCATCCCCACTGTATTTAAAACTGCTGTCTATATTTCCTTTGATAGCACTCACCGCCTTCTAAAACACAGAGGTTCACAGGACGTGGGCCCCAGGCCAGCAGCACTAGGAGAAGCTGGGAACTTGTTCGAAATACAAACTCTAGGACATCCCCCAAGTGAGCAGGAAGGAGCCAGCAGTGTGTTTTCACAGGCCTTCCTCTGGGTGACTCAGATGCCCGCTAACGCTGGCAAATCACAGCTCTGTACCTGTGACTTACTTTCCTGGTGAGTGGCCGTCTTGAGTGGGACAGAAGGTCCCTCTGATCTCTTTTGCCCTGTCACATCCCCTGCCTATGCAGGATAGATGTGCTGTGTTTGCTGAATGAATGAGGGCCACCTAGTGCTGAGGGGTTGCTGAGCACTCTGCATCGATCTTCTCTCTTAAAGATACTCTCATTCCCATTTTGCAGAAAAAGGCACAGAGAGGGTAACTGGCATACCCAGGGTCACACAGCAAGCAAAGGACCAAGCCAGATCACATCAGCCCACAGCCCGATGCTGAAGTCTGTGCGCATACTGCCTCCTCTCAGCCACCGGTGCAACTGGTGTCACCACGCACCTTCCTCTCCACATCAGATCCACCTCCGAGGGGCTTGTAGTTGTCTTTGGATTCCAGGCGCCCTGCCTCTCACAGTGAGCTGGTTCAGAGGGGCTACCCTGGGTCCCAGAGCTGGCCACAGAATTCCAGACATCCACGGGACAGCGCTACCCTCTTCACGAGATCACGCCTTCCAATCCATGAACACATGTCTTTGCATCCATGTGGGTCTGTTTCCATTTCTTTCAAACTATGTTTTGTGACTTTCAGAGTAGGAAGTTTTATACTTCTTTTGTTAACATTGATTCCTAAGTATTTTTTTCTTTCAGATGCTACTGCAAATGAAGTCTTCTTAATTTTATTTTCAGTCTGCTCATTGCTACTGAACAGAAATACGATTGATTTGTGCATACTGACCTTACATCCTGCAGTCTTGCTGAATTTTTTATGACTTCTAATTGTTTTCTAGTGGATTTCTTAAGATTTTCTGTACAGGAGATCATGTTATCTGCAAATAAGAAACATGTTTATTTCCTTCTTTCTTTCTAATCTGGATGTATCTTATGTCATTTTCTTGCCTAAGTGCTCTGGCTACAGCCTCCAGCAGAATGCTGAACAGAAGTGAAACTGAGAACCCATGCCTTCTTCTAGATCTCAGAGAAGGATCCCGTCTTCCTCCATAAGTATAATGGTGCATGTGGGTTTTCTGTGGATGCCCTTTATCAGGTTGAGAAATTTCCTTTCTATCCCTATCCCTAGGTCTTTGAATGTTTTTATCATGAGAGGGAGCCAAATTTTATTACAGGCTTTCTCCAAGTCTCCTGAGGTATCATGTGGTTTTTGTCTTTTCTTCCATTGGTGTATTACAAGTGTTGATTTTCAGATGGTAAACCACCCTTGCATTCCTGGAATAAAGCTTATTGGCTGGGATGCCTGGGTGGCTCAGCGGCTGAGCGTCTGCCTTCAGGTCAGGGCTTGATGCTGGGGTCCTGGGATCGAGTCCTACATCGGGCTCCCTGTGTGGAACCTGTTTCTCTCTCTGCCTGTGTCTCTGCCTCTCTCTCTCTGTGTCTCTCAACAATAAATAAATTTCAAAAAAAAATCTCATTTGGTCACGGTGTACAATCCTTTTGTGTATTGCTGGATTCAATTTGTAAGCATTTTGTCGAGGATTCTCGCATCTAGATTCAGAAGAGCTGTCAGTGCTCCAGCCAGTCTTCTCTCCTGCTGTACCATCAATCTTTCGCATTGCTGT
Source organism: Vulpes lagopus (assembly GCF_018345385.1). Lineage (NCBI taxonomy): Eukaryota > Metazoa > Chordata > Mammalia > Carnivora > Canidae > Vulpes > Vulpes lagopus. The sequence goes on along the minus strand of NC_054825.1, from coordinate 40,887,579 downwards.
TTTGTCTCCTGACTTAGAAAAGCAAAACAAAAGCCAATCCTCTCTTTATGTGACTTTCCCTCCAGCTCCTACCCCATTTATCTCTCCCTTTACAGCGAACTTCTTGAAACAGTTTCGCTGTAACAGTTCGTGACAGTTATTGTCACGCTCCAATACCCTCCTCTTACCCTTTTCAAGCCCAGCATTCTCATCGCCGGCTCGCCACCAGAGCCACGCACCCAGGTCGGCGGAGCTGTGCTCAAAGTCCGCTCTCTTCCACTTCATCTGTCGATGGTGCTTGCTATCACTGTTCCTTCCTCCCTAGACACTCTCTTCACTCAGCCCTGGGTCCCCAGCTCACTCCTAGCTCCACTTCTCACTTCTGAACCGCTTCTGCTGGCTCCTCCTCTGCCCCTGATGTCTAACGGATTGCAGCTCAGAGCTCAGCCCTGGTCCTCTGCTGTCCCTCCACTCGTCCCACGGTGTGTCGCCCAGCCTCATGGCCTCAAACTCCATGCATGGTCAACAGCCCCAAGATTCTCCAACCCAGTCCTCTCTCCAATTCTCTACCCTTGAATGTTTAGCCACCTGCTGGACATGTATACTTAGGTCTCTAACGGGTATCTCAGACTGAGCCCCAATGCGATCTCTCAGTCTTCATTCCAAACACTGTACTTCCTGTGGTTTTTCTCATCTCAGTCAATGGCTAATTACCCTGACTTCTCTCATTCTCTATGTGTTTCTCCCATTCCAGCAGGGAAACATGACTGCCTTACCCTAACATATATCAAGAATTCAGTCTCTTCTCATCACCAGTAGCATCTAGAGCCAAGCTGCCGTCATCTCTCACTGGCATTATTGTATAATGAGCTCCTAACTGGTCTCCCTGTTTCACTCTTTGATCTGTTCTCAACACATGGCTGGAGGGATCCTGTTAGAACCCAAACCAGGCCCTGCCACTCTGTTCAAAACCCACCCATGGCACCACAGACCGCCAGAGTTGTCACCGTGACGATAGGCTCTACTGATTTACACCTCATTGCCTCCTTGACCTGTTTCCTGCTCTCTCCATCTTCACAGAGTCTGTTCCAGGCACACTGGCTTCCTTGCTGCTCTTCCAACACAGACGCTGCTGCCTCTGCCTCCAAAACTCTCCGCCCAGATATACATGCAATTCACCCTTTCATCTCCTTTACTCAGAGGTCATGAAATTCCGACCCCCATCACTCTCACCTGCTCTCCCCACCTTACCTTTCTCCACTAAGCACATCATTGTCTAACCTGCAACGGGCTTCCTTATCCTACCTGCTACCTATTTTCTCTTCTAGAGTGTGCACTTCACAAAGGAGGGCCGGGACCTTGTTTGCCCTGCTCACTGCTGTATTCTCCGGCCCCTAGAACACATCCTTAAGTGAATGAGTGACTAGCAGAATGAATGAATGAATGCATGCATGCCCAGACAAGAGGCCCTACAGTTGGGGACTCCTCTGGGCAGACCATTGACAGTAACAGGCTCGGCTGAGCCCGTGCACCTGCCCCCAGGTCTCTCGGTGGGGACGGCCAAGCTCTCCCCTGATGGTGGCAGGTACACTGCCCACTCCTGTCTGTCAGAGGTGGCCGCTCTCTGCCAGAACAAACAGCTTGAAAGGGCTCACAGACTCCCTGATTTGTAGTGAAAGAAGGACTTATCCCCCAAGCCTCCCTTCCAGGGGAACCCAGGCTAATAACAGCTTTGCCAGGAAGCCTGCGGAGGCTGCTGAGCCCACCTGCCAGTACCCACTGCTTGTCCAGACATGTCAGCCATTGCTACCCCCTGGGATTTCTGCATTTCCTCTATGCTTCAGGTAGAAGGGAGGTAAGCACCTTTGATGACGGTTCCTGTTTTAATTCTTACAAGCTCTTCAGCACACAGGCTGGGAAATTTGATAAATGCCAGGGGCCTGAGGGAGGGTCAGATCTGGGGTCTAATGTGGGATTCTGCAAAGGGTCCCAGTTGTGGGCAAGCACAGAGGAGGAAGGGAGGAAGGGGGCAAGAGAAAGACACAGAGAGAGAGAAAGAGAGAGACATGTGGCCGGAAGACAGCACCCTGTGTCGATGGGCTGTGCCAGCGCCCTGCATGGTCTGAGTCAAAGCCTGGTGTCCAGGGTCAGAACATGCACCCCCATTTCTCAGCCTTGATCCCTGACTAGCTGGGATGCATGCATGACTACAAGTTTTGTAGTCTCTTTGGCCTTCAGTTTCTCCTTATTTTTTTAAAATATTTTATATACTGAAATATATGTAACATCCAGAAACGTACCTAAGGCATCTATGTATAGATTAACACATTATTATAAAATGAAGCCTGTGTAGCCAGGGCTACTACCCTGACTTGTACAGCATTCATTTCCCTGCCTTTCTGTATTTCTACTGCCTAATTACCTATCTCCAAGTAATACAGTTTCCTTCTCCCCTATTTTTATAACTTCACAGAAATGGAATCATCCGTATAGCAGGTTCCTGGGCTTCCCTTATCCCATGGTATGTCTACGATTCATGCATGTTGCTAGGTAGACCTGTAGTTAATTTTCCCTCATTGCTGTAGCATTTCTGCTGCAAGGGCAAGTCATCTGCATTTATCCATTGTATTGTTCCTAAACACTGGGTTGGTATCAGGCCATCATGAGTAAGGCTGCTGTGAACATGTGACATGTATAAGTCCCCAGCATCTCTGTCATGTTTTTTTTTGTTTTTTGTTTTTTGTTTTTTTTTTTGAGAGAGAGAGAAAGAGAGAGAGATTGAGCATGGAGAGAGGAGCAGAAGGGGAGAGAAAAATCTCAAGCAGACTCCATGCTAAGCGCAGAGCTGGACATAGGCTCAATCTTACGACCCTGAGATCATGACTTGAGCCAAAATCGAGAGTTGGATGCTGAGTTGACTGCACCGGCCAGGTGCCCCTTTGTGCACATATTTCCACCTGGGACATGCCTAGCAGTGGATCTGCGGGGGCCTAGGTGTGCGTAGCATGAACGTTCACAGGTAATGCAGGTTTCCCTAGTCATACGTGCAGTGCCTATAGCTCTCTGTCCACGTCACCACTGCAAACCACCTGCCTTCTTCTTTTAATCTTTCAGGTGGTGACTGCCCTGATCACTAGCAAGGTTGAGCACCACTGCCCGTGCTCACGGGACATGAGGATGTGTCTGGGTGAAAAGCCTGCTCAAGTCTCTTGCCCAAGCCTCTACAGGCTTGTCTGTCTCTGCCTTACTGATGTACAGGAGTTTGAGGAATAAGTTGTTTGTTTGGGGTGTGTGGCAAACACCTTCTCCCACCCTAGAAGCTTGTCTTTTCACTTTCCTGGTCTACCTTTTAAAAACAGACACTCTTCCTTCTGTGAAGTATAATTTATGAACCTTTTCCTAAAAGATGAATGACTTTTGTAACTCCTGCAAAAAATCTTTCTGTCCCCTAAGATCGTGACGATGTTCTCCTTCCCCCGCTGTGTCCCCGGTGGGACCTGTCATAAATCAATATCCAGAGGCACAAGGGTTTGCTCCTGGGCTCTGCTCTGTTCTAGGGGCTCAATTTCCACTACCCTGCATTGAAGGACATCTGTGAAGGCTGCAGAAATCCCCGGGTGGGCTTAGGGTCTTTGGGTGGGAGGTGCCACAGTCATGAGCAGGCAGGGAGGCTGTGGCCAACACTGTGAGGCTGTGTATGCTGCACAGGGAAGAAACGGACTCTCAAAGTTCTATCGACTGTGCTACATGAAGACTCACGGTTCTAGGAAAGGTGGCCAGGCAGGCCGTAGCCAGGAGGGGCCGAGGAGAGCTGGCGAGGCACGGGGTGAAGAAGGGGCCCAGCCTATCGGGCACACTGGTCTGGAGATGGGTTCTGAGCCCCCCGAGGTGAGCCTGTGCCCAGCCTGGACTGTACACTCCCAGACATCTGGGGGGACAGGAGACATCCATGGCTTGCACGGTCACAAGCCAGCAGCTCCTGGTCTCCGCATTCAGCCCAGCCAGCAGGTGACCCCTTCTCAAAGCTCTTCTCACGATGACCATGGAGGGACACCAACCTCCAGAGACAGCAGCTGCACAGCTGGGGGCCAACCTTCCCTTCTCTTGCACCCCATGTCCCTCAGCAAACCCAGCAGCTCTGCCTTCAGAATACACCTGTGGCTGGTAGCTCTTCACCATCTCCTCCATGCCCAGGCCAGCCTGTGCTTCCCGTTGCCCCAGTCTGATGGCTGTCTCAGCCTGCTGCATCTCCTCATCTCTCTCTGCTCCACCTCTCACATGGCAGCCAGAGGGCCCTTTACAAATCCCAGTCAGGTCATGTCTATCTCCTGCTCAGAGCCCTCCTTGATGCCCCATCACTTTAGAACAAAGTCTAAGATCCCCACCACGTGCCCAAGGCTCCAGTAACATCTCCTGTCCTCATATCCTAAGACCCGCTGGCCTTCCTGAGATTCTGTGTTCACATCTCTCATTCCTGCCTCTTCTGACTGAATGTTCCTCACCCGGCATTCCCCTGGCCCTCCTGGCCATTTCCCTGAGCTGGCTGGGCTACAGCATCTAACACAGCATCCCCTATCATCCTACTTAGCTTGACTTCATTATGTTTCTCTCTACTCAACATCATGTGACACCTCTACTTGCCTATTGTCTATCTCTTGCTGGGCGAAGGATGGGATGGGAGGGTAGAGGAATCTTCTATCTCGCTTATCACTGAATTCCTAGTGCCTGGAATACGACTGGGTACATCTCAGGCATCTGATACGTGGTTTTAATAAAGGTGTAAGTGAGTAAATGGCAAGTGCAGCTCTCAGATCAGGAAGTGGGTGCAGGCTGTGTGCGCAGCGCCACGGCCCTGTGTGGCTGCAGTGAGGCACGGCAGAGGGAAGGGCACTGTACCTAGTGCCCTAGTGCACACCACATCACGAACACCTACCCAGCATGGTCTGGATGCAGGGAGGCGAGCACGCACACACCCCAGGACTCTAGTAAGCAGAGGGCATGTTTTGATTCCCCTGCTGCTGCCCACCTGGTACCCGGGAGGTGTGATTCCTGAGGGCTGGCAGCCGGGGAAGTGAGCGTGGTCTACACGCTGCCAGCGCTCGGGACACAGACAGTGAGCCCTGAGTGAGAGGGGTCATACGGGCTCCATGCAGGGTGGAGGGGCATGATTACCTGAAGGCAAGGGTTCTAGAGGGTGAGCATGAGATCTACGGGCAGTACCTCCGCCAAGTGGGGCCCAGATGACCCGGCGGATGGCCTGCACCCAGTCCTCCATGTCACGCTGGGAACTGGCCATGAGTAGGAGCGCCTCGGGGCTGGCCGGCACCTTCTCCCGCTCCCCGACACCACCTGCAAGACAGGGAGATACAGGCTTACTGCAAGGCCCCTGTGTGGACAGCAGGGTGCGCCTCCCACCCCGATGATGCCTGGTAGCCTCTTCTTCCCTGCTGTGGGACAAGGCCCCTCTCCCAGCCCTGCCCTCCATGGCCAGGCTGCGGGTTCTGGATTGGGAACACCCACCCTTCACACTTCACGTGTCTGCCTTGGGGGCCCTCCCAGGTTTCCATGTTCAGCCTTGCTCTTTGCCACATCAAACCAGAAATCATTAGAGCCCCTCTGCCCCCTCCCCCCCCCCACACACACACAGTTAGGGAAAAAGCAGATTTGAGGCTAGCTGGGAGAAGTTCGTAACCCAGAGCAGCCTCACGGTGTATTCTGTTTTAAATCAGCTTTCTTCTACCTCCTCAGGACGCAGGGCAGCTTCACTCTGTGCTTTTACCTCAGGCTCTGACATGACAGCCTGCCTTCCTCAGCTAGCCTGAAGGTGAGACCTGGTTCTCCAGAAGTAGCAACATCACAGAGGCTTGATATTAAACCAGCATGGAGCCAAACGCTCCGGAATTCTCCACCTATCCCTACTCACAGCTAGACATTGGACTGGTACCTAAGGATGGAAGGACAAGAAAACTCAGACTGATGTTCATGAGGTGACCTTTCCTCTAAGGCAGCTTCAGTGCTTCTTATATTTTCTTATGTAAGTGAATGGATCTTTGGGATGTACCCAAAATGCATCTGTACTGAACTTTATAGGACTGAAGCAGTGTTCAAGAACGATCTTGTCTTTGTTCATCCCCAACATCCTGCACTATGTAACTCCCCCATCTACTTGGCTCTGGCCGCAGAGCCTCAGACCCTCAGCAGGACCATCTGCAGGTGGGGTGTGAGTCCCAGGGCCCTGGGTTCTTGAGGGTATGGGGCAGCAGCTAGGGAGAACTGTGAGACCCGGCACACCCCTTGTAAGAGCCTGCAGCCCCAGGCCAGAGACCAGACAGGAGCAAGTGCTTCCTGAGTGCCTGATACCGGCCTGGGACTCTTCTAGAAGCTGCAGACCCTTAGGTGGACAAGACTGAAGGACACACCAGCCCTCCTAGGACTCTTTCATCTTTGCAAAGACTCTGTGGTCCTATTACTTCCTGCATTTTACAGACGAGCAAAGGGAGGCACAGAGGGATTAGGAACGTGCTTGAACTCAACACCTGGAATTCCAAGGCCCCCCGCTCTGGGCTCTGACCCAGCCCATGCTCTTGTCACCACTCATGGACAAAGCAGCCCACATGGGCCAGTCTGACAGCGGTCATGGCAAAGCCCCCAAGGACCTCAGAGCGGAGGGCAGGGCTCTGAGAGCTAGAGCCCAGATGGGCTGTGTCCTCACCGATGGGATGTGTGGCATCCAGGCAGACCAGGAGGCTGGAGAGGCCCGTGTGTCCCAAAGCTCAGGAGCAAGCTTGTGGTGAGCAAGGAGACAAGGAGACAAGCTCGTCAGGAGCCCAGGATGCCTTCTGGAGCCCTCTCTGCACACACAAGCCCTGCTCCTTCAGGCCCGCACAGCTACTGGGCAGCAGGGCTGCAGAGGCGGAGGGGAGCGGAGCCGGGGCAGAGCCCAAAGACAGAGAGGCCATGCCGGTGACTCAGTGGCCTGCAGTGGTCACCCCATAGCACAGGGTGGGGGCACTGCCACTGAGGTGGGGAAAGTGGGGAGGGGAAGCCGAATGCCAGCAGGGAGGTTTTCTACAGAAGCTTCTCTGAACCGGTGTCTCAAGATGACTCAGGAGAAAGAGATCCAGGACTCCAAGAATTTGATGTAGTTACTTGCTTATCCTAAATAAATCCTCACTTTTGTACCTCATCTTGACCTCTCGTTTTCCCTTAAGAGAGCCACTCATGTCCCATATGCTTCATTCAAGTTTCCCACCAAACTTGGACCCATCGCGCCCAGAGCTAGGCAGGAGCACTCATGTACAGCTGTGCCCCGGCCTAGAGTCCTGCCCCGATGACGCTCCAAGCCGGCTCGTGTGTTTATTTCTGCGTAGTTTCATATACTTACCTTCAGCTTTTTAAGAAACAGCCACAACTGATTTCCCAAGTGACGTCACCGTTACATTCCTGCCAGCACACACCGGAGTTCCAGGAGTTCCACTTCTCGCCAGAATGTCTTCATCTGGTTCTGGTACCAGGGTCACTCTGGCCTCACAGAATAAGCTGGTAACTATTTCCTTCTTTTTATTTTTTGGGAAGAGTTCATGTACAATTGCTATTTATTTCATACTTTAAAAATTTGATAAAATGCAATGGTAACGCCACCTAGACCTGGAGTTTTCTTTGTGGGAAGGTTTTTAATAACAAATCCAATTTCTTTAATATATACACGTGGGCAGCCCCGGGTGGCTCAGCGGTTTAGCGCCACCTTCAGCCCAGGGCATGATCCTGGAGACCCAGAATCGAGTCCCACATTGGGCTCCCTGCATGGAGCCTGCTTCTCCCTCTGCCTGTGTCTCTGCCTCCCTCTCTCTCTCTGTGTGTGTCTCTCATGAATAAACAAATAAAATCTTTTAAAAATATGTGTGTGTGTATATTTCTTCTTGAGTGAGCTTTGGTAGTTTGTGTTTTTCAATTAATTTCTTTCATCTTAGTTGTTACATGTATTGGAAGAAAGTTATCTATAAAACATCCTTATTATCCTTTAAATATCTGAAGAATCTGTAGTAATGTCACCTCTCATTTCTGATGGTAATTGTATCTTCTTCTTTTTTCCCCTCTGATCAGTATTGCAAGAGACTTACCAATTTTTTTGATCTCAAAAACCTAGCTTCTTATTTTATAGATTTTGTTTAATATGTTTCTGGTTAGCAAATTTTTTAAAAAGATTTTATTTATTTATTCATAGAGACACACAGAGAGAGAGAGGCAGAGACATAGGCAGAGGGAGAAGCAGGCTCCATGCAGGGAACCCGACGTGGGACTTGATCCCCGGTCTCCAGGATCACACCCCTGGCTTCAGGCGGTGCTAAACCGCTGTGCCACTGGGGCTGCCCAGCAAAATTTTTAAAAGATTTTATTTATTTATTTGAGAGAGACAGAGCATACAAGTGAGGGGAGGGGAGCAGAGGGAGAAGCAGACTCCCCCTGAAAAGGGAGGCCCACTTGAGGCTCAATCATGACCTGACCCCAAGGCAGAGATGCTTAACCAACTGAGCCACCCAGGCAACCCCAGCAAACTTTTAAAGGCTAGACAGTAAATATTTTAGGTTGTAAGGCCATATGGTCTCTTCCATAACCACTCACTCTGCTATTATAGCTAAAAAGCAGCCACAGACAATATGTAAACCAAGGGGCACAGTTGTGTTTGTGTAAAGCTTCATTTCCAAAAAGAGGGAACCAACCACAGGTTGTAGTCTGCAAATGTCTATTCTAGTTCACTGATTCCATCTCTAATCTTTAGGACTTTTTCTCATCTGTCTACTTCGGGTTGAATCAGGTCTTCTTTCTCTAGGTGCTTACAGTGATCAGTGCTATACTTGTTCTTTTTTATTATTATTATTATTTATTTATGATAGTCACAGAGAGAGAGAGAGAGAGGCAGAGACATAGGCAGAGGGAGAAGCAGGCTCCATGCGCCGGGAGCCCGACGTGGGATTCGATCCCGGGTCTCCAGGATCGCGCCCTGGGCCAAAGGCAGGCGCCGAACCGCTGCGCCACCCAGGGATCCCCTGCTATACTTGTTCTAAGTAATGCTTACAGAAACCCCCAAATTTTGGTATGTTGTGTAGTATTCATTTTAGTTCAGCTCAAAACATTTTCAATTCAAAATAACTTCCTTTTAGATTTCTTCTTTGACCTATGAGTTATCTGGAAATGTGTTAGTCTCCAAGTTGGGGGAATTTTCCAGAGATCTTTGTTACTGATTTCTAATTTAATTCCACTGTGGTCAGAGAACACATGTATGATTTGAATTTCTTGAGGACTTGGTTTTGCCCCAGAGTACGGTCTGGTAAGTGTTCTTCGAGCATTGTTTCTGAAGAGAAATTTGCAGACCCCTTCATGTTGGTTCCTCTGCATGTAATGTGTCTTTCTTCTTTTTCAGCTCCTGAGCCATCCGATTGTGATGTGCCTCAGTATAGTTTTCTTCATGTTTCTAGTATTTAGGACTCATTGAGCTTCTTAGATTTCTGGGTTTATAGTTTTCATAACATTCGGGAAATTTGGGGCCATTACAGCTTCAAATATATTCTTCTGTCCTCTCTCCCCATTTTGAGCTTTCAAGTATATTAGGCAAACCTGAAGTTATCTGACAGCTCACTGATACTCTTGTTTGTTCTTGTTAAATTCTCCTTTCTCCATGTTTTATTTTTGGATAGTGCGGTGGGTAGAACAATAGTCCCCAAAGACACTTCCTAGGCCCCAGGACCCGTGACGGTGGTAGGCTCCATGTTCTCTAGAAGTGAAAGTCCTGCTACCACTTTTAAGGATCTACTACATGTAAAATACTGTGCAAGGTGCTTAACACACATAGTCACACTTAGTCCTCATGAACACCGTAGGAAGGAGTGTTACTGACCCAGATGAATAAACTGAAGCCCTGAAAAGTTAAATATTTAGCTCACGAGCAAGTTGAAGGGCCAGGATTCAAACCAAGGTTTGTTCAAATATGCACTCATTCTCTATTTATAATACAAACCCTCTTCTGGAAGCAAAGGGGAATGCAAGGAAGATAAAATAGGTCATTAAGGCAAACTCTGGGATTTTCTACAGCATTCAATTATTTATGCAAACTTTTTTCTCTACTGCTCAGGAAAGAGGTGTATGAGATTTAAAGAAAAAAATCGCAGTAGCCAATTATTTCAGGAAGACATGCATCATTAAAGCTGAGGGTCTCGTGCTCCTGTTTTAGGTTTTTCCGTGTCCTTTTAAAAACAGTCTGTGCAGCCCCTGTGCTTCCATTCCATCCTGATACATGTCACAGGCCTCTGAGGACTCCCTGAACAGGGCTGAGCCTGACCTGGGGTGTGCCCTCAGCTCCACCAGGGGGAGCCCAATGCCTTACCCTCCCCAAGTGTCAGTCACACCCCTGGAGGGCGAAGAAAATCTAGGTTGGCTGCTACCTTCTCTGGAGCTTAGTTTAGCACCAGGCCTCTAGCAAGTGCTCTTTAAATGCTCACTTTTATTATCACCTTCAACTAAATACAATAGAGTGCAGAATTTTCCCACCTCAGCACTACTGACATTTCTTCCTTGTGGTGGTGGTGGGTGGTCTCGTGCAGAGGAGGAGTTTTGCAGCATCCCCCACCGCTTGCCACGGATGCTCACAGCAGACTGTCCCTCCCAGGCTGACCACCGAAAAAAATCTCTATAGGTTGCCAAATGTCCCTTGGGGGCCAAAGCTGCCCCCAGTTAAGAATCAGATATGGAGCAACCAAATGTATACCTCCTCTGAGTCTAAATGTCTTTTATGATTCTACACGTGTGTGATGTCCCACAGGCACAGAATGGCCGGTCTGAAAATCATCACGACCTTGTCCACCATCCCAGCTTCCTCTTGTGCTCCCACCTCAGTGCTGGGCAATCGGGTACCTCAGCAGAGAACTGAGGTCACCTTTTCCCTCCCCTGCTCCCCAGAGTGATCCACACTGTCCTCTGGGGGGCTCATGCAGTCTCAGGACTTTCTGTGCCATCCCCATGCTGTTGACTTCCAAGTTCACTGTCCTCTGCCCTCCAGACTCACTAAACACTGCCCACCCCCACAGCTCTACTGGGATGTCTCCAGCCACCTTCCACTTAGCAAGAACAAAATCCATCTCTGGATCTGCCCCACCCTGCCCTTCTCTGGTCAGGGTGACTCCCTCTTCTAGCTACTCAAGCAGAAACCAGATACATCCTCAGCTCTGCTCTTTCACATTTCACATCTATTCCTATCAGTAAGTTCCACTGGCTCTTCTGTCAAAAGATACTCAAAATCTGACCACTGTTCACTGTTGGACCTGGTCCTAGCCACCATCCTTCCTGGATTACTGGCATGGTCTCCAGACCCCTATGGTCTGTTCTCAATATGGCGGCCACAATGGCCCAGTAAGACCCAAACCAGCTCACACACCTGCCCTCAAAGCAAAAAGTGCCCCTGTTAGCAGAGTCCTCGTGAAGATCTTCCAAGCCATTCCCCCCCACTCCCTGCCCTGCCCCAGCCCACTCTCCCCAGCCCTCCAGCTACTCCTCTAACTTCATGGCTGCTCTCTCCTTAGCTCTCAGCCATTACTCCCATTACTCAAACCACGAGGCACACCCTGGCCTGAAGGTCTTTGCACCAACAGCTCTTGCTGTTGCCTGGGGGAGCTGTTCTCCCAGACACAACCTTGCCTCCTTCAGGTCTGTCCTCAAATGTCACCTTCTTAGGGAATTTGTCCTGATCACCTATTTAAACGTCATCACCCACTGCAACCCATGCCCCTTCCCAGCCTTAATTTTTCCACAGCACTTATCACAATCCAGTACACATATAATTTATGTGTTTATTATAATTTATGTATATATGTGATGTGTTTATTCATAATGTTTATTTTTGGTCCACCCTCATTTTGTCTATCTTAGCAGCAACTCTAGCACACCAAGCAGTGACTGGCCAGGGAGGGCATGCAGAGAGTCTGTGATGAAGGTTAACTGCAGCAGCAGCAGAACCAACATGATGGATGCACACATAGCGCTCGCACTAAGGTAGGCATGATGTTAACGAATAGATGGTCTGAACACTCATGAACGAAGTGGTAACATTATCTCCATCTTACAGGAAAGGAAACTGAGGTCCAGAGATGTTTAGAAACATGTCCAAGCTGTAAAATCAGTCCCTAGGCAAACTGGTTCCTAACCCTGTCCCCACTAGGTTCAAGGGACTGGCCCCCAGGTGACCCAGCCAGGACCCTAACCCAGCTTTTCCTGTTCCCAGCTGGGCTTTCTTCCCCTCTGAGTTCCTCAATTTAAGAAACTCTTTTTGTGCTTGAGTCTCTCTTTCCACCCACGCAAGGGGCTTCAGGGGAGAGGAGGTGACTCCAAAATGCAGTGGATCCTGGCAGGGGTTCCAGGACAGGAACCCCTCTCTCTCAACTTTTCTGTATAAAAATTTTATAATAAAAAGAAAAAAAAATAATTTATGAAAGCATTTTTTAAACCACTGTAGCACATAGGACTCATTCTAGGACATTCAGGTGAAAAACATGGTCATTCTGATGTAATTAATCAAACACTGTATCAGGCCAGCAATTATGGAAAATTGTTTAAAAAATAAAAGAAGTTACTATTTAAAGGTGACAGTAACTGCAATGTATGACCTGTCCCTGGGCCTTCCGTCTTTCTACTAGGAGCCCAGGGGAGTGGGGAGCCCCAGGTGATGGATTCCCAGGGGTGAAGACCCATTATGAGAGTATGGCTGTCTGAGGCAGTGTGGTCCAATGGAAATATAATGCAAGCTACACGTATATTTTTATTTTATTTATTTATTTTTTAATATTTTATTTTATTTGCTGCACGTATAATTTTAAGTGTTTTGGTAGCTACATTTAAAAAGTATAAAGAAAAAAGAAAAAAGAAAAAGTATAAAGAGACAGGTATTATACAAATTATTTTGTATAACAAATTTACCCCAACACAACCAAAATAGTACCATTTATTTCAACCTATAATTGATAATTTTAATATATTTTTTATACCAGGTCTTCAAAATCTAGTGTATATTTTGTACTAACACCACATCCAGGCTAGCCCATTTCAAGTGCTCAGTAGCCATATGTGCTAGTGGTTACAGGCCAGTCTCCAAGCTGGGGCAGGAGGGGAGAGGGAGAACCTCCACCCCCAGACCTGTGGAGACTGTGGGGGGCAGGAGTGCAACGAGCCAGGCCCCGGAGCCAGCTGGCCTGGTCTTCAGGGGCTGCGTCCCTGCGCCTCCCTGACAGCCCAGACCAGGCTGAAGCCAACCCCTGTCCAAGCCGCCCCTCCACTCCATCCTCTGTCTCCACTCATTTCTCTTGACCTGGTTGGAGTCACCAAACGAATGCCACATGCCCCTCAAGGGTTAGTCACCCCTGGCCTAGTGTCTCCACAGACTGCCCACTTACCCCTGGGCTGACACCTGTTCCTCTTTAGACGCCTGGCGGGGCAGAAGGGCTTGGTGCAGCGGGCAGGGGTGTGGGGCAGGGGAGCAGCATGCAGGGGCTGTGGCTGCTGTGTGCTCCCTGGGCCCTGGGCAGGGCCCTTTCGTCTCCTTTGGGGAACTTCTGCACTTGTCAGTGACCCAAAGCCAGGACTGTTGGGGGCGGGGCGAGGAGGCCTTCCCTCCCCCCCCAACCGTGGGGCCCTCCCACCTCCCTGCAGGGGCCTAGGGGCTGCAGGGTTTCCCAGGGGGGAAATCCCGCTGCAAGTGCCCTGCACCAGCCACCTTGCGCGCTCCCACCCACAGCTCAGCAAGTGCCTGCAGCCTCCTGTTGGCTCTATCCAGTCCCCCAGTTCCCTAGGGCCCCAGATCACCCGCCAACTCTGGGCCTCAGGGTCCTCTCCAAGTGGAGACCTGGAGGACCCACCTCGGGGGGGTTGGTGGGAATTCCATGAACATCAGCACTTACTGGCCATAGAATCTTTCAGTCTCACCAAAATGAGGCCAATAACCGGATCTACCTGGTGAAGTTCTGGTGGGGACTGATGGAGACGAGGAAGCCGGAAGCTGGGCAGGCCACCTGCACAGGCTGTGGAAGGCACCATAATCCCTGCCTTAGACAGGGAAGTCAGGGCCCCCAGGTCTTCCAGTGGCCCAGGGCCACCCAACTGGCACAATCAGGACTTGAACTTAGCTGTTTGGTGGGACTCTTTCCATGAGATTAGCTGTCATTCCTATGGTGTCTCCACTATCCTTGAGAAAGAGAGGTGGATACAGCCCCCTTACCAACCTGGCTAGCTCTCCTGCATCACCCATTCCTTCCAGGAGAGGTGTCAGAAGGTTATTTCCTAAAGCTCCGGGGCAGGCAATGGGCTCTATACACTGGTGAGCTGTTATGCTGGTGCTGCTGGTGGTGCCATCTGTTTATGTGCCCATCTCTCCCTCCCCATTTGTCCGTCCATCCATCCATCCATCCATCCATCCATCCATCCATCCATCCCTTCAACAAAGAAAAGCAGCCAATTAAGAACAAAGCACATCTGCTTAAAACTCTTCAGAGGGCCTACTGTTCTTGGAATAAAATCTAACTCTCCTGGGATCTTGGGGTCCCAGGTTCCCTGACCACGTATCCTCCCACTTGCCCACCCTTCCAGCCATCAGCCATTTGGGTTCCCTTTGTCTTCTTCAGACTCACCCTCTTCTGCTAGTGTGTACTTAGGGGCACTCAGGATGTCTTTCTCCCAGTTCCCTGTGGGGCCAGCTCCCTTGCACCTTCACATCTCAGCACCGATGTCAACTACGGAAACACTCCCCTTCCCCACATGGGAACCTCTGCCAAATAACTGTCCCTTCCACCCAATTACAATCCTACTTTTTTTCTATAGAGTTTATCACACTGGGAAATTAGCTTATTTATGTGTATACTTGTTTATTGTGTCTCTGCTAAAGGATGCAAGTTTTATAGAAGCAGAGCATTCCTCCCTTGGTCTGGCCAGTATCCCCAAAGACTTGTCCAGTGTCTGGAAAAGGGTGGGAGTTCAATGAACAGCAGTGGTCACTGTGGGGACACATGGAAAGCTCCGTGGAAGTGACAAGCAATCTCTCTTAGTACAACATCCAAGTTTTATTGGGTCTTTACAATATTCTGGGCCTGGTTTCTGCAAACTGCATAGTGGAGCTCATTATTTTAGCTTTACAATGACCCTAGGTGGTACAATTATGAGAGCCACTTTGCAGATGAGAAAACAGAGGATGAGTAATTTGTCTGAGGTCACATGGCTAACCAGGTACCGCTTCCCAATGGCCCTGGTCAACAAGGAGAAATCGCCTGCTAACTGGTCCCCTAGAGTTTTGGCCACTCATACCCCACTCTCGTGGGCGAAGGATCTGAACCCAGGCAGTCAGGCTGCACTGTGTCCTGGCTCCATTCCTGTGATGGCAGCATCTGAGACAGCCCCCAGTGAACCCTGCTTCCTGGTGTCACACCCTCTGGAACATGGGCTGAACCTAGTAACTTGCTTCCAATGAATAGAAATGGCAAAAGGTGACAGATGCCACCTCTGAGATTAGGTTCCAAAGAGACTGAGGTTTGTGTCTTATGTGTCCTAGATGGCAGCAGCCCTCAGCCAGGGGATGAAAGGAGGCTGACAACCCACTTCTCCATTTCTAGAAAGCCTTTTTATTGTCATAAATTTGAGAGAAAAAGGAGACAAGGGAAGGTAGTGTCTACTCAGCCTCCCCGCTCTGCTCCGTCACCAGGGCAGCCCGGCCTGCCACAGGCCCAGTGAGCCTCAGTTCTGGCACCACCTATCACTGAAGAGATGCTGGCCCGGGGGCTAGGAGGGGTGGAGGGCAGACCATCAGGTGTCCCAGTGACTAGAGAAAAGACTCAGTTCCCCATGGATCTTTGAGGGCTCTCTTGACTCTGTTTCTCCAAGGAAAAACCTTACAAGGCACTTGACAACATTTAACATCCATTTTGATGGGCATTTTATATTAAATAAAAATAGATGGAGCCTTCTTCAACATGAATATACCAAAGCCAACACTGTGTGTTCAGTGGAGACAAGAGCAGCATTGCCATCAAGGCCAGAGACAATACAAGCATACCCACCATCTTCACTATTACTTAACATTTTCCTGGAAGTCTTAGGCAGTGCAATTAGATTGGAGGAAGAACCTACAGCAATCAAAGCTGGAGGCAAGGGTACAGTGTTATTATTATTGCTATCGTTATTTAAATATGTGGAAAACCAAAGTCAAGGAACTGAAAATGATTGCAAGCAATAAGAGAATTCAGTAAGGTGGCCAGACACAGAATTAATATACAGAGACCACAAGCTATTTATAAATTAGAAGAAACAGAAATACCATCAGGTAAGTAGGAAAACCCACATAATAGAATACCAATTCACCCTGATTTCGTCTGCATGTTTAACACAAGAAAATACTCACAGCAAAAAAATTTAGAAAAGAAAGAAAAAGAAAATACAGCATTTCTTTTTAAGTTAAACAAGTTGATTCTAAAGTTTATAACAAAAACAGCAAATGCATTTTGGAAAAAAAAAAAATGAAGTGAGACCAATTTATTAAAATGGAGTCGAGGATCCAGCTACAAAAGTAAAACCAGCAAGGTCCCTCAGTACATAAACAGAGAAAGACTCAAATACGCACTGGAGTTTGGAAACAAGAGTTATTTCAAGTGGGCGAGGACAAGACATTATTTTTTTTTAAGATTTTTATTTATTTATTCATTCATGAGAGACACAGAGAGAGAGGCAGAGACATAGGCTGAGGGAGGAGAAGCAGGTTCCATGCAGGAGTCCAATTCAGAACTGGATTCCAGAACCCCGGGATCACATCCTGAGCCGAAGGCAGACACTCAATCACTGAGCCACCCAGGCGTCCCAACAAGACATTATTTAGTAAATGGATGAGAGACAAAGGGATAGCCACCTGGAGAAAAATGATGGAGTTGGATCCTTATATTACACCTTATAACAAAATAAAAATTCCCCATGGATCAAAGGTTTAAAGATGAAGCATGAAACCACCGAAGTACCAGGATCAACCGTGGGAGGAATTTCATATAAGCTCCGAATTGGGGAAGGCCTTACGAGAGAGACCACAGAAAATTTTCACTCCACAGAAGTTAAAAATATTTGCATGGCAAAGAAAAGACAAATGACAAAAGGAGGTGAAAGGGATAGGCAGTCATCAAATGTGATGCTCTGTGGGTGTTGAAAACCATGAGGATGTGCTTAATCCCCAGATTTGGAATGTTCTCTGCTAGATACTGTTAGGTGAAAAATGCAATCATATGTGACCATTTTTGGACAGGAAAGAGGTGGGGGGGGGGAGGAGTATGGAAGAGATATTTATTTGTTTGAATATATGCAAAGTATCTCTAGAAGGAACGGGAAGATGACTCCATTGGGAGTAGCGGCTTTTCTGGAGAGGGAAGCAGGTGACACAGAGACACTGGCTTTCTGCCCTCTGAAATTTGGATGATGTTACCTATTTTAAAAACTAAGTGGCAAGAGAATTTATTTTTTGACTTTTAAAAAATGACAGTAGAATTTAATATAAAGTGACAAGTAAAAAAAGCCTCATATCACCTGTGGGCTATGGAGGCAATGACGTGTGGGCTGCAGGCTGTCCCTTCAGCAGGGAATCAGCCTAGGTGGGCCTACTGGCACCTGGGAGTCACTCAGAACAGGGTGGGGGGACAGTGAGAGTTTGGGGGTAGAGGAGGGAGGGGACCAGCTCACCAAGGGATGGGAGGGGGTGCAGCTGGAGGTACCAAGCTGAGGGGGCCCCTTACCATGTTGGTAGAAGTGAATTTTTGTATCTCTTTGGGGAGCAGTTTGACAATATCTATACAAAATTTTAAATTTTGCTAGGGGCTAGCAATCCCTTCCTTCCAGGGAATTTACTCTGCAGGTAAATTCACTCATGTGGATAAGGAGGCAGCAAGAATAAACTGGGAACAACTTAACAGTCCATTAAGTTACATAAATAATATATTATAATTAAATAAATTATGTATCCCAAAAAAGAAGGTAGCAGGACACGTGATAGGGGATAATACATTACTACGGATAAAGCACAAAACAGTATGCCAAGTATACTGCTATCCGTGAGTCACACACGCACACGGGCATGGTTGTGCGAGCCCATTTCTGGAAGGACAAGCAGGATACGGGGGCCTGGGCTTGTAAGGAGAGGAGGCAAGAGCTCAGGCACAGAGAGGCTCACTTCTCCCTAAGGACCCTTTCAAGTGTACGCGTGCCGGTATTGCTACATGCACAGATTATGTTCTTGAATAAAGATTGCTAAGGAAGTGACACCTTCCTGTGTTTGGTCCTGGAGAAGTTAGACCTGTCTGCACTTTGAGTACTTTTTTTTTTTTTTTTTTAAAGATTTTATCTTTAATCTTTACACTCAATGTGGGGCTCCAACCCACAATTCCAAGACCTAGAGCCATGTGGCTCCACCAACTGAGCCACCCAGGCGCCCCTTGAGTACTTTTAATTTAGGGAAATGCCCCAAATATCCTCCAAATGGTTTGAGCTCCAACTTCCCCTCTTGTCAGCCTACCCCACAGCAGAGGTTCATTTCCTAAAACCAGCATCCCCCTGGGAAATCTTTTGTGGTTCTGGGGATGTTGGGGCTTTTAGGGAATCCATACTGACCTTGCCCCAGGGAGCACCCAGGGGAGAATCCGGACTGTGACTTTCCTCACAGGGACAATTGCAGAAGTGAAGGAAGAATGCAGGGCTGGAAATGCGCCTGGCCATCAGGCCTCTCCCTTCCCTGGTGAGGATTCCACACCTTGGCCTCTCTCCTCTGCCTTCAGGATGTGTCCCAGCTCACTGCTTCCCACTGCGGCTCCTCTGTGGTCAGCTGAGTGTGCCTTTTCAGGCCAGCCAGTAGGCACCCCCCATCTTGCCGGCCACTAGGGCACTCAGCCGGACTTCTTGTTTCTGGGATATACGAGTTGCTTCATGCCTCACTATCTTTTGTACATGCTGCTCCCTCTTCTTGGGACACCTTTCCACTGTGCCCATTTGGTAAACTCCTACTCATTCATCAAGACCATCTCAAATACTTCCATTTCTTCATCTTCCTTAACTGCTCCCCTGGCCCACTCCCAGTTTTCCATATCACATTCTCCCTTCCACAAGTATGTATTAAAGGTCTACCGCGCCCAGGTGGCTTAGTGGTTTAGCGCCGCCTTCGGCGCAGGACCTGATTCTGGAGACCGGGATCGAGTCCCATGTTGGGCTTCCTGCGTGGACCCTGCTTCTCCCTCTGCCTGCATCTCTGCCCCCCCCCCCTCTCTCTCTCTGTCTCTCACGAATAAATAAATAAAATCTTAAAAAAAAAAAAAAAGCTTAGGAAAGATTCCAGAGGTCTGGGGGGTGGGGACTGTGACCACAGTTTGAGAACCATGTCCACAGGGCGCCTGCCACCAATACCTCAGGCCTACCTGGCTTTGGTCTCCTGATCACCGTAGGGCAGCCAGGCCTGAGCAGTCAGGCTGCATGGCCAGGCCTGGAAAACACCACTGATGGTGAGGCCACGGCCCCCTGACCCCTACCCCCACTTAAAAATAACCTTTGTGGAGGAAAAAAAACAAACAAACAAACAAGTGAAAAATAGCAATGTATTAAAATAGAGCATGCTAATTGGCAGAGGAAGAGCAGGTTCTGCACTGCTCAAGGGAGAAGAATTGTGAGGGAAGAGGGGCAGGCCCGACACAGGATGGAAACAATGTGATTTATGCCGAGTGACACGGAGGGAATAATGGCTTAATTCATTATTCTAGGAATAGACACGGGCATTAACATTTATGAAGCGCCTCCTCAGTCCAACGTCCCCACAAACTCTGGGAGTCAAGTTATCTGAGGTGTGCGTGTGCCGGACAGGACCACCATGTTGGGGGTAGCTGGGCCCATGCTGCCCAGGCTGCCAAGGGCTTGTGGCTGCCCAACAGGATGATGCAGGAGAAGCCCAGGCCAGGGTTCAAGGCTCCCAAGCCCCGTGACCTACATGTGGTGGAAGCTTGATGTGCATCCAGAAGCCCCTCAGGCCACCCCGAGCCCCGGTCCCATCCTCCTGGGCTCCTTTCTAGGCCTCTTGGGGTATGAGCTATACCCTCCTGGGCTCCCTTCTAGGCTTTTCAGGGTATGAACTGCACTCGTACTTCTCCTACCCCTGACGGAGCATTTTGCTCTGGGTAGGTGCATCAACACTGTTAAACAAGTGAATAAAGCACTGTGGGCTTTGAGGCATTGTTATTAACTGCAGGAAATGGGAGTCTTTGCTGGTCTACATTGCTACTGAGTGTCGCCCCACTCACCCCACTGTCTTAGCCAGGCCTCCTCTAAACCCAAGCCCAAACAAGGGCTCCTGTGTGCATGGGGTGGGGGGCTTGGTGGGAGGTTGGGAGCTAACCCAGGGAGAGGGACAGGGCAGGAGCCGGCAAGTGGACAGAGCCCAGGAGGGGTGGGAGGGAGCAGCTGCTGCTCTGGAGTCCTGGGGGCTCCAGCCTGCTGTCCTGGCGGAGTGCCACCTCGGGAACGCCCAGCCCAAGGGTGAAGGGGAGCGCTAGCCATCAGCTCTACCTACCCACTGGGGGTGGGGGGCCGGTGTTTTAACGTCCCCCCTCCCCCCACCCCATTCTGAAGACCAGGGCCTGGGGAGCACTGGGAGGGAGGCTCCTCCTCTCAAAGGGGCCACAGGTGCTTGGGGAGACCCTACTGTGTCAGCTCTGTGCTTGGCAAAGCACAGGGGAAGTGCAGAGTGCTGAACAAGACAGGCGAGGCCCCATCCTCCTGGGCCTTCTTCCAAGGGTGGAAGGGACACAGGACAAGGAAGCAAACAAAGGAAGAAGGCAAGCTCAAGTGGGGTGACTGAGGCAAGATGGGGTGCGGTTGCTACTTAAGCAGGGGATCAGTAAAGGCCTGCCTGAGGGGGGACCCTTGAGTCAAGCACTAAGTGACTAGAGGGGTTGGTTTTCCTGCCCTGATCTGGTCCAGGCACAGAGGGTTGGGGGTGGGCAGCAATTGCAAAAGCCCTGGGGTAGGAAGAGACCTGAGGTCTTCTGTGTGGCTCAGTGCACCCAGGAAGGGGTGAGTCAGTCAGAAAGTGGGTAGGAGGTGGTGGCAGGTATCCAGGGTGGAGATGCAATGGTGCGGGCCAGGCAGGGAAGGGGGCAGGGGGTGACCAGCGCCTGGGTTCGGGATCTGTCTTGGTGTTGGTAGCGATTCAGAGGAAGATCAGAACAAGGATCAATTTCCAGGCCCTGGGCCCAATGCTGGTAAGAGGAGTGGGTGTCCCATGTCCTACCACACCCTGCTCACTGTCTCCAGAAACTACACACTTTAGACAAAATTTAATAAATAAAATCACTTTGTAATTGTAAGCACCAATTTTAAAAATGCCAGTGGCTCCCTTCTCATCCCCTTCCCAACTGAACTCCACCTGGGCTCAAGCCCAGCTGCTTGAAGAGCATGGACTGTGGAGGGAAGTCTGCCCGCTTCTCGGCAGTTAGCTCTGGGACCTCATGCTCCCAGGCTGGCATCAGGGGGAAGGACTGGGGTACAGGGCAGGGCTGAGTGTCACTCAAGGGCCCAGGCCAGATTCTTCCCGCTGACACCAGGTGGTGGCGGTCAGCCCACAGCTGTGTCTCCATCTCACCTCTTAACAGGAGTTCTTACTTGTCCCTAGATTGGAGGCAGCCCTTCTGAGCTGCTGTTTGAGAACTGCCACCCTGAAAGACATTTTCGGATTGATCATGGCACAGCCTGAAAATCCTGCCAGGCAGCCTGCTAGGAACTGGGAACACAGATATTAAGCCCTGGTCCTCAGGGAGCTAAGGTCAGTCACAGACTGGGAAGCAATCCAGGAAGACAAATTAGCAACAAGGACGTTGGTTCCCTACTCCAGAATCTGGGAGGAGACCCACCTGAGGGGTGGAAGCTCCTGCTCTTTATTATGGAGGTCATCAGCCCCTTCCCTTGTTCAGCATCATAACACCTCTACCTCACAGGCACTCTCCCTGGTGGGGCGGTGGGGGGAAGGGAGGAAGCTTGCAGGCTGCTCCTCACCTCCAGCAGCCTGGAGCAGCAAGCAGAACTCCCGGGGTAACCATTTCCTCGCCTCCTGGCCAAGGCCAGCGGGCACAGAGGGGCAGGTCTGGAAGGCTGCCTGGAGGCGGCTGGGGGCAAATGTAGCCACAGGCCTGTAACCAGTTCCGCTGGCTGGGGAGGAGGGCTACATGCAGAGGTAGGCTCAGGGAAAGGGACCTGCCAGGGGCACAGAGGTGCGGGGCCTGTGGGCTCCACAACCGTGTTCTACCCACCCAAGCCCTCACACTCACCCCAACCTCCTAGGTCCTTTCTGTGGGCTCTAGCCACTCACACAGACATTTGTTGAGCCACAAAATCTATGTTGGGCACATGAGGAAGTACCTTGGTTTTGTATGGACAGCATGAATCTCTCACTGGCATTCTTTTCCTTTGCCCCAGCCAGATATGGGTCCACCTCCAGCAGGTGTGTGGGACCTCAACGCTTCCACTGATGTTTTCCCCACACTCTTTTCACCCAAATTCTTCTCTTAGGAAAAAAGTACAGTTTTTATAAGGTGCCTCCCTCCTGGTGGCCACGTATAGACAACCAGATGAGTAAGACGTCTTGCAAGGACGGAAGCTAAATGTGTTCTCTGTTAACCAGCACTACTCCCTGGTCCAGATCCTAGAAGCTGCCATTCACATGGCAGTCTAAGAGCATGGAACCCTCCGAAGGCAGCCACTCATCTTACAGTTTTAATGAATGGCACCCCTGGAGGATGACATTCACATTATTATTATATTATTCACACACTAATAAGTGTGTGGCATCCTTCTCCCCCTCCAGGTAGCCACTCTCATTGTAGTCTAAATGAAAGGTGCCCTCTGGTGGCACCAATTCACATTATCATTTATGTGAATCCCCACCCACCCTGCCACCAATCCTGGAGTCGCTTGACACAGTGTCCTATATGTTCTCACGTTTAAGCCTTAAGCCAACCCTGGGGAACTACTTCTCTTTCCACTTTCTACAGAAAAAAAATGCCCCAAAGTTCCCCAGTCAGAGAGCCAGAGCTGAGATTTTATGCCTTGTTTACCTGGTGTCCAGTCCTTTCCCTCTCAGCAGACTTGGAAGGCTCAAGGGGCCAAAACCTCAGCTCCTCCAGCCTCTCAGGGCTTCCTGCCCCATGCAGTCTCCCACAGTATGCCCCACATTAGGCCTTATGGATCCTGTTTTACTGATAGGGAAACTGAGCTATGGAAATGCCAAGCTCCTTGCCTAAAATGCAGGAGCCCATGAATGATGGGGGTCTTTCTGTCTCAGAGGGAGGGCATCCTGCCTTCTATAGGATGGTAAGATTCCAGTTCAGCTACCAGAGCTCCAACACCATTCACACCCAAGTGGGTATCGTTCTTCATGTGGTGTTGCTTCGCAAGAATCCCCAGACCATCCCCAAGGCTGTGAGTCTCTCACCTAGTCCTCACCCCAGGTTTGCATTGCCAGGGCTCTTGTCAAGAGTCACATGTTGGACTGCAGATGTGTGTAATGACCCGATCACTGGTCAGAGTGGCCCAGTGTCCTTCATGGCCAACTGTTACTAGGGACTTGTCAGGGACCTGCCAAGGACATTAAAAACCTTCCATGGGAGCCTGGACATCGGTCTTGGCTGACACAGCAGCTCAATGAAGGAGGTACTGGGTCCTGGCCTGCCAGGCCTTCTGGGCAGTGAATGGGTCCCTCCAGCAACCACCAGACACACAGCAGGTCTGCTGCAGGCTCTTGGCCTCGGGCACAGCTTGGACAGCTAAGCTGCCTCCTTTTGGAGGAATGTCTGACTTTCTATGCAACACATGGTTAGGTGCCAGTGGGGAAAGACAAACACTAAGAAGTCATCAAACCTTTTGACCAGACGGGGAGCCCAGCCATACCCATGTCCTGAAGGGGACACAGGAAGATTGGGCTAGAATATCACCATGCAGCTGGCAGCTCTGTGAGGGAGGGCCTCGAGGTTAAATGTTTGGGAACAGCTGCCCAGTGCATGGCCTGTTGGCAAGGCTATGGGGGTTCAACACGAGAAAACACTTGACCCCGTTCAGCTCCCCCCAGGTACCACAAAACACATTGCTAATAGGATCCCTGCTAACACGCTGAGGGCAGAGTAGTATTCCTGAGAATGCACTGTGGGTGCTGCTGAGGTGGGGGCAGAGAAGCAGCTGATGAGGACCTGCTATGGACACCGTCCACAGCAAGTCCTGCACAGCCCCAGGCGTGCACCTGGGCCCTGGGCCTCGGTCCCCCAACTAGATCACATGCCCCCCTATTAGCATGTCAGTACCTGCAGATGCCAAAACACCAGGGCGCTGATTCTGGACAAAAGCGTTACCTCCCGGGGCCGTCCCTGATGACGACCCCTGACTCTTCACTCTCATCTGACCACCCAACTCTACCTGAAAAAGCCTGCGTGTGGCCTGGTGACAGGGTTGACCAGACCTGGGCTGGTGGGGGATGCCCACTGTGAGGAGCCCGCTGTCATTTACCAGGAGCTGAACACTGGCCTGCACTCCCCTGGCTGGGGCAGCCTGGCCCAGGGCCTGTTCCAGGCCGGCGTGTTGGACCAGAGTCCTACTGGACCCCTGCAAGACCCCAGGGGCCTTGCCTGGGAGTACCCAGGACGGGGACAGTCCCAGAACCCCCATGAGTGGGGCAGTGAGGTGCCCCCCAGCAGGGCCCAGACAGGAGGCGAGCACAGCAGAGCTTTGTTCCAACCTCTGCCATCGATCGCCATGCAGACGGTCTGTGAATGGCACTGTTGTGGTATTTTAAGAAGATTCTACAAATAGCACTAACTCAGAATGGGCCTCAGAGCCAGCTCATGAATGTGGGAGTGGTGAGGGCGGCCTGGCCCGGGACTCAAGGAGGACAATGAGGCCTCACAGGGGAGGTAGGACAGGATGTTGGGTGACCCTGGCCTTTCCCGGGGCTCCGTGGCCTCATTTCCCCCAGACGCACCCTGGCCCTGCCCCATCACCCTATTCTGATGGGTGGCTTCCTGGGCATTTATTGGGAAGGATCAGCTTCCCACCCTTTCTGAATAAAAGGAGGGGATGCGACATCCTTCTGGCACCTGCTACTCTGGGATCTCTAAGCTCAGATGATGTTCTGGGGGTCACAGAGGAGGGAGGGCACAGGAAGGAAGGATGTCCTTAGGTTTCCATCACAAATCACTTTATCAGGTAGCCAGAGAAACATCAAAGATTCATCATCCTAGCAGCCAAGGACAGTTAACTGGTATCTTTTCAGAAGAGTCCATTCTCAAGGCTTAAAAGATAGCTAAAGAAAGAGAAAATGAACAGGGATTTGGGGGCCGTTCGAAGTGAGGTTCCAACTTTAGTGTGACCAGTGACATTGAGTCACTCACCTCTCAGAGTCTCGATTCCTAAGACTGACAGTACTGGATCCCCCCCGCCGGGAAGGTAGGAAAATCAGAAGCACTGCATGCGCTACACTTGGCACAGAGGCATGCAACAAGTGTGAGCCTCACTTCCTCCCCAAATCAAAGGCCGAATATCTAATGGATCAGCGCATTCCACACATAAGAGGGTTCTGCACCATGGCTGAGAAACCTGGCAGGCATAAGGGAACTCCCTTGACCCTGTGAACCTATAAAGACATCAGATCAGGCCTGTGGAGTCAGTACAAATGAGCAAGGCAGAGCAGCAGAGAGCCCCAGGGCCTGCGGCAACATAGAGAGGCTCAGAGCTAAGCCCGTGGGTCCCTCCTGGTACTTGGGACCTGTTGATGCAACACAGCAAGGATCACTGGCAAGTGCCCTGACCCAACGCCCCCAACCCTGCAGCACATTCTGAGCAGGTGCCACGGCCACGGCCAGGCCACGGCCAGAGGCTGACCGGGCATCCAGCTGGAAGAGGTAGCACGAAAGGGTGGCCCCCCCACACCTACCAACTGCATCTGCCCAACCCTCAACGGTACCTGGAGTACCTTGTCTGTCCTGCCTCTTCCTTCCGTTATACACCCAAGTATGGAGGTGCCATATGTGCTCTGCCACAGCCCAGCACAGCTCTGCACACAGAACCTGCCCTCGATCCAAAGGCACTAAACTAGATTGAAGTTAGAAGGTCTTGTTCAAAGCCAAGAACACAGGGGACCCCCGACTCAAGGGCCCACTGACATGCTGTGCGGCCCCAGGAAGGTCACTTCCTCTCTTTCAGGCTTTTTAAAAAACTCATCTGGAAAAGGAGAAGGTTTTTTTGGTGATCTCTGAGGACCCTCTGCTCACCCCTCAGAGTCCCTATGTTGTATCTCTAAGTACTGATGATGTGACCATTGGTCCTGAATGGTGGGTGTTTTCCTTAACCCTCCCCTGGGAGGCCTGCACTTGGGGAGAGCTTGCTTATTCCCCACGCTGAATTGGGACAAGGTAGGTAGTGGCTTGCCCATAGGCAGGTGGCCATGGCCATGGCCCTGAGGCTTCGCCAAGTTAGAAGGTGCTGGTATCTCCACAGTCCCTTCTGTGACAGGGGAAGGCACTATTTGGTGCTGGTAGGTACTCATCCCATACAGGTCCTCTTCCTATACAACCTCACTGCATCAGGGAGGGATAGCGGATGAGGCGCTGCCCATCTAGTTGGGGGACCGAGGCCCACGGCCCAGGTGCATGCCTGGGGGTGTGCAGGTCCACATGGGAGAGTCGGGACTTGATAGCAGGGTGCCTGGACCCTAAGATCACACCTGATGCACCCATACTTTGTACCCCAACCTATCAGGGGCTCACACGCTGCCCCAGTGAGCAATGTGCCCTGGAAGGGTGGCAGAGACCTCTCTCCATTTGACTGTCCTAACCAGTAAATGAAGGAAAATGACCTCATCTTAAAGATCTTTCCTTGCTCCCAAGTTCAGGGTCTCTCTTCCCCAAAAGTTGTTGATGGACACTGACTGAGTGGTGTCCAAAATCCTGAACGAAGGGACCAGGGCTAATCAGAACAGGCTGGCCCATAAGCCTATACCCAGGCCTGGGTATAGGGCCTGGGCCAGCCTGTTTCAGGCACTAAACATACAGTTTCAGGTACTAGATGATGGGGAATCTGGGGGTAGTGATGATTTACTAACTGGCATGGAAGTACTTCTGCGGTTTACAAACCTCCTAGCCTTTCTGGTGAGTGCCATCTGAATATGGGCCAAGGCTGCAGACCTCCTGGGCAGCTTAGGGAGGGCCCTAAGAAGGCCCTGAGAAGGCTGGGGAACAGGTGCAAAGGGCCTCACATGAGCTCCTGATCCACACCTTGTGCTCTGTCCTTGCAGAGACAGGCAACAGGCAGGCAGTGACCACTGTAACATTAGTGGCTGGGATGTACCCACTTGAGTCTGAAAAGACCGAACTGCCCCTGCTGTGGATGGTGAGCAGGGAGGGGGTGCCTGGTCGGCCACGTGACTGAACACCCCCTCCCATTGCTGGCATGGGCTCCTGGGTGCCTCCACCTGGGGAGCTGCCTGAGGAGGCAGTTTGAGAGTCCCAGCAGGCTCAGGGTCACCACAGCCCCTACCCAATCAGGAACTCCAACAGGAGCTGGAGGGGATGCAGGTCCTGTGTGTGACTGATCCTCGGAGAGGAACCTAGCCTAGCTGAAGCCACAAAGGAGAAGCTGCTGGTTTGTGATTGACCCCTGACTTTTTCCAAACCGATGTGACTGGGAGTATCCAGCTTTCTGTTCCAAGTTTCGTGGCTACAGGGTATGTGCCGCTTTTTGTTTTATTCTTGTGTGTCCTCTCTCCACTGCTGGCTGTCGAAGGGACCTAAATCCCATAGTAGTAAGGGAAAATAATGCAGAGTGCAGGCTGGGAGTGTAGACTGGTGCCAGACAGCCTGGGTTGGACTCCCAGTTCGGGGAGGTCTTGGGCATGGAACCACTGCCTGGCTCCTCAGCTCTAAAATGACATAAATAACAGAATCCACAAAAAGGCTACCATGCCGATTCAATGGATCCTGCATATAAAGTGCTTAGGCCAGGGCTTGGCACACAGTGAGTTTTATGTGTGTTATAAGTGTTTTCATATCAGCAAAGCAACACTGACCTCATCATTTTTTAGAATCTTACAGTGACCCTGAAGTGAAAGAATCATCTTTCCCATTATTGGGCATTTTCTTGTGTGCCAGCCATCCTCCATACAAAGGCTAATTTAATTCTACCTGTAGCACAACTGGCTGGCATATTTGATATTTCAATCTACAGACAAAAGTATCCCTCTGCGGCTTGGAGAAGGGACTTGACCTCAAGGCTGCACAGACAGCAGGTAGCACAGCTAAAAATTCAGAACCAAGTCCGCTCAACTCAAAGCTCCCTGAGCTTCCAAAATTTCAGACTGCCTCCCTGAAACCAAGCCCTCAAGCACTTTAACTCACCTCCAACTCACCACTTCACATCCAGGTAGTTCAGGTAAGAAAAACAAAGCCTAAACCAGAGAAGACCTAAGAACCACTCACATACCTTGGTATGACATGGCATCTCAGAAAGTCCCCTCCCCAGAGCACTGCAGCAACTTGATCTGTCTTGTAGATCCCTGAAAATGCCCCATTTACATAGCACTGTCATTATTTGACCTGACTCACTCAGTGGAAAAGCCCTATCTCCAGGGCATTTTGTGGTAATTCTTTATCATTATAGCTGTCTAATGCTGTGATACTAATTTGGGCAAATAAGGTAAACCAAACGGAAGATCTAGGGATGGAGAAATCCACCAGGGGCTTTGAAAAGCCCTGACCTAGGGGATCCCTGGGTGGCTCATTGGTTTAGTGCCTGCCTTCAGCTCAGGGCACGATCCTGAGGTCCCAGGATCGAGTCCCACATTGGTCTTCCTGCATGGAGACTGCTTCTCTCTGTCTGTGTCTCTGCCTCTCTCTCTCTGTGTCTCTCATGAATAAATAAATAAAATCTTAGAAAAGAAAAGAAGAAAAGAAAAGAAAAAAGAAACGAATAGCCCTGACCTATTGCTGGAGATCTAGAAGCCCAGGTACCTGTGCAGAGCTGTGCGGATGAGCAGGAAAGACCCGATCTCTCACTTCTGGCCAACTACTCACAAGCAGGGAGTGAAGACTAAGACAGTCATAAACTACCTGAGCACTGAAGGTACACTACAAGAAATTCTAAAGGGAGTCCTTCAGGCAAAATGAAAGAACATTATGTGGTCACTTGAATCTACACAAAGAAATAAAGAGCACCAATAAAGGTAACTATAATAGGTAAATATAAAAGATGGTATATATGTATTTTTGTAGCTTTTTTCCCCCTTCTATCTGATTTAAATGACAACTGCAAAAAGCAATACTTATAAAACTGTGTTATGGGCTTATAATGCATAAAAGGTGTAATCAGTATAATAATGGCACAAGGAAGGGGAGAGAGCAGACTATAATCCCTAGAACAATCATTAAGAAAATAACCTTAAAAATATAGCAGAGGAGCAAAAAGGAGGGGCACCTGGGTCACTCAGTCATGATCTCAGGGTCCTGGGATCGAGCCCCACATAGGGCTCCTTGCTTAGCCAGGATCCTGCTTCTCTCTCTCCTGCCCCTCTCCCCAATCATGCTCATTCACATGCACCCTCTCTCAAATAAATATATTTTTAAAGAATTTATTTATTTGAGGGAGAGAGAGAGCACGTATAAGCAGAGAGAGAGTAGCAGAGGCAGAGGGAGAAGCAGACTCTCTGCTGAGCAGAGAGCCCAATATGGGACTCGATCCTAGGACCCTGGGATCATGACCTGAGCTGAAGGCAGACACTTCACTGACTGAGCCACCCAGGTGTCCTAAAAAATCTTTCTTAAAAAAGAAACAAAAGGAAATTAAAATGATACAACAGAAAAATATCTATATGATATAAAAAGAAGGCACTAATAGAACAAAAAAATATGGCACATATAGAGAACAAATAGCAAAATGATAACATAAATCCATCTTTTCAGTAATTATATTAAATGTAAATGGATCAAAAAACAAACTATATCCTGTCTACAGGAGACCTATTTAGATTCAAAAACAAACAGGGTGAAAGTAAAATGATAGAAAAAGATATACCATGTAAACAATTCCCAGAAGAGAGCCTGAGTGGCTATACAAATAAGGGACAGAATAACTTTATGACAAAAATGTTACTGGAGAAAAAGATGAACAGTTTACAATGATAAAACAGTCAATACAGCAGGAAGGTGTAACAGTTATGAACATACGTCCCTTAACGGCAGAACTCCATAATTATGAAGCAAAAATGGACAGAATTGAAGTGGTATTCCACAATAATACTTGGGGATTTTAGTACTCTACTTTCAATAATGGATAGAACTAAGCAGAAAACCAGAAAGGAAACAAAAGACTTGAACAACACAAGGAACCAAGCAGCCCTAACTAATACCTATAGAACAACCCATCCAACAAGAACAGAGCACACCCTCAATCTTAAGGGCAAGTGGAAGGTTTTTCCAGGATGGACCATATGCTAGATCCTAAAGCACGCCTGAAACATTTAAATGCATTAAAGAAAACAAAATATGAATGTATGCTTATAGGTATAGATAGAGGATAAAATTAAATCAATAAGAAAAGGAGATTTGGAGAATTCACAAATAATGTGGAAATTGAAGAATTCACTCTTAAATAACCAAAGAAGAAATCACAAAAGAAATTTTAAAAACACTTTGGGTTGAACTGAAACGAAAACACAACATATCGAAACTTAAGGGGATACAGTGCTTAGAGTGAAACTTACAGCTATATATGCCCACATTATAAAAGAAGAGAGATCTCAAATCAATAACCTGGCCTTACATGCTTGAAAACTGGAGAAAAACCAAACCAAACCCAAATCAAACAGATGAAAGAAAATAATTAAGATTAGACTGGAAATGGTTTAAATAAAGACTAGAAAATAATAGAGAAAATTGAAAGAAAAAACACCAAAAGTTGATTTGTTGAAAGGATAACCACATTTGACAAACTTGGCTAGACTAACCAAGAAAAAAAACAAGAGAAGACTCAAATTACTAATATCAAGAATGAAACAGGAGACATCACTGTCAACCTTACAGAAATAAAAAGGATTATTAGGGAATAATACAAACAACTGTGTGCCAACACATGAAGTAACTTAGATGAAACAGAAAAATTCCTTGAAAGACGTAAACTACCAGGACCCACACAAGAAGAAATAGAAAATCTAAATAAACCTTTATGTAACAAAAGATTGAATTAATAACTACTCCCCAAAATGTTTCACTGACGAATTCTACTAGTCATGTAAAGAAAAATTATTACCAGTTTCACAGGCAAATTCCACCAAACATTTAAAATATTAAAACTAATTGTTCACAAAATTTTCCAAGAAATAGAAAAGACAAACGGCACAGTTCCCACCTCCTGTGCGGCCCGATTCCTCTGGTAACAAAAACAAGGTCAGTGCATGAAAACTACAGACCAACATTCCTTATGAATACACATACAAAAGTCCTCAACAAAATATGAGCAGGATACAACCCAAATGCTCACCAACTGATGAATAGATAAAAAAAAATGTGTCATACTCATAGCATGGACACTATATTTAGCCATAAAAAGGAATGATCCATGCTTCAACAGGGATGAACCTTAAAAACACTATGCGAAGTTAAGCCATTCACAAATGGCTGTATGTGGCATAAAATGAATTTATTGGTTGACTGGGGCTGCAGGAAAAAAAGGGGGGTTATCTTGGGAATGGGAAGTGACTACTAATGGATTTAGGGTTCCTTTTTGGGATAATGAAAATGTTCTAAAATTGGATTATGGTGGTGTTTGCATAACTGTGAATATTCTAAAACTTAATGAGTTGTACAGTTGAAAAGGATGAATTCTATATGTGAAATATATCTCATTAAAGCTGTTTTAAAAAGACTGTGGTGTTAGGATGTTTGGGGGAAGAGCCCAGCAAAAGTTGCGATTCAGACGAGGATATGCACCAGCTTGAAGCAGGTATGATAAGGAGAACTGTTTCAGGGATTCGCTGCACTGGGATGTCCCAGGGTTTGGTCCCAGCATTCCTGAAGTAAAGCCACCTTACAGGTGCAAGGCCCCACAGGCTAACAAACACAGCACCAGAAAACACAGCACCAGACATTTTCTTCCCCTCTCCGTTCAGGGCTTAGAGGATTCTTGAGCTGTGAGGGAGGCTTGCTGCCCTGATGGTCAGAGTCAGAGACTTCCAGCAACCCCAGGATTGGCTCCCCTCTGGGAGCCATGGATTTGTGTTGGTTAAATAGACCTGCTCATGAACTTCATCTAAGGGGGGCTGCTGACCTAAACTTGCAGCATCAAGCCCCCATCCTCTGCCCCCAGCGAGATGGCCACTGGCAAAGCCCCTGTCTGCACAGGTAGGAAGAGGCATGTGGTCTTCTTAACGCCTTGCTGTTAGGAGCACAGAACAGTTCTGGGTTTCCTCCAAGAACAGTCTGAGGTTTAAACGGACACGACCTTAGTGATCATCTAGTCTTGCCTATTTCTCTCTTTACAGAAGAGGAAACTGAGGTCCCAGGTGGTAACCCAGCTAAAAGGAGTGGATCTAGAATTACCAACGGGCCTTTCTGAGGTTAGCACTCATGCCTATCCCCGTTTACAGGTGGGGATGTAGAGGCTCAGAGAGGTGAAGGCTGGCCTGGGGTCTTTGGCCAGGAAATGGATACAAATCCTCTGCCTGAGGCTGGTTCCCTTTTTGAAAAACCCACAGCACTGCTGCTCAGGACACTTAAATGGGGAAGAGGTAACAAAGAAGGACACTTGTCGAAACAGAGTGGGACCCACGTAAACTGTAAGCTACAGACCAAAGGCTTTAGGGCTCTGAGGCATGAGCACAAGCCCTGGAGCAGGAGGCTCTAACCTTCTGACATGTTATCTGGCCTCATATCTGTCCTTGTCAAATCACCACTGTCTTCAAGGTCGGGTCAGACAACAAAGCTCCCAAACAGCCTGGCATCTGCCTGCCTTCTGAGAATCAAACAAAAGACAGAGCCTGCCCTGCCTTCAGGAAGCTTCCGGCTCATTTGATGAGAGAACAGATCTTATAAATGGATGCACATATATTTATGCTTTGTGATATGTTTCAAAGTTAAAATATAGAATAGCAAGTGAGCAAATAATAGGGGTTAGGGGCAGCCACTTAGGCCTAGACAAATGTTGGGGTCCCCAGGTCAAGAGCAGGGAGGGGCAAGGTGACTTCAGGCAGGGAAGAGCATGGGTGCTGAGAGCACTCCATGAATGCACCTGTCATCTCTGAGTGTGAGGAGGGAACAAGGAGATCCTGCAGGCAACCTGAGCAGGCACTGCCTGCTGCTGCAGAATATACTGGAGTGGAGACAGTGGGAAGACCCATCAGGAGGTGCCTGTAGCAGCCTGGGCAACAGGTAGGTGGCTGGACCAGGGTGCTGGCCTGGGATGGAGACAAGCAGAGGAACTCAGATATATCCTGGAAACAGAACTGGCAGGTGTTGGTGATGGGCAAATCATAGCAAAAGGACAAAAAGCCAGAGTTCAGATTTAGCCTGATTAGCTTCAGCCACTCTCAAGTCCAGGAGAACCCAATGGTGGGGTCAAGTGGTCTGGTGCCCAGAGACCTACACCTGCACTCTGCCAACGCCTCGGTCCTGGCACACCTCTGCAGGCCTCGAAAGCCCTTCCCTATTTTCTCTACTGGGTGGCTGCTCCTCTTATAAGACTCAGCTCAGGCATCGGCTGCCCTGGGCATTCTCTGAACCTCCAGGCCGGGTGGGATGACAGCCCTTCCAGAGCACCTTGGCTGGCTGTTCTCCTGGCGTTTCTTCTCAGCCTGCAGTGTCCCTGTGTGTCTCCTGGGTCTCCACCCAGCCAGACTATGAGCACCCAGAGTGGGGCAGAGCTGCACCCTCCCCAACTCTTTATTCTCAGGCTGAGTACAGGCCAGGTATGGAATGGGTATCCAAGAGATAACTGTTAAATGGCCAGATAGAAGCCCAGATGGCAGCTGTCTATTAGCAATCTTGGAAGATTTTATAAAAAATGGGAAAAAAAAGAAAAATGCGACCTTCTCCAGAACCAGTTCTACTACTTCTACCCAATGACAGCCTCACCTCTCTCCAGGACAGAGCACACCCAACCCTGCAGGGTGCCCAGCCTGGCCCACTGGCCTCTGTGCCCAGGCCACCAGGTCCCCCAACAAGCCCTCTGTCCATTAGGAAAGGGGCATGGAGGCCACGCACAGCAGAGTGGTACGCGTAGTGGCACTGGACTCTCCCAACAGGGTGGCCACTGGGGTCCCCTGGGGGTCTGGCAACACGAACAGGCAAAGGTGAGCATGACTGTCTCTTCCAGCTGTATTCCATGCACTGAGCACAGATTCTCTGCAGGGCACAGAGGTGACACAATTGCCAGCTAAGGCTGACAGACCCAGACCAACCAGGCACTGAAAGGAATGAAATGAACTGGGGCTGTGGGCCAGGGGTTCAGAAGCAGCTCCAGGTACAGCCCACCCTCCCCATGGTTGCCACCTCTTGGGCCTGACTAAAGGCTCTAGGAGAGGGTGTGGTGCATGCAGGGACCAGGGACAGGGGGAAGTCCAGTTGTGTGTCTGGGTGGTTGGCAGGGGGTGGGGTGTATGTGATGCCAGCAAGGCTAAGAAGATGGACTTTCTTCTGTGGGCTCTCTGGGCTGAGGCAGTTGGAGGAGGGACAGTGTGATAGGAGCTGTGCATGGGATGCTGGCCTGGGCAGTGGACCAGAATGAGCAAAGACGAACTTGGGATGACCAGCCAGGAAGCCAGGTGCAGGCAAGATGCCGAGGGTCTGCACAGGCATCATGGGATGCCTTGGGGCAGTGGTGGGGACAGTGCCTTGGGCAGGATCACAGGAGTTGCCAGCCTTTGATCAGGGGAAATGAAGCAGGCAGGGGTGGGATCCAGGAAACTGAAAGAAGGGGCAGGTGAGTGCATAGGACTCCAGCAGAGTTCTGGATTTATAGGCTAAAGATGGGCACTGCAGAGGTTGGGATGGGGACAAAGGATTTAGGGGGCTGCTTACTGAAAAGCGCGCACAATTATCAGGGTCCTTAGTGAGATTTCTGGGAGAGACTTATAAACAGAGTGCAGAAGATGAATTGGAATTCCCAGCTGAACTTGGTGCATTAAAGAGGGCAGGGCCAAGAGGAGCTAGAAGGGCAGGGCAGGGGCAGCCTCAGTGGGGAAGGAGGAGGGCAGAGATGGGTCACTGAGCAGGCTCCCAAGTGCTCAGAGCACCAGGACTGCTCACCAGGTCCAGCACAGGGGGCAAGGAGATGTCCACGGGGAGAAGGGGGAGGCAGGGAGGCCGACTGCTCACTGGTGTTGGAGAGGAGACAAGGGCGGGGCTTGTGGTGTACACAGGGGCAAGAAGCTGGTTTTTAGAACATGTTCTGATGAGTGACTTGGACAGGTTTGTGGGCTGACAAGGAGCCAGCAGAAGGGAAGATGGGGCTGATGGGGAGAGAGGGGACATGACAGTGGACAAGATCCTGGAAAACAGAGGAGGGCTCCCAGTGCTGAGAACAGCAGGAAGGGTGAATTTGGGGATGAAGATGCAGCAGGGGGCCAGTGTACCTCAAAGTACACTGATTTGCCCTGATTGCCCCCCACCCCACCCCAGCCTTGAACAAAAGCTGCTTCAGTGTGGTATTCCGGGACCACTTCTTCCTCTAAGTCTCAGGCTTGGACCACAAGACAAAGTAGAAAAAAATGAAACTTGCCATTAAACAGACCCACCCTAGAGCTCTACATGGTGGAAGCATCTGGAAACATTGCCTAGAAACAATGAAATCAAAGTATTCTCAGAGTTCAGATCAAGCACATCTGCCCTCTGCTTTGAGGAGGGGTAATCCTTCTCCACACATCAGATCCTGCCCACTGAACTTTTGGGCTTCTCCAAGAGCACCAGGGACCCGGGACTGCCCCCATTTGCAGCGATCCGTCTTGTGTGTGATAGTTAAGTGTGATTAAGATCACCACAAATCATGTCCGAAACGCATCTGTAGCAATCCCTCCTCGGAACCACAGTGCCCACCCGAGGCTCTGCAACTAGTGGGTGAGCTGTGTTTCCTGCAGGGAATACCAGGCTCTGGATATAGAGGCATGATGACTAGATCCACCGTGGTGACTCTGGCACCTGGGAGATGTCTGAGGCTCTCTTCAAGGGCTTGATTATTTGAGCTTTTCCGCTTTACCCAGTACAGTTTCACACAGGGACAACATAGTCAAATATTCTGTTCTAAAAGTTTTGCTTCATAAATATCCAACAATGAAATCCATTAACAACAGCTATTGTCTTGGGAGATTTTAAATTACATCAATGACTAATAGACTCTCTTTCAATCTTTTCTTTTCTTTTTTTTTCTTTCAATCTTTTCTTAAATGAAATAGCCACACACATTTCTAGTCTGGAAAGTCAGAAAGCTCCCTGCCCAGGTAGTCGCAGCAGCTAAACACACAACACACGCCCTGGAAAAAGAGGCATCACGTCACAGCTATGACAACTGAGTCTGTTTCATGTTTAAGGTAACATTTCTCAAAATGTGTCCAAAGATGTGGGTGCTGAGGTGCTCCATGGAAAGTAGGTTCCATGGGTGAAGGTTTGGAGACTGTAGTACCTACAATCCACCTGACTTAGAGATACACAGTGGCACCATTGGGTTAAAAGCACTGAGAAGTCTCATAGTGAAAAACCTTTCAAATACTGATAACTCATGATTTCCAAGATTATTTGATGAGGGGGAACCACTCCTCCCCCTCCCAGTTTATGGCAGAATTCATTTTTGCACAATGGTCCAAACTGTTCTGGCCTAGTCAGATTTGGCCAGATTTATTAAATGAGGCAATAACACTTAAACATTTTGGAGACTACATTTAAAAAACCAAATATCTGCCTTCCTTGAACCACAGGAAATCTCTCTTGCCTGGCAGTGGTGGGCTGGCCACCCATTCTAGACAGGGCAAGCAGTTGTGCGTCACAGTGCTCCCTGTCCCCTCTCCCTCTAGACTTGGCCAGTTTTGTTAATTTACAGGGATTGGGGGGACGATGTGGGCTGGACTGGGTCTCTGGCCGCAGGCTGCTGGGGCTAGCTGTGACTCCAGATGGGGGGTGGGGTGCCAAGCGGGGAAACACTCCTATATCAGATGGGTTCCTCACCTGGATGGGTGTAGTAAGGGCAACCACAGCCCCAGAAGACAAAGCTAGAAGGAGATGCCCCTGGCCCCCTTTTAGGGCTGCTCACTGAGCATGTACCCTCCCTAACCAATGCCGAGCAAATCCACCCTGGCTTCAGAGACCCGGCCTCCACCCCTTGCCCTGTTTCCTGAGAAGGGTCAGGCAGGATGGGGCCTAAACAGCCCTAGTTCAGCCAGCCCCCAGGGAAATCCTAGCTGTGCTCTCTCTGACCTGCCCTCAGCCAGCTTGCAGCAAAGTCTGCCTTCTGGGTCCTACCACTGCCCAGGCTCCTGGAATAGTCAAGACTCACTCTCAGTCCCCTCCCTCCAAACAAAAAGCCACACAGACAAAATTCTTTTTCTTCTTTTCAAAATCAAGCGCTAAGAAAACTGTTGCTTTAGGCAATGAGAGCTGTGCAACTAGTCACATTTCCTATTTGGTTTTGGCTGCAGAGAGTCTCAAGCACAGACTATTCTTTTGAAAAGATTTTTATTTATGACAGACGGGGGGTGCGGGGGAGACAGGCAGAATGAGAAACAGGTTCTGTGCAGGGAGCCCAACGCGGGACCCGATCCGGCACTAGGCCACTCCGGGATCGCGGCCTGAGCCTCCCTGAGCCGAAGGCAGATGCTCACCTGCTGAGCCACCCAGGTGCCCCGCGCAGAGTATCTTAGGGCCAGAGTAGCTGGGCTCCTTTCTCTCTTGGCTCGGTGAGTTCTGTTCAAATGTAGAATCCTGTTCGGTTTTTAAATTATGTCTGTTTGCTATATGCTATCTCAAAGCCTTTGTGAAATAAACCTGCACATTCGTGGCATCATTATCAACTGACAAGAACCCTTCAAGCTGCTTGACAGTCGTGCCCTGATCTGGATCCAGAATATATTTCTCAAGGAACCAGTCCTCGAGGCCCCTCTGTTGAAGCCTGCACTGACCTTGTGGTTCCCATACAAGGCGCCTGGTCTTGGCGGTCACCCGGGGAGGTCGGTCCCGAGGGCCTGTGGGTCTGCGCGCCGCGGGGGCGGGGGCGGGGGCGGGAGGCGGCGTAGGAGGGGTTGAGGGGCAGGTGAGTCGGGGAAGCGCCGCGACGCGCCTGGCGGCCAACAGGGGTCGCTCGGCCGCTCGGCCGCTCGGGGCGGGGGGCGGGGGGCGGGGGGCGGGAGCGCGGCGGCCTGGCGGGGGCAGGGCCTCGGGTGGACGCCCCCCGCCCCGCCGTTCCGCCGCGGCAGGTGCGACCCTGAGTCGGGGGCCCTGGGCCCAGGGCTGCGGGAGGGGCGCCGGCGGCACGGACGCCCCCTCGGCGGGTACGGGGCCCGGGAGGCCCGGAGGGCGCCGCGCCCCCCGCGCCCCCCGCGCCCCCCGCGCCCCCCGCCGCCCCCGCCCGGGACCCCCGCCCCCCCCGCCCCGGTCCCCGCCCCCGCCCGCCCCGCCCCGGTCCCCGGTCCCCGGACGCGCGCCCCGAGGTCCCGACAGTCCCGAGGACTCGCGGCCGCACCCGAACCGTCTGGGGCGGCGGCAGGCGGCGGGCGGCCGCGGGCAGGTGGCGGCCGAGGCCCCGAACCGGCTCTGGCCCCGGCGGGAGCGCGCCCGCGTACCTCTGGGCGCCGGCAGGTGTCGCCTCCAGTCCCGGCAGCAGCACAGCCCCATGGCCGCCGTCCGCGCCGGGCAGAGCGCGCCGTCGGGCAGCAGAAGCGCGGACTGCGCCAGCCGAGCCGCCCGCCCGCCCGCCGCTGCCCCTTACCGGCCCGCCCCGCCCCGCCCCGCCCCGCCCCTGCCCGGCCCGGCCCGCCCCTGCCCCGCCCCGCCCCCCGCGGCGCTCCCGCCAGGGGCCGCCAGGGGGCGCCGTGGGGGACCCAGAGGCCTCCGGCCGCCCCCTCCGCGCGCCGCGTGACCTCCCGGGCCCCCGGGGCGGCGGGCGCCCCTCGCCGGCTCCCTCGCCGGCTCCCCCGCCGCCCCGCCGCCCCGCCGCCGACGCCCTCTCCACCCGGAAAGCGAGGGCAGCGGCACCGTCTGGGGCGCCAGCGCGAACCGAGGGTCGGGCCGCACCAAGCCGTTTGGGCACTGGCGTCTCCGCGGCCGTCAGTCGGAGTCCGCGCCGGCCCGGCCCGCCGCCCGGGGACGCGCTGAGCCGCTGCCGTGGGCCCGCGGGGCACCCACAGGGACCGCAGCCCCGGGCCGCGCGTGCGTCTGGCCACGGCCAAGCGGTGCTGAGGATGCGGGCAAAGGGGTAGCTCCGGCGCGACGGTCCTAGGGAGCAGAGGCCGCTCGCTCACAGGAGACGCCGGGGCACCCGCGGGGATGCTCGCCCGCGAGCCGGAGAGCACCTGCACGGCGGTCCCGGCTCCGCGTGTGTGTCCGTCGCAGGGGGCTACCGGACACCGGCATCTCCGTGGCAGGAGGATCCAAGCCGGGGCCGCGGCTGTCTGAGTCTAGGACGCAGCACTCCGCAAACACGCACCTGCGCGATGCTACTGGCCTGTCCCCCTGCGGGCGGCACCCTCGGGGGCTCGGGCCTAGAGAGGCCTATGGGGGGACGAGGAACGCAGATGGCGACTAAAGGACGGTGTCACTTCCGCGCGTGGGCAGCGGTCTAGTTTCTTAAAAGGAGGCGCATTTACATATCGTGCGGTTAGACGCCAGGTTCTTTCTCAGCCCCTCAGTTCCCGGGATCTGTTCCTTCCCTTAAAGGGCCGCGGTGAGCCTCTGACGGCCTCGGCTTCCCTGCGGGTTTCTCCCTTGCA
This sequence comes from Vulpes lagopus, assembly GCF_018345385.1. Taxonomy (NCBI): domain Eukaryota; kingdom Metazoa; phylum Chordata; class Mammalia; order Carnivora; family Canidae; genus Vulpes; species Vulpes lagopus. The sequence continues at coordinate 40,847,573 of NC_054825.1, read as the reverse complement.
CCCACCTGGGGGACACGGAGGTGATCCAGGAGGAAGGCAGCTGCCAGGCCAGGCTGCCTGTGCCAGAGCGGAAGAGTCCAGCAGGGCGAGGGGCAGACGGGAGGAAAGACCCGGCTAGAGCAGAGAAGGGTTTCCCAGCAGTCAAGTCTCGCTCAAAGGAGACATTCACAAAGGGGCAGGCCTCTGCCTCCCTCTCCTTAATCTCCAGAAAGACGAGGAGGATGAGGCTCTTTCCGGGAGAGAGAAGGGTTGTCCTGCACTAGATCTGGAAAGAAAGATGTTTTCATTTCATGACACGTAGGTGGGGGTTACAAAGAAGGAGCGAGTGAGAAAAAAACGGAGAAACCTGACTTCTGGTTGCTGCCAAGTCATTTTAAACAGCTTTAGCACCAGGCAAGATCACTTAGTCACAGCAGGCTTAATGAGGCCCCAGGAATTCCAAGCTGGAGCTCCCTGCATTCAGGGAGAGCATGTGCGGGGAGTGAGCCCCCGGGTGATTGTCCAACGGCCAAGTCCTACGTTTGGAAAGCAAGATTTAAAAGAAAACATCAGAGCGGCCATTGTGGGCTGCTTGTTTATCTTTCTAAGAGGAAGTAGCAAAGCAGGATCATTTCAAATGAGCCTATTATAGAGGGTCAGCATCCCCATTGAACAGTTCAAATATATTTTGGATACTCGACTTTTCAAAGTGACTTTGAATATCAACTCCCAGGACAGTTTAGGAGATAGAAAGCAAGGCAAGAACTTCTACCAGTATTGCCCTTGCTTCCAAACATTTTAATTCCTGATTATTCGTTCTCTTTTTATAGTTTTCTAGTTATGTGTCTATTCCTTAAAAGGGAAGACGAAGTGACATTCACTATATGCTTCCTACCAGGTGTCAGGCAATTCACAAGTGCTAATGTCGCAGGTACCATAGGACAATCCTATGAGGTAGATGACATTAGATTCAACTTACAGAGGAAGAAACAAGAGTTCAGGGAAATGAAGAAACTTGCCCAAGACCAAGGAAGCGGTAAGTGATAGAACCAAGATGGATGAATGAATAGATGGGTAGGTGGGTGGGTGAGTGAGTGGGTGGATGGATGGATGGGTAGGTGAGTGGGCAGATGGGTGGGTGGGTGGATGAATGGATGGACAAGTGGGTGGGTGGATGGATAGATGGATGGCATTTCCTCATTTAGGCATAGAGTTATGGGATACAACTGGAAAAGCACATACTGAGCATGGGATTTGCCTGAAAAAAAAAAACCAAACTCCTTGAATATAGCTCTGTCCCCTGAATTGATCATGACTCCAAATCATCCTGAATTGAGCCCAAACATCAAGATCACTCAGTACTACAAGGCTCTAGATGAGCTTAAGCCACCCCACTTCGGAAGAGTAGTCGGGATAATAGGGGGCTCTGAGATCTCTTTCTGAGCTGAGAGGCCAACATCCTGCACATGACAGGGAAGCAGAGCCAGAATCTGAGGCTGGGTTTCTTTCTTTCTTTCTTTCTTTCTTTCTTTCTTTCTTTCTTTCTTTCTTTCTTTCTTTCTTTCTTTCTTCTTTCTTTCTTTTTCTTTCTTTCTTTCTTTCTTTCTTTTTCTTTCTTTCTTTCTTTCTTTCTTTTTTTAAGATTATTTATTTATTTATTCATGAGACACACACACACACACACACACACACACAGAGAGAGAGGCAGAGACACAGGCAGAGGGAGAAGCAGGCTCCAGGCAGGGAGCCCAATGCCAGACTCGATCCCAGGTCTCCAGAATCATGCCCTGGGCTGAAGGCAGCACTAAACCTCTGACCACCCAGGCTGGTCTGAGGCTGGGTTTCCAGTGAGTGCAGTGGGCTCTGGGAGGAAGATTTGGTGCAAATTTGGAGGACAAAGTCCCTGTGAAGTTGGAACTACCCCCATCCACCCAGAGCTCCGCCTTCTGCTGCTTATTTCTATTTCAAAGTGAGGATATGGGGTTGTCTAGGAAGGATGCTGCTATTGCTGCTGGGATCCTGGCTTTATGCAGCCTGAGCTCCTAGTTCTAGAAATGCCCTAGGCCATTAAGGGATTTGCTTAGGAAACTCAGGCGCTGGTCCTTATACCTCTCTGTAGGGTCGGGTTGCTCCTCCCTGAGATACCCAAGACACTCTCATGGTACCATCTCAAGGTGTGAGCCCAGCCTTGGGCAGCCCACGGTAACAGAAGAAATGGGGTCATGGCACCCTAGTCACAGGAATAGCTTTGGGGGATATGATGATCATTCATTCATGCATCCATGTACCAAACTATGATTGAGCACAACTGAACACCTGAGAAAGTCCAAGGCCTGAGCTCTGTGGAGGCCAAGACGACACCCTGAGAGCTCTGCAGGAGACAGTGACTCAGTGCTGAAGAAAGTCAGGAAGGGCTCTACAGAGCAGAGGTTTTTGAGATGAGCACTGAGACATGAAGAGGAGACCAACTCCTCAAGGGATGGCATAAGAATGGTCCTCCAACAAGGTAGTGCTGTGATCATGTTGAGGAGCTAGATTCTAGGGTAGGACAGTGCAGCAGGCCATCTAGGGTAGGGGAAAATGAGGCAGCCTGTGGTCCTGACTCATCAGCCTGGCACTGGCCTGAAGTGGGGACCAGAAAGGCGCGACCGGGACAGGAAGAAGCTAAGAAGCAAAAGGCAGTCACATGAGAGCTACAAGGCCTGGATGCAGCAAGAAGAGGAGAGGGAGACCAGGTAGGATGTGTGACCCTGGTGACCACACCTCCCAGGTCTCCCACCTGTGTGCTCTTTCCCCTTGAATTTGACCTGCGTTAAGCAACAGGTGACAGCAATGACTCTGGGCCAGCGCTGGGTGTAAATCCTAAGAAGTCTTGGCAGCTTCTGCTGCTGTGAGCAGGGGAACTGCCCTGAACCTGCCACGCTCTAAGCAGCCCAGCCTTAAAGTGCAAAGAGACCACAGGGAGGGCCAAGGCTAAGGCCAGCAGCCTCTTCTTTCAGCCCTGTGAGTGAGGTCACCCTGGAAATGGATCCTCCAGCCCATATACGGAGAGCCCAGATGAGCTGAGCCTGCTGAGCCCTGCCCACACTGTAGAATAGTGATCAAATAAGATGTTCTAAGTCACTAACCTTCGCGGTAGTTTGTTATGCAGTAACACAACTGAACATGGAGAGTAATACATAATACTTGAGAGCCAACACTGTCTGGCTATGCCAGCGCGCCGGGCTAAGAGCTCGACATTCCATTAGAATTCAGAGCCAACCTCCGCGTTAGGTATGGTCGTTATTTCCACTTTAAGGTGGAGGACCCTGAGGCACAGAGAGTTAACGTAATTTGCATTAGATCACACAGCTAATTAGTGTCTGAGATCTAACCAGCCTGTCTTGCTTGGGAGCCTGAGCTCTCTGGGAGATATTTTGGAGGGCAAAGGGACAAGAGTTGGTGTTGAATTCACTGCCCCATGGGTCTAAGGTATATCTGTAGGTGAGACGGGTTAGAAAAGACAGCTCCTGTGAAGGGCTGGACCACATCTGGCAGGAAAACCATGGGAGGCTCATTGCTCTCTTAGCTTTTCAGAGTCAGGGCTACTTCCTGGCGGCCCTGGCACCTGTAGAAGGGGCTTCTTGAAGACAAAGGCACTCTGTAGACAGTGTGTCACAAATCTCACTCACGCTGGCACTAGCATCTCATTTCACGTACACAACAGCTCAGTGTTGGTGAGCACGCTCCTTTCACAGGAGAGGATATGGACACCCACTCAGGCTATGGGAGTTCTCAAGGTCACACAGCGGGAGGGTGGGAGAGCCCACACTGGAATCTGGGGCAGTCTGACAACCACAGGTCACCTTCCTAAAAACCGGACCCCTGCCTCCTGCCTCCAGGAGGTATAGGTCTCCATCTAGGCTGCCTCCCCCTCTCATTGTCTCCTCCCATCATAGTTCTGATCTGTGTTAGGATTTTGGCCAAAATCCAGGGTGCACACACCATGTATATACCACCAAGATGCAAAGACATTCTAGAACTGGAAAGACTTTACAGTTGAGTACAACTTCTTCACTTTTCATAGGAAATCTGAGGTCCAGAGAGGCTAGATCCACCCCACATCAAGCATTTCTTGCGGGCCTGCTTTGTGCCATGCACTGAAAGGTAAGTTAGTGACAAGTTAAGGCTATCTCCAGTCAGTTTCAGTTTTTGCTCTGAAACAAACAGATCTGCAGAAAAGATAAGCAGAAGGGAAGCTGCTTACCCATATCTCAAAATGTGTTTTGTGCACTTTTCCACAGTGCACAGAAGCTAACTGATTTGGAATTAAATATCTGATTAAACATGGTAACTAGCACCCCTCTTCCCATATTATCCATTGTCAACAACATTGCCTTTGCTATTCACTTTACAGACTCATTGTTCTGGTTTCTTTTTTTAAAATAAAGTATGTGACTCTGGGGGAAATGGAAGTCTGTTTGAAGCAGGCCCACACTGCTTTGTGCTAGAAAAGGCTATTGATTCCATAAGGATGGGTCTGTTTTTCCTTTCTTTTAATGAGATTTAACTTCCATTTCTCTTTTTCCCTTTGGCTGCCAGGAAGCTCAGGGAAAGTGCGAAGTTTGGTGTTGGCAAATATGAAGGCCCTAAAGTAGGTCCTCATAACCATGCCTTTGTGTCCTTGTTTTGCTTTTCTACTTGTTTTTTTTTTTTTTTTTAAAGCAAACTCTATCCCCAACATGGGGTTCAAACTCATGATCCCAAGATCAAGAGGTGCATGCTCTACTGACTGAGCCAGCCAAGCACCCCTGCTTTTCTACTTTTATTTGCATTCTCTTGGATCCTTAATTTTTTAATTCTTTTTCTTTTTGATCCTTAATTTTTAAAATAATTACTATTGTGTTATCTTCATTTTATTCTAGGTGTCTCATCAGAAGCCATCTCAAATCCTTTGTGGAATAACATGGGAGTATAAGCGAATAATTGAATATAATATATTCTACTTTATTTATTTTTTTTATAGAGTCTTTATTTTTTTTTAATTTTTATTTATTTATGATAGGCACACAGTGAGAGAGAGAGAGAGAGAGAGAGAGGCAGAGACATAGTCAGAGGGAGATGCAGGCTCCATGCACCGGGAGCCCGACGTGGGATTCGATCCCGGGTCTCCAGGATCGCGCCCCGGGCCAAAGGCAGGCGCTAAACCGCTGCGCCACCCAGGGATCCCAATATATTCTACTTTAAACCAAGATCAGTAAACTTTTTTTAAGAGGTAGTTCACAAACATATTTAAACCCTGTATGCCATATGGTCTCCATAGCAGCTACCCAACTCTGCCCTTACAGCATGAAATCAGCCATAGACCGCACAGAAATGAATGGGTGTGGCTGGGTTTCAATATAACTTTATTTGCAAAAGCAGGTGGTAAGCCAGAGTTGGCCTGTGTGTTTTTGTAGTTTGCAGCCCTCCACCTTAAAAGAATTTTAGAGCATTGAGAAATTGTTTCCTATTAAGTTGGGAAGTACTTGGCTTAGAAAAAAGTGAATTCCCGTCTCTAAGAGGTGGGAATTCTGTCCAAGACGGCTAGTTTCTACTTCTGGGTGACAGATTAGGGCAACACAGCTGCACAAACTGGACAGTTGGCTTTTGAGAGGGGTGTGCAGTGCTGGGGAGCAGTCGGTCTCTGCCAGAGTGGGCTCTGAAGTCTGCTAGCAGGAGTCCATTCTCCTGCACATTTGCCATGCTCACTCCTCAAGGGAAGGGGTCACTGGGGGGCAGGGCCCCAGAGGTGCCAGCCTGGTTCCCCAGCTCTGGCCAGTGGGTCTTCAGCTGCTGTGAACGTTGTTCATGGAAGGAATGTGTCTGCGGCTCCAAATTCCCACAAAGACAAGGGGGATCGTTGGGGAGAGATTCCTGGGCCACATTTTTTCTTGCTGTTCATGTGGCCTGCAGCCATTGAAGTTGGCCAGACTGCCCAGAGAAGGATTTTACAAAGCCCATTGTCTTTTCCTGGAGTCTCACCCCCCACCCCTGCCCCCACCTGCTCTTTCTGCCTTTCTTTCTTTCCTCTGCCACCCCCAGCAGAAATGTAGCATGGGAAAGGCGTGGCCACAGCCATGGCCCTGGGGGCTTTTGTCCCCTGCCTGGGGGGCTGGACACCTTCAGCAGTACCTCCTCAGGTGAGACTGTGACATCAGGTCTCTCCACACAGTCGGGGCTGAAGATGGTCTCAGCTGCTTGACCAGGAGTTAGCAAGCGGGATTGTGCTTCCATAAGAAGAGCGATGCATATTGAGCACCTGCTGTATACCAAGCACTGTTCTGAGCATTCTACATATATTAACTCAATCTCCAGAAGAATCCTATTATACACACACTTTACTGATGGGGAAACTGAAGCACTGAGAAGCTAATGATTTACGTGGGGGTCTCACAGCTAGTAAATGGAAGAGACAGGCCTCATGACTCTCATCTGTCACTTCAAGTGTGTAGTGATTCCCTTAGCTCAGCATCTCATTTACAGATCCTTCCTGATGGTGCATCTCCACAGGGAGAGTAAACCTCCAGTAGGCAAAGTATTTGCATAGATGGGAACTTCATACCTTCTAGGCTCCCAGCATCCACATGTGCCACAGAAAATGAAACCCGTCACCATGAGCTGGCCCACCTGGTTATCTGGTCCACCTAGCTAGAGGCATGGCACTGTCAACTAGGGGTTAACTCGCCCTTCTTGCTGCTGTCACCATTGCTGCTGTGGCTGCTGACAGTGCAGCAGAGGGACCTCAGTGGGTGAGCCTTTGAGAGTTTGCACTGTGCCAGGCCCTAAGTTTGGTGATTTACATGCAATGTACATTACTGACACAACAACCCTGAGAATGAATGCTGATAACCCCAAGTTGCAGATAAGAAAGCGAGTTCATTAATCAGGTAATTAATGCTCTCTACTGTAACAAACAACTGCAAAATATCAGTGGCTTAACCCTATAAACGCTCTTTCTTGCTGCGGTCAGCGTCTTGTGTAGAGCCACATGAAGGGGAGAAGGGGGGGTGTCTCTGCTCCATGTGGTCACTTGGGGACCCAGGCTCCTTCTAGGACCTTGATGTCCTCCTCTGGATCCTCTCCATCTGTTTGCCAGAGGACGGGAATAGGGGGCAGGGAGACCTCAGAATTTTCGGGGCTGAGAGCAGCCTATACAGGCACTCCCACCCACATTCAATTGTCCAGAGCTCAGTCATGTGACCTGTCTTACTGGATGGGAGGCTGGGAAATAGTTTATTTGCATGGCCATAGGAAAAGGAAACAGGTTTGGTTGAACCCCTGGGGTTCGGAAGGGTGAGGTGCCATGAGAGGCCATCAGGTGATCTGATGCCCAAGCTTGTATTTTGCCACCATAGTGAAACAGTTGCCAAAGCTGTCTGAAGTGAGTTCCAACCTCCAACATCTTGGAAGACCCTTGGTCCTTCAGTAGGGGCGATGAATGGGGCTTAAGGTCCTAGAGGGCTGTGAGGATTAACTGGGGTGCCAGGAAAAGAACTTGACACATATTCAGTGCCCAACAGCCTTCCCTTTCTTAGTGGTTGGTTGCCCAGCTGGTGGAAGGGCTGGACTAGGGGAATTCTACCCCCAGGGAGGAGAGGGGATGCGGAGTCCTTTGGTAGGGGATGGAGTACCTGTGCTTGCTGCTGCCACCTAGTTGTGGGGGGAGGAAACGCAGGACAACTTTGCCTCCCATTTCTCCTGGTGCATGTGTCCAGGCTGCTTCTGTCCTACCCTGATGCTCATCAGGCTGCTGCGTAGAAGCTGGCATTGGCCAGGCATCTAAAGGATAAATGCTGGGGTGGGTGGAGTCCCTATTCCCCAGGGTTTTGCATATCCAAGAGGGCCACTGAAGGGCCACTTTCAGCAAGTCCTCCACAGTGTTCCATCCAGGCCTCAGCAACTGGCTCATTTTAGAGGGCCCCCTGCCAGATAACGCAGGACCGCTGGGGTACAACTGTGGATATGTTCATCTGGTCACTCCCACGGGGTGCTGGGCTACCGTGGCATGGTCGATGTGGGGCAGTCCCCTCCTGAGCTGGCTGTGGTGGTAGCCACAAGATTGCATCTGTGTGGGCTGCTGGGCACCATGGAAATGCCCCCCCCCCCAACCGTGGAGAGGGAGAGAGCTGCCAAGTCTCTCCAGAGACACACAGGACCTCTGTCACATGCCCTTCTGCTTGGGGAGACTGTCCACCAGTTTCTACATACAGACCTTCTCTCTCTGATCACACACATGCACATGCACACACACACACAGACACAATTTCTAGGGGACAAGTAGGCCTCAGATGGCTGAGTCAGAGGCAGTTCTAGTATCTGCTAACCCCCCAGGACCACTGTTGGTCACCTCCCTAGCTCAGTCCTGGGTGGGGCTCACTACCCTCAAGTCCTCTCCTTCCATGGCCTCAGAGCCCTTCTTGCAGCTAGGTCTTGGTCCAGCCACCCAACAGATTTCCTGAACTCCAAGACCAAGAAGCAGTTTTCAGACTATGGACTCAACCTATTAGGGGGTCATGGTCTCGATCAGTATTTTTTATTTTATAATAAATTTATTTTTTATTGGTGTTCAATTTACCAACATACAGAATAACACCCAGTGCTCATCCCGTCAAGTGCCCCCCTCAGTGCCCGTCACCCATTCACCCCCACCCCCCGCCCTCCTCCCCTTCCACCACCCCCAGTTCGTTTCCCAGAGTTAGGAGTCTTTATGTTCTGTCTCCCTTTCTGATATTTCCTACCCATTTCTTCTCCCTTCCCTTCTATTCCCTTTCACTATGATTTATATTCCCCAAATGAATGAGAACATACAATGTTTGTCCTTCTCCGATCGACTTATTTCACTCAGCATAATACCCTCCAGTTCCATCCACGTTGAAGCAAATGGAGGGTATTTGTCGTTTCTAACGGCTGAGGAATATTCCATTGTATACATAGACCACATCTTCTTTATCCATTCATCTTTCGATGGACACCGAGGCTCCTTCCACAGTTTGGCTATTGTGGACATTGCTGCTAGAAACATTGGGGTGCAGGTGTCCCGGCATTTCATTGCATTCGATCAGTACTTTTTAAAGTAAGATAGAATCACATAGAACTAAAAATGTCAGTGGACTCTGCATGCAGGGAAAATACTGTTCTGTGAGATCTTTCCTTCCATGTGTGCCTAGGCCCTGGAGAGTGGGATGTAATATTCATTTCTTGTTATCAAAAAAGTGTGAAAACACTTTATTGGTGTAACCATCTCATTCCTTCCAGAAAACGTGGGCTCTTTGTGCACATCAGTGCACAAATTTCTCCTCCCCCAACTCTCTCGACAAAATCCCCCATGTCTGCTGCATGCCAGAGAAGGGCCCGATCTTTGCCAGACCACTCAAAAAATAAAAAATGGAAGCCACCAGCAGCAGCCACAAAAGTTCCTGTTACAAACCTATCCCAGGATGCTGGCTGCTTAACTTGTCAGGTATTTGCATATCCAAGAGGGCCACTTGGGTGACCCTTCACAGAGCAAAGATCAGCTTCTCTCAATTTAAAACAAAGAAAAGAAATCTCTGCTCTGCACATTCCTTTTGTGCAGGCTCTTGTGTGGTGGGCTGGCCTGAGGGCACTCAGACACGTCTGCTGGATTGTTCTTTCCTTCCCCAGCATTAGTCCTCTGACACATATTTGTGCGGTACCACTCTGTGCCAGACACAGGCAATCAGACCAGAGCCTCCCGCTCTGCGTGCCCTTTCTCAGCCTGTGTATTCGAGGTGAGGACGGGTGTCTCCCGTCTCCCTTGTCAGGCCTCTTCCTCCCAGAGGAAGGAGCTGCCCACCTTCAGCAGGAGGCTATGTGCTGGCCAGTCTCCACCTGCTCCAGGTCTGCCTGTGCACCCCCCCCCCCCCCCCCCCCCCCCCCCCCCCCGCCAGAAGCCTGGCTCTCCAGGATACTGGGATTCTCAACTATTCTTACACTGGGAGGGATGGAGGTTCTCACACATATTGAGAACCTGCTTTGTACCAGGCACTGCTGCATCCCACCATGGCTGTCAAGGCCCATCCAGGCCATTATTATCACTATCCAAGGAGGCTCAGGCAGACATGATGACTTTCTAAGGCAGTGCTCACAGCTAGGCCAAGCTGGTTCTTTCCTAGGTCTCTCAGATTTCTATAGCTCTCTGTTCTTTCCACTTGATCACAGACATCATGTGGCAGTCCCTGGGTGGGGCTGTGGGTCTGGGGGCTGATGTGCTGTAGTGGGAGTCGCATGCTGCCTGTGCGCAAGAGCAGGGCGGAGAGGGGTGCAGGAAGATGGGCCACCCACCGGAGCAGGAAGGGAGGATGATGAGCCAGATCTTCTGAGTTTTGGCTCCTAAGAGTGTGGCTTGAATTCCCAAGGTCAACGAAAGCAGGTCCTGCTGAGAAGGGCCTGATTCTCTGGCAGCTTCCCTTCCAACTCCACGACATTGGTTTCCTAGGGCTGCTGTAACAAACTGCCGCAGACTGGGTGGCTTAAAACAGAAATGTCCTTGGCATTCCTTGTCCTATGGCTGCATCAACTCAGTCTCTGCCTTCATCCCCAAGGACCTGCTGCCTCATGTCTATGAGGGTCCAGGTCTCCCTCTTCATTTAAGGGTACCAGTCACTGTACTTACACCTCCACTACTCAGGATCTCATCTTAACTAATTGCACAGGCAAAGACCCTACTTCCAAATTAAGTCATATTCTGAGATCTCTGATGGACGTGAAAGAGCTTGGGGACAACAGTGACCTCCCCCCTCTTTTCTGAGCCTTGGCTTCTCCAGCTTTGTTTCCTCACACTCAGTAAGTGTCAGGGCAAGCTGCGCCCTGACGACCCAGAAAAGTGTCACTGACCTTCAGAAGAACTTCCAAATCTGCAGTCTTTTAACTGATTGCAACCCCAGCTTTTAACATTCTGGTATTCCAGAATGGTGTGCTTGTCTGCCTGCCTTCCTGCCTTCCTTCCTTCCTTCCCTTCTTTTTGAGAGAGGGAGAGAGAGACAGAGCACACACATGGCGGAGCAGGGGAGGGCCAGACAGAAAGGGAGAGAGAGAATCTCAAGCAGGCTCTACACTGAGCACAGAACCCCATGTGGGGCTTGGTCTCACTACCCTGAGATCATGACCTGAGCTGAAATCAAGAGTCAGACGCTTAACTGACTGAGCCACCCAGGCGCCCCCAGAATTATATGCTCTTAAAAAGTGCTGAACTATGGGCATTTTTGTGATATATATATATATATATATATATATATATATATATATATATAAATCATTTACACTCAGGATATACTACAGTAGAGGTTTGGATCCAGTAAAGGTAAACTTTTTTTTTTTTATAAAGATATTATTTATTTATTCATGAGAAACACAGAATGAGAGAGAGGCAGAGGGAGAAGCAGGCTCCATGCAGGGAGCCCAACGTGGGACTTGATCCCAGGTCTCCAGGATCATACCCTGGGCTTAAAGTGGCACTAAACCACTGAGCCATCGGGGCTGCTGAGGTAAACTTGTTTAGAAAGTAGTTTTCTCTTTATCCATCATCCATAGAGGAGGAAGAAAACCAAGGTGACTCTATCCTAACATAAATCCTTGTTCTGGTCCGAAGACCTTCCAACCAGTGGCATTCAAACACATCATCCCGGAAACTGCTCCAGGCGCTCCATTGACCTGACCCACTGGGATCTCCACCTTCCTAGAACACTGGAGAAGATGAAGGCAATTCTTCGAAATAAAACCAGAGCTACTAATCAATTAAAAGATGTAGTTGCTGCTAAGAACAACAAAAAAGGGGATGAAAATAAAAATTTCTAAAGTATTGAATGAGAAATGAATTATTTGAAGATGAAGAACTCAAAGGACAATATTTGGAGTTAGCTTGAAATTTCACTTAGAGCCCTCTCCTCACCAGTGCAGAGAGAAAAATTTTATGACAGTTAGAAAAAAAAATGTGCACGAAAATAGGCTCACAAGTCAAGAGTAACATCAAATAGTATTTAATTTCAAGTGTTTGTTATTATTGAAATTTTCTTTATTTTATGGGGTTTGATTTGCTACTTCTGACTATTTTATTAGTTTAATCTGCTAATAATTTTTATTAGAAGGATAATATCTTTAATGCTTCTGTTTCATAGGTTTATGTTTTTATTTTATTCTTTTGGTATGTACACATTTTCCAGTGTATAAAATATTTAGCCTGACCGAATTTTAAACATTTATGGATTATGCACACCTTTTATGGAAAACATTGATCATTAACATAAGCACTAATCAATCAACATAATTCATGTTGAAATGCCAGAAATGCAGGGAATAAATGCCTGTATACCTGTGTGCCATTTTGCTCTGGCAGTGGCAATGACTCTTAGGAATTAGCTATGGCTGACTATGTGCCAGGTGTGGGGTTTCATGCTCTGCATGGAACCGCTTCTATTGAAGCCATTCCACGGAGGAAGAGCCAGAAGTGTGAGGGGTTATGTGACTCACTCAGGACCCCAGACTTGGGAAGAGGCTGAGACAGAACTGAATCTCAGACTGTGTGACTGAGCACCTCACCCTTAACCACAAGCCCACGTGACGAATGCCTGGATGCGTTAAACAATTCAACCCACCCCCAACTATCATTTTCTAGCCGTCTTTTTTTTTTTTTTTTCTAGCCGTCTTTGATTTGAGCTTATGATTAGTGATACCAGGGTTCACAGACTCAAACCTTTATAAAGAGATGGGGCATGTTTGATGAATGGAGGAGGCAGGTGGGGATTCTAGCCCAACGGAGAGCCATCAAGCTGTGTCTCAGAGGGACCTGTTATTGAGTCTCTGTCATTGTTTATATGGAAGAAGCAGACTCATGTTTACTCTATAGAAATCTAAATTTTCCAGGGACGCCTCGGTGGCTCAGTGGTTGAGCATCTGCCTTTGGCTCAGGTCATGATCCCGGGGTCCTGGGATCCAGTCCGCATCAGGCTCCCCATAGGGAGCCTGCTTCTCCCTCTACCTGTGTCTCTGCTTCTCTCTCTCTGTGTCTCTCATGAATAAATAAAATCTTAAAAAAAAAGTAAATCTATATTTTCCATAAGTAAACTTTTTGCATTAAAAAATATTTTGCGAGCCAAACAAAATGTGGGCCAGAATCTGCTCATGGTTAATTAGCCCTGGTTTGCCCCTCCGTTTGCACCCCGTGAGCTAGACTCAATTTCTTGTCATTATTTCCCTCTCTCTACCACCACTCTCAGCTCTCTTCTTGATTTTGAATTAGTGCTCCTTCACTGATTGACTTTATCAAGCACCGTCAAGAGCCAGGCACCAGGCTCTGAGTGCACCAGCGCAATCCTTGCCTGCAGGAGCTCGCAGTCCGTGCTTGGGTAGCACAGACATTGGTCCACTGGAGAGCAGTGCCTCCCACGTTTGAATATGCTCACAAGTCACCCAGAACACGTTGCCGCCACACAGATTCTGTTTCAGTAGTTCCAGGTGGGGCCCAAGAATCTGCATTCTCAACAAGCTCCCAGGTGATGCTGATGCAAAAAGTGCACAGACCATACCTTGTGTAGGAATGACCTAGACTAAAGATGGGCCTTTTGTCTAAGAAAGTTCCTAAGCTGAAGGCTCCCCATGGGAGGAAACTGTACCTGGGCTTGGTTTTTCAAATCCAACACCTTAACCACTCAATCATCACTTCCACTGGGCGTGGCTTTTCAGAGGTGACCTGGACCCTCCAACTGCTCCACCCACTAATCCCCTGCCACATTCCTCCCCTCATCTTCATTTATCTTGAGTTTAGTCTAGCTGAGATCACTTGTAAAGAATTTTATCTACATCTTTGTTCTGAGCTGGCACTGAGCATGCCTCCTTCTGCAGGTTGCCCTTTTCCTATCGGGTACAGGTATTTCTATTTGAGGAATTTCTGCTGTGCCCCTCTGTGTCTCAGAGCCTTGGTACCCAGCACCTGCCTGGGCTCCTGTTGGCAGCCTGCTTAAGGGTAAGACCCTGGACCCCACTTTGTCCTAGTTGTGTGACTTTGGACAAGCTGTCCCTCTGTGCCAGTTTCCACATCTAGAAAACAGAGGCATAATGTCCACTCACTGCATTGCAGGATACCTTTCTCACTTCCCTTTCTAAATAGAAACTCAACAAATCACCTTAGCACTCTCATGTTGCAGGGCACCCCGGGTGGCTCAATAGGTTAAGCATCTGACTCTTTTTTTTTTTTTTAAATTTTTTATTTATTTATGATAGTCACAGAGAGAGAGAGAGAGAGAGGGGCAGAGACACAGGCAGAGGGAGTAGCAGGCTCCATGCACCGGGAGCCTGATGTGGGATTCGATCCCGGGTCTCCAGGATCGCGCCCTGGGCCAAAGGCAGGCGCCAAACCGCTGCGCCACCCAGGGATCCCGGCATCTGACTCTTGATTTTAGCTCAGGTCATGATCTCGGAGTCCTGGGATGGAGCCCCACTTAGGGCTCTGTGCTGAGTGTGGAATCTACTTCTTCCTCTCCCTCTGCTCCTTGCCCCCCACTCCACTTGCATGCTTGTGTGCTCTCTCTCTCTCTTAAATAAATATATAAAATCTTAAAAAAGACAAAAGAAGAAGAAGAATCTCATGTTGCTTGTGTCCTGCAGAAGAATATTAACACAAGGAACTCATTTCTATTGCTACCCCAGGAACATGATCAATTACACTCGGAGGAATTAGCAAGTTGTCCCTGGTGAGGGGCCTTCCGTTTGGTCAGTGGGCAAACATGTAGCCAATTCCTAGTCTGGGGCCAGATGTGCGAGGTGGCAAACCATACAGAAGGTAGGCAGACTTGTGAAGTAAGGGAGTGTCACAGGCAGGTGTCTACAAAGTCAGGAAACGTGAAAATAAACTGTTGAAAAGCATGTTTGGCAGATTTTCAAATAATAATCTTAATGTACTGTTAGGTGAAACATTTTTAAAGAAACATTTTTAAGAAACAATGTCAATCAACAAACATACTATGTCTAAAAAGTTACAAAATCCAGAGAAAGTACTGTATTTTATCTGAAAAGGTGTCTGGTGGTTGAAGAAAAGCACACAGGAACATACAATTTGGAAAGTTTACCCACCTACTTTTTAAAAAATAAGTTTATTGGGATGCCTGGGTGGCTCAGTGGTTGAGCATCTGCCTTTAGCTCAGGTAGTGGTCCCGGGGTCCTGGGATCGAGTCCCGTATCAGGTTCCTGGCAGGGAGACTGCTTCTCCCTCTGCCTGTGTCTCTGCCTCTCTCTCTGTGTCTCTCATGAATAAATAAATAAAATCCTTAAAAATAATAAAAATAAAAATAAGTTTATCTTCTGTTTCTTGATTTTGCAGATGATCTGTTATACTACTTGTAGAACTTCACAGAATACTTAACACAGATATTAACCTAAGTTATAGGTGCACAAAGTTACAAGAGCACCTTGGGGCAGGTATTTTTAAAACCCTTTTTATTTTGAAATAATTCACTGGAAGTTGCAAAGAAATGTACAGCGAGGTCCTGTGCACCCTCACGCAGCCTCCTCCATGGAGACATCCTACATAACTACAGCACAATATTGAAACGGAAGCTGACTTTGGTACAATCCACACAGCTGGTTTAGATTCCATCAGTTACACCTGGGCTTGTGTGCGCGCTGTGCATGTGCATGTGCATGCGTGTTGAGGGGGGCAGTATGCAATTTTATTTCATGAAACCATCACCACAGTCAAGATACATGGATGCACCATCATCATAGGGCTCCCTCTGCTACCCCTTCACAGACTCACCCAATTTCTTTACCCCCGTTCCTAAACCAAGCTGTAGAAACTTTAATATCTGAGTTTTGTACATGAAGAAACGGAGCCACAGAGAAGCCACCAGCTTGCCCAAGGTCATGTAGCTAGTAAGCACTGGGTCTGGCTTTTGAACTCTATCCTTAAAGAAGCTTATTGTGGAGAGGGGGTGAAGGGGGAGCTCAGAGCTACAGGTAAGTGTGGTGGCCTCCAGCCTCCTCCCGGTTGGAGATAGCCTTTTTGCATGCATCAGTCCTAGCACGGGGCCAGAATTGACCATGCCCCCCCCCCCCCATCCCCATGGCATCTTCTTCATTCTACTCATCGCTGTAAGCACAGCCTCTGGGCTCCTTACCCCTGCACTTGTTCTTCCACTGTCCTCCAGACTGGCTGCAGAATTAGTGCAGCCCAGTACAAAATAAAAATGCAGGGCTCCGTCTTCAAAAAGCAGGAAAACAGTGCCACTGAAGGTGTTCAATAGGACATTTCCTATCTTCTATGAGCTCTCTTTTGACCTGTCAGAGTGTGGTTCTGGGACCACCAGCACCAGCATTCCCCGGGGAGATGGTTGTAAATGCAGATTCTCAGTCCCCACCCCCAGAATTTTGGAATCAGTAAGTTTGAGGGTAAGCCCAGCAGTCTGGGTTTTAACAAGCTGCCCTCCAGGGGATTCTGGTACACAGGGAATCTGAGAATAACTGCTATAGAACTAGGATTCCTGTTTTCTAAACAACAGACTAAAGAAATATGAAATCTTATTTGAAGCTCACTTGTATATTGCAGATAAAAGAGGAGTTGAAAGAGAGAAGGAAAGAAAAAGCAAGAGAACAGGTGGTGGAGGGTGGGGGAAGTGTTCTCTGCACATCCATATATCTTGGTTCACTTGATGGTCACAGCTATCTTGCTAAGTTTATTTCTATTATCCAATAATGAAAAGGAGACTTAGAGAATTTAAATGGTTGGTCCAAGTTCTCCAAATTAGTGAGTGGCAGAGCTAAAATGTGAATCTGGGTCTGTCCGACTCCAAAGCCCAGTCTTTACCCCCTGTTGTTTTTCCTCCCTCTCCACTTCTCTTTCATTTTAAGGATGCTTGTTGAGCACCTGTTCTATGCCAGGCATTGCAATGAGTCACCTCCTCTTTGCAGCTCACTGGGCACCTTGGTTCACTAGACACGTATGGCTGCTGAACACTGGAAATATGGCTGGTATCACTGACAATGGGATGGTTCATTTCATTACAAATGCGGCTTGCATTAGGTTCCTACTGAATGGAACTGCTCTGGAGCATGCTTTTGGCCAAAAGAATGAACTGCTCTTTCCTCTTCAAGGGCATCTATTTCCAGGGACATCGGGGTGGTGGGCAGGGAGGGGGGGTGGCGTTTCCCACACCTGTTTTGGTGTTTAGTGGGGAAAAGTGAGGTTCAGACAGGAGGGCCAGACTGCAAAGCCAAGAGGTCCAAGTCACCTCACTCTGGGACTTGCTGATTCTCTCACTCCCAGGGATGAGGAGCGCTTGTGAACTTCTCATCTGATTTCATTTCTAGTCATTACCCATCATCTGGCGCTCTGCAGGCAAACCCAACGGGGCCGCATGAGGTCAGGCTGATACACAGGATGGCTGGTACCAGGTGCTGAGATAGGCCGAGATCGGCATCCTGCTCAGGAGGCAGCTCACAAGATGAGCAATGCTCTGTGGATGTCAGGAGCACGCACGCTATCAGGCTACTTCTATGGGGTAATCTGTGTGTGCTGGCTTCGTTTCAAGGTCAGGCCTCAGAGATAGCAGGTGGTAGTTCTCCTAACTGCTCCAAGCTGCAGGCTGGATAAGGACAGGCAGCTACAAGCTCAGTGCCCAGAGTGGCTTCAAAGACCCCATGCAGCCACCAGAAGCTGCTAGAACCCATTCTTTCTGGGTGGCACCTCTGAGGTCACCAAGGCCAGCCCTCTTATCATATAGATGGGGAAACTGAGACCCAGAGAAAGGAAGGAAGGGGCTGAGTGGGGTCTAAACCCACTGAAACAGGCCCCAGAGGCAGAGGAGTTGTGGGTTTTGGGGGCCCCTTAGTTTAAGAACTTGGCACATGAGCTTGTATCTGCACAGAAAGAATCACAGCTCGGCTTTGACTTGGCAGGCTACTGAGTCGCTAACCCCCGGGTCTCCATGACAGGGGAGGGTCTCTCTTCCTGCTCCTCCTATGCAGTGGTCTTCTCTGTGGACACGGGTAGGGTGAGGGTGGTAGGCATCGCATAGCTGGTGGCAAAATGAACAGTAGTTTACCCCTCATCTCCTGCCTGGTCCTGGCAATGCCCCCATCACGACCCCTAGTGCTCTCTCTAACACACAGTTGTGGTTTTCACCATCTCTCCTATAGCTGAAGACTTCCAGTGGCTGCCGCCCAAGCCTCCTTGTCCAGCACGCAATGCTCTGCACGGTGACCTGGCTCTTGCCCATCTTCCCCTTCAGTCCTCTACTCAGACTGTCCACACACCTTCTCCAGGCCTATGTGCCTTGGTGCTGCTCCATCCCCGCTTCTGGACCATTCTGGGGATGTTCTTCTGTTTGTCCATCTGGAAGAGTGAAACCTTCCCCAACCACCCAGGCAAGTCACACCCCACTCCTAGCTTTGGGCTCCCAGCCCTGGGGACACCTCTCACACTGTATTGGGATTGTTTACTTACAGGTAATAGCCAAGTGGTGACTGTGTTGCTATTATTAATAACAATAAAGAGAGAGATTGCAGGGAGGAGGGAAGGATATAAAAATAGTAGGCACCTACTATGAGCCCGGCACTGGGATCTCACTGCATCCTCAAGCCCAAGGCACTCGGCTCTCTTACTACCCCCAATTTACAAATGATGAAACACAGGCACAGGCATATTCAGTGACTTGTCCTGGCTGGCAGGGCTGGGCCTCTGTCCAGTTCTCCCCGACTCCTGGAGACATGGGCAGTCTGCAACCCGGGCTAGAGCCAGATGTTACAGGACATGCATGCCTTGTAGGGAGAGTGCAGGAAACAGGCTCGAAGGGAAGTCATGCCTGGGCTTGGCCTCCTGACTCTCCCCTGGACCCTCCTTTCTGCATGTAGACACCAGCCTCCCCCGGGGAGCACCTGCGGCACATTCAGGCCCAGTTGACCCTGATTTCCACGTGATGCCATGGCTCGCTTTGCATCAGCCACCAGCTCTGCTTACAACTGAGCACCGACCACGATGGAAGAGGCATCCCCATCCAGGCTGACTGCCGGGAGGGTATCTGGGGAGTCGGGAGGAGGCATCCGGGAGTCCCGGGGGAGAGCGGAGCGCCTGCCAGACCTCTGAACTGGGCGGCTGCAACCAGAGTCCCCAGCACTTTGTCTCAAGAAAGATCATCTGTGGGCCCGGAGCAGACAGGTGTTCCGCCATGGGAAATGGGCCCAGACTTCAGAGCAGCCATTATAGCCTCTGCGTCCTCCTGCTCAAGAAGACAGCACTTTCCTCCATCGTCTCCTCAGACTCAGGGCAGCTGCCATTTGTGTCCTTACAAGGGCTTGTTCTCAGCCCCACCAGCTGAGGTCCTCGCACTCCCAGGAGGAAATGTACCTGGGAAGGGCCCCCATCCTGGGGCCCTGGTGTGGTTCTGCAGAGAGGCCAATGCCAATGATGTGATACTTGGCCCTTGAAAAAACAGAATCAGAGATTGTGTCTGGTGCAGTGCACGTTTGTGGAGACCGTCATCTCCCCTTTCTTCCTGAAGTAACGAGGGTCCCTCTGGGGGCTCCTTGCTCCCATGGTGGGAAGCCTTGGTGGGAGAGTCTGTCCAGCTGCTGGAGTGGGCAGGCCTTTCCTTACCACCCCAGTGTCACCAGACACAGGCTTGTGGCCAAAACACAAATACCAGGACTCTGGACTTGAGCAAAGGACACCAGGACTGAAGAGTCTGCTGGTGTTCAACCTTCTAGCACCTAGTACTGACCTGCTCTCATTCTTGTCACTGAGCATCCCTGCTGCCTGCCCCTTCTATGGGCAGCTCCCCAGCTTCCTGATGATTCTGTGTGGTCTCACAACCTCTGGCCAATTCTCCCTTTGCCTGAATTAGCCTGAGCTGGCTTCACCTGCAATCAGGACTCTTGAAAGACATACCCAGTGATGGAGGAGACATGATAGTCTGGTGGTTGCTCACTGGAAAGACTTAGAGCTCCCATCTTGAATCCCTGTAGGCAGCCGACCTGCCTCCCTTTGGTAACACTGTGTTAACACCAGAAGAAGAATATTTGAGACAAGTTGCACTTGCTTTATTGATTACCTAATTTCTTCCATCAGACACAAGCATCTTGTGGATTTAGTGACTCTCTCTGTCCACAGTGTAAAAGAGGCTTCTCCCTTCTTTGCTCGCCCTGTGTACCTAGGGGCAGGCCTATGCATGACCTGGGAGTGGATGCCCGCTTTGCCAGGACTGATAGTCCGGTAGGATCAAGCCTGCAAGGGGCAAACAGTTTCCAAAGGGCTGGGAGGCAGTGAGATTTGCCAGGTAAACCAGTTATATATAGTATGTGTAGGTTTTTCCCCCACATCATCAAGCCATTCTCCGACACCAGCTGGGGTATCCTATAACTTAGTCTATTTTCACACTATCTACCTGGAGGAAATGTCAGATCCCACAGGTTAAGGGTTCAATCCTACAAGATTGCCTACTTCCCTTCAGACACCAATTGCAAGGCCATATTATCATCTGTGCTTCTGAGCAGTGGGCTGTAGATCTGAGATTCCAACAACCCCCTCCTTGGGCTGGATTAATTTTCAAGAGCAGCTTACAGAACTCAAGGAAATATTTTAGTTTCTAGATCACTGGTTGGTTATACAAATATATAACTCAGAAATAGCCAGATGGAAGAGCTGCATAGGGTAAGACATGTGAGAAGGGCTTCCTTCTCTGGGTGCTCTGTCCTCCCCAAATCTCCATGTGTTCACCAATTTGGAAGTTGGTGAACTTCCTTTTTCATTTTATTTTTTGGTGAACTTGGAAGTTGGTGAACTTCCTTTTTTATTTTATTTTTTATTTTTTATGGAGGCTTCATTACATAGGTATTAAATCATGGGCCATTGGGGGGCACCTGGGTGGCTCAGCGGTTGAGCATCTGCCTTTGGCTCAGGTCATAATCCTGGGGTTCCAGGATCGAGTCCCTCTACAGAAAGCCTGCCCCCTCCCTCTGCCTGTGTCTCTGCCTCTCTCTGTGTCTCTCATAAATAAATAAATAAAATCTTAAAAATAAAAAGTCACTGGCCATTGGTGATTGAACCCAATATTCAGCCCCTCGCCCCACCCAGAGGTGGACCTGAAAGCTCCAATCTTCTACACACCTGGTTTTTTCTCTGACAACCAGTCTCAATCCTTAGGTAACTTAGGGGCTTTCCTCAAGTCATTTCGTTAACAGAACAAAAGACATCTTTACCATTCTCTTCACTTAGGAAATACTGAGGGTTTTAGGAGCTCTGTGCCTAGAACCAGGGTGAACACCAAATATCGATCTCTAACTATCTATAGATATATCTTAATCCAAATCACCAGATCATACCCGGTAACTAATTGAGCAGAAGAGGCCAGGTGGGAAGGAGACCCAGGGTCCTTGAATCCCAGCCCCTTTCTGAGGCCTGGACCCAAGAGCCAAAAGCGCTAGTGGAGAGTGGGATTCTGGTTTAGAGGTGGCTCAAGCTTAGTGCCACTTAGTGGCTTTGGGAGCCCAGCAAGAGTCAGTAGTAGGCCTGATTGAAATGGTTGAATGCAGCCGGGCGCGGAGGAGCCCGTCATGCAGTTGGCAGATCCATCCACTAGAGGGCGCGCACAGTAGAATTTTTTCCTCTTGTATTTCCTTTATTTATTTACTCATGAAAGACACACAGAGAGAAGCAGAGGCATAGGCAGAGGGAGAAGCAGGCTCCCTGCAGGGAGCCTGACGCGGGACTCGATCCCAGACCTCCAGGGTCACGCCCTGGGCTGAAGGCGGTGCTAAACCGCTGAGCCACCGGGGCTGCTCTGTATTTCCTCTTTTAATTCTACCCTGATCAAACTTGTGATTTTTTTATACCGTTGAAGAACAAAAATAGAACTAGAACTTAAAATTCATGTAGTTGATCTTACATATTACCACACTTGGAATCTGCTACATTTCCAAGAGTTATCAAGCATTCCCCTCTGGGGTGTGGGGTAGGGCACACACGCCACCCATCTGGCCTTTTGCAGCCACAATGATTTGCTCAGAGAGACGACTGAGCCTTTCCTGCTCAGTGCTCCACAAAGTCTGACTGATCCTCTCTCTGCCCACCACCGACTTGCTTTCTCTGAGCCGCCTCAGGGCTGCCCTCATTCCCGGCCCCCACCTAACACACCCCACCCCAGGCCTTCAGGAGGGCTGCATGTGCAAAGGCAGGCGGGTGTCTCTGGGGGTGGGCATGAATCCGGTGCTTAGAGCCCTGCTGGCCCAGGATAGAGGCTGTGGGGAGCTTTCCAGCCCATGACTGCATTCTGAGCCATCCTGTGCCCAGGTGGGACAGCTGCTAGGTCCTGCAGAGCAGCTCTTTGCCCAGATGCTTCTCTACGACCCTCTCGCTGTGTGTCCCTGGGTGAGCTGCTTATCCTTTTTAACCCCCAGGGACTTTTAAATAGAAGAGTCATAAAAGTACTCCTTAGAGGGATGTTTCACACATTGTGGTAGGCAGAATAACGGCCCCACAGAGACCTCCACATCTTAATCCCCAGGACCTGTGAATGTTGCCTTACATGGCAAATGGGTCTTCTTCCCCTCCCCCACCAGTCAAATAAATCCTTGTAAATAGTTCTGACCCAGATCCAGAGCATGCACACTGGTGATTTTTCCCATCTGGTCCTTGGGGCACTCACTTGGCGCCTTGCGGGATTCATGGCTACAGTGTGCTGACCTCTTCCGTTCATTTCCAGCCTGGCCTTACTCCTCCCTGATTCCCAAAAGCTCAGGGCGCCTGGCCCCACCCCCAGCCTCCCTTTCCCAGCTGCTCCCCCTCCTGCTGATGGCCGGGCCCTGGCCACCTCACTGCCTTCTTCATTTCTGCCTTATCTTCAGTGCAGAAGCCTTTGTCCTGTTGCATAGTCAACCCAGCCTCTCTTTACCACTCCACACCCCAGGACCCCTCTGTTGTCCCCTTCCACCATCCAGTTTTAGTATCAAGGCTCTTGCAGTAGATTAAATAAATAAATACCCACGTAGGAAAACCCAAATGAAACCAGGGTATTTGCATTTTGCATACAGGACATGAAATTGCAGGGAGGGGGTAGTTTCCTGCCTGTCACCCTCTGCCTGTGTCTTCTGGAACTCCCAGTATGGACAAAGCAAAGGTGAACAAGACCCTGCCCCAGGCTTGGCTGCACTCACTGCTGCTCCCAATGGGCCACTGCTGGCTGGCCTGAGCTGGGGCTGATTCATCTCTTGGTGTGCAGCTGATAGTCAGGTCACCTCATCAGACTGGTTGGGGTGGCTGTGCTGCTCGGAGACTGTAAACCAATTGGCTCACAGAGCTGAGTGAGATGCTGGCACACTCTGTTCACAGCCACCGCTTCCCAGAAGGAAATCTAAATTTGGATGGCACATTGGTGGCACGTGATGACTAGTTGCCCATGGGCCCTGCTCTGTCCAGAGCCTCAGCACTGGCTGTTCCCATCCATGTCATCCTGACTGAAGCCTGCTGTGTCTGTAGGGAGGTTGCCCATGCCATGGGCAGGCCAGAGATGCCAGAGTTAGCTCCCCAGGAAGCAGCTGGTAGAATTAGTAGTGGGTAGGTGGAAGCAGGTGGGTGATCCCCAGCCTCCTTGCTCCATGGGCCACACACTTCTGCAGCCTGCTCCCCAAAGTCTTGACAGGCCCAGCTGGAATTGAACCCCTGGCTCACCCTGCAGGAGTTCTTTCACTAGCCTTGCATGGCTTTCCTCCCTCCCTGTTCCCTTCCCCCTACTTTTTGGGAATCACCTCTGAATAAACTGCTCAAAGCCTTGTCTCAGGCTCTGCTTTTGGGGAAGGCCAAGGTACAAAAACATCACCTGATGGAGGAACCCTCCCTTCTATAAGCACACTGGCTTATCTGCAAGACACATCTATTTAGTCCCGTAACAACCACATTTTAAAACTGGGAATTTTAAAAGATGGTTTTGTAACTGCTAACACGACAGCAGTTCGTTGGGTTAAAATATTTCCCTTCCTCCTGCTACATCACAATTCTCTGTTTTGAGATTCACCGTAAAGGTTACTTTAATGCTCTGTATCTGCACTAGTGGACTTATTGCATATGATCCAGATGCTGTGTTTGGACCTTTGCCCTAAGATGTCCCCATTGGCTAGTTTCCCTGGTGTTTATCATGAATTTTAAAATCTACATTTTCCTCTCACCCAAAAGCTAATTACTCAGACAGCTGATTGGATTTTCTAATACTCCCTCAAATTTGTAAAATTCTCTAGACTTGGCCCAAATTTCTGAGCAATACTTGGAGACACACTGGTGTTCCTGTAGGGAGGAGCATCCAACAGGAGGTCTGCCCTTCCGGGTCAGAGGTGTGTGACACCCCCATTGGCACCACCAGGGCCAGTGCCAGCATAGAACCAAAAGATGCTCAGGCCTACCTGGGCTGATCTCAAAGAGGTGCTTCCCTGCATCCTCGGGGCCAGGAAGAAGTTCAGTCACTCGGGTCCCTTGTAGAGAAATAAATCCCTAGAACAAAGAGACAGGCACAAACACAGGAGGAATGAGATGACTGGGAACAGCTCCTGGAAAGAGAGAGTGGGGCCGTGGGTCAGGGGTGCAGCCCTCCAGGCCCTGCCTATGCAGGTTGGGTACTGGGAGGGGCCCGCGTGGGATCCCCAGTGGAGTGGAGTGGAGTGGGCCCTGTGGTTTACAGCCACAGTTGCGGGAGCCCAGCCCAAGGCAGGACCCGGACTGCCTGGATGTGTTACTCCCTGGTTAAGGCAGGGAAATGCAAATCTGGAGCAGGGAGGGAGGCCCTGTCATCAACACCCCCTCACTCCCCTTGCAAGCGCACCTATCTGCAGCCTGATGGGGGCTGTAGAGGGTCAGGGAGAAGAGAGTTGGCACCTGAGGCTGGCTTCTGGTATGCGACTGTCCCAGAAGTGGAGTGGGAGAAAGGATCAACAGATGCTTGAGTCCAGTTCTGCCCCCTGGAGGGGGGGGGCGTTCATTCCGTAAGCCAGAGTCAACCACCACACAGGAGGTACCAGCACAGACCATGCCTCGTGCCTGGGGCACCTTCGTGTGCACATTCCACTACCCTCCAGTGCTGGAATCTGGTAGTCAGGCTAAATGATGCAGGGGTGTAAGTAAGAACAGGGATGCCCGGCTTGAGTCTCAGTCCTACACGTCTGGGCTGTGTGACCTCAGGCAGACCACTCAACTTCTCTGAACTCTTCTTCTTTGATCCTACACTGTGCTCAGCTTCCACATCTGGACGGTAACTCTCACTTCTCAGGGGCCCTGAGACACCAGATTCCTGTGCAGGAGGTCCTGCTCTAGATGGGATGCTGTCACCATGACCTTGACCCCAGTCCTTTTCCCATCCACAGGGCTAGGCAGGGCCTCCCTTTCTCTGTTAGGGACTAATCTCTACTGTGGCTTTTCTTCATTTTGTTCATATTCAGATTTGCTCATTTAAGACCGCGTGTGGCTCTGACTATGCATTTTTTGGCTCTCTCCCCGAGAAACCTATTTTAGACTCCATTCCTACAGCCTAACTGTCAGAGTTCAAATCCTGGCTCACTTACTGTGTGACCTCAGACAAATTGCTTAACCTCTCTGTGCAACCTCACAATTATGCTTTTTCAGGAAATAGGAATAATAATACTACCTATTATTAGGGTATTATTATGGGGCTGTTGTGAGCATTGAATGAGTGTCTGGGAAGTCCTTACAGCAGTTCCTGGCTTATAGTGAAGGCATCCTGGTATCTGCATTTGCCCAGGTGAGGGGCATGATCATGTCACTTCCAGCTCCCAGCTCCTGTGTGTGCTCACCGAGCCCTCATCTTCCCATGCTACCTTTTCCAGGCAATTCCTGCGTTTAACAGGGTGAGTAGAGCCTTTACGAGGCCACTGGGGTCTTGTGCTGCAGGGACACATGGACAGACCTTTTCTCACATAAGCAATGTAAAGACAGGACAACTTCTTTGCCCACACAGACTTGCTTTAGAGCAATTACAGCAATAAACCAGAGAACCAGCTAGTAATTGTTGTAACTGATAACTCAGTTACTTGCTAGGGAATCTGGAGCTACTGGGGATAAATTAATTAGGAGTGCAGCTCCAGAATGGGGAAATGTGCTCATTAGAGAGGCTGTGGACACAATCCATCACTGGCTAATGGGATGGTCTCTGGGGTTTGCTGTCTCAGTAACTGTGTCATTCTGGGCACTTTGATCTATTCCTCTGTGCCTCAAAATGTGTCATTCATAAAATGGGAGTAACATTGTTGACAGGGACGTTACTTTTTACTGTAGCTACATAGAAGAGCAGTGATAGGTGCTGTTTATGGAGCTTGTTCTGTCTTCCTGTCTTCCTCTTTGTTTAACTTATTGGATTTAACCTTTCCGGAGGCCCCATGCAGTAGGTACCACTATTCTCATCTTCCTGGACGAGCAGATGGAGGTTGGAGAGTAGAGCAGGCAGCATCTTGTCCCACTGCGGCAAGGGCAAGCCAGGGAGGGGCACAGGGCCATGTCTGATACCAGAGCACTTTGCCTGTCATTTGTGATGGCAGCTGCTGGCGGAAACCAAGAAGCTGTCGTGGAGAGCCAGCCTGTGACTTAGCGACCCACTGCTCTCCTCTCCCTCGGTGAATCCCCGTGTGACTCCCACCACAGCAAGGGGATTTCAGAACTGACTTTGGGTCAGTTCTGAAATCCTGCCTCCACACAGCAAGAGCACAGCTTTGATCCTACACTGTGCTCAGGCACTGGATAGGAGTGGGAGCGGGGAGAGGGTAGGGTGCTTTCCTCTTCCTCTTGTGGCAGTAGTAAGATGCCTAAGGAGTCCATAGGAAGCACCCAGCGGGGGACGTTTAGGGCAGGTCTCAACTTTAAGCACATCAGAATCACTTCAGAGCTTGTCAAAACACAGAGTACCGGGTTTGGTGGTGTGCTGGCAAATGTTTAGCCACAGGCTGAGAAAAATAAGGCTATCAAATTTGTAGTGTTTGCCAACCTCTGTGGTAGAAATACCTGCCCACCATGACTGATTTTATACTTTGATAGAACATGAAGAGAAGAAATCCATAAGGGTATAGAAGGCCCAAAAGAACACCATCAACTCATTTGACCAAATTGCTATCCCCTCAAAATCAGAATATACCTTCTTTTCAAATGCACAGGAAACCATAAACAGGTCTCAATAAAGGGAAAAGAATTTAAATACAACACATGTTCTCTGACTACAATGGAATGAAGTTAGAAATCAGTAACAGAAAGATTTCTGGAAAATCCCCCAAATATTTGGAAATCCCATTAACATACTTCTAAATAATCCACAGGTCAAAAAAGAAATAAAAGAAGTAAAGAGTACTTTGTACTAGATAAAAATGAAAACATGACATACAAAAATCTGTGAAGTGCCTTTAAAGAAGTACTTCAAGGGAGTGCCTGGGTGGCTCAGTTGGTTGAACCTCTGACTCTTCATCTCAGGGTCTTGATCTCAAGGTCATGAGTTCAAGCCCCGGGTTGGGCGCCACACTGGGCATGGAGCAAAAGAAGTATATAAGGGATAAATTGTAGCACTCAATACTGATATTCAAAAAGAAGACCTCTTAGGCCTCCACCTTAAGAAAGTACATAAAGAAAAGCAAGTTAAACCCAAAGTAAAAGAAAAAAACCTTAAAAGATCAGAGTGGCTCTAAATAAAATGGAAAATAAAAAAACAATAGAGAACATCAATGAAACCAAAAGCTGTTTTTTTTTTTTTTTTTTTTTTTTTAGGAGATCAATACAATTGATAAGCCTTTAGACTTATCAGGGAAAAAAAAGAGATTACCAATATCAGGAATGAGAGAGGTGATATCACTAGAGTCTACAGATATTGAAAGGATAAGGTAATGTTAGAACGACATTATGCTAGTAATTTGACAGCTTAGGTGAAATGGATCAAAAAGAAAGTACTGAAGCTCATGCAGGAAGAAATAGCTCAATAGCCCCTAGCTTGTACAGAAATGGAATCTGTAGCTAAAAATCTTCCAACAGAGACAACTCCAGGCTCAGATGGTTTCATTAGTGAATTTTATCAAATATTTAAAGAAGTAATAATACCAATACTCCTCAAACTTTCCTTGAAAATTGAGAAAGAGGGCCTACTTTCCAATGCATTTTATGAGGCCAGCTTTATCTTCATATACAACCAGCCAAGGGCATCACAAGGAAAAGACACTACAAATTAATATCCCTTGGGAACACAGATGTAAAAATTCTCAGCAAGATTTGTCAAATCACATTTAACAACACTTAAAAATATATAATGAGCAGCTGGGGTTTGTCTCAAGTATGCAAGTATGCAAGGTTGGTTTAACATTCCAAAACCCATCAGTGCAATTCACCATATTAATAAAGATAGGATCATCTCAATAGATACAGAAAAAGCATTTGAAAAAACTCGTTATCCATTCCTGCTTAAAAATCTCAACAAATCAGGGATAAAAACCAACCTCCACAACCTGATAAAAGGTATCTATGAAAAACTAAAAGCTAATGCCATACAAAAAGTTCTTCCCCTAAGACCAGGATCAAGACAATGATGAAATTCTTACCACTTCTATGAAATACTGTACTGGAATCCTTGCTGCTATAATAATGAAAGAAAAAGAAAAGTTGTCCAAATTGGAAAGGAAGAAGTAAAAGTGCTTTTACAGAAAACAAAATTGTCTACGTAGAAAATCTGGTGGAAACCTACAGAAAAAGCTACTAGAAGTGATAAATGAGTTTGGCAAGGTTTCAGGGTATACTGCACAAAACTGAATCATATCTCTAGATACTAGCAATGAACAACTGGAAACTGAAACTCAAAACTATTTTTAATTGCATCAGAAATAGGAAATACTTAGGGATAAATACAGCAAAAGATGTTCAAGATCTGTGCACTGAAATCTGTAAATCATTGCTGGGAGAAATGAAAGAGGGTATAGATAAACGGAGAGCTACACTGTGTTCCTGGGTCATTGCTCAGATGTCAATCCTCCCCAGACTGGCCTCTAAATCCAATGCAATCCCAGTCAAAACCCCAGTGGGTATACGGTGGAAAGTAACCAGCTGATTCTAAAATTCATGTGGAAATACAAAGGACTTACCATAGCCAGATAATTTTGAAACAACAACGTTGGAGATCTAACACTTTCAGATTTCAAGACTTATTATAAAGTCACAGCAACCAAAACATTTTGATATTGGCATCAAGACAGACATGTAGATTAATGAAACAATAAATTTATACATATAGGTACATACATATATATGTATAAAAGTTATATATGTGTATATATAACTGATTTTTGACAAAGGCACAAATGCAATCCAGTGGAGAAAGGATAGTATCTCCAGGAAATGATATGGAACAAGTCCATATTCATGTGCAAAAATAATGAACTTTATTCATTCATTCAGCATGGCTCACCTGTCACACAGCTTCAAATGAATCATAGATCTGAACGTAAAATCTAAGACTGAAACTTCTGGTAGAAGACCTTCATGACTTTGGATTAAGTAAAGATTTCTTAGATACAACATCGGAAGCACACTTCATAAACCAACTAATTGATAATGTGACTTATTTAAATAAAAACCCTGTTCCTTAGAAGTTACTAAGATAATGAAAATATGAATTATGAAATAAAAGAAATGAAAATAAGAGAAACCATGAGAATAAGTTTTTGAAAATCATGCATCTAATAAAGGGCTTGTACTCAAAATATATAAAGTACTCTCAAAATTTAATAATGAGAAAACAACCCAATTTAAAAATAGGCAAAAGATTTGAACAGATACTTTACTGTAGAAGATATAAGGGTGAGTGGAAAATAAGTTCACAAAAAGATAACCCCATCACTGGGCATTCTCATACACCTTTTATGGGATGATGACTTGATAAAGCCTTTTTGAAAGCAATTTTGCATTTTCTAAAATAATGTTGGAATAAAAATGTCCGTTTAACCTAGTGTTGAATTTTGAGAATTTGTTCCAAGCAAAGACGACAAACACACCAGGACCCAGGTATGATGACCATTGTAGCATTATTTTCCTAACAGAAAAAGCAGAAAACAACTTGCCCATCAATGAGGGAATGGTAAAAGGTAAGCAGCAATTATATTTTAAGTCTGGGGTGGGTGGGACAGTCATGGAAACTGCACAGGTGTGTGCTTTCAGGCAGATCCGGTTTCAACCCTGATATCTCTGCGAATCAACAGGAAGGAAGCATGTGAACAAGTTTGCCTCACCCAGCCTCAGTTTCCCTCTCTGTTCAATGGGGTTCTCTGGGAACCAAATGGGACAGAGTGAGCAGAGGGCCTGGAGTGGGGCCAGGCTGTGGCAGGCACCCAGGATGGCAGCCTGGTGTAGCATCTTAGTGAGCACGGAACAATAGATGGGCCTCAGTGTCCCCCCTCTGTCATGGGCTATGTTGTGAAGATTTCATGAGCTAACATTTAGACAGCACTGAGTCCAGTGCCTGTCCAGAGTAAGTTCTGTTGTGATTTGTGAATTATTTCATAGCCAAGAAGTAGAGCCCCACTTATGACCATTTTGCAGGAGTTAGGATATATATAAACATTAAAAAATAATTTTATGGGTTTGTATTATTGTGACATTGACGCTTAGGTGGGACTCAAGCAGCTCCTGGGTTAAGCCCTGGGTTTCTTACCTGGAAAAATGAGGATATTAACCTCTGGCCTTTGCTCCCTGAGCTAGTGCTTTGTAAGCAATAAAGGCTGAATGAATAGGAGTAATTGTTAGAGTTATTATTGTAAAGCCTATTTTGGCCACTATACCTGTTTGTTCTGGGAACAATCTTTCCCGCAATAATACCATTGCTTATGCCCCCAAAGAAGGTCTGGTGTAGATTCTGGAGCCCCAGGATGGTGAAGATAGTGTTCATCCTTCACAGTTTGTGAGGACAGCCCTGTGGAGGCCTCCTGAAGGGGCTGGGATGCCTGCACCCCTCCCACTGACCTGAGTTTTGGGGTTCATGATAGTCCTGAGAACTTCACACTCTAACTGAGCTCTCTCTCCAGCCTGAGGCTGGCTCTCTGGAAAGTCTTCATTTTTCACTCTGTCTGAAGGGAGACTGTCTGAAGGCCACCTTCTGAACGCTCCTTAGCAAGGACGTGATAAGATTTTCCACCAGCAGCATCTTGAAAAATTGCAGACACATTTCAGAAAGCAATCACTCAAGGTTCCTTATCTTCTGTAATTCTGATTGTGGCGTCAGATCAATCTTAAAAAGCTTTGGCCTCTGACACCCAACCAGGAACCGAACCACTCCAAGTTTTAAATAACGCAGATCACAATGAAGTTCAGTGCCAAGCAGGGAACATCCTCCCTTTCCTTATCACACAAGCCTGTAACCATGGCTATTACTGTCTAAAATGCAGGTATTAAGAGAGGCAACCTAATGTTGGAGACAAATTGCTTCTTGGCTGGGGCACTTTCCCTCCCTAAGGAGCTGAGATGAGTCACTTGTTCAGCAGATGTCTTTGCTAAGGACTGGGTCCTGAAGCTTCTCCCAGCAGATTCCAGAGTGATGCTACTTCCTGTGCACTGCAGATGCATGCGGTGTGCTCCACGTGTCCCCACATCCTGCTTTACCTCTGGGTTGCCAGCTACCCCTAGTCTCCCCAGAGAGCCTTTCAGTAGGTAGTCCCTGAGGGACAGCACTGCGTCCTCCTCCAAAGCAGGGGCTTTGGGGGCTGAGCACCAGCTCCCTGCACCTTCCCAGCTGACCACCATCCCTAAATCCCTTACCTGTGGGGCTGCCCAGCCCAAGGCCTAAGCCCTTGCAGGTAGATCCTGCTAGGAACCAAGGGTAGGCCTGGGGCCTGGGGCAGACTTGCAGCTCTAAGCATGGGGTCTGGGCAGAGACCCTAGGAATCCTCTGGCCTCATAGCCATTCCTGATCCCTGAAGGGGTGTCCTTGGCAGGGTGGTAGGTTCTCTTCCTGAGGTCCTGGTTTTTCCTACAGTTAGTTAGCTCTGTGTCATTCCAGGTTCCTGGTCTAGACTCCAGCCCAGATCATGTATATCCCTGACCTGCACTGAGTCATTTCTGGGGCCACCCCTTTAGTTGGCTCCATCTCACTGGAATCCCTGTCTCACAGCAGGTGGTGGGGTTGAGGTGCCCGGATCTTCAGCTAACACCTCATTCTACACAGGTAAGGCGGCATCGAACTCAACCTCTGACCCTGGGCCCTCATCTTCACTGTGGGCATCCTAATGCCTGTGACCAAGTTTATGGGAATGAAATGCAATGCCATGTTGGAAAGTGTACAAAGCCAATGCTCAGGAGAGTTAGTGTCCTGCCACTGTGTGGCAGGCCCACAGTGCCTGTGGGTGTTGAGTAGACTTTTAGGGTTACAGGTGAATTAATGCTTGTGACCAGACTAGAATGCTTATACGGGGCTTTCCTGAACCTTCTAGTGGTGACAAAGCTCTGGCCAGTGGGACTGGTCAGGAGTGACCTTAATCTTTTCTTTCCTGCCCCTCTTAGTAACCTTGGAGGTCTTCAGAGACAGATGAGGCTACCACTGGTCCATAGCAAAATTTAAATTTTTATTGTGCTTAGGTGCTGGATTTCAGGACCATTGAACATTGTTGATTGTAACTAATTAGAAGGTATTTGGAGATGTTAAATTTTAGATAATTTTATCCCAAACTGCTCACTTGGCCACACACACAAAAAGTTTTAGAATCATGGTACTATTTAAACATTGTATTTTTATGCAAGTAATGCTGTTTCATTAATAAAGATTATTCTCTTGCTCCTCTGATTGGATGTTGGGAGGGAAAGGCAATGAGTGGTCAGGCCAGTCTATTTGTGATGCGGTATTAGGAGGTGTGGGGGAGCTGCCTTACTCTCGTGGTCAGAAGCACTGAGTGGGGCTTGGAAAAGTTCTGGGTTTTGACCTCAAGCTGTGATGGCCATGTCTGATGTCTGACTTCCTGTCTGACTTTTGGGACCGGAGTGCTGGAAGGAACCCAGCAAGGCTGTAGGTCACCGTGAGTAAGGGGTCATGGCTACCACACCAGTCCCTGGCAAATGCCCAGCATTGTAGGAACTCCCCTGGACAGAGCATGAAAATGATCCGTCTTCCTCCTTGGCTCACTGGACCCAGCAGTAGGCCTCTTTGCCGCCTTAAAATACCTAGTTTTCCAGGTGGAGGGGTTAAGGGAGAAACAAGAGATAAGTTGAATTCATTGGGAGCCCAGGACACTTAGTATCTGCAGAAGAGGACTGATGCATTCACACAGGAACCAGCCACCAGTGGCACGTGCTCTCAGCTTCCTAAGGGGTGGGGGTCTTCGCTGGCCACCCACCTCTTTCCAGTATTTTCTCTGATCCAGGATTTGGGTGGATGTTGGTGTAGATTTCTGACTTACCTTGGGGCTCACCCTACCTTTAGCTCTTTGGAGCCTGGCTGGAGGGTTTGGAAAAGCCTCTGCTGTTCCTTCAGCTGGGAGCAGGGTGGTGGTGGTGGGGATATAGGGCCTCTCTACAGCTCAGGTCTGGGGCCCTGGACCATAAGCTACTCTTCCATGTGGTTTTTCCTTGCCTTGTTTCCAACCTTCTGTCCCCATGACAAACAGGTGTCCCAGAAACTGACCCTGCAGGCTCAGCCTGGTCCATGCTTCGGAGCACACTCCCCCAGATGGGTCCAGGGACTCACCTTGCGGGAACGGCCCTTCCTGGGCTGGAAATGGTCTGGTTCTCTGCTACTGCTCTCGAGCCCTGCAACTGGAGCTGTGCTCTGGGGTGACAGTGCCTTTGAAAGCAGCCTCTGAGCTGGGTACTTGAGAATGGCTTAGTCTGAGAAACACAGATTCTTGCACACTGACCAGTGCCAGTCTGCCCTGCCGAGGGGACTGCTACCACAGAGTACAGGCTGTGTTTTGTGGAGAAAGTCACACTTCATTCCTCTCCTCTCCAAAGGTGCAGTTCATTCTAGAAATGCTCTCTTCCACCTCAGGGGCCCGGGCAAGGCAGCAGTCCTACACAGATGCCCCCAATCTCCCCCATTTTGCCCAGCAGTCTGTTAATGTATTAAGGAGCTAGAATGCTCCAAATATAATTAAAAGTAAGTTATTCCTGTCTAAACATTGAATAAAATATAATCGCCAAGCTGCCTCAATATCATCTGATTCATTTTTCTGGCTAGTCATAGACAAAACTAGCAATTTACCAATCAGTCTTGTAGCTGTTACTGTAGATTAACTGGTTTCAATTGAAAGCCAAAGGATTGATTATAAGTGGGAGACACTGAAGTCCTGTAAGCTAATAACCATGCTGACTGAAATTAGCAGACCCTGCGAGAAGCTCATTGTATTTACATCAATAGTCAGGCCACATGCAGGGAAACACAGGAGTCATTTGTAGAAGGTGAAGATCCATTTTGCAGGTGTGACATTCTGGGTGCAAAAGGATTCGGGGGCAGCCAGACTCTTGTTACTTGTGATTTATATATTCTGGAGGGTGTCATCAGGCCTCTTAGTATCCTGGTTTTCTTTCCCTACAATGGTAGCAAATATTGCCATATAATGATTGGTGGTATAGGCAACAGGTGTTGCTGGTCTCGTTATTCCGTTGGCCCACTTTCAAAACAACTGCTGTACGGTGCAAGATAAACTTTAAAACATGTATTTTTGGATTATTCCTTCAATCTTATATTTTTCCTTCGCATGCCTGATGCAGAAAAAGAAATGGTTTTCACTAAATATTGTCTAAAAATAAGCTGGCTGCTGTTACCGATTTGAATTTAAGAAATATGTTTCTATTTGATTAGAATAAGTGACTAGAATTTTCATGTTGATCTGTTTAATAATGGGGAGTTATATTTCTCAAATAGCTTCACAAATATAAAGCTTCCTCTAAAAAAACCCCACAGATTCTGATATTTGATCCAAAATAAAGGAAGGATTTTTCTTTGTATAAGACTCCAATGAGTAATTCTTTGCAAAAGAAACATTTGGAGTTGTCCCCAAGGACATTTTAAACAAGAAAACATTTATTGTTTAGTTTTTCTTCTGCAGCACTAACAGTAAAGTTACCGTCACTCCCCAAACAGCTCATGATGACCCCTAACACCCTGTGGAGGACATCTGTCCAGTAGCTCTTGAGTTACCCTGAGGCAGTGAGCAGGGCTTCTGTGGTACCTCAGTACCTTTCCATCACACTCACGTGTTCCTTCTGAGCGCAGAGAGATCTACTGGAATTCTCTCTGGCAAGATCTATGGTAGCAGTGGGAGGCAATTAGTCACCTGCTTTTCTGTGGACAGATTTGCAGATGGAAAGTAGGAAGGAGGAAGAGAAGTCAGGCTCTCCAGAAGTTCTCAGGAAGTCAGGGGCAAGTTCACTAAGCCAAATGTGACTAGTTGGAGACACCAGCTGCAAAGGTCCCATGGCATCCTTCTTGCCGCCAACTCTTTCTCCATGAAGACCTTTGCCAGTGCCACAGGTGGAGCTCTTTACAAATGGCTCTGCAGAGGCCAGCTGGACTCGGCGGCTCTCTCTAGAAGAGGGAGCCCTCTGAACTCTCTAGGGCTGCATCCTTTCTAGAAATGAAGTTGAGTTTTCCTTTTCTTGTTTAAATTAAAAATACTTTAAGATACGGATTTAAATGAATATAGTATCACTGTAAGAATTTAAAAGAATACCTCACTCTCCATGCCCTCCCTGCAGCTCGTATTCTGAAAATTCCCCAAATAAATTACTTCGGTTTTATTTCACCCACTTTTTCAGTTAAGGTCATATCTCAACACAACTGAATGAATCAAACAGTGCCATGAGGCGAGGTGTAAGGCTGCAATACCTTCGCCTTCTCCAGGGTTCACATCCCCTCCCCACCTCAATGCTCTTTCACTTTTAAATAAATAAAATCTTTTTTTTTTTTTTTTACTTTTTTTTTTTCTCCTGCATGGTTTCTGTTGCCTCTAACTTTTTTCTTTCTTCCTGTGTTTGCATGTGTCCTTCACATGAGATTCTTTCCTTAAATGTGTAGTGACCCAAAGCTATTTATCCCTATTTAGGAAGGGTTCTGTAAAGAGTAGACTGGAAGCTGTTTGAGGGGCAGCGCCCACATGACAGGCCAGCAGAGATGGGCTGGGGCTGCTTCACTTGAGAAGCCCTGCTGTCAGTATATTTTGCTTTTTTTCTTCTTGGCCTGTTAGATTCTTCAGTGAAAGTTCTTCATTTCCTTCCTGAGGGCTCTTCCTGACTGCTGGAGCCACAAGTGGGATGGAGATGGGGAGGCCTGAGTACCTGGAGCCCATCCCCTTCTGTCTCACTCTCCTGTTCTGGGCAGGGCTCCCTCCAGCAGGGGGCCAGGTGTTCTCAGCCTAGAGTGTCTCTCTCCCAGCCTTCCTGGGGAATCCCAGTGTTACACCACAGGGAGGAAGAGCAGTCAGGCTTCACATGCGGTTGTTCATATCTGCGGCCCAGTTGCTTTTTAAGCTGACCTTCCACCAGCTCTGTTTTGCGCTCCTGTTTTGCCCTTGTTTCCAGAGATAACTGGTCTTGCCAATTCCCGAATCTTTGGTGGGAGGTGAGGGGGTGCTGCTTTGCAAACCAGATTTTTGTGCTCTCCTAGTGCTCACTTGGAATTGAGCTCTCTGGGATCAGCTGAATCAGCTACCTCTTGCCCATCTGTTTTCTTGCATCCAGCATGCTGTGGTGGCAGCTGTCTTCTGTCCCTTCCATCTAGGTGTGTTCACACCTTCAAAAGCAGTTCTGTTTACTGGAGTTGTAGGGTTTTTAAATCTGTCATCTTTAACTAGAAGTTTGCCTTTAGTTTTTGATTTCTTTATTAATTTAGGAGGTATTATGAAGTGTGTATTTTAAATTTATTTGAGAGAGAGAAAACGAGAACTTGTGAATGGTGGGCGGTGAGGGATAGAGAGAGAGGGAGAGAGAGTCTCAAGCAAAATCCCCACTGAGCACAGAGCTTGCCTCAGGGCTCGATCTCATGACCCTGAGATCAAGACTCGAGCCAAAATCAAGAGTTAGATGCTTAAGGTACTGAGCCGCCCAGGCATCCCATGAAGTATATATTTTATTTCCTTGTGTATAGAACTTCTCTGTCTTGCACACACACCCTCACTCACTGTCATTTTGTTCCTAATTTATAAGTCTTTTTTTGCACTACGTCTCTATAATTTCACTTTTTGAAAAAAATAGAGAAAAATGAGTATTGTTTTTCTTTATGTATCCTTCAAAGCTATGTCACTAAGAGCATAGATGTTCACAGCTGCTCTATTTTCTCAGTATGTTAGTTATATTATTATGAAATATTTCTCTTTGTTCTTTTTTATTACCTTGGATTCTATTATTTTTTATTTTGATGTTGCTAAATCTGCTCGCCTTTTGCTTGCATTCGCTGACTTATCTTTTCTCCATTGTTTTGTTTTTCAATCTTTCTGTTTTTTGTTCTTTTTAAAGCCAATCTTCCACTGTCTCTTAAGATTCAGGTGAATCTGACCTAATCACATTTGTTATGATGACTGCAATGTTTGTACATATTCCTTGTCATCCTATTTACTTATTTTATCTTTTCTATTCACTTTTCCCTCTTGTTTTTGTCCCTCCCATTTTCCATGCATTTGTTGAACTGATCACATTTGTTACACTTTTTCCATCTTATGTTTTGGAAGTTCTACTTTCCACTTCTATGCTGTTCCATTTCTATTCAAAGTCAAGAGACCCACAAGTGAAGGATCTGGATGTCGAATCATTAGACTAAAAGTGAGTCCTTGAACCACGGGAATGCATCAGCCTGCTCAACAAAGAATTCAGCAACAGGTTTTATGGCCCAGGAAACATTTCCAGCAGCAGCTAAAACCACTAAGATGCAAAAACCTGGAATCTTCTATTAGTGCAACCATAGGGTCTGTCTGCTGAAGAAATCATCAGAAGCAGGCACTGGCAAAAGGAGTTAGGACAAGGGCACACTTCCAGGTTCTGCTCTAAAGCTCCTTTCTTTGCCTAGTCTTCCTGTCCAGCCTTGTATGCCTACTTTGCCTCTATCTCGAATTTTCCCCATCTCTATGCTCTTATGTACTCTGCTGGCCCTCCCGCTAGTGAGAAGGGGATAGGGGAAGTGATAGCGGTTGGAGAGAGAATAAGAATATGGGCCGAAAAAAAAAAAAAAAAAAAGAATATGGGCCGAGAGTCATCCTCGTCATGTGTGATGTGCTCTGGGCAGCATCAAGGGTAGCTGGATGTCCTTCCTCGCGACAATTACATCTTCTAGACAGATGACAGGCTGTCTGTCAGGTGGGTGTTTACTGCCTGGGCACTTCTGTCACTGTAAACAGTGAGCAGGGCACATTTTTCCAGGAACCAGATATTGAGACTTAGTCCATTACATGTAGTTCATGCAATTAAGTGGAAATGTATGGGCTATTCTGCCAGCAGGCATGCAGGTTTGAGATCATACTGTAGAAGCTAAATGAATCAAATTTAACCAACAGTTTCCTTGAGATTAGGAACCTGTGCAACAGGGCTGCCACTGGGCTTTGTGGAGGGCGGGGGGGGGGGGGAATTATGGGAAGGAATCCTGTTCCAAGAGGACTTGGGAGTGTTAGCCAGGCCCAGAGAGGCCAAAACAGGGGCCCTGGGCCTGTTGCTGGCATCTATTGGGAGACAGTGGCTCCTTTTAGAGATCCAATGGCTCCCTGGCATGAATGCCCTGGTTTAGTTAGGACTGGTCTCCAGGCTCCTCCCATGCCCAGGCTGATGACTGAGGATGTGGATGCCACCATTTTGTTAGCTGTTTCCACCAGAAGCCACTGAAGTCTGGAAAAGATGGAGGTGAGGAAAAGGAGTGTCTGGTTTAGGAAATCCAGGAGACAGAGCTTCCTCCTGGAGCTGCAGCTGATGGACAAGGGCCACCTGAGCCTCACCTTGAGGAACATGTGGGGAAGCCTGTGGCAGGGGTCCACACATGGCCTGGGCCACCTCAGTGTGTTCCTTTTGTCCACTGGGCCTGCCCAGCACTGACACAGTCCTCTCAGGAGACGGTGTCATGGGCTAGGCCAGGAGGGGATGGCAGTAGGGGCCACAAACAGGGCCCCAAAAGGGTGGGGACCCTGGCAACTTTCCCAGTCATCAGAGTGACACTAACAGGTCAGCCAGGAAAGTTAAGACATTGTTTAAAGGCCAAGGCTGGTCTTCAACACCAGAAGTAAAGGCCAGAAGGAAAATGGTGGTGGGCAAGCCAGAAGTGTGGTACCTAATCTGGGGAGTGGGAGCGGCAGCAGGGCTGGGGAAGTGGGGAGGAAGGCAAAGGCAGGGCTGAGGAAGCTGGAGGGTACCCACGCATGTGCTAGGATCTGCAATCGGATATGTATATGTGCTACAATCTGATCCTTAGCACATTTCTGTGACATAGGGAATGATGTCTCCATTTAGCAGTGAGAAAACCAAAGGGAAAACAAAGTAAGTGACCTGTCCCAAGTCATAAAGCTAGAGTGCTAGGCCTAATTCAAATCAATTTCACATCCGCCTGACTCCAAGGTTTCTATTTGTTCCACTCGACCTTCCTGGGAGTCATTTTCCTTCCTTATGAAAGCAGGGAGGCTGGACAAGATCAGGGTTTCCTACACTTTAGTTCAGCTCCACCTTCATGATGTGTGTCCTACCCACCTCTCCTCTGTGCTAGAATTTATGGAAAAGTTTTCCTTAAACAGTCCCACACTTCTATTTATTTATTTTTTATTGTGGTAAAATATATATGACTTACTGTTTTAACCATTTTAAATGTATAGTTCAGGGGCGCTAAGTACCTTCACATTGCTGTGCAATGCTTTTAGATTTTTTTTTTAAAGATTTATTTACGAGAGAGAGAGAGAGAGAGAGAGAGAGAGAGAAGAGCAAGCATGGGGAGGGGGGGAGGGGCAGAAGGAGTGAGAGAATCCTGACATAGTCTACTCGCTGAGCATGGATCCTGACATAAGGCTGGATCTCTTGACCCTGAGACCATGACCTGAGTTGAAATCAAGAGCCAGACGCTTAATCAACTGAGCTACCTAGGCACCCCAATGCTTTTTTATTTTAACTTAGATATATTAAAAGGGAAAAGGTGATATCACTGTTCAATGGAGACTTTCCACAAACAGAAGTTAACCATTAGAATAATACACAGAAGACAGAACATTACGCCACTATTGTCACTGGAAGCTCTGACATGAGGCCTGCTCCTTTCCACCCCCATCTCCATTTTTTAAGGGAAGATCCCAAATGTTGGAGATGGCTAAACATATGCTAGCACACAACTGAAGCTTCCCCTTGATATACTCAGAAAGACTGAAAGAGGGGTGGGGAGGTCATCTATCTTCCTTCTGTGATGTCCATATGATCCTGTGCTATGCCCAGGTCCTTCCTCCAACCTGTCCATCACTGAGCACCCTTTCTGCCCTCAGGCCCCAGCTCCACACAGTGGGACCCCAGACTGGGTGGATCTTCCAGGACTGGTAGAAGACAGAGGTAGCCACTGAAAGGCAGAGGCATTGGACACAGGGGCTCCACAGTGAGCCATGTTTCAGTTTGAGGTGAGATTTGTCTTTGGTATCCATGTCCTTGGACATTGGAAGTAACTGGAATGTTTCCAAGAGGCTGGAAAGAACACAGGAAAGATTCATTTTCTTAAGCTGTGCAGAGATGCTCCCTATCAACTTTCTATGGAGACATTTTCATTACTGAAGCTGTGGATGTGCTTCTCTAAAACAAATTGTGATACCAGGGACATGAGGGCTGAGAACAAAAACCACTTCAGAAATCCTGGTGAAGTGCCACAGTGATTGAAGTCAGTGGCTCAGGGGCTTGAGGACAGGAGGCTATCTCTGCCTTCGGCCCTCTCCTGGGCATAGTTTACCCTCCCTTCAACCCTGTCATGATGCCCCAGGATGCAAGGCGCGTGCTTCTCACCTGGGGCTTGGTCTCATCTTTGTCCTTGTAGTAGAAAAGCTGATCCCCACGCAGCACGAACCAGCGCTGCTGCCAGTTCTTCATGATGCTTCTCTGCTTCTTCAGCCAGCCCTCCTTCAGCACAGGGCCCAGCCTGTGGGGACAGGGCAGCCGCCCAGGACTTCGGCTCTGCTCTCCCATCACCAGGCTTTTGGAGCGGGCTGGAAGCCAAAGACACACACAATGAGTGTGAAGGATGCATGCCCGTTGTCAGTCCTTGCCCCATTCTGGCATCCTGGCTGCTCTGTGACCGGGGCTTGGGAGCCTAAACCAGCAGGACATGACTGTGCTTGGCATACTTCCGCCTCAGTTAAACAGGGCATGGGATGGAACACCTCAGCAGCAGCAGCCCAGGGTTATCCGCTTGGGATAGGCGCACAGCCTGCAGGGCTAGTTAGTCTCTGCCGTGTCTATGTATGCATCTATCCACAAATCCATCTATCCATCCACCCAACCAACCACCCACCCAATCAGCATTATTCTAGGTACTAGAGATAAAGCAATGAAATAAATAAGGAACAGATAAAAAATCTGGGTCCTCCTGGAGCTCACATTCCACCAGGGTTTCTGTCACTTTAGCACTTTAGGCCCTGAGGGAGTTGGCCCCTTCAGACCCCCTCCCTGGTTTCTGCATGGCACCCTTCTCTGGAGGCATTAGACTTGAATACCATTGCCCAGAACCTCCAAAACTACCCTTTGCTCTGCTGGGATCATCTTGGTACACTGTGTCTAGACAGCTGTTTGCTGTAACTTGTTAGTGGCTCCCTTGTGGGCAAAGGGGCCATCTCTCCTACCCCAGAGTTTCAGAGTGCCCACAAGCCCTTTTGCCCCACAGGCTTCCTCTGCTCCCCACTTGACACCACTGACTGGCCCTCTACCATGGCTGGTACTGCCCTTCACAGTGATGACTTGTCCCTTATGGGACCTTTATCCCATCACCTCCCCCTCACTCCTCTGTTTCCCTCTCTGGTCAGTATCAAGCATCTTGCAGTGGTCACCAGGAGTGGTCATCCTGGACTTATGAAGAACAGTTCTTCTAAATGTCATTACACTTGTAATTCTTAGACCACGGATCCTAACTTCTGATTGGAATGCATGTTCCCTGTGCCCTATGGCTCTGGCATCGTACCTGTGATTCTATGTGTGTGTGTGTGTGTGCATGTGTGTAGGCTCCTCCCACTATACTGTTGACCACAGTTTCCTAAGCCTGGCCTATCCTCTGCCCATGCTGTCCCACTAGTCTGGACCTTTCTTCAATCCCTTTCACACTCATCCTGGCTTGGGATTCTTGGTGAGCTCCCATGTATCCTTTGAGATACAACTCAGATACTTCTTCTACAGAACCTTCCTTCTGAATCTCCTCCAGAGAGTCATTCCCTCCCCAATCAGGACACATGGCCCATAGACGGCAAATTGTCTGTGTGGCTGCCTGTCTGCCCCACCAGACTGAGGCGCATGGAGGGGAGGACATGGTGCCTTACCCAGGTCTACATGTGTGGCCCGCCCCATGTGCTGCTCAGGGAATGGATGTAAGTCATGGTTGTCCAACATTACAGGCTACTTAGGCTCACCCTAATGAGTAGATGTGTCTGTGTCTTATCATGGTATTAAATGTGCCATGACACTCAGCTGCTCTCTGAGGAGACTGCATAGTTTGGTGGCCCCCGCTTTGCCTCGAGTGACATATGGCCTGGGATAGGATCCTCAATCGACCACTTTTACATGAGCAAAAAATAACGAGGCCATCCCTTGAGCCCTGTTCTAGAAGGATCAGCTCAATGACAGCAGGGAGAGTAAGGAGAGACATCATCCTGTTACCCCGCACAGCTGTGGTAGCTCAGACTGTGTCTGTCCCCACCGTCTCCACCTTGATGCCCCGTTGCCATCTCTTGGCTGTGGTGAGGTCCTTGCTGAATGTTCTAGCCTTGTCTTGGCTGTGCTATGGCCCAGAGGCTGTTTCTAGGCTCACCCCCAATGCACAGAAGGGGCACTGTTGATCCCTGAGGACAGACAGTCCTTCTCAGAGACTAAAGGGAAGGCAAACCAGAGGAGTCAAAAGGCATGGCTTGGCTCCCCCTTCCAGGAAAGGAGCCCATGTCTGAAACCCTGCATGCACCAAGGGTTGAGCTTCACTTGCTCTTACACTTACTGGCTGCCCTCTCCCTTTGTTCCCTACCTCCTGTGGGTCCTGGTCCCCATACTTACCGATGTGTCCTAGATTAAAGTCTGCTTCCCTCCCTATTTCTGTGGCTGTTTACTATCCCTATGAGTTAGCTAAAGATTCCCTTGTTGCTGGGTATTGGAATTCTTCCAATGTTAGTTATTTAATTAAAGAGACAATGGGGTTCCGTTGAAGAAATACAGGATTGTGGCCAGCTCTGTGAAGCAGTCTGTGCCTCAGTCTGCTGATGAACAAGCTGGGTGCATGTGGGATGCTGATACCTGACCCTGCAGAGCGAGCTGGAGGAGGAGACATGGCCACGTCTGGCAGAGTGCTTGGCATGGACGTGGTGTCCAGGAACTGGTTACCGTGGCAGTGAGGATCCTACTAATGGAAATGGTGCAGTGGATGTCTCCATGTGGAACTGTTCTCTGGAGATGGGTTCCCAGAGCAGACTCACAGGGCAGAAGGCATGGACTTTTCTAAGGCATTTAGCTGGTTAGGTGCCATTATACCCTTCCCTTCCTTCTAAAAATGGTATGTGGATATATTACAACACAAAATTATACTGATGTACCAGTTCCTTCATAGTCATCCATATGGAATATCATAATTGGAATATTCCTACTCCATAATTTAGTAGGTATAAAATGACACTTAGTTACTGTTTTAGCTCACCCTGTTGGGTTACTTACCAAGGGGATGTTTTTGCAAGGGCTCCCACTCCTTGTGTAATGTTTCTGCCCTCTCCCTTTGCCCACTAAACTGATTGCCTCTGGTGGGAACTGCTGACTGGGAGTGGCGGGGGGCGGGCGGTGCAGCTAGGGTCCTTATAGGTCTTCTGGTCATTTGGACCCCTTTCTCCTCTTGAATGAGTCTTACAAATTCTCTAGAAGTTTCTGCAATGCTAGAAAATCTGCCTTTCCGTTTCCAGGT
Source organism: Vulpes lagopus (assembly GCF_018345385.1). Taxonomy (NCBI): domain Eukaryota; kingdom Metazoa; phylum Chordata; class Mammalia; order Carnivora; family Canidae; genus Vulpes; species Vulpes lagopus. Next base: position 40,803,501 of record NC_054825.1, on the reverse strand, counting down.
GCCCATTGCACCACATCTGGGGTCCACCCTGCTCTCCACCTCTGCTCTGCACCTCAGCTGTTCTGTAGGAAGAAGCGCTTGGGTGGAGCTGCTGGCAGGTAGACGGGGGTTGTGTCCGACAGAACCCGACAGCATCGGGAAGGATCCCTCTGCTCCTAGGGCTGTACCTGCCCCTCCATCACTCCTTCCATATCAGGCTATGCAGGGGCTGGAGCAGGGCTGGATTCAGCAGACACTTACTGATTTCATTCCAGGGTCCAGAGCTGTCTGTGGCACTAGGGGCTCAGGCACTAGGGTTCCACAACCTGAGGATTCCTGTGGAGTCTGACAGAGGACTGAGGTGAGGGAGAGTACAGGTGTGACCCCTAGTTATTGAGTTCTCTTCTCTAGGTCTCAATTTCTTCATCTCTAAAATTCTTTAATGGGTTGAGAGTCAATGGTAAAATGAAGTCAGCAGTGCCTAGGCTTTTGTTTTTTAATTGAGATTTCTAACATGAGCCTGGACAGAAGCAGGGCCCCTGTGGGTGAAGAATCTCTGGAAGAGGTGGGTTGGCTCAGGTCTCCTCTGTCTATTTGTATATTCTCATCTTCCTCTTCTTGGGGAATCTGCAAGGGCTGTGTAGAATCCTCCACCTTTCTAAAGACTCTCTGGGGCCTTTAGTGAGGAATCTGGCTTTACAGAATGTTCTAATGCTACATCTTTGGTTCTGTTTGTTGTCTTCTATTACAACAAGACCTGAAATGGTCTCATTTGACAGGATCATAGCACTGGTAGGATCCAGAATATACCTGCCCTTCCTTCCACACCCCCTATAGCATCTGGACAGGGCCAGCACATGCAGGAGCTCAAAAAAAAATACAGTGACTCATCAGTGCACCCCAACACTGAGGAATACTGGAGAGTCCTCAGCTGAGCACTGGGCCATATCTGCAGAAACACTCCCTGTCCAGGCATGTCTACCCAGGGAGGCTGAGCTCTTGGAGGGCAGTATGCTGGATACTGAGCCTGGTGGACAGGAGGTGCCCAGCAAGAAAGAAATGACTGCAGTGTGAGTGATCTGCTGTTCCCTCAATGTGGCCAGACAATGTAGCAATGTTTACTGCCCTGATCCCCAGGCCCTGGGCACTACCCTCCTGAGGGCTGCAGGTATGGAGGAGGCAGGCAATGGGGTGGGGGTTGCCGGGGGGGGGCTTGTTTCCTGGGGCAATGGGGCTGGGTCTGGCCTGAGGCAGGAGGCTGCACTGGTTTCTGTTTGAGCAGATGCTGGCATCCCTGCCTGCCCTGCCCCAGGCTCCCTCAGAAGAGAGGAAGAACCAGCTCCCAGCTGCCTCAGTTCAGCAGGGAGGTACTGCTGGCAGATGGTACTTAGGCTCCCAGACCAGCCCAGGCTTTTCCCCAGTTGATCAATCACACGGATACAACTTCTTATAAGGCCGATTGAGTGTCTTGAAAGGAAAATAATCATTGTTATGATTTATTAATAACCACTGTTCCTGTCCTCAGTGTTTACTTGAGTCAACTTATTCAGTTCTTTAGATGCTTAGGCAAAGCTTTCAAGTCAAACAGCTCGGACATTCTGAGGCTCTAGGACTAATGTGAGTTTCCCAAGGGGGCCCAGGAGCAGGTGCAGGGCAAGCTCCTGACCAGCGGGAGGAGGGGGCCCTCCACCCTCTCCCAGTCAGGGCTCTTCTGCTCATATCACAACCATTCACTCATTCATTCATGCTTTTCAAATCTACAGAACTCCTTCAAAGAATAGCACAGAACCCTGAGTTTTTGGTGTTGCCTGGGAGTGCCTATACATGCTTGCAAACACACTCATGCATGCACACACTCACATACAGTCTCATACACTCATGCATGTACCCACTCTTACACATACACACACACTGGCAAACAGACACATTCATGCTCACAGAGCTCCCCAGGAGGGAGCAAGGTGACATCTTCATAGTCCTTATTCCCCAGGAGACATCAGAACTCTTGGTGGAGGAAATGGAATTCAAGTGCCCCAAGGTTCATTCATTACTAGAGAAGGGCAAAGTGGGAGCAGCATCAAGGTGTTGCTAGGGCAACATGAGATGGGAGACCAGCTGACCATTCCCTGATTCCTGCCCTTGCTTACCAAGGAAGTGGGGAGCTTTCATTTCTCAGAGCTGAAGAAATGAAAGACATGAACAGGTAATGCTACAGAAGAGGAAATATGAATGGCCAATCGAGATGTGCAGAGATGCTGGATTTCAGTAGTAATCAATGAAGTGCAAATTAAAGCCATAAGATGATATAGCACCATGTACCCTTTAGGCAGGTAAATTTTTAAAGTCCGGTAATGTCATGCGTTGGATGGGTTGTGAGTAATCAATCGTAAGCCACTACACAGAGGGTAGTCGGGCTGTCTTTGTTAAAGTTAAAAACATGCACAGTCCACAAGCCAACAATTCTGCCTTTCGCCTGTGTACTCCAAGAAAGAATTACAAGGGCAAAGGCAGTCACACACAGGGATGCCCTTGGAGCTCTCTGTGTGATCCCTAAAGATGGGGAAAACCCAAATGGCCAACAGTGGAAAATGGCCAAACAGATCATGCTGTATTCACGTCGTAAGATGCTTTGTAGAAGTTGAACGAATTAGGTGAATGTATGTGAGCTAACATGTTTAGCTCTCCCTTTTTATCAAGCACCTCAGAAGAGATGTCTTCAGTCCCTTTTCTTTTTAGTAAAACTAGCCATTTTTAAGCATACAGTTCAAGGGCATTCATTCTATTCACATCACCACCATCGAGCTCCAGAACTTCTTCATCACCCCAGCTGCTTCCTGTTCTCTTCGGACCCCACTCAGTCAGGTTTTCCTTACCTCTGTCCCACCCAGATTGCTCTTATCAAGGCTGCGGTGACTCTCACAAGGCTTAATCTAAGGGTTAAGTCAGCCCCCCCATTCCTTGACCCCTGATGGTACTGAATCCAGTAGGTAACTTCCTTCCTCCAGGGTCATAGATGCCCTGGGGCTCCAAGACCACTCTCTCTGCCCCTCCGCTCCTTCACTGGCTGCCACACTATCTCATTATCCTGCTTCTTGGTCCAGAGCCCAGGGTTCATCCTTGGACCCCATTTCTATCCACACTCACTGTCTCAGGGATCTGCTCCTGCCTCATGGACTTAAACACCATCAGTGTGTGCATTAGGGGCCTGTGCAGAGACCCACTCATCCATCACACTGACTATATGACACCTCCAATGTCACATGCCCGAAGCTGAACTCCCCAGCTTTCCGGACCCTGACCCTACTCTTCCCATAGTCTCTGCTGTCAGTCAGTGGAAACACCATCCTCAGCCTGCCATCATTTCTCACTCAAATTCCTGCTGGAACCTCTTCTGTGGGCTCTCATCCTGCCACCCCCTCTGTAGCCTCTAACAGGCAGCCAGTGAGAGTTTTTAAAGATGGGGCTCCCTATGGAAGCCCTGTAGGACTCCCCATCTTGCTCAGAGTAAAAGTCAGAGCCATTAGTATAGCCTTCAGGGGTCCTCTGGCCCTGGCCATGCGATCTCTCAGGCTTTCCTATACTTTTCCAGTCCCGGCAGCACTGACCTCTGCTGTCAGACTGGCTGGCCAGCTGGCTAATGGAGCTGGTTTTGCCCAGGCAGTAGGAGAACTGGAAGAGCCTGGGAACTTATGCCCCCAGCCACCAGCCCTTGGCCCAAGACTCCTGGTGTAGGGGCCTGAGAACTCCTGGTTTCTAGTTGGAAACCGCTCGGAGGGATAAGGAGGTGTAAGTCATACTTCAAAGTTCCAGGAGGCTCAGGCTGACACCTCCCTGGATTGGGCTTCATACCAAGCCTGGCTCTCTCCTGTCCTGCTGCCTCAGCCCCTTACTGGTGTCTCCTGGAGCACCTCTTTGATAACTGATTTCATGATAATCCCCATCTCAGTGTCTACTTAGGAGAACCCCATCTAACATATCTGATTGCTTTCCAGGTCTTCCGAATAGGCTTATGGCAGCATCACATTGACCTTGGGTGGCTGCTGGAGCATCTGGCCCTAGTGGTGTTGCTCAGTGGGGTTGGGCACCCCGCAGCCAGCCAGGGGATGTTTTTCCATCTGCAGCTCTGTAAGTGCAACCCTGGGAGCATGGAGGAGTGGCCGCCCAGGAACTAAAACATAATTGATTTATACAAGTCAATGGGATTTTAAAGCCAGACTGGAGTACTAGCAAGATGGCTCTCAGAGTGGAATTGATTTAAAGGTTAAGTATTGAGGCTGAAAGATTGATTGAGCAGAGAGGTGAGGTAATGGAAGGGGCAATCTGGAAAGCTGGAAAAGACGGTTCATCACATTAATGCAATCTGCATCCGAGGGCAAGGGGCCTCATCAGGTGCCCATACTATCCTGGGAATACGGCTCAAGCCTCCTGGGATTTATTATACCAGGGTTCCTGAGCATCCCCTACTTTTTTTTTTTTCAACTTGTTACCTAGCATTCTTTCTGGATTCCGTTTGGTTATCTGTTCTCTGCTAGGTCCGCCCATCAGGGGGGCCTACAAAAGAGCCAGGCTCTCCTAACAGGTCGCACTTCAGGGCCAGGAGGATGAAAGACAATAAGGGGCAGTGCAGTACGTATTCCCCCTCATCCCCAAGTGAGAAGTACTACTTATTTATTTATTTATTTTAAGATTTTATTTATTTATTTGAGAGAGAGTGAGAGAGCACAAGCAGGGGAAGTGGCAGAGGCAGAGGGAGAAGCAGGCTGCTCATTGAGCAGGAAGCCCAATGTGGGGTTCGGTCCCAGGACCCTGAGATCATGACCCAAGCCCAAGGCAGATACTTAACTGACTAAGCCACCCAGGTGCCCCAAGAAGTGCTACTTCTAAGATAGTGCTGAGGTTGTCTAGAAAGTTGGGATTTTTTTTTTCATAATGATTTCTTTAATGATTTTTAAAAATCAATATAAAAGATAACATTCTTTAAAGTCATTTTTGTTGGCTCTTCCTGGGTCTGCCTCTTGGCTCAGCTGGTGCTGCTCTTTGGCAAGAGGGGGCTGAAGGCAGAGAAACACCCAAACAACTTGATCTGCACTTTCAGCACACCTCCTCAGATTCAGCTGGATCTGGCATTCATTCATCCATTCAAGCAGGCTTCCTGGGTATGCACCCTGGACTAGCCACTAGGTAATGGAGATGGAAGGCATGTGCCTACCCTAGCAGAAGTAAAGGGGTAGCAAATACACCCAAAGGCAAGGTCTCATAGTCATCATGGTACACATAAGGGGAAATGGGAGCATGAAGGCAGCAGGTGGAGGTCAGGCTGGGAGGTTGGGAGGCCAGTGGAGAAGGTGGAGCTGGATGAAAGAATAGAGTGACACTGGAGGGGATCAGGTTGTGTCCCCTGAAATATGCCACTTGCTGATGGCAATATGGCAACATGGCAATATGGTGCATTGATTATTTTGAGTTGTAGGCAATTGAGAAATAACAAATATTGAAGGAGCTTTCTTTCTTCCCTCTTTCTGCCTAAAAGGAAGGTACGGGGTGCCTGGGTGGGTGACTCATTTGGTTAAGCGTCTGCTTTTGGCTTAGGTCATGATCCCAGGGTCTTGGGATAGAGCCCCATGTTCGGGCTCCCAGCTCACTGGGCAGCCTGCTTCTCCCTCTCACCATTGTTTGTTCTAGTGCACTCTCTATGCTGTCTCTCTCAAATAAATAAATAAATAAATAAATAAATAAATAAATAAATAAATAAATAAAATCTTAAAAAAAAAAAAGAAGGCTATGAATTTCCCTTGTAGATGTCTTTCCTGGTCCTGTACAAGGAAGAGGAGAGTGAGACTCTGTAGTCTGAATAACAAACCTTACTAAATAACCTTATCTACCATACATTTCCCAATCACCATCCCACAATGATGCCGCCCAGCTTTAGCTGCCTTTCCTTCTGTTATTCTGTCTTCTATCAGTTTAATTAGCAGGTCCCAGAATCAGAACTTAAGAGGGTAGAGGAAAAGTTTTTCATCCCCCAATGCTACAGAAGGCCAGGGGAAGAAGGGATGTGGCCAGCAGGGGGCACAGGAGGCCATGCAGGATGAGAGAGCATGGGGTCTAGCCTGGGAATTCTGTCTCCCAGACTAACACTGACTCTCACAGGACTCATATCACTGCCCTGGAACAGACTATACCCTAACCCTTCTTGCTCAAGGCTAATGAAAAGACTCTTCCTCTGAGAAAGACAAGCCTGATGGACCTCCATCGATTTCAATCTACAAGCTGGACCTTCAACCACCATGGCACAGTGATGTCACTCTTGCTGGGGGTCTCCTTTGAAGAGCTGTTCCTTAGCCATCACTAACATGGGTATGAAGTTGAGATGGGGAGAAGGCATCTGTGGGCCAGGGCTCCACCATATCTCTACCATATCTCCAGATCTCCACTCATCCATATAGCTCATTTTTTTCCAAGCCAATGACTGGTTCCCATATGGGTCATTTTAGGTCCCATCTCTGCATTTCTGTGCTTGCTGGACTGATGAGTCCTGACTCACTCTTGAGGCATCAGTGTAGCTGTTTCCTACCACATGAAGACTCCTCTAATAGCCTCTCAAAGCAGAGGGTTCAGTGTCTACCCATGATGTTGCCACCATGACTGGCACACACCTCTGACCAGACATCTCTTTACCGTATTGATTCGTGAGCTTCTTATGGCAGGGAAGGTGCCCTCCCCCTGCCTAGAGCCCTACACTGCAGCACAGAGCCTCTCAATAAATGTTTGCTGAGTGAATGAATGAACATGAGACGGGAATCCTCAAGGTCAAAGAAGATGGGAAAGATCAAATCCAAGAGACCTTGTGCCTCTGCAAATGATTTTCTTGGTTTGGATGAAATCTGCCAATAGATTTCTCCTACCCAAGGCCTGTTCTTATACACTTAACAAGTTAAAGGGCACGAGATCATTGATTCCATTCCCATAATCAGAGAAGTGGCAAGCCAGGAGACAAAGCTCAGGGCTTAACTATCATTTTCCTACTTTTCCTAGTTCGGTGGCTTGTACGAAGACGCTGTGTGAGGTCACAGAATTTGGAGGCCTGAGGCCTGCTGGTTTTGAATTCCCAGATTTCCATATAAAATGGGAGCAAAATACAAATTCCATCCACCTCTTAGATTTTGGTGAGGATGAAATGAAGGGTATTTTGAAAGTGCTTTAGAAAGGGAGAGGCACTGGGTGATTGCTGGTTAGTACTGTTTTTTATTAGCGCTGGCTGAGCCCCTTGGAAGCCTCTCTCCTCTCTCTGCACTTTGTCCTAGAGCAGCTGGCCCCAGCCTGGCTACCTCCAATTCTGTTAAGATCAGCAGAGGCCATTCACCAGGAGCCTGGGATTAGTGGAGTCAATGTAATTCAGTATTGATTATAAATTTCATTTTCGTCTGCCTACAAGCCATTAGCTTGGATCAATATATTCTCTACCCTTGGTTAAGTAATCATTGAGGCTGTTGATGATTTCAGCAGAGTCAGAGCATGTTCCTGGCTGTCTTGGTAGGGGAGCCTGAGGCAGTCTTCTGCTCTAGGCCTACCTAACCCAGTTCGGGCCTGACTTGCAAATATATTATTTATTCCCACCTTCAAATAGTAAGGGCATGCATGGCCAGCTCTCTTTTTCTCTGGGGCCAGAAGTACAGCCTGGAGCTCCTCTGGCCCAGCATCTGGTGGTGTCCTGTGTTCTAAGAGTGCTGGTGTTATGAACTTTGGGCATCTTCTATGGGTGATAGAAGTTTTCACATGAGCTGGGATCTGGGAGGAGAGGCAGGAGGAGAAAGGAGGCTTGGATTCACAGTACATCTCTCCAAGGACACAAACTTCACTTCATCTCCTGGCACATGGACTTTGGGCAGCAAAGGCTAGACTGTCATTCTGGGGCCTGGAACAGTGTCCAGAAGCAGGGGAACCTAGCTGGTAGCAGCTGAGTGCTCTGAGTAGATGTGCTCTGCACAAAAGCCTTAATGTCCCTTCACACCCTCTGCAACGGGCAGATGGGAAACGCCATTGCTCCCAGAGCATTTACTGAATATTGGCTCTCTCTCTGCTCTTAGTCACTCCCTGCAGACACACTGCTGCAAGCATCAGCATCTAATGCCCCATCCAACCATGCCACTCCCTTGTTTAAAGCCCTATCTGAATGTGGGATGGGTCTTTCCCCCAGGCCACACCACCATTTCCCCCCTGCCTTTCTGCATTGCACCAGACCCAAGGGCTCACAGCTTGCCTAACATGTGCACCTCTGGTTCTGACACAGGAGGCTTTCTCTGCCTGGGAAAGCTGTCCATTCCCGCTACCCCAATAGAACCCTACTGCATAAATAGGGACGTGCTCAATGGCATCCAAGAGCCTTTGGGTTTTAAATCCCAATATTGCTGCTCCTGGCTGGTATTCTCCCTGGCTTCTATTTCTTTTTTCTTGGGGACTCAGTTTTCTCATCTGAAAAATGGGGCAATGGTGGTCTCTCACTAGGGTTCTTTTGAAGATGGAAGGGGATTCCACACATGGTAGTTGTAGTAGGACATTAAAATGGAAGCTCCAACAGGGCACGGAGATTCAGAAGATGTGACATTCTAAATGAGGGCCAGACCAAGAAGCATACTTACAAAGAGGTGGGAGAAAATAAGTTCTGCAGCCCTGGGATGGACATGGAAATATTGAAGTGGTCTTGGATTCTGCAAATGAAAGTGACTCTAGGGGAAGTCATTAACTAAGAGTGGCTACAGTTGTCGGGGGCCTGACCCAGGCAGGGATAGGGGCAGGCCTGGCACCCCTGTACCATGGCGGGCACAAAGAAAGTTGTTTCATGAGTTGTGCCTGTTAGCATGGTTGCATAAGGTCAACAGACATGACTTATGGTTCTTGCTATGATTATACATTTGGTCAGTGCCAGAAGTTAAATATACGTCTGACTCCAAATGCAAACAGGGAGGTGAAGGTATCTGAGTCTGCGGTATTCCAGCTGGCTAATTTTGTGGGAAATATGGCAGGTTGAAATAAAATAGCAGCCACAGCTTGGATTCCTCAGCATTAGCAGGTGGATTAGCATCCACCTGCTAGGACTCACCTGCCTGGACCTCCCCACATCTTGGCACCCATGGCCGGCACTGTGGCACCCCCTAGTGAGGTCACTTTTACCCACTACCCCCACCTCATCTAATCAGGATTCCTTCCCCTTTTCTACTAGCCTGTTGCTCAGCCAGAGTGCCTTCCAGCTGGACAAATCTGAGACACACCAGGACCAAGTGAGTGGCATGACCATATCTCCTGTTTTTGTCTTTGCACCAAGTGAAAGCACAGCAAATACCATGGAAACAGGTGCTTCCCAGGGCTCAGATATCCTGGCATCGTTGGGGCCCAAGATGCTCAGTGACACCATCCAGCCCCCACCTCTGGACAGGCCTCTGGGGAAGGAGGCTTCTCGACCCTCGGAGTCCTGTGGTTAAGCTGCCTTGATCTCATTAGTGGTGTGATTTTGAACATTTTGCTGAAATTATCTTGGTTCCATTTTCCCCCATGATTCCTAGGGTTGGTATAAGGCACATGTTGAAGGCACAGCAGACATGTCCTGACTTTCTTTCCTTCCTTAAGAAGAATGTGGAAGGGGTCTCTGTGGCCTTTGATGTGTTAGTGATGAGAGAGTCATATCCTGTGATTCCATTTATATGAAATTTAGAATAGGCAAAATAACTATACCATGATTTCTATCCATAGTGATGGAAATCAGAAGAGTGGCTGGCTGGCTGGCTCTGAGCAGAGCGAGGAGGGGTGGGGAGAAGAGGAGAGAGCTTTCTGGGGTTAAGGAAAAGGCTCTATAATTTGGTCTGGGTGGTGGTGAGAGCTGTACACTTAAGATCTGCACTTAATTGTACACTTAAGATCTGCACATTTTACTGTATGTAAATTGTGTTCCAATTTTTTTTAAAATGAGGAAAATATTAGAAATAAATGATGAAAGTCCTAGAAAAAACAGAATTCAAAAAAATCAGGCTATAATGTACTTTGAGGCCACTGTTGACCAAAGATCCCCAAATTGGGAATTTTACTCACTCTGACCAGGTATTATCCTAGACTTTTGGTTCATCTGAGGGCCTCTACAACTCGATTTCATTTGGAGCAAACTTCTGGAAGGAGAGAGAAGAGAGGGCTCAGTCTTCTGTGTGGGGATAGAAAGCCTGGCCAGCAGTAGAGAACATTAAATCTGGGAAGGTGACAGCCCTGAGCAGTGGTGCCAGGGCCTGGCCTGGAATGAGGAGGTCACTGGATAAGTCTATTGTGGCCTTCCTTCTGCAACAAAAGTTGCTGTCTATGAGGCCTCCAGTCCCTACCTGACCTGTGGCCCAGACCCTATTTCCACTCTCCAGAAACTGTCTTCCTATACCACCTCCCTGATCCCTCTCCTAGCCTCAAGATCCTCTCTCTAAGTCTCAAGCAAAGCCAGATACTGTGTCACTCAAGTAGGTTACCATCCCTTTGCCATTTCATTCTCAGGGCCCTGAATGTATTCTGTCTTAGGGAGCCCTCAGTGGACAAGCTGTGGCAGCGGACAAGGGGGCAGCATGGAGTCACCACGGGCATATCCTGAAAGGCTATTCAGAAGCAAGCCATGAGACAAGGTCTGTGAACCCCATGGTCATCCCTTTAGAACGATCCTCCAGTTTTAACTGGTATGAGGGTACATGATCTCTGGGTTGTCACTCTTCAACCTCAATCACATCTCAAGTAGTCCTACAAGCCTTGATGTGAAACCTGGCAGTCTCCTGTTCTTCCACAACCTTCCATCCCCAACTTCCAGAGGTAGTCATCTTTATCCTTTTTAGTTTGTACCTTTTGGTATTTACCTCTACATTTCTAACAGTATTCACTTACTGCCACTTTTTTCCCCATTTTTGATTCCCCCCATCTAGGTAATGAACACATCCAACACATCACATATTTATCTTTTTTGAGGGGAGAAGGCAAATATCAGTTCCACTCTGCTAGCAAATTTCAGTTACACAATACAGTGTTACCACCTATGTCACCACCTCAACACCATGTGACCATTTCAATCCCAAGCTTGATTCAATGGCTCCAATTTTATGTGTAAATCAGCTACCTGTCGTAACAAGCATCCCCAAAAACACTAATTAAAATATCTAGACAGCACGGGAAGTTGGCTGATCCAGGCTGGCCCTTCTCCCTAAACTTGGTGACAGGGCCTCTGGGCTCTTCCTGGGAGCTTGTTTATCCACCTTCCTTCTTTCAGGTGTTTTCACAAAGCAGCTTAAACCTGCCTTGGGTGCCCCGACCTCCACCCCAGGGTGGTATTATATGGACACACTTCTAATTGGGCAAAAACCTGATTCATTTTCAACCATTAGATCCTCAGACCTTGTTCATCTTATAGCTGAAAGTTTGTGCTCTTTTACTAAACTCTCCCTATTCACACCTCCACACACACCCCCCGCCCCCAGTCCCTGACAATCACTTTTCTACTCTCTGTTTCTGAGTTTGCCTTTTTAGTTTCCACATATAAGTGATACCATGCAGTATTTGTCTTTCCCTATCTGGGTTCACTTAGCATAATGCTTTCAAGATCAATCCATGTTGTCAAAAATGGCAGGATTTCTTTCTCATGGCTGAATTATATTCCACTGTATCTATCTATACACCACATCTTTGTCCATTAATCCTTTGATGGACACTTAGGGTGTTTCCATGTCTTGACTATTATAAATAATGCTGCAATGAACACGGGAGGGCAGACACAGATATCCCTCTGATACCCTGTTTTCAATTCCTTTGGAGATTGGCCCAGAAGCAGGGTTGCTGGATCATATGGTAGTTCTATTTTTAATTTTTGGAGGATCCTCCATAATGTTTCCCATAGTGGCTATATTAATTTATAGTACCATCAACAGAGTGCCAGGGTTCCCTTTTCTTCACAATCTCATTTGAGATAACACATCCTTGTTATCCCTTGGGCTAACAGGTATGAGGTGGTATCTCTTGTGGTTTTGATCAGCATTTCCTTGACATTAGTTATGTTGAACACCCCTTCATGTCCTTGTTTTGTTTGCTACTGTAGATCTTTCTTTTAAAGAATTTATTTATTCATGAAAGACAGAGAGACAGAGACAGAGAGACGGAGACAGAGATAGAGAAAGGCAGAGGCACAGGCAGAGGGAGAAGCAGAGGGAGAAGCAGAGGGAGAAGCAGGCTCTACTTAGGGAGCCCAATGTGGGACTCGATCCCAGGTCTACAGGATCATGCCCTGGGTTGAAGGCAGTGCTAAACCACTGAGCCACCCAGGATGCCCTGCTACTATAGATCTTAAAAGTGTCTCTTCAGTTCCTCTGCCCATTTTTAAATAGAATTGTTTGGATTTTATTTATTTATTTATTTTTTGCCATTCACTTGTGTGAGTTCTTTATATATTTTGGATATTGAGCTCTTATCAGATATATGATTTGCAAATATTTTCTCCTATTTTCACTTTGTTGATGGTTTCTTTTGCTATGCAAAAGCTTTTAAGTTTGATGTGATCCCACACTTATTTTTGTTTTTATTTTTTGTTGCCTTTGCTTTTCGTGTCAAATTAAAAAAAATAAATCATCACCAAAACCAATGTCAAGGAGCTTGCCACCTCTGTTTTCTTCTAGGAGCTTTATGGTTTCAGGTCTTAATTAGTCTTTAATCCACTTAAAGTTGATTTTTCTGTATGGTATAAGATAATGGTCCAGTTTTGTTCTTTTGCATGTGACTGTCCACTTTTCTCAACATCATTTGTTGAAGAAATTATCCCTTCCCTATCATATATTCTTGGCTCCTTTTTAATAAATCAATTGTCCATATATTCTTGGGTTTATTTCTGGGCTCTCTATCTGTTCCATTGACCTATGTGTTTATTTTATGCCAAATCAATTCTTGATTTTTCTTTTTTAAGTATTATTTGTTGACTTGTGACTATGGAAAGTGAGGATTTTGTTTCTCTCACTCTCCTGGCCCCACCACACGTAAGTATCCACTCTCTATCCTCCTAATATTGTTATATTATAATTTTGGTTTGATTAACATGCCAAATTTGCATTATTAATTTGCACTATGTAATTGCTAGTCCCAACTGAGCTATATAGTACACTATAACAATTTTTCCTTTCATGCATAACTTCTGCTTTCCCTGGAGCTCATAATTGTCTTTTTTTTTTCATTTGCTTAGTTTTCTACTACATATTAATAATTCAACCTTAAATATTCCAACAGTTGTCTAAATTTAATCTCCATGTGCTCATATGCAATGGGCATCTTCTTAAAAATATCACAACACCAAAAAAGCAAATGATCTAATTAAAAACGGGAAGAAAGCATGAATATTTTTTGAAGAAGACATCCAGATGGCCAACAGACACATGAAAAGATGTTCAACATCATGGATAATCAGGGAAATGTAAATCAAAACTGCAATGTTGTATCACTTCATACCTGTCAGAATGGATAAAATCAAAAACACAAGAAACAAGTGTTGACAAGGGTGTGGAGATAAAGGAATGCTTGTGCACTACTGGTAGGAATGCAAACTGGTGTAGCCACTGTGGAAAACAGTATGGAGTTTCCTCAAAATATTAAAAAATAGAGTTACCATATGATCCAGTAATTCTACTATTGGGTATTTATCCAAAGAAAGTAAAAATACCAATTTGAAAAGATATATGCACCCCTATGTTTATTGCAGCATTATTCACAATGGCCAAGATATGCAAGCAACTCAAGTGTGTATCAATGGATGGAGAACGAAAATGTGATTATATATACAATGGAATATTACTCAGCCATAAAAAGAATGAAATCTTGCCATTTGCAACAACATGGATGGATCTAGGAGGTATAATGCTAAGTGAAATAAGTCAATCAGAGAAAGACAAATATCATATGATCTCACTCATATATGGAACTTAAGAAACAGAACAAATAAACAAAGAAAAAAGAGACAAACAAAAAACCAGATTCTTGAGAACAAACTGGTGGTTCCTTCCTGCCAGGTAGGAAGGAAGATGAGTGAAATAGGTGATGGGGATTAAGAGGATACTTATCATGATGAGCACTGAGTAATGTATAGAATTGTTGAATTACTATTTTGTACACCCAAAACTAATATAATACTGTATGTTAGTTTAAAAAACTAAAAATCAAATAAAAATAAAAATAAATCAGTACATTTTATTACTCAAAGTATCTATAGTTCCTCTGGGGACATGCAGGGCTACCCTTCAGTGGGCTTTGGATGGTGTGGATCCCTGTACTTGGTCAGGGAGAGAGATCAGAAGCCTCAGCATTGGACAAACATGAATATGAATGCCACCACTTGGTGGCAGGGCACCCATGATTCCCCTTCCACATCTGTTGACATGAGAGCACTGATACCTCATCATAGTATACTTATAAGAATTAATGGGGATCCCTGGGTGGCGCAGCGGTTTGGCGCCTGCCTTTGGCCCAGGGCATGATCCTGGAGACCCGGGATCGAATCCCACGTCGGGCTCCCGGTACATGGAGCCTGCTTCTCCTTCTGCCTGTGTCTCTGCCTCTCTCTCTCTCTCTCTCTGTGACTATCATAAATAAATAAAAATTAAAAAAAAAAAGAATTAATGAAGTCCAGTAGAGATTCCTAAAGCATGGAGGACACATAATAAATTCTGGTTTACTTTCCAGTAGGGAAAATCAAGAACAATGAGGCCACTGAAACCAATTCATCTCATAAAGCTTTTTCTCTCCATCCCCAAAGTACTGACCAGGATCTGCACATTCATCAAGGCTTCCAAGACATTAATACTTTTGCTAAGAAAGATAGCTAAAGCTGCTGTAGCATGGCTCATTAGTTCCATGATTTCCTCTAAAAGAAGGAGTTTCCTAATAGCAACATCAATTTTACTTTAAAGTAATGTAAACAAAGGTGGAAATCCTGAAAGAAAATATTGATAGAACAGAGATATGAGGGGGGCGGGGCAAGATGGCAGAGGACTAGGGTCCCCAAGTCACCTGTCCCCACCAACTTACCTAGATAGCTTTCACATCATCCTGAAAACCTATGAATTCGACCTGAGATTTAAAGAGAGAACAGCTGGAACACTAAGGAGAGAAGAGTTTGCCCTTCTAACAAGGTAGGAAGGCGGGGGTGGGGGATGGGAGGGAATAAAAAAAGAATCCAGTGGGGGAGGGGCCCCTCGCGAGGAGCCGGGCTAAGGCCCGGGAGGCGAAAGGCTCCAGGACAGGAGAGCCCAGGCCCGGAGAAGCAGAAACTTTGAAAATCCGCACCGGATTCTTCCCGGAGGGAAAGGCGCTCAGCAGGGAAATCGGGCAGAACCGCAGGAGGGGCAGTGGGGCCTCCAGGCCTCCGGGGTCACTAACAGAGGAGGGGCCCCCGGGGAGAGCGCACCGCACACCGCCGGGCCCAGCTCGGTAAAGGGCTGGAGCGCCCGGCAGGGCCCGGGGAGCAGCTCTGCTGCCTTGGGGAGCTGCGCCCCGGGAGTGCGATCCAGCAGCGCAGGCCCCAGATCCCAGGGCTCCAGGACACAGCCCACGATCCTGCCCTGCCCCCTGGGACAGGTGGAGCAGAGGAGGGCACAGGACAGTGAGGACTCTCCTGCCGCCGGGAGCATCCAGGCCAATGCAGATGGGAGACTGTGGTAGTTACTGCGGGAGCTGACTCCACGCTGGAGAGCTGGCCGCTGCCAGTGTGGTTGTTCCTCCTGGTGTCACCCTGTGCCTGGGATGGAGCGGGGCCGCCAGGGAACAAGGGTCTCACAGGATAAACAGCTCCCACTGAGCCATGCACCTGACAGGGGGCGGGGCAGCTTCCCTAGGTACACACACCTGAGAATCAGCACAGCAGGCCCCTCCCCCAGAAGACCAGCTGCAAGGACAGGGGAAGAGCAAGTTCTTGGCTGAGCAGCGCTGGAAAGCTCCAGGGGAAGTGGAGGATTTACAGTATATAGAACCAGAGTATACCCCTCCTTGTTTGTTTGTTTTTTCTTTTTTCTTCCTTTTTCCAGTACAACTCATTTTTAGCCACTCTGCACTGAGCAAAATGACTACAAAGAAGAACTCACCACAAAAGAAAGAATCAGAAACAGTACTCTCTGCCATAGAGTTACAGAATTTGGATTACAATTAGATGTGAGAAATTCAATTCAGAAGCACGATTATAAAGCTACTGGTAGCTCTGGAAAAAAAAGCATAAAAGATTCAAGCGACTTCATGACTGCAGAATTTAGATCTAATCAGGCTGAAATTAAAAATTAATTAAATGAGATGACATCCAAACTGGAGGTCCTAATGATGAGGGTTAATGAGGTAGAAGAAAGAGTGAGTGACATAGAAGAGAAGTTGATGGCAAGGAAGGAAGCTGAGGAAAAAAGAGAAAAACAAAAGACCACGAAGAAAGGTTAAGGGATATAAATGACAGCCTCAGAAGGAAAAATATACATTTAACTGGGGTTCCAGAGGGTGCCGAAAGGGACACAGGGCCAGAAAGCATATTTGAACAAAATCATAGCTGAGAACCTCCCTAATTTGGGAAGGGAAACAGGCATTCACATCCAAGAGATAAAGAGATCCCCCCTAAAATCCATAAAAACCATTCAACACCTCAACATTTAATAGTGAAACTTCCAAATTCCAAATATAAAGAGAAAATCCTTAAAGCAGCAAGAGACAAGAGATCCCTAACTTATATGGGGAGAAATATTAGATTAACAGCAGACCTCTCCACAGAGACCTGGCAGGCCAGAAAGGGCTGGCAGGATATATTCAGGGTCCTAAATGAGAAGAACATGCAGCCATGAATACTTTATCCAGCAAGGCTCTCATTCAGAATAGAAGGAGAGATAAAGAGTTTCTAGGATAGGCAGAAACTGAAAGAATGTGACTACTAAAGCAGCTCTGCAAGAAATATTAAGGGAGACTCTGTAAAAGAAAGAGGAAGCCCAAAGAAATAATCCATAAAAACAAGGACTGAATAGGTATTATGATGACATTCAATTCATATCTTTCAATAGTAACTCTGAATGTGAATGGGCTTAATGATCCCATCAAAAGATGCAGGGTTTCTGACTGGATAAAAAAAAACAAGACCCATCTATTTGCTGTCTACTACAGACTCATTTTAGACCTAAGGACACCTGCAGCCTGAAAATGAAAGGTTGGAGACCCATTTACCATTCAAATGGTCCTCAAAAGAAAGCTAGAGTAGTAATCCTAATATCAGATAAATTAAAATTTGCCCCAAAGATTGTAGTAAGAGATGAAGAGGGACAATATATCATACTTAAAGGATCTATCCAACAAGAGGAGCTAACAATCATGAATATTTATATGACTAATGTGGAAGTATTAGTATATCAATAAATTAATAACCAAAGTAAACACATACTTAGATAATAATACACTAATACTAGGAGACTTCAACACAGCACTTTCTGCAAATGACAGATATACTAGCACAACATCTCCAAAGAAACAAGAGGTTAATTTATTTTTTTAAAGACTCTATTTATTTATTTATTTATGAGAGAGAGAGAGAGAGAGAGAGAGAGGGGGGGGGCACAGGCAGAGAGAGAAGCAGGCTCCATGCAGGGAGCCTGATGTGGGACTCGATCCCAGGTCTCCAGGGTCACACCTTGGGCTGAAGGTGGCACTAAACCGCTGAGCCACCCAGGCTGCCCAGAAACAAGAGCTTTAAATGATACACTGGATCATATGGATTTCACAGATGTTTACAGAACTTTACATCCAGACGCAACTGAATACACATTCTTCTCAAGTGCACATGGAACTTTTTCCAGAATAGACCACATACTGGGTCACAAATCAAGTTGTAACTGATACCAAAAGACTGTGATTGTCCCCTGCATTTTTTCAGACCATAATGCTTTGAAACTTGAACTCAATCACAAGAAGAAATTTGGAAGATATTCAAGCATGTGGAGGTTAAAGACCATCCTGCTAAAAGATGAAAGGGTCAACCAGGAAATTAGAGAAGAATTAAAAAGATTCATGGAAACTAATGAGAATGAAGATACAACCATTCAAAATCTTTGGGATACAGCAAAATCTAAGTCCTAAGAGGGAAATACATCGCAATACAAGCATCCCTCAAAAAATCGGAAAAAACTCAAATACACAAGCTAACCTTGCACCTAAGGGAACTAGACAAAGAATAGCAAATAAAACCTACAACAAACAGAAGAAAAGAGTTAATAAAGACTGAAGCAGAACTCAATGAAATAGAGACCAGAAGAACTGTGGAACAGATCAACAAAACCAGGAGTTGGTTCTTTGAAAGAATTAATAAGATAGAAAAACCATTAGCCAGCCTTATTAAAAAGAAAAAAGACTCAAATTAATAAAATAACGAATGAAAAAGGAGAGATCACAACCAATACCAAGGAGATAAAAATGATTTTAAAAATATATTATGAGCAGCTATATGCCAATAAATTAGGCAATCTAGAAGAAATGGATGCATTTCTGGAAAACCACAAACTACCAAAACTGAAACAGGAAGACATAGAAAAGCTGAACAGGCCAATAACCAGGGAGGAAATTGAAGCAGTCATCAAAAACCTCCCAAGACACAAAAGTCCAGGGCCAGATGGCTTCCCAGGGGAATTCTATCAAATGTTTAAAGAAGAAACAATATCTATTCTACTAAAGCTGATCCGAAAAACAGAAAGGGATGGAATACCTCCAGAACTCGTTCTATGAGGCCAGCATCACCTTAATTCCCAAACCAAAGATCCCATCAAAAAGGAGAATTATAGACCAATATCTCTGATGAACACAGATGCAAAAATTCTCAACAAGATGCTAGCCAATAGGATCCAAAAGTACATTAAGAAGAATATTCACCATGACTAAGTGGGATTTTTTCCCGGGATGCAAACTCATAAAGCAATCAACATGATAGGTCATATCAACAAGAGAACAAACAAGAACCATATGATCCTCTCAATAGATGCAGAGAAAGCATTTGACAAAATACAGCATCCATTCCTGATCAAAACTCTTCAGAGTGTAGGAATAGAAGGAACATTCCTCAGCATCTTAAAAGCCATGTATGAAAAGCCCACAGCAAATATCATTCTCAATGGGGAGAGACTGGGAGCCTTTCCCCTAAGATCAGGAACAAGACAGGTATTTCTACTCTCACCACTGCTATTCAACATGGTACTAGAAGTCCTAGCCTCAGCAATCAGGCAACAAAAAGAAATAAAAGGCATTCAATTGGCAAAGAAGAAATCAAACTCTCCCTCTTCACAGATGACATGATACTGTGCATTGAAAACCCAAAAGCCTCCATCCCAAGATTGCTAGAACTCATACAGCAATTTGGCAGTGTGGCAGGATACAAAATCAATGCCCAGAAATCAGTGGCATTTCTATACACTAACAATGAGACTGAAGAAAGAGAAATTAAGGAGTCAATCCCATTTACAATTGCACCCAAAAACATAAGATACCTAGGAATAAACCTAACCAAAGAGATAAAGGGTCTATACCCTAAAAACTACAGAACACTTCTGAAAGAAATTGAGGAAGACACAAAGAGATGGAAAAATATTCCATGTTTGTGAATTGGAAAAATTAATGTTGTGAAAATGTCAATGCTACCCAGGGCAATTTATACATTCAATGCAATCTCTATCAAAATACCATGGACTTTCTTCAGAGAGTTGGAACAAATAATCTCAAGATTTGTGTGGAATCAAAAAAGACCCTGAATAGCCAGGGGAATATTGAAAAAGAAAGCCAGAGCCGGGGACATCACAATGCCGGAATTCAAGCTGTATTACAAAGCTGTGATCATCAAGACAGTGTGGTACTGGCACAAAAGCAGACACATAGATCAATGGAACAGAATAGAGAACCCATAAATGGGCCCTCAACTCTATGTTCAAATAATATTTGACAAAGCAGGAAAGACTATCCACTGGAAGAAAGACAGTCTCTTCAATAAATCGTGCTGGGAAAATTGGACACCCACATGCAGAAGAATGAAACTAGACCACTCTCTTACACCATACACAAAGATAAACTCAAAATGGATGAAAGATCTAAATGTGAGACAAGATTCCATCAGAATCCTAGAGAACACAGGCAACACCCTTTTTTGAACTCAGCCACAGCAACTTCTTGCAAGATACATCTATGAAGGCAAGGGAAACAAAAGCAAAAATGAATTATTGGGACTTCATCAAGATAAAAAGCTTCTGCACAGCAAAAGAAATAGTCAACAAAACCAAAAGACAACCTACAGAATGAGAGAAGACATTTGCAAATGGCCTATCAGATAAAGGGCTAGTATCCAAGAACTTATTAAACTCAACACCAAAGAAACAAACAATTCAATCATGAAATGGGCAAAAGACATGAACAGACATTTCACAGAAGAAGACATAGACATGGCCAACAAGCGCGTGAGAAAATGCTCCGCATCACTTGCCATCAGGGAAATACAAATCCAAACCACAATGAGATACCACCTCACATCAGTGAGAATGGGGAAAATTAACAAGGCAGAAACAATAAATGTGGGAGAGGATGTGGAGAAAAGGGAACCCTCTTGCACTGTTGGTGGGAATGTGAACTGGTGCAGCCACTCTGGAAAACTGTGTGGAGGTTCCTCAAAGAGTTAAAAAGAGACCTGCCCTAGGACCCAGCAATTGCACTGTTGGGGATTTACCCCAAAGATTCAGATGCAATGAAACGCCGGGACACCTGCACCCCGATGTTTCTAGCAGCAATGTCCACAATAACCAAACTGTGGAAGGAGCTTCGGTGTCCATCGAAAGATGAATGGATAAAGAAGATGTGGTCTATGTATACAATGGAATATTCCTCAGCCATTAGAAACGACCAATACCCACCATTTGCTTCAACGTGGATGGAACTGGAGGGTATTATGCTGAGTGAAGTAAGTCAATCGGAGAAGGGCAAACATTATATGGTCTCATTCATTTGGGGAATATAAAAATTAGTGAAAGGGAATATAAGGGAAAGGAGAGAAAATGAGTGAAAATATCAGTGAGGGTGACAGAACATGAGAGACACCTAATTCTGGGAAACAAACAGGGGTGGTGGAAAGGGAGGTGGGCGGGGGATTGGGGTGACTGGGTGATGGGCACTGATGGGGGCACTTGACGGGATGAGCACTGGGTGTTATATGTTGGTAAATCGAACTCCAATAAAAATATATACAAAACAAAAAAAAAAAGATAAAAAAATAAAAGCAAGGACGGGTGCCTGGATGGCTCAGTCAATTAAGCATCTGTCTTCTGGTCATAAGGATTATGGGTCTTGGGATGGAGCCCTGCTTTGGGTTCCCTGCTCAGTGGAGAGCCTGCTTCTTCCTCTCTCTCTGCCTCTTCCTATGCCTCTGCCTGCCACTCCCCCTGCTTGTGCTCTCTGTCAAATAAATAAATAAAATCTTAAAAAAAAGAACAGAGATATGAAAATTAAAATCTTATGTACATCTGGAGGAAAAAAAACCCTAATATAAAAATAAAAGGCAAGCAACAAATTTGGAATATATTTGCAATATATAAGTCAGTCAAGGGAGAGGCTGACTTTCCTAAGGACCTGAATCATTTAGGGCAGAGACAGTGCTTCAGCCTCCCAGGCTAATGCTTTCCCTACAATTCATTCATTCATTCATTCATTCATTCATTCATTCAAAATGTATGTATTGAGGAACTTTGAGGTGCGTGGCATTGAGGTATAATGATATTTAAAACTGAAAACAGCTCCTGCCCTCATGGACCTCAGTCCAGTGGAATGACAGATGTCCATCAGATATTTCCATTTGAGTGTACAACTGTAATCCAAGGTAAATGCTGTAAAGAAAGGAGAGCATGCAGCAGAGGACCCAGCTTAGATTGGGGTGTGTGGGAGGACTTCCCTGGCTGGTGACATTTGAACGGAGAGCTGGAGGGTGAGTAAGAGTCAAGGAATGTACGCGTGTAGGAGGAGGAGGGAGGAGAGGGAAACAGAAAGAGAGTGAGAGAGCGTGTGTATGAGAGAAGGGAGAGGCATTCTATGCAGGGAAAAAAGTGTGCTAAGGTCCTGTGGTAGGAGGCCCATGGAACAGTTGAGGAACAGGAAGGCCAGTATGACTGGAGCCTGGAGAGTTAAAGGAGGCTGGAGGGGTGGCCACCAGCTAGACTGCATGTTTGAGGGGTCTTGTGGGCCATGGTAAGTCTTTGGATTTTAACCCATAGAGTAATGGGAAAGCCACTGAAGGATTCCAAGTTGGGCTGGGTGAAGAGGCTAGAGTGAATGTATGGCTGAGTTTACATTTGAATAGAGCTCTGGCTTTGGAGTGGAGAATGGGTGAAGGTGGGTGGGAGTGAGACAGTCTTATTGCCAAAGTCAAGTGAGAGTTGATGACGGCGGGCGGTGGATGATGGCAGGAGTTTAAGTGAGACAGGCAGAGTCAGGAGCTCTCAGATCTGTCCCCCATCCCTCATCCTTGTGGACTAGGGCAAGGCCAGAGCAATAAGCCTCAATCAAGAGTGACAGAACGTTCCAGTCTCTGAAGATGTAAGTCCTCTTACAGTGGGATTTCAGAAGGGGAACAACCCCAGCCAGCTGGGGCTGCATCAAGGTCAAGTGTTTTGGGGTTCTGTTCTGACTATAGCTGGAGATATGGGGAACCAGGTCTGGTTCCAACCAGGTGCTCCCAGGGGCTGTGTGAGCAGAGGAGGGACTGTGGAGGGCAGAGGGTGAATGCGGTAGTGGGCCTGAGGGTATGGCATGAGGCTCCACTGCTCCTCCTTTCCTATTCCCAGGAGAGGCGGCACCTGCCTTACGTTTTCATTTTCTATCTTGAAAAAGAGATTGCAACTTTCACTGTGTTACAGAGCACAGACTTGTGACTTGCTCCACTGTATATGTGATACATTCATGGAGTTCTAGTGAATTTATCTTATTTTTCTCTGAGAAAATTGGCAAGGGTAAGGGTAAGGCTGTTGCTTCTTCCCACACTCTAGGAATATGGAAAGGGGAATTGGTGTAGAAAAAGCTTGCTGGGTCAAAACGATAGGAAAGGTTCTCTGGAAGGGACCTCTGAAGCCAGGTGGGAACAGGGAACCACACCTGGTTCCAGATAGCCTGGACTGGCTTCAACAGGTTATGACTAATAACGATGAGTCTGAACTTGTCCTAAGCAAGCAATGGTGAGCTAAAACCACTTATTGTAATAATGGCCAGTTTGTGCTGATTTGAGCCAATCTGCACCACTTTCCTGAAATCAATTCGAATTGTGTGATGTACTTAAAACCAAGCACGCAATTTGAATTGACTGGCCTATTTTGTGCCACTTCCAGCTAGTTTGGGTGCCTATTTTTTAAAATTATTGTCTTCTCGTGTGTGTGTGTGTGTGTGTGTGTGTGTGTGTGCGTGTGTGTGTGTCCATATGTAGACACCTAACTCTTTTGCCTCTAACTTCTTGGAAATTGAGCTCAGTCAGGGTCTGAGTTCACCAAACTTAGCTCTATATGCAGGTAAGTGACAATAGGGTTTTCCTTGGGAGGAAGGAAAATCTTAATCTTGGCATCTCTCCCTTCTTAGGAAGGAGACCTCAGGACTGCTTTCAGTGTGTTGGCAGCCTTTGCATGCTCACCCGGGGTTGGCCTGGATGGGGCCTCACAGGAAGTTAACAGCCAACGTGACTCTGTGGAAGGATCCCTGGGAAGCCCCTATCTGCAGAGCAGCCCAGAGGCTTCTGAGCTGGCAGAGGCTGATTTTATTACCGACCCAGAAAGCAACCTCAGTCTTGTTCATGCGTCCCAGTGCATTCACATAGTGTATCTAGAACATGGATAGCGTGGAGCAGTCTGGACAAGGCAGTGTCTGGATACCAATGGCTGTGATTTGCATTTTATGACTTACTGTGTTTATAACATGTATCCTGCCCAGCTCCTAAAAGGTTCAATGGTTCAAAGATAAATTTTGATGGGAGCTCTTCTTTCTACCACAGCCTAATTACGGTAAACACATGCGCGCGCGCGCGCGCGCACACACACACACACACACACACACACACACACACGCAGAATTTTGGTTTGTATTTCCCCAGAAATATCCCTAGGAAGAGTTATTCCTTAACAAGCTGCAAGTCTGACCCTGCATGATCCAGTTCCAGACCTGGTCTCCAGCCTTGTGCTGTGCCTGCTGCCCCTTCCTGCCCCTAGCTCCTGTGTGCCCCTCCCCTTCCACAACACCTGCACATGCTATTCCCCACCAGGATCGTGGCCTCTTCATTCCACCGTTCTTTGCCTAGTTGGCTCCCTGTCATTTCCTAGCCCTTGCTAACATACCTCTTGCTTCCTCTGATGCTACATTTGTAGTATATGCTCCTAGAATGCTTCTTATCATAGTTTATGATCATACATTTTTGTGGCTAAGTGGTCAGTTGATGCATGGCACACAAACATCATCTTTTAACATATCAGATACTATCATCAAGTGGAGTGTTCCTCAGCCTTAGCACTATAGACCTTTGGGGCCAGATAATTCTTTGTTGCAAGGACTGTCCCCTGCTTTTTAGGATGTTTAGCAGTGTCCCTGTTCTCTACTCACAAGACACCAGTAGCACCCTTCAGTTGGAGCAACCAAAAATGTCTCCAGACAATGCCGAAGGTCCTGAGGGTGGAGAGTAGTGGGGGGTGGGGGTGGCACAAAATCACTCCTGGCCAAGAACGACTAACCTAGGACAACTGCTTGTAAGAAGTTTGGGATTTCAGAGGCTGGTTTCCTGAGAGCCCTTTTGCTGAAGCCCTGGTCTCTTTCTAGATGAACACTATGCAATAAACATATAATGTAAGCCACATATGTAACTGCAATTATAGATGTTCTAGTAGCTGCTTTCAAAGAAAGTAAAAAAAAAAAAAAAGGTGAAGTTAAATTTAATGATGTATTTTAACTCAATATATCCAAAATATTGTCATTTTAGCCTATACTCAATATAATTATTAGTAAGATATTTTACATTCTTTTTTTATGCCAAACCATCAAAATCTAGGGCATATTTTTCTCAATTTGCACTAGTCATATGTCAAGGGCTCAATAGCCACACCTGGTCAGTGGCTAGTGCATTAGACAGGGCTGGGAGGGTAGACAGCATGTATGGCCTGGCCCAGCCCTTCAGGGGGTCACTAGATCACACTCCTGCCCCTCAGCAGAGCCCTGCACAGCCCTCATTTGCCCACTGGGGTGCACAAGTTATCATCCATTTGGAGCACCCCACAGAGGAGTCCTGATAGCTGTGACTATGCTCTGGAGCCAACCCCACAATCATCCTTTAGTAGCTAATGAGATGAGTGTGTTGCCTGTGAGTTCACAGGAGGTGAAGGCTTCACACATGCTGGGCAAGACACACTGTTTCCAAGCTCCCCAGGCAGTTGTTCTATCTACCTCCAAACCACCTGTCCTCGTACTCATGGCTCAAAAGGGAAGCTTGGAGTTTACAGCCCTCCGTAAGCACTGGCCACTTATAAAGACACATCCTATTCTCTTAAAAGCCAGATGTTCTTATCTAAAAGGACACTGGTCAAGAAGTTGTTGTCCATAGGAAGATACTATCCCTAGTCCAGGGACTTGTCCTGAGTCTCCAGGCCACTGAGTGGGGACAGAGGCTGGCTGTGGCACCAGCTCAATCCCTCAAGATCATCCCTGCAAGATTCTCCAGACTCCCATCTCTTACTTATCTCGAGATCTGAGCCCTCAGCACCCTCACCTCAGGCCATGCAGCTTCCTGGGAGTTCTCCCTGTGGGAGTGCCTGCCTGCCTATGTCCTGTCTGAGAAACTGCTTCTTGCAGCCCAGCCCTAGCAGCTACTGCAGGCTTCACACAGCACCGTCTCAGGCCACAAGAACGAGGACTCTCACTTGGACCTGGCGGGCTCCAGAAGCCAGGGCATGGTCTTCCCTAGTGAGGGCCACTTTTGTCTTGGCTGCTGGACCAATCTTGAGCATTGAGCATGTATTTTTTAGTAAAGGAACAAAGGTTTCCCAAGGTTGTCACCTGCTCATTTTGAGAAACTCAAGAACTCGTCAAAACAGAGAATATGGGGTGAGGGCTGCACACCCACTGGAGGACTAAAATGGCCATTGCCCCTTTGTGTCTCAGGTCTGACCCCAGGAGCCTCACTAGGAAGGCCTGTCTGTCAGGATGCCCCTGGAATGCCTGCCTCATCTGACCCCCAGTGTGGCAGCCGGCTAAGTGTCTGCACGTGTTGGCCAAGAGACACACACTGCCCAGATCCACCCCAGGAAGTTGGACTTACCCCTCCTGGCTTGCCTGATCTTTGGGCTCAGCATATTCCAGAAGCTGCCAGGCCTGAGTCCTTGTGCCGATCATGCTGTCATCCACTTTCCTTTTCTCTTCCTCTGGCCCGACTGCCCCTCGGGCCCCGCTAGGGCCCCCATGGCTGCTGGCTTTACCGGCGATGCTCCCTCTCTCGGTCTCCCGGCTTCCGACCGACGGCGAGCCTCGGACTACACGAACCTCAATGCATTATCGATTCTTCCCAGAATTAATTCCCGTCCAAGCGAACCATTAAAAGCCTTGGGAAGGGCTGCTGATCAGTCACCGGGCCAGGGCGGGCGGGCCGGACTGTCCCTCCGCCCGGGGCGCACGCGGCACTACCCATCCCCGAGCCGCTGGCGGGCGCGCGCGCGGGCGGGGAGGGGTCGGGCGGCTCCCAGCCCGGGCTCCAGCCCCGGCTCCAGCCCCGGCTCCAGCCCCGGCTCCAGCCCCGGCTCCAGCTCCGGCTGGGCCCCCGATCCCGCTCCCGCTCCCGCTCCCGCTCCGCTCCGGCTGCCGGGCGGACCCGCCCACTGCGCGGGGAGGGCCGGGGCCGCGCGCCTCGCGCAGAGAAGCTGCAGGAAATCCACGGCGCTGCCGCCCGCGCGCCGCCTGCCCAGGCCCGGCCGGAGGGACCGAGGGAGACCGAGGGAGACCGAGGGAGACCGAGGGAGACCCGCCCCAGCCAAGGCGACCCCCAGCCCGTCCAGCGGGACCCGCTCCGCCTGATGGCCCCAGCCGGGAGGGCCCAAGGCGGCCCCAGCGCTCACGGGCCGGCGGTGTTGAGACCCTCGGGGATGGGCCCAGCAAGCAGAGGGATGCCTGTTAGGGATGTTTCTGCTGCCTCGACAAGGTGACAGGAATCCACGCACGTGAAGCACTTCGTTTAGGGTCCGCACGTAGTAGGGTCTCAGAAACGGTTCGCTGAGTAGTGAATCTGCTAATTGTCATGTTTCCATTCAACACTTACATGACTCTAAAGAATGCGTAGTGGGGCTTTTGCGGAGTTCAGTCTCAAGAGCCAAAAAGTTGCCCAAGAGATGCAACCACAGTACTTAGCTGTCATTTATTAGGTGCCTACTTGTGTGTCTGGCATTGAGGCTGGCGCTCTATATTCCGTGTCTCATTTAATTCTCTAATTCTCTGAGGCAGGTGCTATTCTCACGGCTTTTCAGATAAAGAAGACAAGGCACAGAAATGCTAAACACATAGTACTGTCAGGAGGGGACTCTGAACCCCAGGTGGCATGTCTACAGCTGATGATTTTCTGTGATGCCAGTCTCTCTAAACTTCCAGATTCCAACCACTTCATGTGAGCAGTTTTTTGCCCGAGTGTCCTCAGTGACTTGTTAGATGGTGAGGACCAGCCTTTGTGCCCCTGAAATGACCCCAGGGGCTGTGTTAGGCATTTGTGCCTGGGACTGGGTGGTTTTCAGTCTAAGTGCTGTGTGGTCCTCTTACCAGTTGAAGATGAGGGATTTGAAAGATGACCTCTCTGAATGGCCATGCTCCCTCCCTGATCCTCAGAGTGCCCCCATGTCCACTGATTGCCCCGAATGAAGTGTTAATGTGGAATCCTCCAGAAGTTCTGGAGGCAAAGGGTCTACTGGGAGCCCCTGCAGCAATCCATGCTATAGAGGACAGGGTGTGGCCTACAGAGGGGACAGGAGAACTGGAGAGGTCAAGGACTCACCAGGATGTGGGAGTCCAATGGCCTGGTTGCAGGGAGAAAGCAGAGTCCATGCAGACAAAGCTGTCTTACTCAGCATCAAGTCATTTGCTCTGGCCCTCAGCCACCCCTCAGAAGAAATGAATAAGTATTTTGATATAATATTTAAGGCGTTTCATGGTGCCATCCATGCCTTCATTGGTGACCTATTGCTGCTAATGCTGCACACAGCCACGTGCACGTGCGGCCCCGTGTGCCCCTGTGCCTTTGCACCAGTGGTTCCCTCTCTGGAGGTATCCTTTCCCACAGTTTCAGTTACACAAGTCTGATCATTCTGAGCAAGTCCCTGTGAAACTCTCCTGATTCTAACACCAGAAGGAGCCATCAAGCACTTCCCCAGGGCTCTTGGCTATGTCTTATAGGCGGCCCAGCACCCCTCTTCACTCCCAGTCCTGAGCCTCAGGCTGGACTCAGGCCACCAGCCATGTGAAGACTATTGGCTTGAGGGACAGATGCAAAAACACCCCTGAATGATCGAATTGCCCTCCTTTTCCTTTCAGGCCAGGTGAGAGGCCGGGTCAGGCTTGGATGGAGGCTACTCGGGAGGAGTGGGGAGGATACAGATCTGGAAAATCTCATGTTGACATCAGGATCATAGGGTGAGGTCTCGTGGCCACTGATGATGTCTTGAGCAATCCTGAAGCCCTGTGAGTAATGCAGCCTGGACTGCGTGCTCCAAGCCTGAGGCAGGGAAATGCCCTAAAGACTTAGTTTGGGTCCACTCACACTTGTTTTGGTTAAGAAACCACCCCCGGGTCCTCTTCCTGTGCAGCTGTTTCCTCCCATGACATGAAGTCGCTGTGCTCACCTTCCTGCTTTTCTTGGGATCAGTGTTAGAATTGGACAAAACCACAGAGGCTCTGGCCTCAAACCCAGAAGTAAAGCTGGGGAACAGGGTAAGAGCTAGTCTAGATTCTGCATCTGAGAATGATGGAGGATGAGGATGAGTAGGGGGACAACATAGCCCTTCCCTTCTCCTGTGCTCAGACTGTGTTCCCAGGACATTTCTGGATGAGGGGATCCATAGGGTCCAGCTGGAAGGGACATTAGTGCCCCTGCCTTCCTGAAGTTTACAAAGAGAAGATACAGGCTTTGAGTAGAAGTAGAGACAGAGAAGCAGCCCTCTCTCCACAGCCCTGCACTTGCCCTCATGGCACTGCCCCTCCTAGCAGCGATCCTGGGTCTCCCCTGGTTCCCTGCCTGGCATCCTTTCAGCATTTTCCGAGTCTGCTGTGGGCCAGATTTGGCTAGGCACTGAAGGGTGAGTAGAGAGGGTTGGGGGTGCAGAACTCCCCAAAGGCAGCCACTGGAATGAGCACCTCTCTCGGTCAGGTGGTCACATCACTGGCCAGCACCAGGATGGCTTCAGGTCAGTGGTTCTCAACTTTGGCTGCATGTTGGGGAGCTTTGAAAACTAATTTCTTGTGTCCCCTCCACCACTGGGTCCTGTTTAGTCTGGTACTGTGCAGTGGTCATCGGGAGTTATAAAAACTCTTCCAGCAGTCCGGCATGTGGCCAGGGTTGAGAACCACTACTTTGGAAGATAATCACATATCCTAGAGCCTGGGGACACCAGAGGCATCTCTGCCTGCTGTCATCCCAAGGGAGTCTTTTTGTCTGAGAGGGACACGTTTTGCCAATCAATCTCCTAGTCAGAAAGCAGGAAAGGGCCTCTCTCCCAAGTCTCAATGGGGAACTGCTCCGTTCCACACAGAGCCACAGGTACTGGTGTATAGCCCGTTCACTGTACAAAGGTGTCCAGTAGAGGGGGGCGTGGGGCTGGGTTTGGGCGCTGCTGGCAAAGCTGTGTGTTCCAGCACTGCTAGAGGGATCTGCTGCCAGGAAGGCAAGCCTTTCTGTTTTTTTCCAAGATGTCATCTAGATAGCAGAACCCCGTTTTCCTGTTCTAGAAGCTGCAGGGAGGACAGAGTGTGCTGCCCCAGAGGCAGAGGGGAGAGAACCCTGCTACCCTGCATCTGACATGCCTGCGCAGTGGTTACCCGACTTCCTGCTTCAGGTTGCTCTCTGTCTGTCCCTGCTGCCAGGAGGCTGAGGCTCCTGCTCTCCAGCGGGTCACTTTTGTCCATCCCAGTGGTGTGCTGAAACGGCTGGCCAGAACAAAAGCCAATGAGAGCTGATTGCTAAGTTTTCAGAAGTTTTACAATTTTAACACAGGCATCATTGGAGATGAGATTTTATAAACTTATGGTGAAATATATCAGATTAAAAACAGAGGAAATGGGGATCCCTGGTGGCTCAGCGGTTTAGCGCCTGCCTTCGGCCGAGGGCATAATCCTGGAGTCCAGGGACCGAGTCCCACATTGGGTTCCCTGCATGGAGCCTGCTTCTCCCTCTGCCTGTGTCTCTGCCCTCCCCGCCTCTACATTTTTGCTATCATCTACATTCTTAAGGTTATTTGTGCCTGTTATCTGCCTGGTGAAAATACTATTGAGAGGGTTGATTTTGTATGTTATCCAGACTGGGCCATGGGGTGCCCAGATGGACGTTTGGTCAAGCATGATTCTCAGGGTGTGTGTGAAGGTGTTTCTGGATGAAGTTGGCATTTGAGTCAGTAGACTGAATAAAGCATGTTGCCCTTCCTGGTGCAAGTGGGCCTCGTCCAATCAGTTGAGGGCCTGAATAGAACAAAAAGGCTGACTTTCATGCGCATGGAAGGGAATTCCTCCTGCCTGACTGCCTTGAGCTGAGACATAGGGGTTTTTTTTCCCTGTCTTTGGTCTAAAGCTGAAAATAAGTTCTTCCTGGGTCTTGAGACTGCTGGTCTTCAAACTAGAACTTACACTGACCCTCTGTAGTGCCCAGATGCCAACTGTTGATCTTGGGACTTTCCAGCCTCAAGGATATACAGTACCTAAGTATGCATACATATGTAGATATTCTTATTATACTCTTGAGAGATACCTGGGTCTCTCCTGTTGGTTCTGTTCTCTGGAGAACCCTAATTTGTCTGTATATTGAGCTGCTATAGCACCTCTTGGCAGCTCCTTGTTTGGTGATCATGCTGGTAGTTTGAAACTGATGGTGGTGGGAGTACTTACATCAAGAAAATTAGCAAATGCTATCAATCCAGACTTAAAATGTTTTTCCTTCCAGAAAGCCAGCTGTTAGGTGTTTGCCAGCATGCGCCTGGGCATTCCCTACCCCTTCGAATCTGGTGCGCCTCACCACTGTTGACTCTTTGCTGTGGGCAGAGGCTGCTAGCTCTCCACCAGATCTGTTCTCCCCTGCTCCTCGGCATGCCCACCTGCCCTACATCTCCCAACCTCTCTGCAGTTCCCTGTGATGGTGTCCTGGCCATTGCTTATGAGCAGATGTGATGTGGCGCCCTCTAGGCCTGGCCCACAGGAGCCCTCCCTTCAACACTCCTCCATGCTGGTCTCCCTTTCCTGGGGCCATCTGGAAGGCCCATGCAAGAGAAGGCAGAGGCGGGAAGTCTGAGCCCCTGAATGAATGAGTGAGGCCAAGCCCCACTGTCAACCTGGAAGCATGTTGGCTAGCGGGGAGAGGAGAGCCATTACCTAGTTGGTTCTCTTCGTGACTCCAGCTGACCTTTCCGCCAGATACACCTTCACTTGCCCTTCTTTGCCTACCATACTTTAATGCCTCCTTCTGGATCCTGTTTCAGTGCCCCTCTCTGCTCAGTGCCCATAGCGAGAGTCCAGCACCTTTACTATCTCCCTCATCATCCATGCCTGAGGCCACAGGAACCTTCTGAAAGCCCTTTTGCCAGTGCTGATGAAGACCTTACTCATAATTTAAATATGTAACATTTAAATTACATATAATTATTACCCATAATCAACCCATAATTTAAAAATTAACCCATAATTTAAATATTATAACCCATAATTTAAATATAAACTATAAACAAAACTTAATAGTATGCTGAATTTAAAACATTCTTTCTAGATTTTTTAATTGCACGATTGTGTGGGATTCATCAAAGGTGAACTTCTCTGCCACTTTGGTGGCCTTGCCCTGCTGGTACTCCAAGCATATCCTTGGTTTTGCCTGTGGGCAGTTGGGTGCTGCAAGCTGCTCTGTCCCAGAGAGCAGGGCCTCTCTCCATGCCCATTGTCCCACAGTCCTGTTGCCTTATGCTAATGTCTATCTCTGCCGATGGCCCTCCTTCAGATGCCCAGCTTGGCGTCTAATTTCAGTTTTGTCCACACACTGTGGTGTACGATACACCCTTTCATACATCTCCCAGGTTCCCAGAATGGGCCTAGAGCCCTGGACTCCTACTTTTCTGGGTCTTTGGTGTCCTATACTCCTGGCCAGAGGGTCAGAAGGAAAAAGATGCAGAATCCAGGATTGGGCATTGCAAAACCACCCAGACACAGTGGGCCAGAGCAAGGGGGCTGAGACCAGAACATGGAGACTTTACATGGAAAGCCTCTCAGTTGTGACTTGCAGCCTTGGGCATGGTTTCTAGAGTCCTGCAGCCCTGATGTCAGGGCAGAGGTGGCCTAGGGTACTGAGTGGGTTCAGGCACCACAGCCGTCTGTTCCAACTACCATTGTTGAGCTTGTCACATATTGCCTTCAACTTTGGACCAGCTAATGTCCAGGCAGCTGAGGAGCCCCCCAGGGAGGGGGCTTGCTCTGTGTGATGGATGAGTGAGTGGTGTACCAGTTGGGTTCTCTACGGCAGATGCTGAGATGAGAGTTTTATTGGGAATTAACACTTGTTCAGGAGTGGGGTAGGAGCGGAGAGTCAGAGCACTATGCAAATTAGACAGTGTCTTTGCCAGCACTCTGGGGAGCTCCAAAGTAGGGGGCCCACTAGGGGGTCTGACTTTGGGTAGAGGTGGTTAGGCCTGAGTACAGCTGCCTTCCATAGTCATTGGCTGGGAGGCTTCTCAAAGAAGAGCATGAACTTGGCCATTGTTGCCCTGCATAGTCGTTGGCTCGGGACCTCCCAAGAACAGCATGGAGTTGGCTTGAAAGAAGCTGAGGCTGACCCTAAAAGAGTTAACAGCCTGTGGCTGTCAGCTGATCCCACCCCCTGCAATTGGGCAGTGAGTCCTTTCTCAAAGGGTGGTCTGAGCAGCTAGGCTACGTCTTCCATACAGGGGTTCTATGGCACTCAAGGCCTCATTTTTAAGTTTCTATAAATGTTGGGTTCAGACAAATACTACTCACCTAAAAATCTTTACTTGGCCAACTGTCTGAGCTTGCCATTTAATTGAGCAGCTTTCAGATAAAGATTTTATTGAGCTGCAAATTCTCACTGTGGGTTTCTTAGAAGGGAAAGCTTCAATTAGAGAGTGTGTGGAACTGACAGTAGGACAGCCTTGTTGTGAGTATGTGGGGGTCCCTCAGGGCACTGTGGGAGGGGCAGGAAGGACCCCAGCCCAGAGGTTTGGCACGCTGGCCAGGCAGGATCTCCTGCTGAGCTCCTGCTTTTGGAAGAGGCTGAGAGGAAAGAGGGGAATGTGACCTCACCTGTGGGTTTCTGAGTCCTGGAAATATGATGTATTGAGGTTCCAAAGAGCTGTCACCCTTCCCCTGAAGTACGGGTGGGGGACCCAGTGGTGGGGCTACGCCCTGCCCAACCTCTAATGGCAAAATCTGTTTTCATTTGAGTCCAGCAAGGAAGCAGGTCTGAAATGTTTTCCACTTCCCAAAAGAGTCAGATATTAGAAAGTGATGACTCATCACTTTGGTCAGTTTTGCATTATTGAAAAACAAGTCTTCTCCCTTGTGAAAACACCTGCTTGTTGTGGAAAGGCAGGGTTTGGGACAGATGGAAAGAATGGAAATTTCCCAGATGCCTTCTCTCTCAATTCATACCTCTCCCCAAGGTCAGGATTCCTCACCTGCACAGCCAGCCCTGCCCCTTGCTCTGCTCTTTCAGGCAGACTGATCCCTCCCCATGGCACATAACCTCCATCTGCTCTTCTAGACATTTCCCCTCCTTTGGCATCTATAATCCCTCCCTCCCTCACTAGCTGTTTTTTTCCAAGTTGAGAAAATCACTCAAGAGTCCCTTGCTCTCGGGATCCCTG
Organism: Vulpes lagopus; assembly: GCF_018345385.1. NCBI lineage: Eukaryota > Metazoa > Chordata > Mammalia > Carnivora > Canidae > Vulpes > Vulpes lagopus. Next base: position 40,769,386 of record NC_054825.1, on the reverse strand, counting down.
GGTGGCTCAGCAGTTTGGTGCCTGCCTTTGACTCAGGGCGCAATCCTGGAGTCCCGGGATCGAGTCCCGCATCAGGCTCCCTGTAAGGAGCCTGCTTCTCCCTCTGCCTGTGTCTCTGCCTCTCTCTCTCTATGTCTATCGTAAATAAATAAATAAATCTTTAAAAAAAAAAAGAAGAGTCCCTTGCTCTCAAAATTATACCTTTCCTTTCCTTCATTTGTTATGGCGGAATGGAACTTATCTGGGGGCTGCACAACATCTAGCCCCTTCTTATTACCATAAGGAACAGATCTGCTATGTCCCTGCAGGCAGTCAGATGTGGCCAAGTGTCAGAGTCTCAGCACACCAGATGCTCCTGCCTGGCTTTGAATCTAATCTTGAGTATCAAAAAAAGGTCTGAGAGATGGTTAGAATGGACTTCCCAGCACTGGCAGCAGTGACAGTGTCCTGCTGTGACAGTGGTGCCTTCCACTATGGGGAAGGTATCTGGTAGGGGTATCTGGACCATGCTGTCCCATGAGAAAATAATCCTTGTGCTTCTTGCTTTTAGGCCCTCTGGAGTCACCATCATTCTTATCCATTTTACAAGCCTCGTTCTTCAGCTCCCAAAAGATTCTATGAATCTCCAATATAGATAAATTGTGATAAATTCCCCTTTCTGGCTTGAGCTAGTTTGGGTTGCCTTCCAGTGACTTGCAGATCACAGATTTCTAGCTGGTGCCTGTATCATGCCTCTCAGCCCATGCTTCCATCTTCCATTTCTTTCTCACTTCCTGATCCTTCTGACTCAGCACAGATGGTACATCTCCCATGTGTCTGTTCTCTCACAGATGGTATTTTCTTCTTTATTTCCCCAATTATGCCACCGAGCTAATCATTGCACATCTCAGACTGGAAACCTCAGACTCTCCTTCCCAACCATGGCTGCAGTCTTCCTCAGTCTATTGTCATGTTTCCCGGGTGAGGCCCCTGTGGGTTATGACTGGCAGTAACCTCAGCTCACCCAGAGGGTGCAGCTGGATGGGGTCTTCCTAATCTGACAGATACCTCTTTCCTTCCAGACTTTTTTCATCCTCATCTGTTTAAAATCCAGCTATGGTCTGGGTGGGCACCTCTGCCCTTTGTTGAGTATCTGGTACACACACACACACACACACACACACTACCCCACTGGCAGTGGGGTGACGAATTTAGCCTTCGGTACTGAAAAAAAATAGTGTCAACCACGAGTTCAATATCTGATGAAATTATTCTTCCAAAACGAAAAAGTGATTAATACATTCCCAAATAAACAAAACCTGAGACAGCTAATTGCTAGCAGACCTGCCCTACAAGAAATGCTAAAGGGAGTCTATAGGCTGAAATGAAAGGACACTAGACAGTACCTCAAATCCACATGAAGAAATAAAGAACAGCAGTAAACTATATAGGTAAATATTTAAGACAGGATTAATGCATTTTTCTTTGTAACTTCTCTTTTTTTCTTATCTGATTTAAAAGATAACTGCACAAAACAATAGTGATAAATTTACATTGATGAGTACCTAAAGTATGCACACAGTGTATGAAGATGTAACACACACTTGAGTATGTGTGTGGGGAAAGAGATATCTCAGAAAAGTTTTTGTATAATTGCCACTAATCAATCCAAAATAGATTGTCATAAATGAAGATGTAATCCCCAAGGCAACTGCTAAGAAAATAACCCAAAAAATATATAGTAAAAGAAATAAGAGAATTAAAGGAGCATGTAAGATAATATCTATTTAATACAAAAGAAGTCAGTAATTAAAGATTTAAGCAACAAAAAAGATATATGGCACAGAAAGAAGTAGCAAAGTAGCTAGCAAAAGCAAATTCTTCCTTGCCAGTATTTACATTGCCAGAAATGGGTTAAGATCTACAAGGCTGTGGGTTTTAAAAGGCTGAAGTGGAAGAATGGATTAAAAAGATACCAACAATATGCCATCTAGAGAGACTTATAGTAGCCCCATTAATCCATGGGGGGATATGCTCCAAGACCCCCAGTGGATGCCTGCAACCACAGATAGTACCAAACCCTATAAATATGATGTTTTTTCCCTATACATGTATGCCTATGATAAAGTTTAACTTATTAATCTTTTTTCAAAGATTTTATTTATTCACACCCAGAGAGACACACAGAGAAACACACAGAGAAGCAGGGACCCAGGCATAGGGAAAAGCAGGCTCCCTGCAGGGAGCCTGATGCAGGACAGGATCCTGAAACTCCAGGATCACAACTGAGCTGAAGGCAGATGCCCAACCTCTGAGGCAACCAGGCATCCCAAGGACAATATATATTAATAGAATAGCCAATATATCAAGAAGAAGTAACAGTTATAAACATATATTCACCTAACAATAGAGCACCAAAGTACATGAAACAAAAACAGACTCAAGAGAGAAATAGTGCAACAGTTAGTAATTGGAAACTTTAATATCCCACTTGCAGTAATGGACAGAACATCAATGGGAAAATGAAGGACTTGAACAACACTGCAAACCACCTCACCCTAACAGACATTTATAGAATACTTTGCCCAAGAACAGCAGCATACGTGTTTTTCTTGAGTGCACGTGGTAAACATTCCAGAACAGACCAAATTCTAGACCATATAACAAGTCTCAACAGATTTAAAGGGATACCTGTTTTCACCACTTCTAGTCCACATTGTACTGGAGGTTCTAGCCAAGACAGTTAGGGAAGAAAAGAAATAAAAGTATCCAGATTAGGAAAGAAGTAAAACTATCTCTGTTCACAGATATGATCTTGAACATAGAAAATTTTAAGGAATCTACTAAAAAACTATTAGAAGTAATAGATGAGATCAGCAAGATTGAAGGATAATAAGGTCAATATGCAAAAATCAATTGTATTTTTACATACTTGCTGTGAACAATCTGAAAATGAACTCAGAAACGAAAATGATTCCATTTACAACAGCATCAAATAGAAAAAAATATACGGGGATAAATTTAGTAAGACAAGAACAAAACCTATTCTCAGAAAACTAGAAAACACCATTGAAAGGCATTTAGCTGCAAAGATCCTTTTTTTTAAAAAGATTTATTATTTATTTATTTATTTATTTATTTATTTATTTATTTATTATAGACAGAGAGAGAGAGAGAGAGAGAGAGAGAGGCAGAGACAGAAGAGGAGGGAGAAGCAGGCTCCATGCCGGGACCCTGACGTGGGACTCGATCCCGGGACTCCGGGAGGCGCTAAACCAAACAAAGGCAGGCGCTAAACCTCTGAGCCACCCAGGGATCCCCTAGCTGCAAAGATCTAAATAAATGGAAAAACATTCTATGTTCACTGATGGGAAGATTTAACATTAAGATGTCAATGTTCCCCAAAATGATCTACAGATTTAACACAATCACAGATGACTTCTTTGTAGAGATTGACAAGCTGATTCTAAGATTTATATGGAATTGCAAGCAGTCAGAATAGCCTAAACATATGGCTTGCGCATCCTGCTCTAGTGCAGGGCTGATTTTTGGCCACAGCAACCTTGTCACGTTTGTTGACTTCAATGTGAAAGATGGTCCTAAATGTCTTTGTCTATGGATAAAGGGTGGCTCTCTACTCTGTACCATACCCGCTTTGTTCTTTACCTCTGTCAGGGAAGCGACACCCCTCTCCACCCACAGCCTCTGGGCTCATCCATCTTCTCACCCAAGAGGCTGGCCTCATCCTACAGGATGGCTCCCAAGTGGTGCAAGGTGGCTCTTTAGGAGTATTGGAGCCTGAGAATTGAGCAGAAAGATTGGAATGATCTAGGCAAGAGATGACTAAGGTTTAACTAAAGTAAAATGGAGATGATTGCTGTGTCCAGCTGTAAAGAGCTGTCACAGTGGGAAGCCAAGAGGATGAAGGGCAAGAGACCAGGGTCTGACTCTTGGCTCCACCAGACTTGATCTGAGTTACTTTGAGCAAGTCCCTTAATTTTTCTGTGCCTGTTCCTTCACCCATCAAATGGAGATAATAATTTCTGCCCATCTCAAATGGGTAATATTAAGGTAGGCAGGCTGTGTGTGTGGAAGCTCTTTGCAAACTGTTAAACACTATATAAGGACATGTACAAGAGTGTGTATAAGCATACAACTGTGTGGCTTATGATGAGCAAGAACCAGCTGTGCACTGACAACCCAATAAACTCTGCTAAGAACCACTACTGTTCATTCTTTCCCAAGATTTTGGCCCAGAGAGCTGTATTCTCATACCAGTAGGTAATATTCCTGCAATATCCTCAGGAATAGCCACAATGAAATCTAGCTCTTACTAATGAAGATAACACACTTTTTTGCACTGCACATTAAAAGAGTTTCCTCACTAACTTGCAGTTTGTTTTGACCTCTTTGGCATGAGAGTTTTATGTTTTGGTCAATAATTTCAAGCTTTTCCAAATGTTGCTTCTCTGTTTATAGCTCTGCGTAACTCAGCAGGCAGTCTCTTGATGTAAATACAACTGGGAGGGGACGGGGATGGTGACTTCAGAGGAAGTGGGCTGGAGGGTACAATCGCTGTGCCTGCTGCTTACTGTGTGCAACCACTACAGTTTGGCACACACCAAATACCAATGTTGAGGGCTCATAGCCCCTGTCAACACTCTGCAGACCCAATGTTCTGATGAGCTTCTTTCAGATGATTAGCTTTCTTCTTTCTTGGTTTCTATTTGCTGGGTTATGGGAGGCAGTTTGATATCACGGACAGAGGCTGGGCTTTGGGATCAAAATCTGGCCCCACTATACACTGGCTGAGTGAATCGAACAAGCCACTTCTTCTCTCACTAGCTTAGTCACCTCACCTGCAAAATGAGAGCAGCAATTGCCACTTCCCAGGGTGGTGATGGAGATGAAATGAGAGCAGGACTTAAAGCAGGGAGCATATGCTTGGTATATATTTGACCTTCCACAAAATGTAAGTATGTGACTTCCTTTGTGTCAATTATGAAACAGGTAACTAGAAAGGCAGGGTTGCTGCTTTTAAGAGCCTATAATCTCGTGAGAGGGGAAGGCAGACATATGAAACTACTAACCCTCACACATGGACTCACATGTGCACACACTTGCATGCACACATGTACATAACTCATATATGTGCATGCACACTCATGTACACCCGCCCACCCACACACTCTCACAGTCTTACATACACACCCTTACACTCACACTCATACATACACATTCTGTCTCAGGCACATGACCATGCTCAGGTTCAGATAGAGTCACACACGTCCCCTTGCACCACCCACACATGCATGTATATGTATAGACTGACATATACCCACAGGCTGCTCCTCATATATGTGTGCTCACCATCATGAAGTCACATGTTGTGACAGCTCTGGAAAACACTCTAGCCCTGCTGTCCATGATCTCCACTCCTCTGCCACCATCTGCTGCTGCCCAGCGTGGGGATCTGTGCTGACTTGGGGGTGCGCTCCTCCTCATTAGAATGTGGCACATCTCTCTGCCCTTCCCCATGCTCAATGTTTATTCTCAGAAAATACTGACTGTGGTCAATACCGATCAGCCCCCTTTCTAAGAGCAAAAGCCTCCGGTCCGGAGGTAGCTACTTGTAAAATGTGCTTCTGTGGGCTCCATCAGGGACCACTAGACTGCTGACCCAGCCTGGCCACCTCTGGGGACTTCCTGGTTCTATCTGGTCCTCCTACTATGAGCTCTGCTTTTCCCTCTTGCCTTCAACCAGCTTTTTTTATTTTTAATTTTAAGATTTTTATTTATTTACTCATGAGACACACACACACACACACACACACACACACACACACAGAGAGAGAGAGAGAGAGACAGGCAAAGGGAGAAGCAGGCTCCATGCAGGAAGCCTGATGTGGGACTCGATCCCAGGTCCCCAGGATCACGCCCTGGGCTGAAGCCTGTGCTAAACTGCTGAGCCACCGGGGCTACCCTCAACCAGCTTTCAATCAGCCTTCCATGGACCATTCCAGCAGTCTCTGTGCTCCATGGCCTTAGGAGTGCCTGCTGCTCTCTATTGCCCCTAACTGGTCACCCAGTGCTGGCAAAGCAGCCTAGTATACACGTCTGTGTAGCAACATGAAGGAAGGCTGTGTGATAGCAGTTTTGATCTAGCTCTGTATGTCTTAATTTTCCTAGGGGTTCTTCCAGAAATCACATCATCCCTTGTACAGCTTTGTGTCTCCAGGGACCTTAATAACTATTCACTGAATGACTGAGCCATCTAGGGCAAATTTGCCACAGTGCCTTGTTTGTTTGGGATTGGTTGTGGAGAGAAGGTGTATCACTTCTGCCCCTAACACACTAAAATGGCCTGAATGACAGAGAGCCCAGCAGGCCCCTTATTGTCCGGGTCAGGCACACCTCTATCCTTTCAGAACCCTTCGGAGCAAAGGAGTGACCTTGTTGCTAAAGAAATTTGGATTCATCACCAAGTTCCTGGTTCAGAGAAGACCAGGTCCAATCTCCAGGGAGCCCCTCCGGGTTGACACAGAAACTACCATAGCAAGAATGTTTTGGGACACATCCCAAAAAGAGGAACCTGGCAAGGAGGATCACTGTGACTTACTTGCTCTTGTATTTCTCAAGAGGAAGTCAAATCTATCACAAAATACCACTTCCTGAAATGATGAGTGGTTAGAGTGTTTTCTTCTCTCTGTGAAATATGATTCCCTAATATAGGGGTAGGCGTGTGTATTTCTCAGTTGCTGTTCTTGAATTAGCCTCTGTAGTCACACTTGACTCCCAATGCCAGGTTGGCTACTGATGAGAGGTTGGACCCTGGACAGGTCAGTTAATCTTTCTGTGCCTTTGTTTCCTCTTCTTTAAAATAGGGACAGGGATACCATCTGGCCAACACTGCTGAGAGGATTAAATGAGGACCTATGCACATCTATTTGGACAACTCAGGAAAATAGGGATGTTAAGCACCTGGTCTCCAGACTTTAGAACCTATTCCAATGTTCTGAGCCTCATCCAGTCAAATCTTTTCCCTCTTGGAAAACACAGGAATTGGACTGGCTGTCTTTTAAAATAAACCAGTAACAGTAAGGAAAGTGTTTCCATGAGTTCTGTGAGCCACCCGAGCAGTTATCAAAACTGAGGAGGGAGTCACATGAATCCTTGAATTTGTAGTCAAGTTGGACAGAAGTGCCTGGACAATCCATTTGCAACTAGTGTCTGAGGTAGGGGCAGTGTTGTGGGACTGGGCCCTTTAACCTGCAGGGTCTGTGCTAATTCTGTACAGCTAGTGCCAGAATTGAATTGAATTGAATTGTTGGATACCTAGTTGGTGTCAGAGAATCAGAGAGGGCAAGACAAATACCCAGGGCTGTCATCTTCCCTTGAGATGTGAACCAAGGCCAGGGCCTATCACATTCCCACCTGGGCAGGGTTGGAGAGACAGCACAGAATGAGGGACTAGCAGGGATTGTGCTCTATCCCAGGGCAGGGCCATGAGGAGCAGCTTGGGCCTGTGTCCATGGCATTTTTCTCTGCTCTCCAAATTTGCAATTTTGAATATCAGTTTCTGCCAATATCCCAAGGGATTCACAAAGTCCCCAAACCTATAATTCTGGGCACACACTGTAGGACCCCTGGGTATTTGTGCCCTGCTGTCTGTGTGCCTAGCTGAAGAGGTGCAGGGGGCTTCATTCAGGCCATGCTCTGCCATCTGGGCCTCAAGCTGGCTCAGCCTGAAAAAAGGGCACCTCTATCATTTGCAGAAAGATACTGCCTAGCATCAGGGCCCTGGCCCTATACTGTGAGTTGCCTGGACAATCAGTCCCAAGGCAACTTGAATATGTTATTACTCTGGGATTCAAAGAAAGGGGCAATAGGCAGAAGGGACAGCAGGGAACTGACATCAGGCCTATTTTTCCTGCTTACGGTGGGCTGAATCCAGCCTGACCTCTCTGTTCAGGACAGTGCTGCTTTCCCAGTTGTGCGCTCATGCAGTCTCAGAGCCAGCGGCAACAGTAAGGAGCATATTTTGCCCCGGTGGCAGTGCCTCCCCTTAGCTCAGATTATTGTAATCATATGTTAGCAGTTACCATTTGCTGAGCACATACCACGCGCCAAGCCCCGGTATCATGATTCACACACACCACCCTCCAAAGATGTCTTGTTAATTCCCATTCTAAGAAGAAAGTAAGGCTCAGAGGTGGTAAGTGATGCATGTCACCAGCTAGCAGGGGCTAAGCTGGCATCTCAACCCCAGCCTGCCGGGGTGCCTAACACCAGGTGGCTCTGTCTACTTCTATAGCGATGACTGGGCACAGATGTCTGCCAGATGGTACATGTGGGAGGGAGCTGACTGCTTGTTCTGTTGGCTCCACCCTCTAACCTCTGAGGCTCCCAAACCATGGATAGGCCCCCAGAAATCTGCTTTCAAGGCATTTGATTCTCCCTGGTGATCCCTGTTAGCAAATTTAAAGGATAAAGACTTTTGAAAGTCATCAAGTGACAGACTCAGTAATATTTGTCAAAGCATATTCATAACAAACCAACAGGATTTCATCATAAAATGGGCCTAAACCCCTCTTCATTTCCCATGCAGCCCTCTGAAATTCCTTTCTTTGGTACAGGTATGATGTGGGGGTAAACAGTCACATGTCTTGCTGGGGAGGGTCAGAGCTTGCCTTTGCCACGCATCAACCCAGGGAGTCTGAGTGGAGAGAGGAATGCCACCCTTCACAGGCAGCCACAACCCAGTGACAGGACTTGGGGAGGAGCACAGTGTACATTCCTGACCCAGCAGGTTGGCCCCCGGGGGGGTGTCTCCTGCAGATACATTATCTTGCAGACAAAAGTGCATTCCCAGCCTTATTTGTAACAGTGAAAATCTAGAGATGACCCGTAGTGGGCTCTGCTGGGTAACCCAGATGCCCTGAGGACTGACATGCCCCCCTCTGCCTCTGCTACCCCTAGGTACACTCCCTTCCAGGGGGGCAGCCACCACCGATGGCTGGTCATTGTGGGGGTATGAAGGCCTGGTCTTCTCACTCCAACTATGATGCATAGCCCTGAGGGCTCGCCCTAGCTAGCCTCAGCTGAGTGTGCAGTTGACTGAAGCTCTGTTGTGCCCATATCATAGTCCAGCTTCTCCCTCTGCTCAGTCCTGCTTGCTAACTCCCTACAGGTGCTGCTCTTGATTCACCTCCAGCTATTGTGAAACAACTCACAGTATAGTCACAAAGTCCTGAACACCCCTCATACTTATTTTAAATTCTCCACCCTACAATTCCAAACTCTCTGCCATGTCTGAGTCTGGTTCTGATGCTTGGCTAGAGCCGCCTGGAGTTGGGTATTTACTTTCTTTAGGTCATTTAGGCTCTGATTATATCTGTCAGGTTGGGCTCCAATGAGCTAGTTTCCCCTGACGTCAGGCCTTGGTAAGAACAGAGCACTCTCTGGGGCACCGGATGGCTCAATAGGTTAAGTGTCCAACTCTCAATTTCGGCTCAGGTCATGATCTCAGTGTCCTGGGATTGAGCCCCATGTCTGGCTCTGCACTGAGCATGGAGTCTGCTTGAGAGTCTCTCTCTCTCTCTCTGCCTTGGCCTCCACTCGTGCTCTCTCTCTCTCTCTCTCTTTCTCAAAATAAATTAATAAAGTCTTTTTTTTTTTTAAAGGTTCCTTTTTCTCTCCTCCTGCTGTTTTTTACTGGAAGAACCTGGTTAGGCTCCTGGAGGCAAATCTCACAATACTGTGGGGGTCCCCTATGACTGGGTCCCCCTGGAGTTCTTAACACTAGGAGTTGTCCACATGGAGCCTCCAGCAATTAATTCATCAGTCTCATTGCAGGTTTGAGTCTCTGCTGTAGTTAAGTTATGACTCCTTGTGTCTCCAACATTGGAGGCAGTGGTTTGTCTTGTGTCCTCCCTTCTCTTATGGATCCTAGAAAAGTGGTTGATTTTTCAATCTGTTCAGCTTGTACCTGTTCATAGGACAGAGTGGTGACTTCCAAGCTCCTTACGTGGGCTTAATTTCTCTTTATAGTCTGCAGTTCTTTTTTTTTTCTTGCTATTTAGCATGTTTTGTAATATTTGGTTAGAAGCTGTACATAATGTATTGGGTAACAGAGACTGAAGTGATAGGTCTTGGTTTGAGGTTTTATGTTAATCTGGCTTGGAGCTGTGCTGATTAATGTTTCTCATATCTGAAAGTGTCAGAAACTTCAGTTTTTGTGGCTTCCTTGTCCCCCCTCCCCGCCTTTTCTATTGTCTTTGGGTTTCCCTAAGAACTCCCTAAAGAGAGCCTGTGCTTGCAGTTCTTTCCATTGCGTTCACTGTTACACTTGAGCCCTGCTGATGCATTGGTAAGGTGTGGGGAGGGGAAGCATTTTATTATCTTGTGGTTAATTCTCAGTCTTTTTTTTTTTTTAAGATTTTATTTATTTGTTCATGAGAGACACACAGAGAGAAACAGAAACATAGGCCGAGGGAGAAGCAGGCTCCCTGTGGGGAGTCCTATGTGGGACTTGATCCTGAAACTCCAGGATCACCACCTGAGCTGAAGGGAGACGCTCAACCCCTGAGCCACCCAGGTGCCCCAATTCTCAGTCTTTCTGTGGGCCTGAGTCCCTGGCCTATGACCTTCAGAAGTATTAAATGGGCCGCCCTTTTTTTTTCCCCTCCCCTGAGATTAGAAGGAAGCCTAGATGAAACCAGAGTTGGCTAACTACCCTTCCACCAGGTCACTACAGCTATGGTAAGTTGTTTTACTTGGAGGGCAGGCCTTTGTGATATAGAACATTTTGGTCATATTTTCCAGCAGTTACTTTTTCCTTTCCGCTGCCCAAAATACACAGGGATTTTTGATTCTTCATCTTGAGAATCTGGTAGAGTTCCTGGAGGTAAAACCCACAAAAATGTGCCTCTCCTACTGGCTCGTTCTGGGCCCACAGGAGTTTCTCACTCTTAAACTAATCTGCATCCCAACTTCCAGCAGGTAGTCAAATTTAGCATGTCAATGTTCCTACCAGATTATGATTCTGGTGGCTTCTGCTTCAGGTAAACTGATGTTGGCTGTTATTTTCTGAATTTCCCTATGTCTCCAGATTTGAGGTGCTGGTTTGCTCTGTGACCTCAGTTTTCTGATGAGTTAAAGGAAAGTCATGGATTTTAAGTTCATTTACGTTTCTTTGTTGTATAGGTGGCAGTGATAATTTCTAAGCCTTTCCATGTCAAATTTTATAGCTGCTGCAGAATGACTATTCTTTTTCCAACAACTCCTACTGCACCTCCTACCTTTCTATCCCTAGAAGATCCTGATTCACCTCCCAGAGGCCCAGGATTTATATGGAAGAATTTGAAGAAAGGCTTCCTTTAGATCCTGCCATTAGGAGCAGGCATTTTTATCACTTTTGTCCCCTGCTGCACCTCATGTGGCTAGAACAGTGCCCGGCACAACAGCTGCGTGTGGAATGAATTATCAGCCCTTCATTAGAGAATTCAAGTGAACTTCCCAGGCATGGCCACCTTTGACGGTCCCAGCTAGCTTCCATCTCTATAACACTCTGACTTTCTCTGAGACCCTCCGTTGACTGGCATAGGGTTTGTATTCTCTGAACACTGGAGAGATAAGACAGTGTGCCTGGCTCCAAGTATAGAGCCGCTTGGGCCCCTACACAGAGTCTCCATCAGGCACAAGCTGATTATTCTACTTTCTCTTCAAAAAATTGCCAAAGGCAACAGCTCGGGGCCAGAGATTAACAGTAGAATCCAAGGTTTATCTGGACAGGAATTCTTTTTTAAACATTTTATAAAGATTTGATTTAAATTCAATTAATTAGGGACGCCTGGGTGGCTCAGTGGTTGAGCATCTGCCTTCAGCTCAGGCTGTGATCCTGGGATCCGGGATTGAGTCCCACCTTGGGCTCCTTGCAGGGAGCCTGCTTCTCCCTTTGCCTCTGTCTGTGCCTCTCTCTCTGTGTCTCTGTGTATTTATGAATAAAGAAAATAAAATCTTAAAAAATAAATAAATTCAATTAATTAACATACACTCTATTATTAGCTTCAGAGGTAGAGTTTAGTGATTCATCAGTTGCATACAACTGCCAGTGCTCATCACATCACATGCCCTCTTTAATGCCCATCACCTAGTTACCCCATCATTTTATCCACCTCCCCTCTAGCAACTCTGTTTGTTTTCTAGAGTTAAGTCTCTTATAGTTTGTCTCTTTCTCTGATTTCATCTGATTTTATTTTTCTCTCCCTTCCTCTATGATCTTCTATTTCATTTCTTAAATTCCACATATGTGTGAAATCATGTGATAATTGTCTTTCTCTGACTGATTTATTTCACTTAGCATAATATCCTCTAGTTCCATCCATGTCATTGCAAATGGCAAGATTTCATTTTTTTGATGGGCTGAATAATATTCCTGTGTGTGTGTGTGTGTGTGTGTATCTGTATGCTACATCTTTATCCATTCATGTGGACAGGAATTCTTATTCATTCGGGAATTACCCTGTGCCCTTCCTTGAACTCTCTCTTAATTGGCTATGTAATCCTTAAAAGGTTCTGTGACATGATCCTCTCATGATCTCCCTTTTATAGTGAGGAACCTACATGGAGGGATTATAAAACTTGAAAAAGCTCACAGAGTATGTGGTGGACCTAGGATCTATATCCAGGCCTGGCTTTCTCTAAAGTCTAGTCTTATCTTTTCAGAGTTGGGAAGGTGATGTCAGCAGCAAGGTGGGAGGGTTGACATTCCCTGTGCACTGGTAAGTTAACAGCAACTGGATAACGACGTGGGACTAAGAGGAGAAGGGAACAGAGGTCTGGGTAGAGGAGGGAGGGCCACTGCTTAACTGAACACTGGGCAGAGCTGGTCTTCAGGACTCCCTGACTCTTAGATGGCATTTAGGGCAGCTATCTGAAGGTCAAGGCCATGGGCATCTATGGTCCCATGTTCATCTTCACTTTCCTCCCGGGTCACTAGGAGGCTGCTTCCTTCTATTCTTGTTTCTGGGGCCACTGGCTGGCACAGCCAGCCATCTAACATATTGAGAGAAGCTAGTTTGTACCACTAACCCCATCATACTGCAAGATCCAGATGGGCACATGAATCTGAATCTGGAAGGGGGATTTAATGGTTGTGGTCAAGGCTGTGGTCTATGTCCCTAAAGGCAGAGGTGCAGTTATGAATGAGGACTAGAAATGGGTTAGGCTCTGCCTCTGCCACTCACTGGCTGGGTGCCCTCAGGAGTCAAAGTACTTCCTGCATCTCAGCTTCCTTATCTGGCCAACATGGGGAGAGCTTTGCTTCCCCCCCCACCCCCCCAGGAAACTGGGGCAGCATAAAGTGAGACTGCAGGGGACAGGGGACAGGGAGCTGTGGAGTGCAGAAGAGCTGTGAGTCTTCTCTGCGGTTTGCTATTTTGCAATCATCCTCAAGGTCAAATCACTTTTCCCAGATGTGTAGGAACAGAAATCATCGTAAGAAAATGGCTCCCTAAGGAAAGCCTCTGACTCAGCCCCTACTTCATGCAGTAGCTGGAGGTGGGTAAATGTGAGCTTCCGTTTGGCTCCCCCGTGGGCAGTGTATCTGGCACAATGTCTGTCTAGACATTCGCTAGGGGCTCTGCCCAGCCTCTCCCAGCCTCCTTGTCCCTGGGGCACAGATGCCTTGGGCTGCCAGCTTGGAGCCCAGGCAAACAAGAAAGCTCTTTCCCCTGTAATGAGCTGAACTGTATCCCCCACTAAAATTCATATATTGAAGTCCTAACCCCCAGAAACTCAGAATGTGACTGTTTTTGGAGGTAGGACCTTTAAAGAGGTAATTAAGTTAAAATGAAACCGTTTGGTTCTAATCCAAAATAACTGGTTGGAAGAAGAAATTAGAATACAGACACACCCCAAGGGAAGACATGTGGAGACATAGAAGAAGATGGCCATCTGCAAGCTAAGGAGAGAGGCCTCAGAAAAAACTAACCTTACTGATACCGTGTTCTCAGACTTCTAGCCTACAAGATTATGAGAAAATGAATTTCATTGTTTAAGCCACTCAGCCTGTATTTTGTTAAGGCAGCTAGAGCAAACTAACATACCTGCTTTCCTCCTCAATGTGAGTGAGGGTGAGGGGCCACTAGAGACAGGTGCAGGGATGGATTGGTTGCCCAATCAAGGAAATGAGGCAGCTGTCACAATTATAAATATACACATGCTTGAGAGAGCCTCAGAATACAGGAGGCAAAATCTGATGCCAGACAATTGAATAGTAAGAGTTGGAGATTTCATATCCATCTCAATTACTGATACAACAACTAGACAGAACATCAGCCGTGACAAAGAAAGCTGGAGCAACATGATCAGCCAATCTGACCTAATTGCTATGTATAGGACATTCCTTATAATGGGTGCAGAATATACATTATTTTCATGTACATATAGAATGTTCTTCAGGATAGGCCTTATGCTAGGCCATAAATCAATAAATCAACTGGTGAGTGAATAAACAAAATACGCATCCATACAGTTGGAGTATCATTCAGCTAAAGAGGAATAAACTCCTGATACACACAAGAACATGAATGAAATTAAAAAACTTTATGCTGACTGAAGGGATTCTGATGCAAAAGACTACATAATATATGATTCCACTTCCATAAAATGTCTAGAAAAGGCAAATTTATAAAGACAAAAGGCAGATCAATGGTTTATTTGGGCAGGGGTGGGAGTAGGGATTAATTGCTAATGTGCACAAGGGAACTTTTTTGGGTGATAGAAATCCTAAAATTGGATTATGGAAATGGTTGTACAAATCTACTAAAAATCATGGAATTGTACACTTAGAACGGGTGAATTTTATCATATATTACCTACACCTCAATAAAGCTGTTAGATGCATACACACATGATGGGGCGCCTGGGTGGCACAGTCAGCTAAGTATCCATCTCTTGGTTTCTGCTCAGGTTGTGATCTCAGGGTTGTGAGATCGACTTCCATGTCTGGCTCCATGCTCAGCCCAGAGTCTGCTTAAGTTTCCTTCTCCCTTTCCCTCTGCCCCTCCCCCCTGTACACACAAGCTCTTTCTCTCTCAAAAAAATAAACAAATATTTTAAGAATAAATAAATCCATACATATATGGGATAATAACAAATGATGTAAAGAAAAATAAAGCAGGGAAGAAAGATAGGAATGTGAGAGTGGAATGCAAATACTGCAGTCATTAGTGGCATTTGCCAAATACTTCCAATCCCCGCTTCTAGGCACGTGGTAGGACGACACTTCCTGGACTACTTAGGGGTAGCTGGACAATGAGTTGACAATGAGTGTTATATGTGGGACTTCCAGACTGAGGATTTCATTGCTGACCTGAGACATTTCTAGAGCTCAGTCTTTCCCTTTACCTCCCTGTCCCTCTGGTCTGGCCACCAGCACCACATGACATGATTGTTTCATCAACCTGGGTGTTTGAGTCACTGATGGACTCAGTTACCATGCCTGACCTGTCCTATTGAGACACAGACAGGTAGTCAGTGAAAGCCTCAAAAAAGATGGCATTTGGGTAAAAGTCCTGAGGAGGTCAATTTGCGAGCCATGTGAATGTTGGGGCAGGGAAGGGTGCTCTTGGAGAGAGAACAGAGCACATGCAAAGACCTGGCACATCTGCGGAAGAGCAAGGAAGCCAGTGTTGCTGGTGCTCAGCAAGTGGGGGACATGGGGATGATGTGATGGATAATGGTGCGTCTGACGGAGGACTGACACAGGAACCCACGGGGATGTGTTGAGCGAGTTCCACTTCTCACCAGATTTAGGCTTTCAGAGCCTATTCCAGCTGCAATTTTTAAAAAGGATTTTATTTATTTATTCATGAGAGACACAGAGAGAGGCAGAGACATAGGCAGAGGAAGAAGCAGGCTCCATGCAGGGAGCCCGATATGGGTATCAATCCCAGGACCCCGGGATCACGCCCTGAGCTGAAGGCAGATGCTCAACTGCTGAGCCATGCAGGCATCCCTCCAGCTGCAATATTAAGAGGAAATGGGTGGGCTATAGGTAGAATCAGAAAGACCAGTAAGGCGGTCTTTGTAAGAATCTAGGTGAGAGATGACAACACATCCTACTGTCATATCATTCTTCTTATAAACAATTCTTTTTTCCCCTCAGCTTTATTAGGATATAATTGACATGCAGCACTCTACAAATTTAAGGTGTACAGCAAAATAATTTGATTTACATCTATTGTGAAATGATGACCACAATCAATTTAGTTAATATCTCCCATCTCATATAGGTACCAAAAAAAAAAAAGAGAGAGAGAGAGAGAGAGTGAGAGAGAGAAAGAAAAAAAAGTTCTTTTCCTTTGTGTGATCTTCACTCTTAGGATCTACTCTCTTCACTGCTAAATATATCATACAAATGTTAAGTACAATCATCATGTTGTACATTCCACCCCTCGACTATAATTATTTATCTTATAGCTGGACACTTGTATGTTTTGACCACTTCCCTCCAATTCCCCCTCTCCCCTGCCACCACCTCAG
The DNA here is from genome assembly GCF_018345385.1 of Vulpes lagopus. Taxonomy (NCBI): domain Eukaryota; kingdom Metazoa; phylum Chordata; class Mammalia; order Carnivora; family Canidae; genus Vulpes; species Vulpes lagopus. The sequence goes on along the minus strand of NC_054825.1, from coordinate 40,752,859 downwards.
GTAACCAGAAATCTGATCTAGTTTTATTTCTTTTTCTTTTTTCTTTTTAATTGGAAGTGTAGTTGACATACAATGTTGTAAATTTTAGGTGTCCTATAAATCTGATCCAATAAGTCCTACAGTTACAACTTTCAATAGCTCCCTACTTCCTGTGAGAAAGAGTCCTAGTTTCTCAATATGGCATCAAGCTACCTCTCCTGCACTATCCACCACTTCCCTTCCTATGATTTCAGTTCCCCTGTCTCTGAGTCTCCTCTTCTCCCAGTACACTCTCTCGCCTTCCCACCTGGGTCTGTGTGGTTTCTTCATGTCCTTGCCATCCACAGCAGGGAGGGGAGGAGAGATGCTCCAGAGAAAGATCAAGTGAGCAAAGCCAGAGTTCGGAGGGCCCTGGGGTGGGATGCGATGGAGGATGCCCAGTCCAAGTTGCCACCTGGCCTTGGTCCTGATGGTTAGCTTGTGGCCAAGGTACTGGGATCCTGAAGTGATCACTGGACTCAGAACTGCCTTCTCCTTCTGGACTCTCTGGCCATATGGGGTGAAGTTACCATCTTCTGCCCACCATGATTCAGACCTGCAGCAGCTACTCATGGTGGGGAGTACCCAGGACGGGTAGCTAACTGGGAGAAGCCACCAGTCGTTGGGAAAGAACCAGGCAGGCCAGTAGGCAGCAGCGTCGGAAGCTGGTGAGCAAAAGGGCTGCAACTGGTCTGAATGGACAGGAGTGTGCCACAGAATAGCTTACAAATGGTGGTGTCCATGGCTGGGTGAGAGGTTTAGCCAGGGCTCCCCAAGTGAGAGACCAAAGTGATGGCTGGCCTTTGGCTTCCTGCTATGTGGCAGGTGCTTTTTTAAAAAAAATTTTTTTTTTTAAGATTTTATTCATTCATTCATGAGAGACACACAGAGAGAGGCAGAGACATAGGTAGAGGGAGAAGCAGGCTCCCTCTGGGGAGCCTGATGTGGGACTCGAATCCACAACACCGGGACCACACCCTGAGCCAAAGGTAGATGCTCAACCACTGAGCCATCCAGGTGGCCGTACATGCAGGTCCTTGACTCAACAAAACTCTGGGCAAAGTGAAGCATTGAAGTACAGCACCACAATTCAACCCCAAAGAATCTTCCATTTGCCCCAGTTCCCTGGAAATATCAATTAAAAGCAAGCTCAAGTTCCCTAATGACCTTCTCCAGAATTTATGGTGAGAGAAGGAAGAGAAGAGGGAGAGTAGAGAGACAGAGAGGAGAGAGACAGAGAGAGACAGAGAGAAGGAGACAGACAGATGGACAGCGCAACAGAGAGACAGAAAGAAAGAAATCAGGAGAGGAAGAGAGACAAAATGGCCAACCCAGAGAGACCACGGATGAGGAGGACAAACTTCTTCCTCTGTGCTGGCTGTCTCCTATTTTCAGAAGTCTTCCGTAGAACAGCATGGCTGGTCCATTTTTATAATGCTGCCAAGCTGTTTGTGGTCAGGCAATGATTTTAAAATTAATTAAGTCTAAAGGAATGAAGTACCGATGCATGCTACCATGTGATCAATCTCAAAAACGTCACTCCAAACCAAAGACGCCAGACACAAAAGGACACATGCTCTGTGATTGCATTTATATGAAATATCCAGAGTAGGTAAGTTCTAGAGACAGGAAGCAGATCAGGGGGTGCCAGGGCTGGGGGAGGTGGGGAGCCACTGCTCAAGGGCATGGGTTTTCTTTCAGGGTGGTGAAAATGCTTTGGGACTGGAGGGAGATGGCAGTTGTGTGACATCATGACTGTACAAATCACCACTGAATTAATTGCTCACCTTAAAATGGCTAATTGTGTTATGTCAATTTCACTGCCCTTAAAATTTTAATTCAACCAACTTCTTTAAATTCAGGTATCTCGTGCAATATCTCATTTGTCTTTTCCTTCAAGAATTAGCCTCTTTACACTGAAGCTGGGGAGGTGGTGATGGTAGTATCTGCTCTACTGTGAAAATCTGGTGGCCAGAAGCTTCCACAAAAGCAAGTGACTTTTCCTTTCAAATCAGACGATACTATAAACCCAGCTGAGGGGTAAATACCTAGAGATTTTACAGACCCCTAATGCATTAGAACTGAACAGAATTAAAGGCTAATTTCAGCTGCTCCCCACCCCTACTGTAGAAAGTAAGACCCAGGAGATTATACATCATGAGAAGTGTCCTGTAGCATGTGCCCAGCCCAGTGTCAGATCCAGGTGACTTGGCTTTGTGAACACAGAGCTCGACTCCTCATGCCTACAAATATGCACTCAGGCCACAGTGAGGGCTGCTATGTGCCGTCCGAGCCTCGGTCTAGTGGTTCCTGGCCCTGGCTGCATGTGAGGTTCACCTGGGAATTGAAAAATATGCTGATGTCTAGAACCTGATCCTGACCAATCTCCAAGTATTTAAAAATACTTGAGAATTTTTACAAGCTCCTTCTTGATTCTATTGGAGAGCTAGGTTAAAGAGCACTGTCTGCATTTTTTCTTCTGGTATCTGGGATTTCCATCATCCTCGGAAAGTGTCCTGGTCCAGAGCACATGAAACACCATACTGCACAGCACCCAGCCAGCATCTGTGCGGTCCCCCCCACAAGCAGCTGCACGATCACCCCCACAGCACCTGTGTGTTCCCCTGTGCCTAAGTTACCTCCTGGCACTTTGTTGGGGGCTACTGAACCATTCTCATTTTTTCTGAGTTAACTGCCTGGCTGAATTGCTTCCAAGCCTGTTCCAGGACCACTGTTGGACGCACCACCTTCCCTCTGAAGGACCAGCCTCATGCCCCCACAGTCTCTGGGCATGGTGGTCCTTCCAGACTCCGAATGTCATCAGAGCTCTGAGTCACTGGAGTCAAATCCCTCCAACGGTCATGGTCATGTTGAAGGCTCTGTGTTTCAGGCAGACACAGAACAGCTCCTAAGTTCAGGGGGGAGGCCGGTGCCCAGGCCTTGACCGCAGAGGCCCCTTGATGCTTCCAGCACACAGGACCAAGACATCTCCTCGAGTGACCCCATCTCTTGGCCTCAAGTGACCCCCGCCCCCCGCCATCTCTCAAGCAAGAGGCCAAGAGCAAAGGTAATCATACTCCACATAGAATAAAATAAAATTCTTACCGAAATATCTGGCTGCAAGTGTTCTTCTTTTGCTGGAAGCTGTCGGCAGCATAATGAAGCTGGCAGACTATGTGCAAATTTCTTGTATATCCTTTTTATAAAGAACCAACCACATCCTCAAGCAGACAAGCTAATTCCTGTTTTCCAGTAACAGGAGATCAGCATCTATAGAAAGGAAATATATTTAGAATGCCCTTTATCTGGTGTTTTCTTGGATTTCAAACAAGAGCCTTGCTGTGACGGATTAGTCCCTTAAATACTATTGTGCCCAGGGATCCTGGGATGGCCTTGGGCAAGTCACGGGACCTCTTGGTATTAGTTCCTCAAGTCTGTAAAATGGGAACAATAATGACAATTGCCCCTCAGGGTGAGCAGAGGATCAACAAGAGGTGGGCTCTAAAAGAGCAAAGCACTACACAGTCAGACGCTCTGCTTTATCTTTTCCATCAGCTGACCTGGATTGAAAAGGAGCTGTGTTTCCCACACTGCTTGGAAAGTGGCTACAAACAGTGACCTGTAAGCACGCAGTGACTGCCGGGGTGCTCTCTGCCAGCGCATGCCACAGTACTGCCAGTGGGGAGACTGAGGACAGGGTCCCCACACGCAGTTGGAGACAGAGCCCCCAAAGCACCCAGTGGCAGATCCTCAGCCTTGTACTCTGGCTGCAACTAGTGCAGCTTTGTGTTCCATTTCTGGAAATACAGCATCATCGCTGCATCATTTACAAGTGTGGAATATGGAAAAGAAAATCCCAATTATGAAACAGCCAAGTGACACTGAGGCAGCCATCAGTGCCATTGACATAGTGGTCTTGGCAATCTCAGGGAAAGGCCATTCCCTGGGGCTGGTGCTATCCATTTGAATACATACGGAGTTTACAGAGGTGAGGAGCAACCCCTGGGAGGACAGCTACCAGAATGTTCTTCGGATTTCCCTCCTTGTCTCCTCTGCTCCCCTGTGTCTGCTGTATTGCACTGGTACTGTGTTCGTGATCACAGAACCAATCTCTGCCATACAGATAGAACAAGCATGGCCAGCACTCGTGGGCAGATCCCTTCCACCCGTAGGCTGCGGGAAAGCAGGGATTCAGGCTGTCACACCTATGGGAGGTGGAAGTAGGGCTGTGGGCTGCTGGGCCAGACAGCACTGCCCTAGGCTACAGTGGGGCATGTTCCAGCCTTGACCATCTGTGGACAGTTGCAGCTGCTGGCATCTCTGAGGGGACCATCAGAACCATTCAGAGGAATTGCCAAGTGGTGCCTCTGGGGAGTGACCTGGGGCAGCTGCCAGCCAAAGAAGCCACGCTGCTTGAACAGAGCAGCAAAGCCCCAAACCAGAGGCTGGGGTGGAGCTCAGCCAAGGGGCTAGAAGAGCAGGGTGGCAAGCAGAGAACTCTGGAGCTGGGGCAGACTTGGAGACCCTTAGGGACCCAGAATGACAGTTGTCTGTATTCTCTAAGCACACAAGACTTAGTAGGGTGCCTGAGGGGAATGAAGAGTGATAGGAAGTAGCCCTTCCTATGACCTGCTATAATAGGGGCTTTAGAAGTGAAAACTCTGTGTCCAGTTTTTTCCTTTTTGTAGTAGTGTGAGTCTGGACATGCTATTGAAATAGGGATACCAGATTTAGCAAATAAAAATACAGAGTGCCCAGTTATGTTTTTAGTATGTGTTCCAGATATTGCATGGCACATAGTATCTACTAGAAAGGTATTCATTTTCTGTCTGAAGTTCAGAGTTAACAGACTATTCTGTATTTTATCTGGCAACCTTATGTTTATACCTTCTGAGTATCCATTTTATCTTTGGTAAAAAGAAGATAATCAGGTAAGAATCATTCAATTGCTGGAAACAAAGGGACAATTAAAATTGGCTTAAAACATAAGGGGGATTATTGGCTCCTTTAGTGGGAAAGGCCTCATAATATGGACTTCAGGCATGGCTGGATCCAGAACCAAGTCTGGTTCTGTCCCACCCTCAAGTTCCCCTATTTGCTTCCTGGGTGTCTGTTTCATCTACACGTAGATTTCCTAATCATTCAATAATGCTGGGTGCCACCTTTGGGAGCTAATATTTTCTCCTTCATGCCTAACAGGAAAAGAGAACATATCTTTTGGTGTTTCTCTCAGAAATGCTGGGAAGCTTCCCTTCCCTACCTTCCCAAACATTTCTTGCCTATGGCTTTGACTGGGTAACCAAATCCATCCTTGAGTCAGTCCTGATGGCTGGGGAATGAGATGTATGTATTGGCTAAACCAACCTGGTCTCATCCGAGGAGCTGGGTGGACTGGGCTGGTATAGGAAAGGTAGATGCTAGAATAGATGCCAGAGCACTGTGACCAATGTGGGGAGTCGGCTCCAAGTACTGTGCCCCCTACAGATTGCTGTAAGGATAAGATAGAGGGGACTGACCCCAGGTGTGTGTGTGTGTGTGTGTGTGTGTGAAATGTTAGTTCTTCCCCTTGGACAAGCTCACCCTACTTTCTTTCTCAGCTTGTACCTTTCTCCTGGCTAGAGGTGTGACCCAATCTCAGCTCTGCTATCACAGAGCTAAGGTTCCCCCTGGGAACCAGTGTGCTGGGCCTCTGTTCTGGCTGCACCATGTGCCCTGGGCAGGTCTCTGTCCCTCATTGGCCTCCATTTACATAATGGGGGAGTGCACATGCGTGTAGGTATGTGAGGAACATGATTGTACCAGGAGGGCTCTGGTTAGAGGAGTGACTTTTGCACACCTCAGCCTGCAATGAGGATGACAAGGTTCTAGAGCATAGAATTTTGCTTTGGGGAAAACATGGGTGAAGGGCAGTTATGGGGGCCTTGCTTGATAGCCTCAGGGAGAGGGGAAGAACTCTAGGGGCAGAAGAGACAAGAAGAGTGCTCTCCAAGCACCCGTCTAGCCCTCACTTTACCCTCACCTATCTTTCTGGGCAGCAGTTCAAGGGCAAGCCACATCCCAGGTAAGCTCAGCACAGTTGGGGTACATCTGCCTGCCTGCCTAGCAGCAGCCTGCAAGGGGCGCTGGGCCAGGAGTAGCTTGACCAGGGCCACACAACCAGCCCATGGGCTCATTGTGGGAGAGGGTGCCGGGAGCACCAGGTCGTCCTGGACTCGGGCCAGTATGCCCTGCGCCCGGCATGCGCCCACCATAGGCATCAGTACTAAGGACAGCCAGCACTCGGTAGGCCCCACGATGGGGCAGATACAGCATCTGCTCTGAACCTGGCAGCGCAGAGGTGAATATTCCAATGGACTTGCGAGTCACCCCGTCGCAGTTCAGCGTGGTGGAGGTGGCACATTCACACCCACCGTGCTCAGCGCCCGCGGCCACCCTTCTGGATAGAGAGAGCAAGCCCTCCACAGTGCATGCGCACCCCACCCCTCTAGGGCGGCCGGATGCCCCGCTGCCCTGCACCCGTAGCCCCGAGCTCACCCCGGTGCCAGGAGCACCCACCACGGGCGGGCATCCGGGCACCGGCCGGCGGCAGTCCAGGAGAGCCGCCTGGGCCCCGCTGGGGTCAGCTCACCTGGGGCCGGGGGCCGCCCAGGGCCCGCCCGGGACGTTCCTCGGGCACCGCCTGGACGGAGCCCTCAGGTCCCTGCGCCTCTGCCCACCCCGTGGAGGTGGCCCTGCCCCTGCCCCTGCCCCCCATGTGACGAGTGGGCGCGTGGGGGGCGGGCGGCCCCAGGAAGAAGCTGCCTGGCTCGCCATCGGCAGGCGGAGGTAGGCTCCCCGGCCCCTCGGTGGCTCCTCGGCGCCTCTGGGACGGCGCGTGGACGGCCGTGGTGCCCGTGAGGAGCCCGGCTGCCCCGCGGAGGAGGCCCGCCTGCAGCGCCCCTCCGTGCGCCCCGCCTCGCGCCCTGCGCCCTGGGCGCATCGCCTCCCTCGCCGGCCCGCGGCGCCAGCCTCCGGACGCACCAGTCTGGCGCTCCCCGCGCGCACCCCAGCCTCACTTAGCCTGGGGCCACACGTGGCGGGGAGCGCGGGGAGGATCCCGGGGGATTTCCACACTGGGCCGTCCTGAACTCTGCACAGCTGGCCAGTCGTGTGCCTGCAGTCTGGGCAGGAAGGCGGGGAGGCCACTAGCGGGGCAGGAGCCCTCAGGTTGGGGGTGAGGAGCGGGGATCTGACCCACGTCTCAAGGAACCAGCGTCGCTTTAATTTTCCCACTTGGGAAACTGAGGTCAGAAAGTTTCAGTGAATTTCCCAAGGGGATGGATTACAAGTGCCTGTCGCTGAGATTTGAAACCAGGGCCAGCGGATTAAAAATCGTTTGAAAGCCAAGGCCAACGAGAGAAACAGGAAGGTAGCCTTTATTGACTTGGCCTCCTAGTGGCTCTGATGGACAGCCCCCTTCTCTGAGGGTGCTCTGGCCTCCCCCGCCCCTGGACTCAGTTTGGCCCTTTGCTCTTGGCCTCCCTGACCAAAACAGGGTGGTTGGCCATGGACTGGTAACCTTAGAAAGTCCGATCACGCATCTGGGCAGAGCTGGGGCTGGGATGGAGTCTTGGTCAGTCCAGTGTCAGGGAGATGATGGTGGCAGATGCAGGCCTATTGCAGGCCTATCCCCTACCCTAAGCACTGCCCTTGGAGGTCCCTAGAAGTGGGGGCTGTGGAGAGTAGTTGCTGGCAGAGGCAAGGAGGTACACGTCCTGTTGCAGGGCCAGAGCTCAGGAATTGTGAGAAGCAACTGTCCATATTGTCCTTGGACGCTCCCAGTCCCCACTGCTACCATGCGTGGGTGGGCATGCTAGGAAAAGCATGGAAAGCAGCATGCTAGGTCACCTGTGTGCATGCACTGTGGAGTGCTGTTATCTCTATCCCAGTTTGGGTGCTTGGGAGGAGGGTGCGTGGGAGCTGTAATGGAGGGACTCCTGCCTGGACACCTTTTAGTGGGTAACTGGTAAGTCACACTGCCTCTCCCATTCCCTATCACAGCAGTGTGAATCCAGTGAGGTAAGTCACTCAAAGAACGTGGCTAAGTGCTCTGGGCCTGTCCTAGTAGCCACGATGCAGGCATACTTAACAGAGGCCCAGAGAGACCTTGTTTCCTCCATTCTCAGCCGTGGCATTAGCAAGGACAGGGCTTGGTTCTCAAACTGGGTCTCCTGTATGTTTTTATAAGTCCTGCATTTTGGCTTACATTATACATTTAAGAGTAAGCCATTTTTATAAGGTGGGATGACTACCTTATAAGGAAACATTCCTAGGTGATGTCAGGACCTGAGTCTCCATTTGCGCTTGAAATGGAATTGACAGCAAGTGGCAGAGAATGTGTCTTTTTTTTTTCTTTCAAGATTTTATTTATTTATTCATGAGACCCACCGAGAGAGAGGCAGAGGCAAAGGCAGAGGGAGAAGTAGGCTTCCTGTGGGGAGCCTGATGTGGGACTGGATCCTAGGACCCTGGGATCACACCCTGGGCCAAAGGCAGATGCTCAACCACCTAGGTGCCCCAAAGAATGTGCCTGTTTTTAATATTTATGTTGAGTCCTGGTGCACTGGGTCTCTGGGGGGCATTTTTATTGGGCCTCTCAGGGGCCTGAGTGGGAACCATCAGTTGTAGCCAGGAACCTGTCACCATAACTGGGCTGACTGGCTTCTGTGAAGCTAGGGTCCCGAGTAAGGGAAGCCCCCAGAAATCATGGTGGTCATAATGATCCTCTGGAGGCCTCTTATCAGTGAGCTACTGAACACCAGCAGCCATAGATTCAGCCAGAATCACATGAGAGATCACATTGCATTAAGAAATCATAGGAGACTTTTTGTTTGTTTTTACATAGCAAAGTTTTGCTTTTCCTAGTTGTTGTGACCTATAAACACTGGAAGAATATGTATCATCTTTTGGATATAAATATTTAATTTGATGCTGAAATCAAGGGATTGTCTCCCCCTTGTTCTGAAGAGGGCTTCCTATTATTGAATGGAGGAAGCACTGAACTCATTAGGTAGAGCAAGGGGCACCTGGGTGGCTCAGTCAGTAAAGCATACAGCTTTTCATTTCAGCTCAGGTCATGATCTCAGGGTCATGGAATCGAGCTCCACCTCACTGGACAGGGAGCCTGCTTAAGATTCTCTCTCTCCCTCTCCCCCCATCCTCGTACCCCTGCCTGCCTGTGCACACTTTCTCACTCTGGAAAAAAAAAAAAAATGTAGAGCAATCCTGACTGTGATTGGCAATTGTGGCCACACGATGGTGCTCTCAGCACACAATTTATGGTGTGTGTGTGTTTTCCAGCAGCACACTGTCATTTCTGAGGAAGCTTTTCTGAGGAGGGGCTCTGTAGGCCCAAGGGGGCTAAAAGGAGTGACTTGTGCAGCACCTATGGGAAACACATACTTTTGGGGAATTCATGGCTGGGACAAGGATGAGGCAAATGAGGCAAGCCGGGTGTAAATTTGAAGGAGGCAACAAATGCCTCACTTGTCTGCGGGCAGTCCATGACCTGGCTTACCGGGCTGAGATGAATGGCACGGGCCCTGGAGAGTGGCCCCTAAGGCCTCAGGAGAGAGGAAGATGCTTTGAGCATGACCCTGGTCAGGTACAGCCCAGACAGTGTGGCCAAGATAATCAGCTGTACATTCTGGAGAGGATTAAGAGGCATGGGCAAGGTGCTGCTCAGAGGAAGCCCTGCTCTGAGTCAGAGGTGAGTGTGAGCATGGTGGCCAGCCACAGAGAGGCCAGCGGGATATGGAAGCTGAAGAAAACATCACCCTGGGGCTGTTTGTCTGTCTGCAGCACAGACTTCCCTTGCCTTCTGTGTCACCTCCCCATGACAGCTCCCCCTGAGATAGAAGAGGTCACCACGGAGCAGCCGTACTCCAACAGAGTCCTGGAAGTCCTGGCACCTGCGGCAGGTGGGTCTCTGCCCACGCCTGGGTCCTTGCTATCACTGGTGACACTGAGAGAGTCAATACGGTGTGCAACGTGGCCTCTGGATGCCGATGGAAGAGCTGCCCTGCAAAGAAGGTCTGGGGTGCTGGGTGTGCAGGTGGACGAGGAAGTCAGGAGATGTTGTGGTCAATCCAAGTAATCATTGTCTATAAAAGAAATGAGAGCAATGAATTAAGGCAGGGGTGTGAAGAACAAGGAGGAGCGGATATTGCACATGACAATGACTAATACTGAATACAGTAACATAGAAGAGAAGAATGTGGGAGAATTGAATTTCTAGACTCCTGGGTCCCTCCTTGGGGCCTGAACTCTAGTTGGACATGTCCTATAGAAATATAATGTGAGCCACACAAGCAATTAAAATTGTTCTAGTAGTCACATTGAAAAAGGGCAGAGGAAATAGTTTAATATTTTTTATTTAATACAACATAGACAAAATATTATATGGTTGACCTTTTACAATGTGGGGGCTTAGGGTGCTGACCCCCACCACATTCAAAAATCCACTTTTGACTGTGGTGGGGGTCAACTCCCACACAATTTAACTACTAACAGCCTATTGTTGATCAAAAGCCTTACTGATAATAATAGTGAAAGGGAATAGAAGGGAAGGGAGAAGAAATGGGTAGGAAATATCAGAAAGGGAGACAGAACATGAAGACTCCGAACTCTGGGAAACGAAGTAGGGGTGGTGGAAGGGGAGGAAGTTGGGGGGTGGGGGTGACTGGGTGATGGGCACTGAGGGGGGCACTTGATGGGATGAACACTGAGTGTTATTCTGTATGTTGGCAAATTGAACACCAATAAAAAATAAATTATTATTTTTAAAAAGTCTTACTGATAACAGTCAATTAGTACATATTTTCTATGCCATATGTATTATATACTATATTGTTACAATAAAGGAAGCCAGAGAAAGGAAAATTTTATGAAGAAAATCTTAAGGAAGAGAAAATACATTTACAATATTGTACTGTATTTATCAAGAAACCCGTGTCATTCAAAGGTCAGCTGTCATTTCAATATGAAATCAATATAAATATTAATATTGAAAAGTTTTATATTCTAAAAAAGAGAAAAGTTTTATATTCTTTTTATGCTAAGCTTTCCAAATCTGGTGTGTATTTTAACATTTATACCACATTTCATTTGGATTCTAAACTTCCATCAGAAATATTTCATCTATATTTAGATTTCACAAAATTTAGAGTTAAAGAAGACAATTCATATATCCAAATTGTTCCAAGCATATGTAAAATCTTTCCAACAACTGGATTGTGTATCAATTTTAAAATTAAAATGAAAATTAAAAAAAATAATAAAAAATAATTAAAAAAAGAAAATTAATTAAAATGAAATATTTAATTGTCTATTGATCCCATTCAAATGTTCAATAGCCAGAGGTGGCTAGTAGCTGGGGTAATGCACAGTGCAGCCCTAGACTTTTAAAAAATTAATTGATTAAATTTAAATTTTGTTAGTTACATATAATACAATATTGGTTTCAGGAATATAATTCAGTGATTCATCACTTTCATACAACACCTAGTGCTCATCCAAACAAGTGCCCCCCCTTTTCTTAAATTTTTTATTTATTCATGATAGACAGAGAGAGAGAGAGGCAGAGACACAGCCAGAGGGAGAAGCAGGCTCCATGCCGGGAGCCCAACGTGGGACTCGATCCCGGGACTCCAGGATCACGCCTTGGGCCAAAGGCAGGCACCAAACCGCTAAGCCACCCAGGGATCCCCAAGTGCCCCCTTTAAATATGCATCACCCACCTAGCCATCCCCTGTGCACCTCCCTCCATCAACTAGCTCTAGACTTTTTAATTAATTAATTAATTTTTTTAGCTCTATACTTTTTAAAGTCAAGTATGTGTGTTAAAATTTTAAGAATAACAAGTAAAGAATAGAAATAGGATGTATAACTTCCAAACCAGTAGAGGGAGATAAATACCAAAACAAAAACCAAACCAAAAACAAACCAAGAAATACTTAATCAATTCAACAGAAAGAAGAAAGGGAAGAAAAATCATGGTAAATAGAAACACAAAAGAAGATTAAAAATCAGCATAAATAAATCAGTAATCATAGTAAATGTGAACATATTAAGCTCATATTAAAAAGTAAAGGTTACTTGGGTTGAATTTTAAGAAATCAAATTATAGCTGTTTGCCAAGAGATATACCTAAAACATAAGAACACAGAAATATTGAAAATAAATTAATTTAAATTGATAAATCCCCAAATAGTAGCTAAAAGAAAAGTGCTGTAGTGCTATTAATAAGCCAAAAGATGTAATGAGAAGTACAGTACAGATTAATTAAAGATTATTGTCATTATAAGACAATAAAAAGAGCAATTCATGGAGATACAAAAGTCTTGAACCTCTAAACACTTAAAAAAGCTTGAAAGGAAGAATACAAGCAAATACAAACCTGTGACCTAATGAGAATCTGACAAGTTTACAACCTAAATAGACATGTTGTGACAACACTCTAAGAAACCAATAGAATAAAGAAAAATTGGTAGAGAGGTAAAGATTTTGGGCAACACAAAAGGCAAGCTCAAAGTAATGGCTATTCACAGAAATCTTTCCCATAGGATGTGGGTAGAAACTGAGCCTGTAGCTCATTACAAGGGAAGGCGCAACAGATCAGCACTGAAGAATCTGTATTATTCAGTTCTCCAATCTCAACGCAATAAAATCAGGTATCAGTAACAAAAAGGAACTGAGAATTAGGGATGTACATTGAAACAATAACAAACTTGCTGTTTATGTCTCAAAGCAGATATTGGAATAGAAAGTACTTAGAACTGAGTGCTACACAGACAACTTATTATAATACATTGTAGGTAGCTAGTTAACATGATACCCCCAAAGGAAATGTATGGTGTTAAGTGTGTAGGATTAAAAATTCAAAAAAGTTAAAAATTGGGCACAAATTACAAAACACATGAAGCAAAGATAGCATGTAATGATAGGTGTTTTTTTCTTTCCTTTCTTTCTTTCTTTCTTTCTTTTTTTTTTTTTTTTTTTTTTGGTCTACCCAAGTTTAGCTCTGAAGGAAGTTGGAGAAATGGGTTGTCCATGCGGTATACAATGTTTCTCACTCCAGGGCTTAAGCCTCGGCCCTTTCTCTCCTGCATGCTCTCCCAAGTCATCTTACCCACTTCTACTAAGTTTTAAGATATCATGTGATGAGCCCCTAGTTGATATTGACAGATAGTACCCCTAACTTACAGGCTCCCTTTTCTGACTCCCTGGTTGGCATCTCAAACTTATGTCCTAACAAACTGGTGCCCCAACCTGTCTGTAAACGTTACTGCCCACACTGACTTTAAGCAAAATCCCAGGAGGTCATTCTTGATTTTACCTTCTGACACATTTCATGAGGAAGCCTTACAATTACTTCGATTTCCAATATATATCCCAAATCCATCCCTTTCTCTCTGTCTCCACTATTATCACCCTAGACAGACCACCACCACACATTGTCTGGCCTTATACAGAAACTTCCTCACTGGCTTCCACACATGCCCCATTATCCCCAGGCCATTCTCCACAAGGCAGTAAACAGTAAATTGGAGGATGTCACTTCTCTGCTTAAAACATCTCAATGGCTTCTCATCATGAAAATCTCAAGTCCAAAATCCTCTCCAGATATTAGAAGGTCCTCCCTGACAGATCCTTGCCTCACCCCTGTCCCGCCCCAATCCTACTCCTTACCAGCATTATGCTCTGGGCAAACTGGTCACTTAACTCCTTTGCTGTCCCAAAGCCTTTGCATCTGCTTCTCTCTCTTGAAATCCTCCTCACCTACTCTGTCAATAAACATTTTAATTTTTTTGAATAAACAAATACATACTTATCTGTTAACACAGGGATTTAAAAAAAAAATCCTTATTACATAGCCAAGGACCATGAAGCCCAGAGAGATTGAGTGTATTTTTAAAAATATTTTATTTATTTATTCATGAGAGATAGAGATAGAGATAGAGATAGAGATAGAGAGAGAGAGAGAGAGAGAGAGAGGGAAAAGCAGGCTCCATGCGGGGAGCCTTACGTGGGACTCGATCCCAGGTCCCCAGGATCATGCCATAGGCTGAAAACGGAGCTAAACTGCTGAGCCACCCAGGCTGCCCAGATTCAGTGTATTTTTTAAGCCATTATTGGTTGTAAGAACATAAACCTAATGGTTCCAGCAAAATGCTTGAGGTGATCTCTGGCTGGACCATTACCGTCCACGTGCATTGTTCCACATGCATCACTGTGGTCAGAGCAGAGAATATCTCATCTTTGGACTCTGGTCATGGGTCCATCTCACTGCTAAGGGGTGGGATCAACTCCAACCAATCCTCATGGATAGGATAGGTGAAGGGAGGTTCCCTAAAGCAGATATATTTGTAACAGCCCCAAGGAGAAAGCATTCAAACTGGTTAAACAGGTGAGTAATTAAACTGTGGTACATCCATGCCATGGACTCCTTCAGCAATAAAAAAAGTATGAGCTTTTGATACACAAGGCACGGTAGATGATCACAAAGGTATTATGCTGAGAGAAAAAAGCCAGTCTCAAATGGTCATATATTGTATGCTTCTGTTTATATAACATTCTCAAAATGGGTGCCTCGAGATTTATACAAAGAGCCAGCATGATCTGTGGCCTTGACCTTAAACATCTGTTTATTAGGGATGCCTGAGTGGCTTAGCAGCTGAGCATGTGTTCAGCTCAGGGCGTGATCCCGGAGTCCTGGGATCAAATCCCACATCAGGGTCCCTGCAGGGACCCTGCTTGTCCCTCTGCCTGTGTCTCTGCCTCTCTCTCTCTCTCTCTCTCTCTCTCTGTCTCTCATGACTAAATAAATAAAATCTTAAAAAAAAAAAGTCTGTTAGACTATCTCTGTCCAGAAGCCACATCTTTTGCTTAGTTGCTAGGGTTAGGAATTGAGGGGGCAGGAGGTGGATGTGATTACAAAGGGGGAACACCAGGGAGATCTTCGTGGTGATGAAATAATTCTGTCTTGGCAGTTATAGAAATCTACCCATGTGATAAAATATCATCACATGATACACATTGTACCAATGTCAGTTTCCTGGTTTTGAGATGTAGCCATTGGAGAAAATAGGGTAAAAGGTATGTGAGACCTCTTGTAACATTTTTGCAACTTCCTATGAATCTATAATTATTTCAAAATACAAAATTTAAAATCTAAAATATTCACTAACAGCAACTATATACATTCTTAATCTATCACATATACACATAGGTCTTCCTAGGAACTTAAAATTTTGCTGATGTAATCACTTTAAAAGATTTCTCTAAAAGATCAAAAGGCAAATGTAATGAATATAAATAAGGAATACAAAATTAAAATAAAAATTATTTGAAAAAAACTAAATTTTTATTGTGATTTTAAAAATACTAGTATAAAAATTAAACTATTAGCGACTCTGGTGTTTGTTGTCCATCCAGTGGCCATTGGGAAGGGTCAGTGTCATACTTTGTGTATGTTATGTCTAGAACCTCATATATATTTAGGAGTAAGTGATTGTTTAATATTATAGAACATTTCCTAAACTGCTATGTAGAACCACAGTGAATATTGCACAGATGTGCTGTGTCTATGGACTATGAATTTGAACTCTAAGAGAACGAGAAAATGGATGCTTGGTACTTTGGGAAATGAGATTTTCTTGTGAAGAATCTACCACTTTCAAGTGCTCTGAGATGAAGGGTTTGGAAAAGTTAATTAGATTTTTTTCTATCATTTGCATATTCAGTAAATCACCATGCACTGAAGCAGTGTCCATGCTGGCAATGGCATAAGCTATAAACTTGAACCTACAAACCAAATTCATGACATTAGCTTTTTCTCTTGAGGATGTAGGGCAAGAGATGTGGCTTCTGGACAGGGCTAGTCTAATGAACAGATTTTTTTTTAAAGACCTTATTTATTTAGTCATGAGAGACACAGAGAGAGAGAGGCAGAGACAAAGGCAGAAGGAGAAGTAGGCTCCCTGTGGGGATCCCAATGTGGGATTTGATCCCAGGACCCCGGGATCATGCCCTGAGCCAAAGGCAGATGCTCAGCCACTGAGCCACTCAGGCATGATCCGATGAACAGATGTTTAAGGTCAAGGCCACGGATCATGCTGGGCTGGCAATTTGTATAAATCTTGAGGTGCCCATGTTTTCTTTAACAGATGTATGTTGTGTGAATTTGTTCTGTGTGTTGTGTATGTTTGGGTTACTGTGGTGCCCAAGGCAGGTACTCCTCTCCTGGACCACGTGACATTTTCTGTTAGGGCTCATGTAGGCACATGAGTGCCTGTGTCTCCATGGCAATGTGCTGCCAGGGTCATACCTTCCCCTCCAGCATAGGCTGGCTGTCAGAGGATATGGAGGCTGCCCTACTCCCCTTGGTATCCCCCACTGGAGACAGCACACAGGTGCAGGAGGAGCAGGGAATATGGGGATACCAGCCTGGGCAGGCTTCTCTGGGGGCCCAGAGGATGCTGAGGGCTGTGGTCACTCACGGCCAAGTAGAACATGGACTTCCTGTGGGGAGACCCCCTGGCTGGCTGCTCCTGGGGAGGGGACTGCTGTGGCACTTCTGTCCTAGACTCAATGCTACTCTGAAGAGAAATGGTGAGACTTCATCTAACACTGCTCCAGACCAGCTGTGTTTTCCTCCTTTTTTCTATTCATCAAATATCAGATGTCCCAAAGAGGTCTTTCTAAATTCCCCCTCCTGATATACACACCACTTCCCCCATCGAGAGGTGGCTATGATGCTGTGACCCATGGGCACATGGCCCCTAAGAAGCCTGCCAGCATCACTTTCTCTCTCACACAGGGTCAGCTGCCATGTTGTTTGTGGCTGGTGCATCTAGTGAGTGATGAGAGGCCATGTGGGAAAGAGAAGGTACCAGGAGCACCGAGTCACCAGTCATGTGAGTCACACCCCTTGGATCTTCCAGCCCCTCTAGACCTCAAGTGAATGCAGCTGGTAGCCCTCAGCCTGCATTGCATGGAGCAGAAGAACCACCCAGCTGAGCCCTGTCTGCTTCCAGTCCCACAGAATCATGAGAAGGAACAACTAGCTGTTATTTTAAGCCATTATGTTTTGTTTTACAGCAGTAGCTATTTGAAACACTCTCCAACAAAACTTGGAAAAATCTGGTGGTTGAATGGGTTGAGCACCTACTATTTGCCAGGTTCTGTGTTTGGGGCTGGGGCCACACAAAGGAACAAGAGAATCCCTAACTCAAGAGCTCACAGACCAGAAAAGCAAGGATACACCTATAACAGTGATGTGGAGAATGGATGAGCAGTAGGGAAAGTGTAGGATGCTCAAGGGACAGGGGAGGACAGAGAATCCTATTGCAGAAAGGCAGGAGCAAGAACAAGGCATCTTGCCTGGTTGCCCCATGCAGCAGTAACTACCAGGGGGAGTTGGTGATAATCCCTGGCTGTATTTTATATGGATAGATTTTGCCATAGATGCAGTAACATTGCTACTTCCACATGATGTCATTGTGCCAGGTGCTGTGGATCCTGTCACTGATTTCTTCACAACTGCCTACAAAAAAGGGTATTACTGTGGTCTTGTTGTACTGAGGAGAAAGCTGAGGCCTAAGGAGTTGCAGTCAGGCAGCTAATGAGGGACAGGGGCAGGCCCCAACTGAGGCTCTAGGATCCAGAGACTCACAGCCATGATGCTGTTTATTGGCTTTTAACATTTTTAATCAGGCATTTCCTCAAGGCATTAAAAATAATAATTGAAATGGCATAGCAATGACCATATAATGTTATTTTAAAGTCCCCTAAAACAGAACACTTCAGATTATTTCCAACAAGCAGAGAGCACTTTTCTGCATAAAGGTTTACTTTGCCCTTACATTTATTTATGTTCACACGTCATTACATTATTTAAAAAAGAATTTGAGGCAGATATATGAAAAGCCTTTTCTGTACATCGGGTTATTTCCTTAGGATAGATTCACAGATGGTAAATAAGATGCTTTAAGTTTAGGGTTTCCTACAAGAAACCTCTGGAAGGAAAAGACAGTTGATCTCCATGAATGATTGGCATATCTACTCGTATTTAGAGTGATCGATCATTCCTATATTTCATAGTTCCCAGGAAACACAGAGTGGTACTTCTGCAGAGGACTTAGCCATTTGACTTATAATGAAACTGCCCGTAAAGTTTCCCTCAAAACTTGAAGTGAATCTGTGGCTGAGGTTTGAGAATTCAAATGTGCTCCCAGGGCAGATACATTGGTGGGTGTGAATAGAAAGCAGAAGTGGCCTCGCCTCCTTGCTTCTCCTTGCATCAGAACCAGGTCAGCTCCTGCAACAGCTCCGGTGCTGGCAACTTCCCAGGGTCTCAAGGCAAGCCCAGCAGCCAGTGGCCAGGTTTGAGCCACAGGTCCTGCTGGTACCTGGTGGTAGGGAGGGGGCATCTCTCTTAAGGGGCAAGTATTGCCTCTGGGCCTGTATGTTGGCACAACCCTGGTATTCATGGAGTCTCCCAGCCTGGGGGGAGGGATTAGCAGCCGCTTTTTAGAAGTGTGGGTGCAGGCACACAGGAGTGAGCTGCCCTATTAGCCCTGCTACTTTTCCAGCACTTCCTTCCCCATCCTTAGTACCAAGTCCTGATTATACTTGTGGTGGGCCCTATAGCCTCCAGGACCACGCTGGCCTTGGAACATGGGAGGAGGAGACCTTTCCATAGTCTCCTAATTTCTTATGTGATATGATGGTTAGATCAGCAATCCTGTGAAACAGCAGTGTGCTGGTAAATCCTTAACAACCAGCTCTCAAAAATACGTCTGTCTATCTGTCTATCTATCTATCTATCTATCTATCTATCTATCTATCTATCCATCCATCCATCTATCCATGTATTTATCTACCTATTTCAGTGTTTTTAATAAATTTTACTGATATAAAGTATGTGTAGCAGCACACAACTTACAATTAATAATAAAGCACGTAATTCTCGATTGCAAATTCCGTTTAGCCAATTAATTCTCACAGAAGGCTGTTATAAAAAAAAAACAAAAAAACAAAAAACGCTGTTATGACTTTTCACCAAATTTTTGAATCTGTAGCCAAACCAGAGTGTCAGTTTCACCATGATGTGACAAATGGAGTTGCGCCCTGATCCACAGTGTTTTACCCAGTAATGTATGCTCGTTAAGTCTGATATGTAATTTACTGCTAAACTCTTTCTCGGATGATATTTATTAATTGAAACCATTTTCACCTTTAGCACTGCATATGTCAGAACTTTCCTCAGTTGTCAACGGCTTGAGTAACTTTGTCAAACTGGATAATTGTTTTTGAACCCTAGAAAACTATTTCTTCAATTTTGTATGCTCTTCACAATGTAATGGCTATAGACATGGACCAATTTAAATTTAACCTGCATTATTAACAATTTTCCCATCCTTTCTGTTTTAAAAAAAGATTTATCTATTTATTCACGAGAGACACAGAGAGAGGCAGAAACACACGCAGGGGAAGAAGCAGGTTCCCTGCAGGGAGCCTGATGTGGGACTCAATCCCAGGACCTTGGGATCATGCCCTGAGCGGAGGGCAGCCGCCCAACCAATGAGCCACCCAGGCATCCCTCCCCACCCCTTTCTTAAGTCTAATCCCCAAAACAACAAATCAAGCCCTTGTCTACAGTATTTTCCAGTTTCTATGGTGTAAATTCCTCTACCATCGTCCATTTTAAGATACCAACATGAGTTGGCAGGTGTGTGGTAGCACATCACTGTGCGGTGTCTCCCCGTCAGCAGACATAATAACCTCAGCAGCAAAAGAGCAAAGTTTAATGAAATGAGTAAATTTTGAGTATATATTATCTTTGCTTTAATATATTTAAGGATGAGTTTTATATATTTTGACTTTAAGGTTTTAATGACTCAAGAGTAATTTTCTTCTCTCTGGGTCAGTCATGTTTCTTGATTCTCCAGTGAATATTGTGTGAAAGTGCACTACTGTCAATGCTTTTTATTAGTTTTCGAGTTTTTAGGGCCATCCTATTGACAAAGCACGTAAGTAACTGGTAGTTAGCTAACAGAAAGATTTTAAGCCACAATAACATGAAAACAATAATATAAGAAACATAAATAAGGGACTGAGAGAGGAAGAATAACCAGATTAGTATCTTTTCTTTTACAGTATCTTTATCTTTCATTGTATCTATCTTAATTTAGTAATCAAAAAGTGAATGTACTTTTTTTGTGTGTATTTTTTTATTGGAGTTCGATTTGCCAACATATAGTATAACACCCAGTGCTCATCCCCTCAAGTGCCGCCCCTCAGTGCCTATCACCCAGTCACCCCATTCCCCTGCCCACCTCCCCTTCCACTACCCCTTGTTCCTTTCCCAGAGTTAGGAGTCTCTCATGGGGGCAGCCAGGTGGCTCAGTGGTTTAGTGCACCTTCAGCCCAGGTGTGATCCTGGAGACCCAGGATCGAGTCCCACGTCAGGCTCCCAGCATGGAGCCTGCTTCTCTCTCTACCTGTGTCTCTGCATCTCTCTCTCTCTCTCTGTGTCTCATGAATAAATAAATAAAATCTTTAAAAAAAGGAGTCTCTCATGGTTTGTCACTCTCTCTGATATTTCCTACTCATTTTCTCTCTTTTCCCCTTAAATCCCTTTCACTATTTCTTATATTACCTGAATGAATGAAACCATGTTTGTCCTTCTCCGATTGACTTACTTCACACAGCATAATACCCTCCAGTTCCATCCACGTTGAAGCAAATGGTGGGTATTTGTCGTCTCTAATGGCTGAGGAATGTATTTTGAGTCATAAAAGCAACTGCCAGGAAGCAATAGGAGAATATGATGAACAAGGTTGGAAAGAAAACATGTAGAAGAATAAAATAAACATATGAGTACAAGTCAAGAAGGAGTATGAGAGAGGAAGATGAATATAAAGGAAGGTGGCTAATTTTCTTGTTTTTCATTTCTGAAGATCTAAAGGTACTGTATAAAATTAACCCTGAAATAGAAGCATTAAAGTTCTAATGGCAACCATGAGAAGATCTACTAGAAATCACTCTTAATGATTATTTGGGCAAAGGTGAAAATGACCACAGGCAAAAGAGAAGCTAATCTTTATGTTTTTATAAGCTGAATTTTCCTTCCCTGGGCAGGTATAATTTTATAAGTGAACAGAAAACCACATCAGTATTAAAAAAGCAACTTCTGCTTCCTCATTCTGAACCCCGTATATTTTGCAGTAATCTTTTTCATAATATATTTTGCTTTCGACCACATATGCAAATACCCTGAAAGGGCTGCATTTACGTTTCTTCCCTATTTCCACTTTCCTTAGCTTCCTCTGTCAGCCAGGGGAATTCTCCTTACGTTGGGGAGTGGTCCCATCTTGTGCTTGTCTACACTACAAATATTCACAACTTGTTAAACATCGTACTTTGTCACAGGTACATTCTTATTAATGAAATCCCATTACCCTAAATTTATGTGTCTGGAAAGGGAGTCTCAGGGGACTTAGACACCTCACTCAGAGTCCTACAGGTTAATGGCTTACGCTGGCACGTTCCTGTTCTTTGCAGCAAAGGATTAAGATAGTTAAACCATTATCAGTGTGGGCATGCCCCACAAAATGCTCCCAGGCAGGACTTTTGAGAAGATGGGAGTGCCCTGACCTGCTGGTTTACACATTTATTCTATTTAATTCTCATTCAAGCAAAATCGATAAGGAACTGTGCTTTCTTCATTTTCCGATGAGGGAACAGTCTCAGTGCAGTTAAATAAAGTGCCCTAGATCACCTTTCCCTGCCTGCCCCCCCCCCCCACCTCAAGCAACACGTGGCCAGGCCCTTCCTCTGAGACGTCCCCTGGCTGCTGAGAATGGGGCTGTCGAGCAGGAGGGTGTCAGGGTCCTGCAGCCTCCTTCCTCAGCACAGGGGGCCCAGGGCCTCTGATGGGACCCTGTGTGACGTTCAGTGCTCGAGCTCAGGCAGATCTGCTCTGCCTCCTTCCGCAGGGCGTGTCCGCCATGGCTGAGGGGAGCCCACAGGGGCCACAGGCCAGCTGGCCAAGGGGTTACTGAAGCGTGCGGCCAGCACCTGCAGTGCCTCCGCTGCTTCCCCTGTCACCAAAGGCCGCTGTCCAGGAGAGCTTGTGCCATAGCACAGAGGCCCCTGGGGTGGCTGTGCAGTCCATGAGCTCTGTACTCTGTAGCAAAGGATGCGGGACCCAAAGAACAGCCCTGGGGACATAAAGCTGCTTCCTTCCTTTACTTCAGGGCAGGGCATCTTGGCGGGAGTTGGGAGGGAGGCTCCCTCAGGGAGGCATCTCACCTTGACGGAGCTCACACATCCAAGAATGGAACGAGGCCACTCTGCTCTCTCTGCTCCACTCTGCCTCTCTGCAGGTCCCAGGGAGTGCTTCTAACCTCATGGTTTTGGACCCCAAAACCCCAGCCTCGCAGGCCTTTGGTTCCCCTCCTCCAGGGTCAAACACGGCAGCACCTCATTCAAAGTGCCTGTGTTCCTTTCTCTCCTCCTGTTCAAGTGACCTTTGTCTCCTGCTGCCGTGTGGTAACCTTTGTGGCGCATGGGCATCTGGCCTGAGGCTGCAAGGATGCAGGAGGAGACAGCCTTCCCCACACCTCTCCCACCCCCAGCGCCTCATGTGGCTGCAGACAGGTTTGCTCAGGGTGAGCCTCCAGTGATTGTTCTAATTGGGGGACTTGACCTATGGTGGCCCAAAATGACCCGATGACAGTCACTTCCCAGGTCCCACCCAGGCCACATTTGGCTGGTCCCAGTGTTCACTGATCCAAATGAAGATGTGAGGGTAGGGAACATCTGTCTCTGGGAGGCTGACCTCCCATGAGAGAGGATGCTTAGGAGCCACAGATGGCAGTGTCCCATGGTGGATGCTGTGGACCAGGGAAGCAGGTGGAATGATACAGACAGCGAGAAGCAGGTTCAAAAGGAACAGCCCCTCCTGCTCACTTCGGCCACTTGCTTTCTGTACCTCCAACCAAAAGCCTACCCAGTGAGGCTTGTGGAAGAGGTACCCAGGCTTCTGCTTGTGGATGCTGAGGACACACCTCCCATCCAGACCCTACTCTAGGCTTCACTAAGGACAATGGAGACACATCTTGCCTCCAGAAACTGTGTCTCCATTCTCTGCCCCAGCCTCCCTCCATGACGTCAAAGGCGTTGTGTCCTGACACCACTGCCAGGGTATACTTGTCCTCATTCTGTGTTTGTCCAGGGTATTAGCTTTACTTCACAGTCAGGTCCAGCAGGTGCATATCAGGCCCTTCAGTGCCACTTCCCCTCCTTCATCTTCCTTGTGACAGCCTGGGAAAGCTGAGCATAGCTCTGTCCAGACTTCCCTGCCTGGCCTGCCCCGCCTGGCCTAGAACCTGGACTCTGAATGTCTCTGCCTTCCTACCCTCTGCTTCCTTGCCCTCTGCTAGCCGGCTCCCACACTTCCATCCTCTTGTGGTGCAGGCTGTCTTCAAGGAGCCTGAAGCTCCAGGGTAAATTCTTCTCAGGCCCTCCCCTCAGGTGAGTCCTCTGTAGCCAGTAAGAGTTGAATGGGGCCTTTGGAAATGGAAAAGCAGCCCCTCCTGGATTAGGTAGAATTTTGAAAGAACCATCATCTAGAAGTCTACACCCCTCTGTCTTGTGGCCTTGCCACACCATCCTTCTGCTGCCAGCTCTGAATCCAAGATTCAGTTGGGGCTTGCCATAGTTGTTCTAGATGCCGCACCAATGCAGGATGCTCCCCTCCTCCTCTACCACCTTCCCTTCCTTCCTCCCTACCCCCAGTACAGCTGCTGCAGCTGTGGTCAACCTGCTGCAATGACCGGAAGGCAGTTCATCCCTTCCATGGCATAGCCCCGGGCACTGTTGAAATGAACTGCATGTTTTACTTTGGTTTCTCTTGGTTTCCCCAGGCCTACAAGCAGCCTCTGTGACCCCTCACCCCACTGCTCAGGGTGTCTGCTCCTGGAACCTTAGATCTTCACATTGGCCCCTCCTTGGGCTCTCTCTCGAGGTTTGGGTCCCTGGCTTTGAGCCTGCCATCTCCCAGGGCTGCTTCCTGACCTGCTTCCTGGTCACCTCTCCAGAACGATACACCTACCAGATGCTTCTTGAATCCTTTTCATTTTTTCCTTTGGCATTTAATTTTTTTTTCATGTAAACAATGGATTCATTTGGCTTTTAATGAGTTGCAAGAAATGATCTAATTTTATTTTTTCTTATATTTCTATCCAGTTGTCTTATACCACTTACTAATTGTTTTTACTAATCCTTTCCCACTAATGTGAGAAGTAAATTGACACATGTGGGGGCACCTGGGTGGCTCAGTTGGTTAAGCATTTGCCTTCAGCTTGGGTCATGATCTCAGGGTCCTGGGATCAAGCCCCATATCAGGATCCTTGCTCAGTAGGGAGTCTGCTTCTCCCTCTCCCTCTGTCTGCCGTTCCCCCCACTCATGCCTCCTCCTTCCCAAATAAGTAAAGGAAATCTTTAAAAATTTGCATGTGTGTTTGAGCTCATTTCTGGATCTTTGGTTCTATTTTTCCCTCTATTTACCCCTGAGAACACTGTTTCCATGATGGGAGATTTAGAGCATGTTTTGATTTGTGGCATACTTAGAATTCCCTTCTTCTGTCTTTCTTTCTCTTCTAAAAAATGTTTCATTAGAGAAAATACTTTAATATACATAAAGTAAATGTAACTATATATAATGAACCCATGTACCCATGGTTCAACTTCAACCTTGATCAGCATTTTGCCATCTTTGGTTTATTTATATCTTTTTCCCTACTTATTTAATTGTTTTTTAATCTAAAGTTTTATGTATATTGAAAGGCATGATTAAAAAAATCACTCCATTTGTGTATGTAACCCATACCTCTATCAAAACATAAAATATTTCCATCATTTCAGGAAATCCTCTGTGCCTCCTATTCCATACTTCCTTCCAGAGGCAACCACTGTTCTGATATATATATTATATATATATATATTTTTTTTTACCATAGGTTATTTTTCATATAAATAGAATCACAGAATGCACTTTTTGTGTGTAGCTTCATTCAGTCACTAATGCCTGTGAGATTCATTCATGTTGAAGGGTCTATTGATAGTAGGGTCTTTTTATTGCTAAGTAGTATTCTATTATGTAAATGTATCATGATTTGCTTATTCATTACCCAGTTAGTGGACATTTGGGTTGTTTCTGGTTTTTAGCTATTATAAATAAAGTTGTTATGAATATTCATTCACAGGTCATCTTTGTGTGGACATGTGCTTTTATTTATTTTGGGTAAATAGGTAGGAATGTATTCCTGAGTCACATAAGTATATGTGTAACTTTATAAAAAACTGCTAAACTGTTTAGGAAAGTAGTGGTATCATTATACATTCCTACCAGCAATGCAGGAGCATTCCAGTTGCTCCAAATCCTCACTACTCAAATGGTAATAGTCTTTTTTAGTCTTTGTAATGGGTGCACACCCACTACAGGCATCTCACTGTGAGTTTAGTTTCTGTTGCGAATCTGAGAAACCACTGAGGAGCCGACACTGATGCAAGTACATGAAGGTTTATTTACAAGCTTGAGCTTGGGTCCAAGGATACTCCACACAGCAGAGCAGGGGCTTGGACTCCGAAGTGGATTACAGCTGGGCATTTTATGGGCTGGTCTAGGGGATTTTCAGAAGGGGTAGAGGAATTTTTTTCCCATTCCAATATGGGGGAAAGGGTGGGGGAGTTTCTTTAGATTTCAAATGGCATTCTCTGAACTCTGTTGTCTTTCTGATATGGGATTCCCTGCCGAGGACATTCTGCAGTTTTTCCTGTAAAGTTCAGCTCATTCCCAGGGGCCTACGATGGCTGTACTTGTGCTAATGCTAAACTTGAGGTGAAATGGCCTTAATTTTCTTGGCCTCCACAGTTTCTACTTACCTGATAAGTAATCATATCAAGAACTTTCCATGTACCCTTTGGTGATTTGTGTATATTTGGGTGTGTATATACTCATGTTCATATATGCGTATAGGTATATATCTTATATTTTATTTTTTTGTATCTAAGTCTTTTGTACATTTTTCTTGGGTTGTAAATCTTTTAATTATTGATTTGAAGGAGTTCTTTATATGTTCTGGTTACTTCCTTGATCAGATACATGCTTTGCGATTATAATCCCAGTCTGTGTTTTGCCTTTTCATTGTCTAACAATGCCTATCCAAAAGCCTTTTCCTCCTCTCAGGTTCCATAGATATTTTTTAATGCTTTCTCTTAGGAACATTTATAATGATCCTTTAACTCTTTCATTTTTTAAAAAATTTTTTATTTATTTATGATAGTCACAGAAAGAGAGAGAGAGAGGCAGAGACACAGGTAGAGGGAGAAGCAGGCTCCATGCACCGGGAGCCCGACGTGGGATTCGATCCTGGTTCTCCAGGATCCTGCCCTGGGCCAAAGGCAGGTGCCAAACCGCTGCGCCACCCAGGGATCCCTCCTTTAACTCTTTCAGTCTAAGAAACACCTTATGTTTTATTTGTTTGTTTTGTTTTGGGCTTTTTTTTTCTTTTTTATCTTTCTTTGTTTTTTTTTGCATATGGTGTGAGATAAGAGTCTCACACCATAAGATTAAATTATTTTAATCTTTATTTAATTTAATCTTAAATTTATTTAATCTTTAAAGATTAAATTAATAAGATTAATTTATTTTTGTCATGGATACCCATGTTGTTCCAGTAGCATTTCTTTATTTTTTAATTTTTATTTTATTTAAATGCAATTAATTAACATATAGTGTATTATTAGTTTCAGGGGCAGGGGTCAGTAGTTCATCAGGGGCAGGGGTCATCAGTTCATCAGTTTATCAACACCCTGTGCTCACTACATTACATGCCTTCCTTAGTCACCCAGTAACCCCATCTTTTCACCCTCCTCCCCTCCAGCAACCCTCACTTTGTTTCCTAGAGTTAAGAGTCTGTTATGGTTTGTCTCCTTCTCTGATTTTGTCTTGTTTTATTTTTCTCTCCCTTCCTTTATGCTCCTCTGTTTTATTTCTTAAATTCCACATATGAGTGAGATCATATGGTAATTTTCTTTCTATGATTGATTTATTCACTTAGGATAATACCCTCTAGTTCCATCCATATCATTGCAAATGGCAAGATTTCATTTTTTGATGGCTGAGTAATATTCCATTATATATATCACACCTTCTTTATCCATTCATCTATCTATGGACATCTGGGCTCTTTACATATTTTGTTTGTTTTTGTTTTGTTTTGTTTTCTTTACATATTTTGGCTATTGTGGACATGGTTGCTATAAACATTAGAGTGCAGGTGCTCCTTCAGATCACTACATTTGTGTCTTTGGGGTAAATACCTAGTACTGCAAGTGCTGAGTCATAGGGTGTGGAAGTTCCTCAAAAAGTTAAAAATAGAGCTACCCTATGACTATCTCCCCTAAAAGTGGAGCCTCTTTAGAGAGGACCTCATTTCCACCAGTGCCACATCAGTGGTGGGAAGGCATAAAGACACTCAGAGTTACACTGAAGCTTTGGCTGTTTATTCCTACTTCCCTAAAATGAAGCCGTTTTGGTATGACAAGTGTGTAGCTGTGCATGGGGTGTGTGATGCCTATGAATTTCCCAAAGACAGACTGGATCTTATCACCCTAGGTGTCAAGCATAGTGGCATGCTTCGACGTGGCATGCTTCAATGGTGGTGTCGAAGAGATGGCGAGGGATAAATGAAATCAAGAGAGGTTCTGTAAATCATCAATGTAATGTAAATCAAGAATTTACAATGAATGTAAATCAAGAGAGGTTTTGTCCGGTGCCTCACTGAAGCTCACATGCTTAGTTATGCCTGTACCTTCTCAACCACCAAAGAGAAATGAGCTTAGCCTAAAGGACCTGTTCTTGGGTTTAATACTTCTCAAGGAAGGCATTCTTCTATCATTTGTGCCTGCAGAACTCAGTTTAAGACCTGGTCCTGGAAAATCATTATGCTGTTTGAAGTAGGTTGAATGGCTTAAGTTTGACTGAATAATAGCTTCTGATTCTTCTTTATCTTCTCAATGAGCTTCTTTTGAGTGTGATGTCAATACAACCCTCCAGCTATTTTGAAAACTAAAAGAAGTATCTGATCATTTGTAGTCTTATGATGCCCTATCACTCCAAGTCTCCTCCTGTCACCATCAGCATCTACCACACCTCCTGCAGGCTCCAGGTGTCTTGCAGAATTATTTCTTACTTGCACCAATATTCTCATCCTCCATCTCCAAGAAGTACAATCTGCTGGTTGGATTCCCTTTCTTTTTCTGGAGTTTATCATAATCCTCACAGGGAACGTGAAA
Source organism: Vulpes lagopus (assembly GCF_018345385.1). Classification (NCBI taxonomy): domain Eukaryota; kingdom Metazoa; phylum Chordata; class Mammalia; order Carnivora; family Canidae; genus Vulpes; species Vulpes lagopus. The sequence continues at coordinate 40,724,434 of NC_054825.1, read as the reverse complement.
ATTCAAGGAAATTGCTTTCTCTTCAGGTTTAAAAAAAAAGTCCCACTGCTATGTAAACAGTCTTCCTTCTCTTGATTTCAAGTTGGTATAAAAAATACATTGTAATAATGAAATGGGAAAGTGTTATAAAGCAGAATTTATGGCATGTTTTTACATTTGTTAAGAAAAAAATGAAGACCAAAGAAATATATTTTGGTAAACACAGAAAAAGATGAGATGTTATTCTCACATGGCTTATTGCTTAGTTGTTTAGGGTATTTAGGATATTAATGATTTTAATTTCATTCTGTATTCTTTATACTTTCTTTGCATCATGTATAAAATTAATATGATTTATTTGAAACATCAGGAAAATATTATCAACTTTTTTGCTTATTTTCCTAAGTGTAGATCTAAGCTCTCTGAAGAGAGTATGATCGAGACTACCAAAATGCATTCAATCCTAATAATAGGATTAAGGCTGGCACATGGCTGAACTGCACTTTCCAACCTTCCTTGCATTAGGTATGGCCGTGCTATCACAAAGGAATGTGAGCCAAAGTGATGCCTACTACTCACAGGCTGGGCTTTTGTGAGCAAAGATGTGTTTTGTCCATTTGCTTTCCTGGTTTGCTGATAGGATGCAGATGACAGCAAGACTTTTTTTTTTTTTGTCTTTTTTTTTTATTAATTTTTATTGGTGTTCATTTACCAACATACAGAAAAACACCCAGTGCTCATCCCGTCAAGTGTCCACCTCAGTGCCCGTCACCCATGCCCCTCCAACACCCGCCCTCCTCCCCTTCCACCACCCCTAGTTCGTTTCCCCGAGTTAGGAGTCTTTATGTTCTGTCTCCCTTCCTGATATTTCCCAACATTTCTTTTCCCTTCCTTTATATCCCCTTTCACTATTATTCATATTCCCCAAATGAATGAGAACATACACTGTTTGTCCTTCTCCGATTGACTTATTTCACTCAGCATAATACCCTCCAGTTCCATCCACGTTGAAGCAAATGGTGGGTATTTGTCGTTTCTAATTGCTGAGTAATATTCCATTGTATACATAGACCACAGCTTCTTTATCCATTCATCTTTCGATGGACACCGAGGCTCCTTCCACAGTTTGGCTATTGTGGCCATTGCTGATAGAAACATCGGGGTGCAGGTGTCCCGACGTTTCATTGCATCTGAATCTTTGGGGTAAATCCCCAACAGTGCAATTGCTGGGTCATAGGGCAGGTCTATTTTTAACTCTTTGAGGAACCTCCACACAGTTTTCCAGAGTGGCTGCACCAGTTCACATTCCCACCAACAGTGTAAGAGGGTTCCCTTTTCTCCGCATCCTCTCCAACATTTGTTGTTTCCTGCCGTGTTAATTTTCCCCATTCTCACTGGTGTGAGGTGGTATCTCATTGTGGTTTTGATTTGTATTTCCCTGATGGCAAGTGATGCAGAGCATTTTCTCATGTGCATGTTGGCCATGTCCATGTCTTCCGCTGTGAGATTTCTCTTCATGTCTTTTGCCCATTTCATGATTGGATTGTTTGTTTCTTTGGTGTTGAGTTTAATAAGTTCTTTATAGATTTTGGAAACTAGTCCTTTATCTGATACGTCATTTGCAAATATCTTCTCCCATTCTGTAGGTTGTCTTTTAGTTTTGTTGACTGTATCCTTTGCTGTGCAAAAGCTTCTTATCATGATGAAGTCCCAATAGTTCATTTTTGCTTTTGTTTCTTTTGCCTTCGTGGATGTATCTTGCAAGAAGTTACTGTGGCCGAGTTCAAAGAGGGTGTTGCCTGTGTTCTCTTCTATGATTTTGATGGACTCTTGTCTCACATTTAGATCTCTCATCCATTTTGAGTTTATCTTTGTGTATGGTGAAAGAGAGTGGTCCAGTTTCATTCTTCTGCATGTGGATGTCCAATTTTCCCAGCACCATTTATTGAAGAGACTGTCTTTCTTCCAATGGATAGTCTTTCCTCCTTTATCGAATATTAGATGACCATACATTTCAGGGTCCACTTCTGGGTTCTCTATTCTGTTCCATTGATCTATGTGTCTGTTTTTGTGCCAGTACCACACTGTCTTGATGACCACAGCTTTGTAGTACAACCTGAAATCTGGCTTTGTGATGGCCCCAGCCATGGTTTTCTTTTTTAAAATTCCCCTGGCTATTCGGGGTCTTTTCTGATTCCACACAAATCTTAAAATAATTTGTTCTAACTCTCTGAAGAAAGTCCATGGTATTTTGATAGGGATTGCATTAAACGTATAAATTGCCCTGGGTAACATTGACATTTTTACAATATTAATTCTGCCAATCCATGAGCATGGAATATTTTTCCATCTCTTTGTGTCTTCCTCAATTTCTTTCAGAAGTGTTCTATAGTTTTTAGGATATAGATCTTTTACCTCTTTGGTTAGGTTTATTCCTAGGTATCTTATGCTTTTGGGTGCAATTGTAAATGGGATTGACTCCTTAATTTCTCTTTCTTCAGTCTCATTGTTAGTGTATAGAAATGCCATTGATTTCTGGGCATTGATTTTGTATCCTGCCATGCTACCAAATTGCTGTATGAGTTCTAGCAATCTTGGGGTGGAGGCTTTTGGGTTTTCTATGTAGAGTATCATGTCATCGGTGAAGAGGGAGAGTTTGACTTCTTCTTTGCCAATTTGAATGCCTTTAATGTCCTTTTGTTGTCTGATTGCTGAGGCGAGGACTTCCAGAACTATGTTGAACAGCAGTGGTGAGAGGGGACATCCCTGTCTTGTTCCTGATCTTAGGGGAAAGGCTCCCAGTGCTTCCCCATTGAGAATGATATTTGCTGTGGGCTTTTCGTAAATGGCCTTTAAGATGTCGAGGAAAGTTCCCTCTATCCCAACACTCTGAAGGGTTTTGATCAGGAATGGATGCTGTATTTTGTCAAATGCTTTCTCTGCATCTAATGAGAGTATCATATGGTTCTTGGTTTTTCTCTTGCTGATATGATGAATCACATTGATTGTTTTACGAGTGTTGAACCAGCCTTGTGTCCCAGGGATAAATCCTACTTGGTCATGGTGAATAATTTTCTTAATGTGTTGTTGGATCCTATTGGCTAGTATCTTGTTGAGAATTTTTGCATCCATGTTCATCAGGGATATTGGTCTGTAATTCTCCTTTTTGGTGGGGTCTTTGTCTGGTTTCGGAGTTAAGGTGATGCTGGCCTCATAGAACGAATTTGGAAGTACTCCATCTCTTTCTATCTTTCCAAACAGCTTTAGTAGAATAGGTATGATTTCTTCTTTAAACGTTTGATAGAATTCCCCTGGGAAGCCATCTGGCCCTGGACTCTTGTGTCTTGGGAGGTTTTTGATGACTGCTTCAATTTCCTCCCTGGTTATTGGCCTGTTCAGGTTTTCTATTTCTTCCTGCTCCAGTTTTGGTAGTTTGTGGCTTTCCAGGAATGCGTCCATTTCTTCTAGATTTCCTAATTTATTGGCATACAGCTGTTCATAATATGTTTTTAGAATCGTTTGTATTTCCTTGGTGTTGGTAGTGATCTCTCCTTTCTCATTCATGATTTTATTAATTTGAGTCTTCTCTCTCTTCTTTTAATAAGGTTGGCTAATGGTTTATCTATCTTATTAATTCTTTCAAAGAACCAACTCCTGGTTCTGTTGATCTGTTCCACAGTTCTTTTGGTCTTGATATCATTGAGTTCTGCTCGAATTTTAATTAACTGTCTTCTTCTGCTGGGGGTGGGGTCTATTTGTTGCTTTTTCTCTAGTTCCTTTATGTGTATGGTGAGCTTTTGAATTTGAGATCTTTCCAGTTTTTGAATGGATGCTTGTATTGCGATGTATTTCCCCCTCAGGACTGGTTTTACTGCATCCCAAAGATTTTGAACGGTTGTATCTTCATTCTCATTAGTTTCCATGAATCTTTTTACTTCTTCCTTAATTTCCTGGTTGACCTTTTCATCTTTTAGCAGGATGGTCCTTAACCTCCACGTGTTTGTGGTCCTTCCAAACTTCTTGTTGTGATTAAGTTCTAATTTCAAGGCATTATGGTCTGAGAATATACAGGGGACTATCCCGATCTTTTGGTATCGGTTCAGACCCGATTTGTGACCCAGTATGCGGTCTATTCTGGAGAAAGTTCCATGTGCACTTGAGAAGAATGTGTATTCAGTTGAGTTTGGATGTAAAGTTCTGTAGATATCTGTAAAATCCATCTGGTCCAGTGTATCATTTAAAGCTCTCGTTTCTTTGGATATGTTGTGCTTAGAAGACCTATCTAGTATAGAGAGAGCTAGATTGAAGTCACCAAGTATAAGTGTATTATTATCAAAGTATTTCTTCAGTTTGCTTATTAATTGGTTTAAATATTTGGCAGCTCCCACATTCGGGGCATATATATTGAGGATTGTTAAGTCCTCTTGTTGGATAGATCCTTTGAGTATGAGATAGTGTCCCTCTTCATCTCTCACTATAGTCTTCGGGGTAAATTTTAATTTATCTGATATAAGGATGGCTACCCCTGCTTTCTTCTGAGGACCATTTGAATGGTAAATGGTTGTCCAACCTTTTATTTTCAGGTTGTAGGTGTCCTTCTGTCTAAAATGAGTCTCTTGTAAACAGCAAATAGATGGGTCCTGCTTTTTTATCCAGTCTGAAACCCTGTGCCTTTTGATGGGGTCATTAAGTCCATTCACGTTCAGAGTTACTATTGATAGATATGAGTTTAGTGTCATCATATCTATTCAGTCCTTGTTTTTGTGGATTGTTCCACTGAACTTCTTCTTAAAGGGGAATTTTAAGAGTCCCCCTTAAAATTTCTTGCAGAGCTGGTTTGGAGGTCACATATTCTTTCAGTTCCTGCCTGTCTTGGAAGCTCTTTATCTCTCCTTCCATTTTGAATGAAAGCCTTGCTGGATAAAGTATTCTTGGTTGCATGTTCTTTTCATTTAGGACCCTGAATATATCCTGCCAGCCCTTTCTGGCCTGCCAGGTCTCTGTGGAGAGGTCTGCTGTTACCCTAATATTCCTCCCCATAAAAGTCAGGGACTTTTTTTCTCTTGCTGCTTTAAGGATCTTCTCCTTATCTTTGGAATTTGCAAGCTTCACTATTAAATGTCGCGGTGTTGAACGGTTTTTGTTGATTTTAGGGGGGGATCTCTCTATTTCCTGGATCTGAATGCCTGTTTCCCTTCCCAGATGAGGAAAGTTTTCAGCTAGGATTTGTTCAAATACATATTCTGGCCCTCTGTCCCTTTCGGCGCCCTCAGGAACCCCAATTAAACGTAGGTTTTTCTTCTTCAGGCTGTCATTTATTTCCCTTAATCTATCCTCATGATCTTTTAATTGCTTGTCTCTTTTTTCCTCAGTTTCCCTCTTTGCCATCAACTTGTCTTCTATGTCACTCACTCGTTCTTCCACCTCGTTAAGCCTCGTCGTTAGGACTTCTAGCTTGGATTGCATCTCATTTAATTGATTTTTAATTTCTGCCTGATTGGATCTAAATTCTGCAGTCATGAAGTCTCTTGAGTCCTTTATGGTTTTTTCTAGAGCCACCAGTAGCTGTAAAATAGTGCTCTGAATTGGCTTTCTGACATTGAATTGTAATCCATATTTTGTAACTCTGTGGGAGAGAGGGCTGTTTCTGATTCTTTTTTTTGAGGTGAGGTTTTCCTTCTAGTCATTTTGCTCAGTGCAGAGTGGCCAAAAACAAGTTGTATTGGGAAAAGGAGAAAAAGAGAGAGAAGGAAAGAAAAGAGAAAAAGAAAAAAGAGAAAGAAGAAAAAAAAGGGGGAAAAAGAGAAGAAAAAGAAAAAGAAAGAAAGGAGAAAAAAGAAAAAAAAGGGGGGTGGGGTGGGGGAAGCAATCAGAAATCAAGAAGAAAGAAAAAAAAGCACAAAACAAAACAAAACAAAAAAAAAACAAAACAAAGAAAAAAAATAAAAAACCAAGGGGGAGTATCTTCCGATTCTGTATACTTTAAGTCCTTGACTTCCCCTGGAACTGGTCCGTCTCCTTGGTCTTCTGGGGGAGGGGCCTGCTGTGCTGATTCTCAGGTGTTAGCACTTGGGGGAGCTGCTCTGCCCCTGTCTGGTGCAGGGCTCGGTGGGGGTTGTTCACCCCGTGAGGCCCCGGGAGGAAGCCACAGTGGCCGGGGCAGCTCTGGGACCCTGGAGTCAGCTCCCACAGTAGCTCCGGGGCTCTCCGTCTGCAGGGCCTGGGGGCTCCCGGGCGGGGCCGCTGATCTGCTCAGCTCGGGGCAGGAGCGTCCTTGCTGTCCTGGGCCCTCCCGGCCTCTGCCTGTCCCTGGGGGAGGCCGGATCCCGGGCTGTGTCCCGGCGCCCTGTGCTCCGGGGCCTGCGCTGTTGGATTCGCTCCCGCCCCGCAGCCCCCTCCGCGGAGCCGCCGCCCGAGCCCCTCCGAGCTGCTCCGGGTCCCGCCGTGCGCGCTGCAGCCCTTAGGGAGCTCGGCGCATCTCCCGGGGCGCAGGTGCCTGTTACTGTCCCAGGGAGCCCGAGGGCATCCCCGCCTTTCTGGGGATCCTGCTCCAATTCCCCGGAGGCCTTTCCCCCGGGAAGGTTGGTGCAGCTCCTGCTCCTCCGGGAGGGGGCTCTCCTGTCCTGGGGACACTCGCCCCGGCCTCAGCCCGGCTCCTCGCGGGGCCCCTCCCCCTTGGAGGCCTTTTGTGTCTTTATTTCTTTTTCCCCGTCTTCCTACCTTGATAGAAGCCGAACTCTTCTCACTGTAGCATTCCAGCTGGTCTCTCTTTAAATCTCAGGCCGAATTCGTAGATTTTCAGGATGATTGGATGGTTTTCTAGGTAATTTGTTGAGGACAGGTGACTTGGAGACCCTGCTCTTCCGCCATCTGGCCCCTCCCCCCACAGCAAGACTTTAGAGGATAAAGTAGCTTGTGGTCCTTAATCACCATCTGAGGTAGAACTACCTTCCCACTTGAGTAAGTATTGTAGGAAATAACCTTAACAAAGCTTTGTTTCTCCAGAGTCCAGCTCTAATCTGGCACAGAATAGATGCTCAGTGTGTTTACTGATTGGAACTGAATGTAGACTTTCTTGGTATCTTTGTTCACAAAGCTATAAATAAAATATGATCCTTAATTTATCTTAATTTTATTATGAAGAGTTAATAAAATGCTATTTCATGTAAAATGTGAGAAGCTTGCAACAGTGTGTTTCCATTTACTCCCCTCATCTTTTCTGGGATTGTTGTCATAAATTCCAAAGTACAATGTTGCTTTTTGTTTGTTTGTTTTAAACAGTTCTAGTCTTTAAAAAAAAAAAAATAAAACAAGAAACTAACTAGTTTGATTATATTTGCCATTACAGTGCTCTTCCCTTCTTTCTGTAGATTCACATTTCCATCTGGTATCTTTTCCTTTCAGTTTCAAAATTTAGAATTTCTTATAGTACAAGTCTTCCCGTGATGAATGATTTCAGCTGTCATTAATCTGAAAACAATTCTCATTTTCAAGGATTTCACTGACTAAAGAGTTATACATTAACACTTTGTTTCTTTCTTTTAACATGCTAGAGAGATTTTTCCATTGTCTTATGACTTCCATTTTTTTCTGAAAAAACATCTGCTAAAGTTGTGTTTTTGTTCCCCTGTATATAATATTGCTTTTCTCTGTTTTCAAGGTAACATTTGTTTTTCAACATTAGGAGTTTGATGACCTAAGTGTGTTTTTCTTCTGGTTTTGTTGTGCTTGGGGCTTACTAAGCTTATTGTCTCTGCAATTTGCTACTTTTGAACAAACTTTGGAAATTTGAAACATTTTTTCAAATATTTTTTAACTCTCTTCTTTCCTTCTGAGACTTCAATTACACATATATTATGCCATTTAATATTGTCCCAAAGGCAACTGAGTGCATGTTTATTTTTCTTCAATCTTTTCTTCTCAGTCTTTCAGACTGAAAAATTTCTGTTGATTGGTCTTCAGGTTCATTATTATTTTTTCTTTTGTAGTCATCATTCTGCTGTTGGCCATCAGTAAAATTTTCATTTCAAATATACTTTCTGCTTCTAAATTTACATTTTTTATCCTTCTCTTATCTAATTTCATTATTTAACACATACAATGTTATATTAGTTTCGGGTATACAATATAGTGATTCAACACTTCCATACATCTTCCAGTGCTCATCACAACAAGTGCACTCCTTTAATTCCCATTACCTATTCAGTCCAGTCCCCCACCCCTCTCCCCTCTGGTAACTATTGGTTTGTTCTCTATAGTGAAGTCTGTTTCTTGGTTTGCCTCTCTCTCTCTCCCTTTCTTTTTTCTTTGCTTGTTTGTTTTGTTTCTTAAATTCCACATATGAGTGAAATCATACAGTGTCTTTCTCTGACTGCTTATTTCACTTAGCATTATACTCTCTAGTGCCATCCATGTCATTGCAAATGGCAAGATTTCATTCTTTGTTATGGCTGAGTAACATTCCATTGTGTACATATACCACATCTTCCTTATCTATTCATCTATTGATGAACACTTGGGCTGCTTCCAAAATTTGGTTATTGAAAATAATGTTGCTATAAACATAAGGGTGCATGTATCCCTTGACATTAGTGTTTTTTGTATTTCGGGGGTAAATACTTAGTAGAATGATTACTGGATCCAGGGTCTGTTTTTAACTTTTTGAGGAACCTCCATACTGTTTTCCACAGTGGCTATACCAGTTTGCATTCCCACCTACAGTGCAAGAGGTTTCCCCTTTTTCCACATCTTCACCAACATCTGTTGTTTCTTGCGTTTTTGACTATTCTGACAGGTGTGAGGTGAGATCTCATTGGAGTTTTGATTTGCATTTCCCTGATGATGAAAGATGTTGAGCATCTTTTCATGTGTCTGTTAGCTATCAGGATATCTTCTTTGGAGAAATGTCTGTTTATTTCTTCTTCCCATTTTTAAATTGGATTATGTATTAGGGCATCTGGTTGGCTCAGTAGTTGAGCATCTGCCTTTGGTTCAGGCAAAGGAGTCGTAGGATTGAGTCCCACATTGGACTCCCTGCAGGGAGCCTGCCTTCCCCTGGCCCATGTCTCTGCCTCTCTCTGTGTCTTTCATGAATAAATAAATAAAATCTTTAAAAAAATAAATAAATTGGATTGTTTGGTTTTTGGGTGTTGATTTGTATAAGTTCTTAATCTATTTTGAGTAGTAACTCTTTATTGAATATGTCATTTGCAGATATCTCCTTTTTAATTTTTTTTCCTTATTTTTTTTTAAAGTTTTATTTAATTATTCATGAGAGACACAGAGAGGGAAAGAGACAGAGACATAGGCAGAGGGAGAAGCAGACTCCATGCAGGGAACCCGATGCAAGACTTGATCCTGGGACCCCAGGATCATGCCCTGGGCCGAAGGCAGGCGCCAAACTGATGAGCCACCCAGGGATCCCCTACAAATATCTCCTTACATTCAGTAGGCTGCCTTTTAACTTTGTTGATTATTTCTTTGCTGTGTAGAACCTTTTAATTTTTAAGCAGTCCCAATAGTTTATTTCCCTTGCCTCAAAAGACATATCTAGAAAAATGTTGCTATGGCTGGTGTCAGAGACTTTACTGCTTGTGCTCTCTTTGAGGATTTTTATGATTTTAGGTGTATGGTGTAAGAAAGTGGTTCAGTTTCATTCTTTTACATGTAGCTGGCCAGTTTTCCCAGCACCACTTGTGGAAGAGACTGTCTTTTTCCCATTGGATATTCTACATTCCAATCCTCTTATATATTCCATTTACTTGCTGAAATTTCCTACCTTGCAGTTATTATGACTATCCTTTCTTTTAAGTCCTTGAAGATATTCCTAATAGTTGCTTTAAAGTCCTTGGGTGATACTTCCAACATGAGGTTCATCTTGGGATCTGTTTCTATTGACAGTTATCTTTCTTGTTATAGGTCACCTTTTTCTTTTTCTCCAGATTTCCACTAATTTTAGTTGTATACTGGAGAGTGTAAATGTTACATTGAAGGGATGCTGCGTTGTGTTTTCTTTCATGAAGGGATGATGAGTTTTGTTGTGGTTGGCAGTTTAACTACTGGCATCTCCTTTTTTTTCTGCCAGGTTTGCTTTTATTATTTGTTAGGGCTTTTCTTTTTTCTTTTCGTTTAAATGTATATATTTTTATTAGAGTTCAATTTGCCAACACCCAGTGCTCATCCTGTCAAGTGCCCTCCTCAGTGCCTGTCACCCAATCACCCCGTCCCCCTGCCCACCTCCCCTTCCACTACCCCCTGTTCCTTTCCTAGAGTTAGGAGCTTTTCTATTTCCATTTTGAACTTATTCCTAGTTCATGGGTGCTACTCTAGAGTGCAATTCTTACTCCTCTGTGTGGCCTTTCTGGAGTGTAAGATGAATTCTCAACATGCTTGGTGAGGTCTTTCCAATCTGAATGGGTTGTAACTCTAGGCTTCCTCACACTGCCCAGTGTCTGTTACTTCCATTCAGTTCTCAGCCTTGGGAACTAGGTGCTCTAGGTGCTCTAGGTCTGTCGGAGTCTTACCCTGTGCATGCACAGGCAACCCCTGGCCAAGGACAGACAGGATGAGTTCCTACAAAACGCATTCTTCCCAGGACTCTGTCCTGAACATTCCAGCCCATTCCATCTTACATATTTTTAGTTCCGGGAGGTTATTGCCCCTGGGCCTCCACTTGCCTGCACCTTGTCAGGAAGTAGTCATGAGAAGAAAGCCAGGGCACCACCCATTCATTGTGTTATTCTTATCTCAAGGACTGTAGTCTTCTGCTGCATGCTATTCTTTGCAGGGGAACAGTTGTCTTATTTATTTAGAGTTACTTTCAGTGGGAGGATATGTTCTGTAACAGTTACATTGTCATAAATGGAAGCAGAAGTATAATTGCTATTTTCGGACATTAAAAAAATCACAGAATCTCAGATTTCTCTTCAACAAAAATACATACCTACGTGAGCAGTTCATAGTTCTCTGGCTGCTTCAGTGTCAGAGTACAGGCAAGTTTCTGAATAATAACAGCCAGTATTTGTATAGCTCTTTCTAGTGTTTAAAAATCCACTTGCAAGTATTACTTGATTTGTTCCTTATGGCAAAATGATAGTTCTGGCCCACAAATAAGAAATGATGTAAAGCTGTAACTGTCTTAGTACAGGAGTGAAAATATCAACTGAGATTTTCAACCCAGGAGCCCAGCCTCTAATTACCTATCCTCCTCAGTCAAGAAAAGCAGGTCTCCCTGGGGAAGAGTCTTGTCCCAGCTGCCAAGAAAATTAACATTTCTTTTACCACAGTGGTGCACACTATATGGTATCCTGGATCTTGGAAATAGTATAACCAGATATTTTGTTTCTTTAAAAAAATTGGAACTCATTCCGGCCTGACAAGGTGATTCTTGTGCTGTTATATACACTCTTGCATGTCTTAGGGTGACCCTAGGTGCTCTCCTGTGCTTCCAGACTTCCTGCTTCCAGGGTAGCTTCCTTTGTATCCATGGACAGTGGACGAGAAATGAAAGCTTAAGTAAGAATGCTGGTACTTCTGCCTCCTACTAAGGAATGGGCCTGGGATCAGGAGCATGTGGCCTAGGTCCTAAGCTGGAGAGTCTCCTATTTTGGCTGCTGTCTACTGGAAAGTTTGCCCTGGCAAGAGTTGAGTTTCATTACAACTGTGTTTTCATTTTTGTACCCATCTCAGAGCCTTTTTGCCTCCCATAACGAAGGATGTTGCTCCTCATTTATAGATACTTATAAATGATTAGTTGATTGTGAACTAGGAACAGGTGATTAGCTAGCTTTTAAGGATCAGGCATTCACACTAACCACTGCTCTTGCTCGTGTGGCTCAGGGAGATATTATGTTTGCATGGACATGCTCGCTGATGCTACATGGATGACATTATGGATAGGTATAGGAAATTATTCAGCCCAATATACCTGAAGGAAAGAGGATTATGATGTTGCTTCAGAGAGCTTTATCTTTTTATTTAATCATGACTTCAATGTTACCCACAGCTGGCCATCTAACCTTGGAGGACTCTCTTGGAATAACTTAGGTCTGAGGATGGAGGAGGAAGGAATCCAAGAGAAGCTCCCTTTGGGCCTGAGAGAGAGAGGAGGCTCGTGAACCCATGCAGTGTCCACGGATGGACTTTCAACACATCTCTAACTAAATTCACCTAAACACTGCTGTTATCTGTATTTTACCAGAGGCTCAGAGAAGATAGGTAGGACCTAGGAAAAAGCAGAAGTCCAACTGGATAGCACAGGGCTAAATTCTGTGTCCACTATTCACTAGCTTTTCCTCTTTGTCCTTGGCCCCAGCTAGCACTGCTTGACCACTGAGCATACTGCCCTAAGTGGCCTTTCTTCAGGGCCCAAGTCAATCACCAGAACTCAGGCAGTTCTGTTGATGTCTGGGTAAAGGGCAGAAGCAAGCTGACTCTCCACTTCTGCTTTCTCCAGGAAATGCGCAGAAACACAGCTCAAGTGATTCATAGTGAAACGTTGTCGGAGACTAACGATGCTGGCTGAGTCCTCTTCCCCCAGGCCTGAGGGGCAATGGCTGGGTATGGCGGCACCCATGCCACCTGACGTCTGCAGGCCCTGAACACCACACCACTGGGTATGTCACCTTGTTCTTGGCCAGGCCACACCAGGCCATAGGTGGGCATGGAGGTCCTGTCTGTCAGAGTGGGGCCTACTGGCCACCTCCTGGAAAGCTGAGCATGGGAGCACATGGGACCACCAGTGCCTTGATCTGGGTTTGTGGATGTGGGAGAAGAGGTCAGCTGATGAGCAGAATATTTAAAGAATTAAAGAATATTTAAAGAATTAAATATTCTTTAAAGCTCCAGTGCTTGTAAGCAGGAAGTGTGTGCCTGGTGGGAGGTGTAGGGTTCAAGGCCACTCGAATGCCTGGATCTGCTGAGGTGTCTGTCACCATTAGAGTTTGCCGAGTTGGGCTGGGCTCCAGCTCCATTCCTCATCTCCCTACCTCAGGTCAAGCCCTTTCTCACAGTTCTGCAAAGGAAGGTGACCTGCTTGCTACACCGGGGAGAGACTAGACGTGAGCCTGTGTGGGCTTATACCCAGGGATGGAGGGGGAGGCCGACTGTGAGCCTCTTTTGCCCAGCCCCACACAGGCCTCTGAAGGGTGCTGAGCAGTGTGTGGGCTGCTCCAGCCCGGTCACCAAGAGAGCTAGCTTTGTCCTGGTCTGGGGGTCCCTCCTTGGGGGTCTGAGAAGTAGATACCTCTGGGCCTCCTTTTCCTCACGTGAATGACCACATCCCATGTTAGAAATGCCAACATTTTCTGAATAAGCAGGACCACATGGATCACAGAGAATTTGCTTTTCTCTCCTGAAATCCTACCTTAAAGAACACCAAATCAATCCTTAGTCCCAGCTTCTCTGAAGTGGTGAGGAGCTAGTCCAATGATTCGGGATTTTATGTATTACTCTTTTCAAGGACATTTCGTTGTTGACATGATTTTCTTCAAAATCATCCATTTAATTCTTCAAGAAATACATACGGAGAGCCACTTCCTGCCAGGCATCAGGGCCAGTGGAGAGGGCCAGTGGTACCTGGTGCAGTAGGCTGAAGTGGGGTGAAGAGCAGGGGTTTAGGAGTAGGGGCTCGGGAGTCTGGGAATGTGTGCGCCTTCTGGGTGGAGAGCTGAAGGAAGGGAGGGTCTGAGCCCCGTGGATTGTGAGAAGCATTCTCGAGGAGAGAACGGAGAATGTCAAGGCAAAGAGCATGAGGGCTGGTGGAGGCGAGGGTAGGGGGGCAGAGAGCAGTAAGGGGCGGGCCGGGTGACCCCGCCAGAGAAGGATGCCGCGCCATCAACTGAGAGAGGGCTATCCTGTTCAGTGTGAGGGCCTGGGCTGTACTCCCCCAGACTTAGGGAGTAGGTAGAAAAGAAAATTCAGAAACAGTGTATAAGGTATAAGAAATATCACCTACGTGTTTTTTTAAAATCATCAGCGTCTTTGAGGTCCTTCATAGGCTTGGACTCTCCCTCTCTTGTCAGGGAACATGGCTGTTCAGAATTTGGGACTTATTGTTCCGTGGCTTTTCTTCTAGTTTTACCTCATATCTTTAGATCTTTACCTCATATTTTATCTTTACCTCATATCGTATCTAGATTCGAGTTATTCAGTTTTGCATGTTCTTGGACTTTGTAAATAAGAATTAAATATTCTTTAAAGATTTGCTTCATTTGCTCCAAATGATGTTTCTGGAATTCCTTCATACTGTTTGTTGCACATACCTCTCATTCATCCATGTTTACTGCTTGCTGTATAGTATTCTGTGATATATGAATATATCTCAATATAGTTCCCCAAGTTAATACTGATGGGCACTTGGGATTTTTTTGGGGGGTGTTTGCTTTTCTATTATAAACTGTTAGGTGCTCCAGTGCTTGTAAGTACTGCTAGGACTCCCTTTGTGCATGTATCCCGAGGTATGTGTGCAAGAAGTCCCTAAGGTATAAACCTGGAAAGTGGAATTGATAGATCAGAGAGTTCACAAATCTTCACCCTTACTGGATGATATCTAATTGCTTTCTCAACCAATTGCAAAATTTTGCCCAGCCATCAGCAATATGTTTAAGTTTCTGTTGCTCCAAGTCTTTCACCATCATTGGACAGTCCTGGGGTTTAAAATTTTTCCAATCTAGTGAAAGTGAAAATCTACCTAGGTTTTTAATTTGCATTTCCTGAATGACTAAGGTTGGGCATTTCTTTATATGCTTATTGGCCATTCTGGATTTCTTTTCTTATTTAAATATTTTGTCCATTTCTCGTTGGGGTCGTCTGTCTTTTTTTACCCTGCTAATTTTCTATAATTTAATACATATTTGGATATTAATCCTTTGTCATATATATATCTTATACTTTTCTCTTGTTTGTTCCTGGTCTCCTTACATTATTTGCAAATTCTGTTAATGATCAAAGTTCTTAATCTCAAATGAGCTCCATTTAACTTTATGTTCTTTTAGGATATATGTGTGTTATCTAAGAAATTCTCCTCCATTATGAAGTCATAAAATTATTCTTTTACATTATTATTTTCTTTTGCAATTTTGCCTCTCACATTTACGTATTTTGGTGCATCTAAAAATGATTTCTCTCTGTGGTGTGAGATAAAGGGTAACATTTCATTTAATTTTGTTTTTTCATATGGATAGCCAAGAATCTTAAGTCTATTAATTAAAAAGGCCATTCTTCAGCCATTGATCTACACCAGCTCTGTTTAATCCAAGTTGTCATGTTTCTGGGCTCTTTATTCTGTTCATTTGTTTATCCCTTTGCCAGTACTCTATTATATGATTAATTCTAGGCTTATAACAAATTTTGATATCTGAAAAGAGTCTCTATTTTTTTTCTTCTTCCATTCTATCTCGATATTCTTGGTACACTCTTCTTTCATATGGATTTTAGGAACAGTTTTATTAGATTCTACAAAAAAGCTATATTCAAGTTTGATTGAAAATACAATTTGGAGAGATATAATAATATTTTTATGAAAATGACTCCTCTAATTCATGAACATGGTTTGTATCCTCACTTATTTAGATGTTGTGTAAAATATTTACACAAAATTTTATAATTTTCTTTATAAAATAGTTAACATTTTGGCTAGAGTTATTCCTAAGTGGTGTATATTTTTATATCATTTTAATTGTCACTGAAAATACCTGTTTTTGACTTGCTGATATATGCCTGCATTTTTTTATTAAAGATTTTATTTATTTACTCATGAGAGACACATAGAGAGAGGCAGGGACACAGGCAGAGGGAGAAGCAGGGCCCTGCAGGAAGCCCTGATGTGGGACTGGATCCCAGGACTCCAGGATCACACCCTGGGCATGAAAGCAAATGCCCAACCAGTGTGCCACCCAGGCATCCTTATGTTGCATTTTAAAGAAGAATAATTTCAGCTGCTCTATGGGTAGCAAAGGAAGAAGCAAGACTATCAGTTAAAAGGCTGTTGTACTAATTTAGGTATTAGTGGTTCACCCCAAAGTGATAGCAGAGATAATGAGAAGTGCTTAGGGTGGTGAGATTCTAGGTACTTTCTGAGTGTGAGATTTGATGATGTTTTATGTGTCATGTGTGGGAGATGAAAGTTGAAGATGACTCCAGAGCAACAGGGAGAATAGAACTGTCATACTTTGAGCTAGGTCAAGGGCAGAAGGAACATATTGCAAAGTGGTGGTTACTCCAGAATATAGGTTTGAACAGAGAAAGATGGAGATGTTGTATATCAGACAACAAGTGTAGAAATGAAGTCTCTGTACCTCCTGTCCCTACGTGACCTTCATAGTAGAAAAGTAAGGCAGCTTGGTCACCTGGGGGGTTTGGGGGTAGATATCTTGTGTGGGAGGGAAAGAAAGAAGAGGAGCCACTCAAAGTTCCTGAGCCACACTCTAGAGCTTTTTAAAATGCATTTATTTACATTTTTTTATGTATTTACAAGTGGGGATTTGCATTTGTTATTTCCATTTGTTATGCAAACCATCAAAATTCACGTGTGCTTTGCACCTGAAATGATGTGTCCAAGCAACACTCCTAAGCCCTTGGCTGATGGCCCCATTTGAAACATCTGCACACCTCTTAGAAGCTTAAGTCTCAAAGTCTAGACCTTTGTTATCCAACACAGAAGCCTTGAACCACACCTGAAATGTGGCCAGTGTAAATTGAGAGGTGCTATACATGTAAAAATGCACATCAGGTATCAAAGATGTTACAAACAACAAGAAAAAGAAATATGAAATATCTAATTAATACCTAAAAATATTGATTGTGTATTGAAATGATAATATTTTGGATATACTGGGTTAAATAAAATAGACTTTAAAAATATATTTGAATAAATGGCTTGATTAATTTCGGCTCTTTATATTTACTTTTCAAATGTGGCTACCAAAACAATTTTAAGTTGTGCATGTGGCTTAAATTTGTGGCTGACTTTGTGTTTCTTCTGGGCAGTAACCTTCAGAGGTACTTCCTGTTCCAGGGCCAGAGGCTTTTGCGAGAAACACAGTTCAAGAAAGACGGGAAGTCAGAAAAGTGAAAAGCCACTTGTCCCAAATAATTCCAGGGAGAAAGAAAGTAGAGAGGGTAAGAAGAATGAATTTAGTACTTAAAATAAACCAGACACTGGGCAGGGCCCTGGTATTTGCAATCTTATATAATTCCCACAATGAGATCACTTTCCTTATTCCCATTTTATAGATAAGGAAATGGAGGCTGGGAAAAGTAAGGCCCTTCATCCTCATACAGTCAGTGATTCAGCCAAGATTTGAACTTAAAATCTATGCACTTTGAATTAGGTGCCACCATCACTGTGAGTTGAGGAAATACTTCTGGAGAGGCATAGTCAACATTTGGAAGAAGTGTGAAAACTGCTCTTCCCCTTTAGCAAATGAGTAATCCTTTTTATGAGAATTTAGTAAGCAAAAAGATTGTGTGGGGATCCTTTTTATCCTAGCATTGTCCGTAACAGCAACAGAGACACCCTAAACATCCCGTAATTAGGGAGTGAGCGAGTCAGTTATAGGCAATAGACCAAGAGCATGCTTCTTGGTCATTAAATCTGATCATTTAAGGGAAAAGGCAACATAGACTATGTTTATGATATGATGATGGATGATTGATATAATGAAACTGTTTATACATCAGGTGTAAGTCAAATATGCTTCCACATGGAAAGTAGTAAGTATGCAGGAAAAAAGGAACTATTTGTTAATTTTTATTTTAACAAGATAATAACAATAAAATTGCCCAAGTAGCACTCCCATACTGTTTTTTAAAGGACAGGCACAAAATAAAAAGAGATATACATGCACAGGTGAATACAGATGTACGCAGGAAGAAACTGTGTCAGGGAGGTTGGTCTGAGCATATCAGGAGTTAATGAGGGTGAAGAATGCTACGATGAACCCACAGCCTTCCTCCTCCCCCTGTCTGGGTGTGGACCAGATCCATGAGCAAGGGGTGGCTGGTTGGGTGATGGATGATACTAAAGCAGGGTCCAATGATCCTGGAACTCCTCTGTGTGTCTGCCCAGAGAATGCAGAGCACCCCTTTACCGGAGTGGGGTTGGGGAGGTTGTCCACTTCCTCCACAGGTGCGTGAGGCTCTCACCTTCTGCGGTGTATCCAGCTCATGTGAACAGCTGCAGGGGGTGGGGGTGCGGGGGTGCAGTTGTGAAGGTGGGGAGGGACTGCCATGGTCTTAGTACAAAGGGAAGGGTGACTAAAGAACCAGGAGAATCAGGGTGGGCAAAAGTCTAGATATTCAAAAAGAGAACAAAAACCAAACAAAGCAGGGGCAATACTCTGCGATCAGAACGCAGTCTTGTAACTTTTAGTTCTTGCTTTCATATACCTGCCTCCAGGAAACATTGAATTATGTAAGTTAATGGGAGGGGGCGGCAGGTACTCCCCCATCCCCCCCCCACCCCAGTAATTCCACTGCTTCCCCCTACTGGAAGGGATCTCTTTCAGAATCTCCCACCTAAAACATCACCTTGATTCCAAGAATTACTTCTTCCCTCACGCAATTTGAAGTGTCTGAATAATATCAATATTGACATGCGTATTTAATGTGATGATCCCCTTCCCCCATATAATTAAATAATTGTGTCATTCTATAATTGATAGAAACTTAGGATTGAGGAAATACAGAAAGAGAAAGATAAGGTGTATTCATGAATAACGATCACACAAGGAAGAAAGTGACAGGTACCACAGTTACTACAGGCAGCAGGTGTGGATAGATTTGGGAATTCCAAAGTGCTCACTTTTATTCTGCTCACTTTTATTCTGCTTGACTTCTCACACTGCATCCGGACAAGGGGCTTTCACAACCAGGCTCCCCCTTTCACTTGCACCTAGAGGTGATCATAACCCTGAACACGTGAGTGTAATTACTCAGTGGGAGCTGATAGTATGCATGGAGGATTGAAGACTGGAAGGTGCTGTCGTTGAGTAAGGGACAGGTGGGGCTGGGTAGGGAGGGATAGCTAGGGGACTGTGTGACAGGGCTTGCTTAGGGGGGTATGTGATCAGGCTCACCAAAAATCCCAGAAAAGCTGAGTCCTAATGAAACCAGAGATAAGAGAACAAACCAGAGCACTCTGCCCTGGACGTCAGAAGTGGGGTCCTTTCTGGCAGTCACGTTGTACCCACAAAGAATGACCAGACCCAAAAGAAAAAGTAAGTCATTCAAGATGTTATCACCAGTCCTTACTTAATGGTGTTATCAGGGGGTAGAGATGTTAAAAAGATTTAAGTTCCCTGGTCAGTTTTCAATAAAAGACCAACCTTTATGGTTGGTTGGGTCCCCTCTCATTCCTAAGAGCTTCTTCTGTGTCCTTGCTTAATAAAATCTCTTTGCTTTGCTCACTCCCCTTTGTCTGTGAATTCATTCTTTGACTCTGTGAGATAAGAACCTTGCTCTCCTGCTTCATCAAGTGCTGGTGGTGACTACTTTCTCATCACGGAATGGCTCAGTGGTGGCTGGAGTTTGGAAGTTTGACTTTCTTGGTTGGAACATGAAGGATCTGTGGCCAAGGAGGCAGCTAGGAGCTGTATTTGGAAGCTGGCTGGGTTGGGTTACGTGGGGCTGTAGGAGGGGCATCCCAGGGAGAGCATTCTAAATGAAGGCAAAGGATCAGATTATGAGTGAACAGTTCATTGGGCCAGACCCCATTGGGGGTACAGTGGGAAGTTAGGTAAAGAAGAAGGCTGGGCCATATCACTGAGGGCCAAGAGCTTGGGAGTGCTCCTTGAGAACATGGGGAGCCACCAAAGACATTTGAGCAAGGGAATGACATGATGGAGCTATGTTCCATAGTCTGCCACTGTGGGGTCTGTGGGGGACACGGGGGAGACTGGAGGAGGAAAGGCCTGCTGGGCAAGGCTGGGGAAGAGATGAGGCAGCAGTGGGCTCACCTTGACTCCTTTTGATCCTTCTCAGTGCCATTCTCCCATTTCCTGTAGAAGGATTAGGTCTGGGTAAGAAAATATCTCTGACACATCCAGAAATTCACTAGCCTGTAGGAGACTCATTCCGGTAAAACGCACAACTGGGTGTCAGAAGAGAAATGTGAAGGCTCTG
This sequence comes from Vulpes lagopus, assembly GCF_018345385.1. NCBI lineage: Eukaryota > Metazoa > Chordata > Mammalia > Carnivora > Canidae > Vulpes > Vulpes lagopus. Next base: position 40,704,334 of record NC_054825.1, on the reverse strand, counting down.
CACATGAAGCTAATTTGAAAAGTAAACCGTCATTGGTAGACATACTCTTAAGGCATCTGGTGTTATAGGTGGGAAGTGAGTCACCTGCACCCCTGAGGGTCAGCTTCCAAGTCCCAGGTGTGGACCAGTGGCAGTTTTGCTACTTAAATGTTTGATAATCAAGTGGCCCACCACACAGAGAAAGCTGTACAGAGCCATGGTTCTGGTGGCTTAGCCTGGTGGCCAAGTGTTTCATGCTGGGTGTGCTACTGGTGGCAGCCCAGAAGCGGCTGGCCGCCTAGTACCCACCTCATGCCCGGGCTCATGAATCCTTGGCCTCTGTGGTTCCCAGAGAGCACTGCTTGCCTGTGGGGATGGTGAGATCACAGTGCTCTGTTCTGGGCCAGCTTGCTTGCAGGGTGAGCTGGGGCCACATGGCAGACCCGGCCAGCATAGGACCACCCTTGGCCAGGGATCAGCGCCGCCTTTGCAAGTCCAGCCAAGGAAAGTCCCTGTGGTGCCACTGGCAACAAGTTTCCGGGGGTCCTCAAGAGATATTCTTACTGTTGAGGACTGTGTCAGGCCAACTTGGACTGCTGGAAAGGGGTGAAGGGCTTTGAGGTCAGAAAAGTCTGGCTTTGTCCTTGATTCTGATGCTTGCTAGCACTTTGATTTCAGATAAGTCACCTCTGCTCCCTGAATGTCAGTGTCTCTGAGTCTTGCTTTCCCTATCCGTGTCATGGGAATAGTAATATCCACCTCACAAGTTTCCTGAGATGAGAGAACACTGATGACTCTGCCCATAGCTGCTCATCCAGTACTGGCCCTGAGGCAGCACTTCTTATGTTCCAGGGGAGTGCAAGCCACAGCTCAGCTCCTACCCTGGAATGGCTGCCAGTGATGGGCGCTGGGCCTCTTGTTACTCGTGCTGCTATCAGCAGTCCACGTCTTTGTGCAGACAGTGACAGCTCAGTTGCGGCTAAGCTTTGAGGGTCTGACCAGGGGGACTACTCCCTGGCTATTTTCAGCAATGTGGAAGCCAGTGCACATACTGAGATATAAAACTAGGCACCTCCTGCAGGAGGACACTGCGAGTTCCTATACTCTCTTGCTGTTGCAAAAACCGCAGAGGTGTGTGCTAACCAGGACTGCTTGGACTGGAATCAGAAAAGGAAGTTAAGGGGGTCGTGGCAGGTTCAATCTGCCCAGTTCCTGTTAGAGTCCCCGTCTTAGTCTTTGGGAGGGGGATTCCTCAACTTCTGGAAATAACCGAGTCATCTGGGGCAGGGCGTAGGGCCCCGGTGCTGCTGTTCTCTGCCTGTGGGCACTCTCAGCCCTTGGCTGATGGAGGAGGTGGGGAGGTGGCTGGCTGTTGGTCCTTGCACTGGAACTGGGTGTCAAGGCTCTCGGAATCTCCAGCACACTTGTTCCTCTATCCCCTCAGCCGTTGTCTGCAGGAATGCTCGCCACAGGAGGGGTCCCCCTGTGCATCCTCTGTGCTTGCCCTGGAGCCGGCTCTTGGGGACTCTTGGGAATAGCACTCCTGCTCTTGGTTCCCTCTTTTATCTTCGAGATGGCCAACTCCCACCTCTAGCTTTGTCTCTGTGGCCTCCAGGACATAGGTACAAAGCCTTAATTGAATCCCTTTAGTAATCCTGCTGTCCGTTCAAACTAGTGCCTCCTTGTGAGAAAATCTGAGATCAGACACACTTGGCAGACAGGCCAGGAGGGGGCTGCTACAGAAAAGAAGCCAGGTCTAGGGTGAGGGCAGCTTGCCCTGGCAGCAGGGCTGGACCCTAAAAAGTCCGAGGCCCCAGAGCACACCCACGGAGGTTTTTCTGGGCTTAGGCTCCTCTGGGAAGTGCAGGCAGATTTTAGGAGCCTCGAGGGAGCAACATACACTATGGGAGCCGAGTACGGTAGGGCACGTGTGGTGGCTGATGCGGTGCCTGTGAGCCACAGGGCAAGAGGGACAGGCCCTCCGTGGACATCTAGCTTCTCCCGGAAGTACTCTCACATATATTTACTTGCTTAATTCTTTGCACAGCCTTGTGAGAAGATACCGTTCCCATTTTATAGGTGTGGGCTTTGAGGCTCAGAGACCATAAGTCGCTAAGGCAGAAAGTTAGGGAGAGGTAGAGCTAGGATTTTAATATGATCTGTCTGATGCTGCTCTGGGTCTGCCCTTGGGGCTGGGTAGGGGTCCAGTGAGACAGGTCCCGCCCAAAAGTCCAGGTTTAGGGTGGTATGTGTCATCGTACTAGGGAATCAAGTGTGCCATATAGCCCGACTCAGAGGTACCGTTCCCAGACTGAGGCATGGTCCTGTTCCTGTACTTGAGCTGGTCCTGGTTGGTGCAGATCAGGTCAGGATGCTAGAGAAACCTCTTTTGAGCAGCAGCCTCCGTGGAACAGGAAGAGGCAGGGCCTTCCATTTCCCCATGTTACCGACAACCTCTTTCTCTTGGGGGTCCTTTGTCCATAGGGGCATGTCCGGTCCTTGTCCAGTTGGTTCTAAGCTGCAGAGACAGGTAGAGGGGGTGTATCTTTTACCCACAACCCCAAATCTGGCTCCTCCTTGTTCCTGAGAAGGCACAGCCCCATGCTGTGGGTGCCACGTGGTACCTGCTGATAAATTCAAGGTACATAAGAAGGGTTGTCTGGCAGGGGGTTCTTTTTTTTTTTTAACATTTTATTTATTCATGAGACACACACACACACACAGAGAGAGAGAGAGAGGCAGAGGGAGAAGCAGGCTCCATGCAGGGAGCCCGATGTGGGACGCCACCCTGGGTTCCCAGGATCAGTCCCCTGGGCTGAAGGCGGCACCAAACCACTGAGCCACCCAGGCTGCCCCTGGCAGGGGGTTCTGTGGGGTGTTATCTAGCACAGCCACGCTTTTGAGCTCTGGGGGAGACCAGAGTTCTCTCTTGAACATCGGCTATTCAGGAGCTTGAAGCAGACCCAGCAGGGAATCTTGGGCCCCAGGGAGCACCTGCTGCTGTTGTAACAAAGCTCTGTCGCTTCTTCCTTTGCTCCTTCATGGACAACTGGTAATCACCCTGATGGTCAGGTGAGGTGTGAGAGGTGGCGATATGAGAAGATGGAAGTGGGAGGTGGAGGGAGCGTCTGTGGACAGGGCTTTCTGAGGGATAGAGGGAAGCCAGTGTAGGTTGGGGTTGTGGCCATCGTGAATGCATAGGCTGTGTGGCCCCTGGGCAGGGCAGACAAGGAAGGAGGTCATGTGTTCCATGTTCAGAGGCCTGTGGTTGGTTTGGGGGCCTGCAGCGTGGAGCCCCTCGAAACCAGCAGAGGCAGAAGCAAAGGAATGGTAATATCTCTGTCTCCTGCCCATGTCGCACCACACAGGTGCACATGCCACTGATGTAGTTTCTGTTCCTATAATTTTGCCTTTTCCAGAATGTCATGGGAATGGGATAACACAGTATGTAGCCTTTTGAGACTGGCTACTGTCACTCAGTATAAGACCTTTGGGGTCCATCGGGTTGTTTTGTGGATCAGTAGTGTGTTCTTTTTTACCATGGGGAACATCCCATTGTACGGATATACCTACCTGAGTTGGTTTATTGCTTCACCCTTTGAGGAACATTTAGGTTTTTCCAGGTTTGGACAGCTATGATTAGATCTACTATAAACATTTGCATATAGCTTTTTGTATGAATTTAAGTTTTTAGTACTCTAGGGTAAACTCCCAGGAGCATAATTGCTGGGTAAGTATATGTTTAACTTTCTCAAAAAATCACCATGCTGCTTTCCAAAGTGGCTATACTACTTGCATTCCCATCAGTTGGGGTGAGAGCTGTGGTGTCCATGCATCCTTGCCAACACTTAACGGTTTGTGTTTGTTTGTTTGTTTTAAAGACATTCTAATAGATATATCCTGGTATCTCTCCTTGTGGTCTGAATCTACAGCCCACTAATTATCTGCCTCAGGGCTTCTGATTCACTACAGTAGGCTGTGAGGTGAACAGAGAATTCATATTGCTATAACTTTTCCTACAACAGCTCAACTGACTTTTAACTTGTAAGCTCTCCTGTTAGCAGGAAATGGTGGAGAAGAGGAAGCGAGGCCCCACCTTGCCCATGTGTTTGGGATAAGAATGGCTTTGTTATTTTTTTTCTGAGAGCTCTAGGTTGAGGCCAGGTCCTTGCTGACACAGAACCATGAGAGTTTGGATCTGCTGATATGTGGCGAGGAACTGATTTTTTTAATGGAAAGGAAAACAGATCACTTATAGCCATGCATGGGAAGTTGCTGTTTTGTTCTGTATTATCTGGTTGAGAGTCTTCCTCAGCTCTGGGGCATGGGGCCAAATGCCTGTGACGTATACGGTAAACGGGTATGCCTCTGTACAACCCAGAGGTGGGAAGAGTCACATATGCTGATGAGAAACAGGGGGAGGACTTCTATCGTGAATCATACTAGAGCAGCTCTTTGTCACCAGGTCTGAGCTTCTCTACAGAAGGCACTGAGTCCCAGGCTCCCCTGAGACCTGCCCTGTTGGACAGTGACTCCATAAACCTTCCTGCTCCATTTTCCCCAGAGTAGCCTCTTGGCACATTAGCTCCAGGGGCTGCTAAGTCACATCTTATATCCCGAGATTTTACTTGGTAAATCACTCCACAGAGTCAAGGATGAAACAGTCAATAGAGGGTTGGTTTAGCAATCCACCGATCAGCAACACAGCTGATTCTCCAGGCTCCAGATGTAATCCTCCAGTGCACAGCTGCAAGCTGGATGTCTTGGGTGCTCTGCTTCTGACACATCACAAAACAGAGTTCTAGTGATGCTAGGGATTTATGCAGGGTTGGTGGGGTAGGAGTAAGGATGGACAGTGATACCCATCTCTGGAGACCCACATAGCCACTCCCGGGGATCCCTCCCTGTACTGTCACTGCAGACTCATTATCTAGTTCCCTGCACATATACACAGACAGGGAACATCTCCTCTGCACCCACCCACCACACACAACCAAGGCTCTTGACCCACTCTGGTACCTTTCTAGCCATTCTGCACTGACTCATTGTCCCACATCTCTTCTGTGGTCAGCGCATAAAGGCTGGAGGGTAGAGCTGAGATCACCAAGGCCATTTCAATGAGGAGAAATTTAGTGTCAGAGGGTAAGTAACTTGATTAAGGCATCAGAGCAGCCCAGCTGGAACTGGACCCCTGTCCTGTGACTCCTATCCTAGTCCTGATGCTCCTTTCTACTTGGTGGCTGCATGAGTGGGCAGGTTCCTGGATAAGAATGATTGCTTCTTGCCATTTGTCATGTAGCCCTGAGATGTTAGTTACTCCTTGTTACCTTCCTCTTACAAATAAAACTGACGTAAGTCTAGGGTAATGGGCAGAACCAGGAGGGAGGATGGCCACAGTCCGACAATTGAGTTAGACAACTTCTTCATGGGATTTCACGGATCCTCATTTGTTAGAAATTCTTGTTTTGCAAACATCTCTGTTCAGGAGAACATATATATATATGCTGCCGAAGCGAGCACTGTGTTCAGGAGAACGTGATTCAAACGTTTCACTTCAGTAAATATGGCTTCTTAATTTCAGAGGAAATCTAAGGTGATTTCTGATGTTCCCCTTAGATCTCCAGCCACTTTCCCCAGGCACTTTTTCATCTCACCTACTTAGTCTGAAAATGTGGCGTGACTTCAAGCCCACAGAAGCATGTTATTGAGTATCACATGTTATTTTAAGTGTGGCTACAAAATGACTTTTATGTGCTGGAGGCAACACTTAGCTTGGCTCTAACAGCCATCCTGTACATTGGGATGTCCATGCTGGACCTGGCACTGGTTCTACTGGTGATGGAGATAGTGGTTTGGTTGGGACATAGGAATTGGCAGAGTCTGGGGGAAACCCAAGTAGAGATCTTGAAGTGAGAGAAAAGAATTTGTTTACAAGAAGAATCTGGACTACAGAGAGAGAGGTTTGAGTGCCATCAGTATATAGGTTCATTCATTCACTCATTCATCCATTTATACAGTAACATATCATTAAGCATCTATGCAGTACCAACTACTAAAATAGGTGCACTGTCTTCCTTCATGGAGCTAACATTCATTCAGCAGATATGTAGCTCTCAGGGGAGTAGCTCAGGTCTCCTACAGGGAGCTCATGAAACGAGAACGCTTGGTATCTGACCCCAGAAAATCACTGCAGGGATCCCTGAAGGAGACTGAGCAGCAGACAGACACACAGTACAGCAAGGTATGTGGTGATATGCAACAGAAATACCATTGCTTTTTAACCTACCAAGTAAGCAAGAATTAAAAAATGATAAGTAAGGAAGTGCGAAGTGTTGTGCATTCTTGGTCAGAAGGCTATACATTGATGCAATATTTAAGGAGAAGAGGTTTGGAAATTGTGTTAAGATCCAGCTATTTCCATTGTAGGAATTTAAGAATGTATTACAATCTATTATTTAATAGTAGATATATGCAAAGGCTTAGACACAAGACCTATCATTATAGTATTATTTATAGTAGTGAATATTTTGAAACTACTTACATGCCTGGGAGATTAATTAAATGAACAATCAACATGGCTCTACAGTCACCAGAAGCCATTCAAATTGAAGATGTGACATGAAAAATATTCATGATACTTTTTTGTACAAAAAAATCATGAATTAATAAGAAAAAATGGGTTGAGAGAAGATATTTGTGATTTTTTAGAACCAATGAGGGACAAGTTTCTAGAATATACTCTTTCAAAGCAAAAAGAGAAAGACAGGCAAAGAAAAATAAGTGAAGGTTATGAATAGTGAGTTCGCAGAAAAGGAACAGCAAATAGTTAAGAGTCATCTGTGATGCTCAGTCTCATTAGAGAAATGCAAATTAAAATGACAATGAAAGATCACTTTACTTACATCAGATTGGCAGACGTTAGAGGGTTGGGTAATTGGTGAGCTGGTGGAAGAGCCTGTGGGCAAAATGTCATCTGGTGCCAGCTTTCTGGACACATCTTAGTTGGTGGTACTCAGTCTAAGTAAGCAGGTTTACATATTACCCTTGACTCATCACTCTTGCTCCCAAGTCCATACCCAGAGCCAGTCACGTGCAGCCTCGTGAAGGGACCTGCATGGGAATGTCCAGAACAAAACTGAGTGCAGTACAGGAAGTCATGCACAATCTGTCTGTGACTGCAAAGTCAACAAGTCAAATAGGCATGTGTCCACTTTTTTTTTTTAAGATTTTTATTTTTTATTTATTCATAAGAGAGAGAGAGGCAGAGACACAGGCAGAGGGAGAAGCAGGCTCCATGCAGGGAGCCCAACATGGGACTCGATCCTGGGTCTCCAGGATTAGGCCCTGGGCTGAAGGTAGCGCTAAACCACTGAGCCACCCGAGCTGCCCATGTGTCCACTGTTTAACATGGGGCAGAGGTTAGAAGAAATGAAGCTGACAAACACAGAGCCACACTGGTAGATCTGAAAGCCTAAGGCTGACAAAGTGAGCTGTGGAAAAGATGCAGAAGGTCATTTGGGGAACTCAAAATGCCTGTATTCAGAAATCGTGTTACCTATGCCCCATGTTGTTAAGCAGGTGGTATGGGCAGGGTGGGGAAGAAGGGAAAGAGAGAGGGGAATGGAGGGTCAAAGAATAACTGAATAAACCAATGAAGCCAGACAGAAGCCTGGTCTAGGTCAGGGAAGACTGTGCTGGGATGTGAGGCATCCCACTGCCTACCCCTGAGGATCAACCCAATTAAGGAAACAAAATTCCTACCAAGCCCCAGCCAACCAACCATCAAAAACAAAAGTATAAATAAAAAGTTTGCTTTAACAATATAAGGAGTATGTTTTTTATTAAATAACATATTCATAGATAAAAGCTGGAATACCAGCAGTCATTTTCCTGGGTTTAGGCAAGCTAGTGTCAAAGGCTCAGAAATAGCCAAAGTAAAACCAATGTGTATCACTGAAATAGTAATTAGTGAAAATTGATTGTGCATACACTAAGAAAGACAGTTTGTGAAGTGGGAACACTCAACCCAAAATATGGAATGAGACTCTGGGGTGTATTGTTATGAAGCAGCTTACAGAGTAAGAAAGCAGTGACTTTATTCTTCACAGTGATTGGTTATAATGTTAGAATTTCCTAAATCACAGGCAGTTGGTCAGCAGTTGCCTTATATCAATCTTGGAAAACAATTTAAGTTTTGCTTCTGATTTTCAGATGTGTAAGCAAGAAACAACTAAGGTCAAGTTAGTTTTGCAAAATTAAGTTAAATTAAGCTTTGCTTATATGGCTAAACTGGCTCTGTCTACTCAGGGAATTTTCAAGGCTGTTTGGTTTTTTTGTTTTAATACTTGATACTTGATACCTAATACTCTGTTCTTTCCTATTTTGACCCTGAACTTACATGGATTTTGTAATAAGAAAATGAAGTTTGAGTGTAATAAACACGTATGTTCAAAGAAGTGTGAGGGACTCATGGAGTTGTGTATGTAAAGGGTGAGAATGTTTCAAAGAGGGATGGTCGCTCTGGCCACATGACCCTTAGTTCACTTCCATTCTAGCCTGCAGGGGGTGTGTACTGGGCTAAAAATAAAGTTTGACATATTCCCTCTGCTGCTGTAGCCCAGAGCAGAACACTGGTAGACACATCTTTGTGGGCCCATCCCACTGTTGCTACCCCATGATTAGTAGTTTTTGGTCACTGGATGGACTCTAGGATGGACTCCTATACCGTGACACTGTTTGGAGAGGGCTTCTTGCAGGAAGCCTGGGTATTCTGGCCCGCACGTGGAGTTTCCTGTACTCCTGACAAGCAACAAACAAATCTTTGTTGTGCTGTGAGTTAGTTGCGACTCCACTGAAGACCAGGACAATTGAAAAGTCAAGGACACAAATAAAGGCATCTTCTTGAGGTTACCTATCTGGCAAATTGGTCTTTGGCTATTTTTATCACATAAGTTCTTGTCTTCATACCTACTGACACAAGATCTGCCCCTTGCACAAATCACACCTGTATATGCTAATAAATAAACTCTTTAAGTTAGCATGGGATTTAAAGAGTCCTTTTGAGGACAAAGTTCCCTAAAAATACGGAATGTGAACAAAATAATGCTGAGAGTGAAGAACCTTTATCCTTTTAGACTCATGTGGCCCAAGGAAGGAAGTTACCGTTGAAGATACAGAATTACATGCTTGTATAAATATTGGTGACAGTTGCCCTGTACAAATATTGGTGACATTTGCACATATCCCTTCTACTTAGTCAGCCTTTTATTTTTTATTTTTTAAAGATTTTATTTATTTATTCATGGGAGACACAGAGAGAGAGAGGCAGAGACACAGGCAGAGGGAGAAGCAGGCTCCTTGCAGGGAACCCAATGCGGAACTCGATCCCAGGACCCCAGGATCATGCTCTGAGCTGAAGGCAGACGCTCAACCACTGAGCCACCCACCAGGCATCCCTTAGTTGGCCTTTTAAAGGAGGAACAGTAGCAGGTAATAAACAAAACAAAACAAAACAACAAAAAACAAGTTTTGGTGTTAAAGTTTCACACTTTAGCTGGTGCCTAGCTGCCTGTATGCCTTGGCCTACCCAGTTTCCTTCCTTATATGGAAAGAAAAGAAAAATACCCATTTCTCACTGTGTCTGTGTAAAGAGCCCAAAACAGTGCCTAGCATATGTTAGATTGTCACTCTAAGTCACATCTAAGTCAGAATCTCTTTTTTAAAAAAAAGTCTTTCTATTTTAGTCAGTTCAGTTTCAGATTCTTAGTGGAACTATCTTCAATAGGAACTGAAATGAGTGAGTATAGTACCTTGTCCCACAACTGGGTTCGTCAGGAAGTGCTGTGACAGGACTTTACATTTTTGTCTTTTTGTTCTAAATTCAGATCTGCTTTGCTGAGGCATGGAGGCGGAAGGCGTTTCAAGGGCTGAAGATAGAGCTGAGTATCCAGGTTCCAAAAATGAAGGCCAGCCTGATGTTGCTCAGCCTGACTTCCCACATGGAGAGCAATCTCCTGGTCCCACTGCTCTCTGGGAGATGCTAGAAAGGAAATTTCTGGAATACCAACAGTTGGCTCATGGGAGCCCGGCTGAACATCAGCAGAGCCTGTTGAATCTTCTCCCACTCTTCCTAAAGGTCAGTATTCTTATTTTTGAAACAAACAAAAAAAAATGATACAGTGCTCTGGGGACACTTCTGGGATGATTGGACATGGAGTCGGTGGTTTTAATATCATCACAAGTGGTCTCTGGTGGATTTCTTAGGGGGGAATATTGTGCTATTTAATAAAGATGGCAAGCAAGCCTCATCTCCAGGATGAGGAAGAGTTGGAAAGGACAGTTGGCTCTTGAGTAATATTGTCTCTTTAGTTAAAAAAATTATATTGTTCAACCGCAATCCCAGTGTGGGAGCCAGAGAAAGACCAGATCTTCTGGAGCTAGGGAAAGAATATGTGTCCTGGGTTGCAGGGATGACAGGTAACCTCAAACAATAACAACAGTGGGGCCTGGGAGAATCCGGCCACAGGCATTAAGAGAAGCCCAGCCTGTTCACTGAGCTATCATTCTGGCCAGTGGCAGCTGATGACAGTTTGGGTACAGTAGATTCCCTTTGTTGTCTCAGAACAAAGGTCCTGCTGGTGAGGTTTGCTTTATAGCTGAATATATCAAAGTTTAGTTGCAGAGTTGGAAACACATCTTTTTATGAGGACTTCATTTTTGCTTGATTATTAGTTTGGGGTTATTATTTTATTTTATTTTATTTATTTATTTTATAAATGTATTTTTTTATTGGTGTTCAATTTGCCAACATATAGAATAACACCCAGTGCTCATCCCGTCAAGTGCCCCCCTCAGTGCCCATCACCTAGTCACCCCAACCCCCCACCCACCTCCCCTTCCACTACCCCTTGTTCGTTTCCCAGAGTTAGGGGTCTTTCATGTTCTGTCTCCCTTTCTGATATTTCCCACTCATTTTTTCTCCTTTCCCCTTTATTCCCTTTCACTATTTTTTATATTCTAGTTTGGGGTTATTATTTTAAAAAACTCATTATAGCTACATTCAAAGCACAGAGAATAGGAGATACTTTCCACATTTGAAACTAGACTGGGACAGATGGAGACTTTGGCAAGTTTTCATTGGGAAACTCTCTTGTTGATTTGTTTCACCTAACTTATTAATCATAAATATTTAAGGATTTCCAAAGAGGAATCGGGATCACTTTGGGATCATATTTCTAGGATGCATTGAATAATGAAGGCATGTCCTTCTGTAAAAAAATTTGCCAAGTAACTTATTGTCCATTAATTCATTATTTTCTTCCATCTTTTATACTTGTATAGCCATCTATTCCATTTCACAGATTGGATAACTGGGAAATAGGGAATGTACTGAAAGAGAAGAACTATGTTAGGAGAGACAGCTCAGGTTTCTTATTCCTAGCCCTCCCTGCCTTGACAACCCTAGTGTTCTGGAGGGCAGTTTAGTCTCCCCCAGTTCTCAGGTCAACTTTGTCTTATGGAAGGAAAAATGTGAGAAACCTCCTGTTCCTCACCAAAATTTGCTTTCCCCTGCACGTGTGGGTCTGGTCATTTTATTGTCTCATTGCCACCCATCTGCACAGCCCTGGTTTTGTGGAAAGGACTCTCATTCAAGAATTGGGGCTTGGTCCTTCTTCATCCCTTTCTAGATTGTTGATTTGAGAATTCATTGAACAAATATTTATTAAGCTCTTATACCCTGTGCTGGGGCCTCGGGCTATGAGAGTTAAGAAGAGAGATAGAGGTTTTGCCATCATGGAGAGTTTAGTTCAGAGTGGAGGATACTAAATAGCACTCAGAATGTGTTTTGTTTGGCTTGTAGGTATTAACCATGACCTTGTGGCCATTTTTTTCAAAATGAAACATTTTCACATGGAAAATAAGATTTCTGATTTCTCTTGAAAATTTTGGGAGTTATAATACTGACAATTAGATAGAGATGGTTAGGGGCACCCCTTTTAGACAGAAGATAGTCTCTGTTTCTCAGTTTACCCCGGACCTCCATTCCCTAATATCTTTCACCCAACACACACTACTCATTTATGTTACCTGGCCTGAAGGCATTTGAGCTTGTGACTCCACATGTAGCCAGCAGTTCCTATGACTTAACTTCAATATTGGTCCATATTTCCCAAGCCCTGCTCTTGTAACGAGAGGCATAATGGCCCTATTGTTGAACACATGGGCTTTTGGGTCAAACAGAGCCAGTGTAAAGTCCCAGCTCCATTGCAAATTAGCTGTGCATCCTTGAAAAAATTATTAAATATTGCTGAACCTCTATTTCTTAATCTATAGAATGGAATCAATAACACTTTGCTGGGAGTCTGTGAGGGTGAGAGAAGATGATGATTGTAAAGTTTACAGCACATGGAGAGCAGATATGGTCCCCATTACCTTTGCACCAGCCTCCAAGATACTAACTGCATGTGTGTGGTTTGAGATCCCATTTCCACAAGTCCCCAAACTGCTGACACAATCTGATATGGTTTGAGTCCCCAGAGTTCACCTCTGATGAGCCCTATAGAAGCAGAATATTATAGGCTTTTTATCATTGCTTAAAATCCATATTCTTTTATTCAGCTCTACATGTCTATAAACCTATTGCTTCTGTTAAGTTCCAGCTAATAAAACCCCACCAGAGTCAGAGCCTTCAGGCTTCTTAACTAAGAGTTGGTAGTGGAAAGGAACATGGGAAGGTCAGAGGTTTTTCTTTTTTTTTTTTTTCTGAGTATAGTGCAGACAAAATCTGAAGTGTAGATGAAGACTGAGAACATCCATTGGAATACAGGTCCTTGTGTAAGAACTGAAGCTTGAAACCACTCTGTTCTGAATTTTATAATCACAAAACAGTGTCCTTCAGGGTTGTCTATAAAGAGCCCCCTTGGAAATATGAGGATTTAAAAAGTCATGCCAAAGGGGCGCCTGGGTGGCTTAGTTGATTAAGCATCTGACTTGATTTCCACTCAGGTCATAATCTTAGCGTCATGACATTGAGCCCTGCATCAGGTTCTATACTCAGCATGGAATCTGCTTGAGAATCTCTCTCTCTCTCTGCCCCTCCTGTTTGTGCTCTCTCTTTCTCTAAATAAATAATCTTAAAAGAATAAAAAGTTATGCTGAAGCTTTAGTCATGTACTGGTTGTCATGGCAACTGTGCACCCATTGGGCTCTGAGACAATTGAGTGCTTTAATGGAGTCTTAGATTACTTTGGTGGAGCTCAACTCTCTATACTTGACTCTTTTCACTTTGGGCCCAAGGAATATTAAGATGGTCTAGAATATTCTTTGTTGTAAGACGACGCACACAAGGGATTTTGAATTGCCTCTCCTGTTTGGAAATGGCTGTGTCCCTGGGTTGTGGGATCTTGCCTTCCTGGCCCAGGCCCTGCGTCAGTCAGAGGCAGTCTGGAAGGAGCAGCTTATGTATAATCAGGGCTCAGGAGTAGGTTAACAGCAGTGAGTGCCCTGCCTCAAGTGGCTGCCACCTGCCTCGACCTAGTGAGTCCCGAGATTTGACAACACATACTGTGTTGTGTGGCAGACTGCCTCAGAGCTGCTTCTTTAACATCTTCTTCCCAGAGAACTTCCTTTTATTCTCTTTGGATTTCTCTCATATTTGACTTTTCCAAATTCACAGCCGAGGACAATGTTTTTCCTAACTCTACATTAATTGCGAGGCAAGTAGGGATAGGCTTGATTGGTTCTGTAGCAAATCCCAGCCCCATTGCCTCCTGAATTGAGGAAAAACTGCAGGGCTGTGAAAAAGTGAACCCATGCATGCAAAATTTTGGTAACTATCTTGGTAGTAAGGAAGAGCCTGATGGAATTTCAGGGCATTGGAACCGCAGTGAGGGACTGCTCTGGAAGAATAAGTCAGAAAAGAAGTTCTCATCTAGAATTACAGGCTCTCCATCCCCACTAGGCTCCATTGATCTTGTCCATAGGTCAAGTAGGGTTCTTAGCCAGGGCAGGTGGACACTTTCACTGATAATATAGCTAATAAATTCACCAAGCTCTAACAACCAAAATCACGTGTTTTGTTTAGCATTTCTAAGCCCTCATAGTAATCCCATGAAACGGGTGTCACTTTTATCACAGTCTTGCAAATGAGGGAAGAGAGGTTTAGAGATGTTGCATAACTTGGCCAGGGTCACCTAGTAGTCAGTGAAGAGCAGAACTTAACTGGCACATTCTGCCCAGGCCTGTGTCATCAGTCATGGGGCTTCCTCACTTGGGTAGGTCTGGGGTTCATAGAACAGAGCACCTTTGGTTTATTTCCCTATCCTATGACCCACTGGACAGATGGCTTTGCCTGGTTGGTACCAATGTTCCCCTTGGGTACAAAAATAATGCCCTCTACATGTGATATTTGGATAGCTTCATGATGTTGTAGACAAGAACAAGGTTTTATTGGTTTTATTACCTCACACAGGAAGCAGCACAGAACTAATGATTTCTTAGTGTGCAGAAAGTTTTTTTAGGATCAGTTGACTTTCATGAACCTTGGGTTTTGGTCCTTCTAGAATCCTTCTTATCATAGGCTGTCATACCAAGAGAAGAAGGCCTTCCCCCAGCAAGCATGGGGAGGTCCTGCTGGCCTTTGATTGAGTTTGCTCTGGGGGACAAGGCACTACTCTAGGTCCTTACATTGCACAGAAATATTTGATAATAATGGGCACAGGGAAAGCTAGAGTTATAGATATAGTTGTTGAAGATTGTTCTCAGAATATGTACTTCAAGGAAAAAACAGGCAGTGAGATAGGCAGTGAGTGTAAAATTCCTCACTGTCTGGGACAGACAACCTTGGGTATGGGGTGGGAGGACCTCTGTGGATGTGTAGATGCAAGATGCTGAGATGCCCACACTGCTCTCTTCAAGACATGGCATCATGTCTGCTCCCCTGGGATCTGAATGGATTTGTGATGACTTATGAGTAGAATAGGGCAGAAGTGATGTTTGCAGGTCCAGGGTTCCAGAAACTGGCAGCTTTTTCTTCTTGTCACTTGCCACTTCCTGCCATGCCGCGAGGAAGCCTAAGCAGCCCTGATTAAAAGCCTATGTGTAAAAGAACCGAGGGCCCTGACCTCACTGCTGACAGGCAGCACCACCTTGCCAGCCATGTGGACGTGCCACCTTGCAAGTCGATCCCTAGCCCTGTTAGCTGGCCCAGCTGAGTGAAGCAGAGACACACTGTCCCTGCTGAGCCCTGCTCAGATTGCAGATCTATGAGAAAAATAAGCCACTCAGTTTTGGGGTGGTTTGTTATAGAGTAATCTGCTGCCAGAACAGTGGGTAACATGGGGAAGAGTAATTCATTTCCTAGTGCAAAGGGATTGGAATTAACACTAACTTGATTGTACTTGGCAGTGAGTGTGATTGTGCACGTGTGTGCATGCATATGTGCAGGTACACAGGTAAGTACGGGTATTCTTACACTAACAGCCCGGCCTGTGGTGCACAGTTTATGCCACTGGCTGTGTGTGGCTGGTCATTCTCATATAAACCACATGTGGACTCATGAGAGAGAAAGAAGTAACATTAAATACAAGAATATGGATGAGCAATCACTGTTTCCAATCGTAGTGCTCAGAAGGGACAGTGAAGGTAAATACCCTTCTGTGCTTATCCCTGACCTACCCAACCTCAGGGTGGGGCCTGCAACCTGGTTTATTCCTATCTCAGATAAACAACATTTTTGTTGTGTTAGCAAACTTTTGATACATCACTTTTTTTTAAAAAAAATTTACAACAGAGAGGGTCAGCTGTGCCACTCTAGCAGGGAGAATTCACATAAAGTCTCTGAAATGTTTTGAGCTCACTTAAAGATCAAACCACCAAACTCTGTGGTAATGAAGAAATAGTTAACATTGCAGCCATCCTTGAAAACCAGCAGGGTTCTGTTATTCAAACACTGGGGTTTCCTCCCATACCCTCAAGAGTTTTTGCTATACTTCATTTTCCTTTGGAGGCCACAGCATCGTTTTCTTTTGCTTTCATGTGAGAGACAAGCCACCAGGCACGATGGTGCTGCTTAGATAATGTGAGTAAATAAAATTTTAAAAAAATATTGAGCAATATTCTCCCAGCATGCAAGCCCCAGTTTGGGAAAAAATTAGGTCCTTTTGGAAGCTGCCTTAACTCTTTGGGGGTCTCTATGGTCCCATTCAGTAAATGATTGCCTCTGTGCATCAAACAGTACCCCAGTGGCCTGAAAGAGTTAACGTGGCCTCCAGAAGTGCCCATTGCGGTCCCAGGAAGGAGTGTGAGCCTTGGGAGAATCTGGCTGAGTGTACAATTACTGTTCAGCACACAGTGGCCCAATTTACTTTATTGTAGAGGGCCTGTAGGAGTCCCACTGCTTTAAGACGATCTAGATGCTTCTGAGTCAACTGCCTGCAAATTGGTCTTTGAGGGGTTTGCCAGTGCAGGGAGGAGGCACAGGAATTTGTTAGGAAAACATCATAACAGAGTTCTTGGTCCTGGGGAGGAAATAATCTTATCAGAAATTCCCAGCTAAAATGACTGATCTTTCCTTTCCAGGGATTCAAGATTCCAGGTGATAGCTTGTTTCCAGGTGGCAGCAGTAAATTTCTTAGATGAGCACGTGCTACTTGGGTGTGAGTGAGGTAGCTCAGCTCTTCACTCTGTTGCTTACCAGTTTCTCCAGGTTTATTCTCCTGCCTCAGGCTTAGTTTCTAGAATGTGAGAATAGTCGTAACAATACTGGTCTCAAAGGGTTGTTGTAAGGATCAATGGAAACAATGCATGTAAATGCTTGGTCGGTCCAGCAATTGGCACAAATCCAGCATGCAATACATTTGGCCTTCAATCTCCGTGTTGTAGATTTCATAATCTGTGTTCACTTATCGAATATTTGTAGAAGGTCTACTATGTGCAAGAGCATTTAACATTGACCTAGCATGTCTATAGTTTTTTTTTTTTTGTAATATTTTATTTATTTGAGAGAGAGAGTGAGAGAGAGCTCAAGTGAGTAGGGTTTAGGGCAGAGGCAGGCTCTCCATAGAGCAGGGAGAGCGGAGCTCGATCCTGGGACCCCAGGATCATGACCTGAGCTGAAGGCAGACACCCAACTGACTGAGTCACCCAGGTGCCCCTAGATGTCTGTAGTTTAAGCAAAGTTCTGATGAACTGCTTTTTTATTTACAAAGGAAAGTGGCAACTCTGGCCATTTATAGGGCAGATAATAAAAAAAGTATTTCAGGTACAAAGTTTTGTTCAAAACAACATAGATATCCATGTACTCACCACCCATATAAAGAGATAAAACATTTCAAATAAACTGAAGCCACCTCTGCATGCAAGGTAGCGCTCATTCCCCTTTTGCTGTCCTCCTGTACAAATATATATATATTTGTGTATATATATGTCCTCCTATACATATATATGTATGTACATATGTACATATACATATATACACATATATATAGTTGAGCTATATATATAGTTGAATATATTACACGGATACAATGTGTATTATGCATATCCAAATACATATATCCAATATACTTCCAAGTTACACAATAATATCAATACATTTTAATAATCTAAGTGATATTATTGTGACATATGTAGCTTTTTCTAGACCAGACTGCAGTATACTTTTGCAACTTGCTTTTTGCACTCAACATTCTATTTCTTGGTTTATCCATATTGATACATGTAGCTTTATTTCTTTTTTTAGTTCTATATAGTATCTTTACATAAATATGCCACAAATTATAATTCATTCGTTGTACTATTGATGAACATTCAGTTTTTCCAATGTTACATGATCACAGATAAGATGCATAATATTTCTTGTTCGTGTCTCCTTGTGCACATGTGCCAACATTCCCCTAGGGAATAGGCTTAGAAGGAAATTGCTGGGTCATAGGGTGTCCCCCTATAACTTTAGTGGATTGGGTTAAACACCCTTTGAAGGGATTTTTGCAAGTCATACTCCATCACGAGGGTTTCCTGGTCCTTTTCCCACATTTGGTATTGTCAGGCTTTACATTTTTACCAACCTGATAAGTATGACTATCTCATTGTGGGTTTAATTTGCATTTTCCTGATTATAGTCATTTGTATTGCAAATATTTTTTCCCAATCTGTGGCTTGTTTCTGTTGTATGTAGCATCTTTTAATGCAGAGAAAATTTCTTTTTTTTCTTTTTTTAAAATTCTTCATGCCTGTCCCAATACTTCTTCTTTTTTTTTCTTTTTAAGATTTTATTTATTCATGAGAGACACACACAGAGAGAGAGGCAGAGACACAGGCAGAGGGAGAAGCAGTCTCCATGCAAGGAGCCTAATGTGGGACTCGATCCCGGGTCTCCAGGATCAGGCCCTGGGCTGAAGGCAGGTGCTAAACCGCTGAGCCACCCAGGGATCCCTGCAGAGAAAATTTCTAAAAGAATTGTACTCTTTAATGAATATGGTGTCTACAGCAAGGAAACACATTTCCCTCTGGAATTTTGATGAATTTCTCACCTTTTCTAGCTGAAGACCTCAGCTTTAAAAAAAATCAGTCTTGTCTTTGGGCAAGAATATATTTAATATGGCTGGTGATTAGGAGCAGTGGATGGCAGTCCAGCAAAAGTACATTTTGTTGAGGCCACTAATTGCTAGGAATGTGATCAGAAGCTTACCTTTCTGGGAAGGTTAGAGACTGAAAACGGGGAGTTGCCAGGAACTCAAGTCCTGTGTCAAGAATAGTCACTCCACTCTGACGCTTGGTCTGGAGAGAGCTCTCCTCATCCTGGGGCTAGGTAATCTCTGCCCATGACCACACAGAAGAACAAAGGGGAAGATTCTAATGACAAGCAGACTGGAAGGGGGGTGGATTCTGAAAAGGGCCGAGCATACCATGTGGAATTTTAAAATTAGTGACTATTATGAAATAGCATCCTAAACAATAAAAGAAAAAGTCCAAGGCAAAAAGATGACGGATAGGATAGAATTAGACAAAGAACAGAGAAGAGAGAATTTTAAAGAATTAAAAAAAAAGAGAAGTAGATTAAAAGTGACAGCAACTACTTGGACTCAAAAGAATTTCCTGCGCCTGGAATTAAAGCTAGAAAACAAAGGAATAGATTGAGAAGTTTCATTTCGTGTGAATTTCAGATTTCTGTACAGTGAAACCAAATAATACTAAATTAAAAGAGAAGATGACAGATTTGAAAAATCAAAATAGTGTTATGGACCAAATATTAACTTTTTTTTAATATGTAAAAGAGCTTTTTAAAATAAATAAGAAAATAGTGAAAACCCTAATAGAAATAGGGTAAAGGTAAAAACAGGCAATTCAAGAAGCATGAAAAATGTTCATGTATTTTAGTAACCAAAAGACTGCAATTGAGATGAGATCTTTTGTCTTCTGTATAAGTTTCCTCATTTAAGGTGAAAAAGCATGACAGTGCTCAATGGGTATAGAAAAAGTAGTTCTCTCCCAAGGAGCCCTTGCTGAGGCTATTCAGGTAAACTTTTTCTGGGGAATGAGTTAGTACTATGCACCAAAGTACTAAAAAAATAAATAAATAAGAAGCATGCCCTTGTAACTTGCAATCCCACCCTTTAGAATTTATCAAAGGAAATAATTGTATGACTAAAACTAAGATACCTATGCAAGGTTTGAGAAGCATGAAGCATATAGCAGAGAATCAGTGAGATGTAGCAGTTGATGCGGTAAGGAAGGTGATGGAGAGTGGGACCTAGAGAAATGTCCTTGGGATTTCCACTAGGGCAACTGGGTGCTTGAAAGAGCCATTTTCAGAGGCAGGCTACCACAGGCTACCACAGATTTGGGAAGAAGGCAAAGGATTGGAGTATGTGTATTTGACATTTCAGGAGTGTGAGCTTTTGGGCAGATGTTCAGGGCCCAGTTGAATGTGGGTTTGGAGCTCAGCAGAAGTTGAACAATTCACAGGCACTAGGATAGGGATACTGCTATTAGGGTAGGTGTTTCGTTGGCCTTTGGGACACACCTGGACAGTGAGGTGGCCCATACATTTGGGCTGGCAGAGAGAATGGCAAGGCAATTCTCATGCCTTGCTTTGTAGCTTTGACATCTTTGATGGTATCCTGTTTATTGCACTTCAGGCCTGGGAAAACTCCGTGGGGATCATCAGCTTTCCCAGTCTCCAAAGGCTGGCACAAGACACTTCTAACCAGCTGGCCCAAGAGATACAGAAGGCACTTGTGGGAAAGCCTGCAGGTAAGAGAACAGTTTATGGAGAGGAAACAGCCCTGCATGCTCCTCCCGGGACTCCAGTGAAAGCCCCTCTGCTTTCTAGTGGAGCAACAGTGATGCCTTCCAGAGAGCACCACAGGCTCGCTTCCACCACTGAAGCTGTTAGAAATGAAGGGAAAGGTTGGCAGAGGAGGAAAGAGGGACTTGCAGAATTCTGCTGCTCCTGGGAGGGACACACACATGGGCTTAGCACACACACACGCATACACACTGGACCAACGGCTCTTGGAGGAGGTACACCCGAGTGTCCACTGAATAGCTTGATCCAGAAAAGATACAGAAGCCAAAGCCAAACATGTTTTCTGCTTTGGGGTCTCATGATTTGCATTCTTCTGCTCATAGAGCTGGACCTGGAGGTTGGGCAGTTTCACGGTAACTGTGGGGCTGAGGCATGGGAGGGAGTGCTAGGGGGAAGGAATATCTTGAGCATGGTGTAGATGGCAGGAACCTCTGAAATATAAGAGGCTGGAGGATATAGGAAGTGGGGTGAAGACTCTAGATTGTGAGAAGTCCAATAGCTGAGAGCTTGTTATTATTGGGTAACAGAGAGCCATTGATGGTGGTTGAACAGAGATGGTGACATGATAAAGACTATCCTCCAAGGACATTAATCTGGCAGAGTGTGAAGTGTTTGGTATGGATTCAGACTGCATTGTAGAGAGGAAAGGAGACATAAGTGCCCTCAAGATGCTGAGGCACATGTCATGGGGAAGGGGGCCAAGTGGAGGGAAGGTGGGTAGGCAGGTCATTGTACCACCCTGCTGGTGACACTTTCTTCCCTTCATGTGCTGTCGCCAGAGCAAGCCAGGGAGGCGGCTTGGCAGTTGCTGCGGTGGAAGGGGAATGTGGATCAGGATGGCTACCTGCTCCTGAAGTCAGTATTTGTGCTCACGGGGACAAACTCGGTAAGTTGTAGGCCCCATGGACCCCAGCCTGGGAGCTCCATATCCATGTGCAGCAGGAAGTCCCAGCAAAGGGCAGTGGCCACTGCAAGAGTGTCTTTTTCCTCATGATACCTATTTATCATTTCTCCTGCTCTGTCTCCCTTCTGACATAGAATATGGACTTGAGCAACTATTTTTTTTATTTTTTTTATTTATGATAGTCTCACACACACACACACACACACACACACACACACACACAGAGGCAGAGACACAGGCAGAGGGAGAAGCAGGCTCCATGCACCAGGAGCCCGACGTGGGATTCGATCCCAGGTCTCCAGGATCGTGCCCTGGGCCAAAGGCAGGCGCTAAACCGCTGCACCACCCAGGGATCCCCATGCGCCACCCAGGGATCCCCTGGACTTGAGCATCTGAAATTCATTTTCAAATCCTGCGTTTTTAGTTGACAAGCTGTGTGTAAACTTGGGCAAATTGTCGCTTCTCTGTGCCTCAGTCGTGTAGCTAATTTTAGAATTGGGGCTAATGCCTCAATTCTAGGGTTAGTGCAGGCATTAACAATGGCTGATGTGTACAGACAGTTTCCTGTGTCGGGGCAAGGCTGGTGTGTCCCATGTGAATCAATGAAAACCCCCGAGCCCTCTGAGTCAGATAGTGGAGCCCCATTAGTCACCACTTTGTGTACCTGCTGCCTGTCTGACCCCAGAGCCTGTGCTCTGAGCCACTGCTCTGTACTGCTTCCTGCTGAACTCAGGCTGAAAGAGCCCGCCTTAGGCACCTGACCCATGCCTGCCCAGAGACACTGCCTCAGGGAGGCCAGCTTCTCTTTCTTCCATTCCCGCTGGCTCCGCATCCTGGTTGTAGACACATCCTCCACAATGAAGCTGGGGTCCTGGTGCTTCCCTGCGAGTGGATTGCTGATGGCTGGTGTCCTCTTAGGCAAAAGCAGTCCCTGACAGCTGTGACTATCAGCAGAAATGGCCAGAGGGCCTGGGCAAGGCAGGCCCAGAGACTCATTTGTCTGATGAGAGTGCCCACTGCCTGCCAGTCTGGTGCTCAGCAGTGAGAAGAGCAGGGAACCAAGTGGGGGGTGAGGCTAAAGGTGGATCCTGCCGTCAGCCGGGCATCGGGCATCGGAAGTGTGTGTAGGTATGAGAGCAGCTTGGGATGCAGTTGTTAACTGCAAAGAGGATCACCTGGACAAACAGCAGCACAGCAGCCTGAAGCACAGTGCAGGGCCTTTCCTTCCCCCCACCCCTGCCTTATATTCTGGTTCTAGGCCAGACTGTACATTTTTCCTTTCTCTTTTTCTTGTTTTGCCGCCATATCTGTCACATTAGTCAACTGGCTGGGGAGCTAGGTGGACAGTGTACTTTAGATTAATGCCATACGTGCTCACATGTGCACATGGGCACACACACACAGAGGCTGCTGCTGCTGCCATGCCGGGAAGCTGTAGGCAGAGCATGCAGAAGAAGGGCTCCAGGAAGTTCCACACTCAGGCTGGACCCCTCTGTGCCCACTTCTGGTCTTCTCCCCTCTGTCTGGCCTCCCTGGTTATCAGTCCTCATCTATAGGACTGTTGTGGTCTTCGTGAAGTCTCAGGTCTGAACAGGGGATGGGAAGGACCTTGATCGGGTCCTTAATTAGATGTTTGCACGTGTTGTGAGCCATGCCCTCCTGAGTGCCCAGTTCCCTAAACGGGAGGCAACCTACCCAAATCAGTAGTGTGATCACTTAGGAAAGCCCTTTTTCTGCTCTGCACCTGTGCCTCTCTCCCTCCCTCCCTTCTTTCCTTCCACCGTATTATCTGGCCTATAAAAGATGAAGTGTTTATTGAGCACAGAGTGTACACTCTAGATAAGTTTAATCTTCACAGCCACCCTAAATGAGTCCTATGACGTCTCCACTCTTACTTGAGAATGTGCTCCCCAGAGAGAGGATGGGATTCAGCCACGTTCCTGGTGGTTGGGGTTGGAGGGATGCTCTGCTGACTCTGCGGCCATGGGTCACACCTGTTCTTGCCTTGCAGGAGACGCTGGGCCAAGTTGCTGAGTCTGGGCTCCCAGCGCTGCTCCTGCAGTGCCTTTATCTCTTCTTTGTCTTTCCCCTGGAAAAGGATGAGCTCTTTGAGAGTGATGTTCAAATTCAGAGGATGTTTGTGCAGGTGAGTGAGAAGAGGGCTCTACATCCCTGGCCCAGACCTTGCTGTGCTTCTTGGAGATGTATTTATCTTCCTCAGTCATGGCCCAGAAGCAACTCTGTCCTCCTGGAGGGCCAGCTCCCCATCTGTTCCTATGTTCTGCAGAAGCCAGCAATCCTGTGCATTTGGAGGATGCATTTTCTTCTCTCTCCATCTCATTGTCTCCCTGTATCAATATTCCCCTCCTTCTCCCCCAGAAAAGTGTGCTGCTCCTCTTCTTCCTCCACTTGGCCCTGGCAGCTCTTCTCCCTCCATGCTGTGTTTCCGAGCCCTGCCTGCCCTCCTCAGCATGTGCAGCCTCCTGTCTCTGGCCTCTGCCTCCTCTGAGGACAAGCCCGCTAACTGTACTTGTATAAGGGTAGCCAGCATTTTCCAAGTGCTTCCCTGTACCCATCTGTGCCACAGCCTCATCTCTGTCACCTCCCCAAGCCCTTTCTTCCATTCCAGAACATGTGTAGCATTACAATTTCACAGTTGTAATTCCACATCAACTACAACATGATGAGTAAAAGTGGGTCCAGTGTCACTGAAGTTCAGGAGGTTGGGATTGGGACCCTAGCTCCCAAGACCACTTTGTGATGGCTCCGCCTTTCAGAAACTATCTCAGGCTACTAAACATCAAATGCAATTTCTTGGTGTCCTTTCCCATCTTTCCTATCCTCTGAATACCAGCAGCCACTTTTAGCATAACTTCTCTCCTCTTTCTCTGTGCCCTTACTGACCAGTTCTGTTTTCTCAGTTTCCTGGATGCTGCATTCTCCAGAAAATTTCTCCTGTCTCTCTGGAGGAGACCTTGGTCAGGGGAGGGTAGGGAGGGTCTTGTGCCCAACTCATCTTTCTGCAGCCAGGGCCTGCGGGCACTGTCTTACTGAGCAGGTGCTTAAGAGCTTTTACGAATTTCCAAATGCATTTGTGCACTGCACATGAGCATTCACATTAGCACCCATTTTATTTTATTTATTTATTTTTAAAGATTT